>NC_084915.1:8906721-9506721 GCF_949316345.1 Pungitius pungitius | reverse complement strand
AAATACAAAAAATGTGTGTTGAACTAATTAAAAGAGAACATTTTTCTGTGAATTGGATCAGTTCCCTACAGCTAAAATAAATGAGCAGCAGATCAAGGCATTGAATACCTAAAATACAAAAAGTAGATATAATGATGCTGCATTAATGGTCATGTTTTCCTTTTTTAATGATCTAACAGTTGTGTGGTTCAACGTTTCAACACAGTGAATGCTAATGTTCTGTTTCCATACAGTAAAACTATTATCTGTTATTAAAAAATGGCTTATTTTAATGGTTTTAATACTTACTTGCTTTTTCTATTTTTTTAAGGGGATACTTTAATATGACCAGAAACAATAAATGATTTTTGTAATTACGCAGTCATTTCTAGGGGATTGCTATGCTTTTTGTATGTTTCGAGTAAATAAACTTATTTGCACTTTTTTAATACGTTCTCCCTTCAAGAAAAGGGGACATTTAAATATGTGATTGGAATATATTACATATACTCCCTGATTTGTTGCTAAAACAAAATAAATCTTATACAAAAGTGAGTATTGCATTTGTTGATGTTTTTATTTGATGTTTTAAGGGTCCATTTTGACATGGAAGACATTGCTATACATTTGTCAGATTATTTGGCGGTATTACTATCTTACAACACGGATATAATTAAAAAATAGACATGTCCCTGTAGGGAGAGCGGGGTAATGTGACACACCCCCTGTATCTAGGCCACGAAACACATTTATGGTCATGTGACCATTATGTTTTCCAGCCCCTCCCTCCCTTGCCATGAAGGAGAAGTTGGTGCTGCTGCTGTTTTTTTTTAATTTTTTTTACAAAAATGTGTTTTTTTCATGTAAAAGTACATTTTCTTGCTGTGGACTTAATCAACTGTTGTGTCAAAACAAATTGATTCAGGTAGAAAAACTCACATCATACATGTCGATGAACTTCCAACATATAAAACCATGTGATTGAGGCTAGCTGAAGATTAGCTTGAATTGCTAAGAGATGTTTTTTCAAAAATGGTGGCTGAAGCACACGTTATAACCTGTGTAAAACATGTCTCACATTACCCCGCTACCCCGACATGAAGCCACACTTTTTCTAGAAAAAAAAATATGGTTTCACAATAATGACGCCATTTTCCTCTCACCCAGAGAGTCACGGTCACATAGCGAAGCCTTTAGGCAGGTCACGCGCACTGGGGAGGTCCGGGCCCCTTATGGACAGATGGAGGGGCAGAGGGCGCTCTCTTTTGGTTCAGCATGAACGGCACTTCGACACTTCGGGTTGGAACAAATGGTGTACAGCACAGTGCAGTCGAACATCAGGGACCTGCTCGGCGGACTGACTGACAGGTGTCACGTTTTTATAGGGTGGCCTGTCATGACCGCCTGTCAGTTACGGTTTTACAGGGTGGCTTCTTGAACCGTAACACCTGTCCAGTAACGCTTTTACAGGGTCGACTGTGACGTTTTTACTGAGCTCTGTTTCACCAAAGCAAAGGCAGTGAGCTGTGGGTATGAGATAAGCCGTGAGTTGTGCACCATGACGTTTGTTTTAGATGATTTAAGCCACGAGGACCCGATGCGCTTGTCACACATGTAACAGGTCAGGCAAATATTTTATGTGTAGGCTTGGTTCTGTGAAAACAAACAAAAACAATGGCGTGTACGCATTCTTATTATCTCTAATATAAATTTGAGTTCCTTGTTGCGGAGGTTGGTGTGTATAGATTGGCTCAGCAGAAAGTAATACTTATTGAGCCTCTCCTCGGTAAATAAAAGGTGACAATGGCTCCGTTGTAATGGTGCGTAAACCAGATATAGGAATAAAAGAGACCGGCCCAAGTCCTGTCATCACTACAGTATGATGTCACAAATGAGGTTTTATACGCAAATATTTGTGGCAGAAAATATTTGTGGCTGACAGTGACAGGAAAAAAAGTAGTGCTGTTGGATGTTCTACTTCCCCACAGTAAGGGGGAACACGAGATGGACTTTTTAACTGCATTATTGTATTGATGGTCCTATTCCTTTTGCAGTCTAACAGTATTTAGCCACCAGAACGTGTATCTGCTGCCCACTGTCTCCTCTGTGAAGACACAGGAGCAGGCCCTCCAGCTCCAGGAAGCAGCTGAGGATTTGGGTGGAGACATAAGAGCTGACAGTCGATGTAGGTCTTGTTTAAATTGAATTACACAAGGATACATCTTTCTGGGTTTTAATGGTTTTAACTACTTTGAATTCCCTTGTTGTTGAAATGTGCTTTACAAATAAAAGCCTCGGCTTAAATCCCTATTTAACAACAATGTATGTGATTAATATGTCCTTCGCTGTCCGTTTTGCTAAACTTGGCCATCACACTCTAATGGATCTTTAGTGGAATAAAATGCAACCTGTACAGTTCAGAGGAACAAGACCAAGACGAGACTTTGTCTTTGCAATCGTATTGTGTGATATCTCCAAATGTGTTGAGTTTTGTTCATGTGTCGTCTACTTTGGAAAAGGGGAAATGAAACCAAACAGTAGGCCAATAAAGTAACAAAAACCTTTAGTACATTGTCAAGCGATGTGTGTCTGGCTTTTCTTATAACTTCATCCAACAAACTGCAACAAGCGTAATGGACAACTGTTTTTCGTAGTAATGGATTTTTCTGTTAAGACAAAACAAGACATAAGATTATATTTATACCCATTTCTCTCCCTCCTCCCCTCCCTCCCTCCCTTCCTCCCTCCCTTCCTCCCTTCCTCCCTCCCCGAAAACACGTTCTCTGCTCCACCACTCGTGTTTGCAGAGACTGCACTGTGGCTCCTCTCAGGCTTTGTCCACTTTGAGGTTCTTCGCACTGTTGCTGAACATCTGGACCAGAATTTACCTTCAGAGATATCCTCTGGAAAATTTGTATTTTTTGCAGGTAAGTACTTTTGAGTCCTTTAAGGTAGTAACAAAACTTGGTCTTTAAGATCAGCATTCATAAATGTTTAGGTGACTTCAAATCATCATTCTTAAAGAAATAATTCATTTATTGATACGAATATTGTATCTTATGTTTATATTTAATAGATATTGCAAAACTTTATTTAGTTGAACTGAAAACATTGAAATGAAATAAACTTTCTGTTTCAGATTTGAATTATGGTTCTTCAGAGTATCCTGCATGTGTTCATCACTCTGTTGCTGTTGAGCAGTCCAATCACTACGGAAAGAGGTACGTTGAGTCACTTTGCATGAAAGTGTTGGCTAAAGAAATGACATTTAAATTTGGATCAATCAAAATACTTGAAACCAGGGAGGGATCACAATAAATGTCATAGTTCTTCATTGTTATGGTTACACAAGAGCTATGATGGAACCCTGAGTTCTTTGTCTCTTAGAGTCCAGCCTGCGTGCATCTGTGAGAAAGTCCCTGTTCATATTAAATAAGGCAGGAATATCTAAAGCATAGTTTACCGTAGTTTGACACTACACAGGTTCGCACTTACACATGTTATCTCTTTGTTTTAGATGATAGGTCAAAAACTTGAAGCCAGCTTTTGTAAACAGAGATTTCTCCACATGCAGATGTCACCAAACATCTGGGGTTTTAAGATCTAAGACAGTGTACATGTAAGACATTGATCTTTTTCATTCGGCTCCACCCACCAGCTTCAGGAACAAGTCGTCTGCCCCTCAGTGCTGCGCCGTATGTCAATGATTGGTCGATCCCTCAGCGCAGCCTGTGGGGGAACGTCGTTGACTTCACCCGCGCCAATTGCGCCCGGTGGAGACTAAAGGTGTCCCTCCCCGCCCTGCAGGAGCTCACGGCCTGCTTCAGCATGAAGTCCAAGGTGCTGATGATAAACTCCACCAGTCATCCCCACGAGGACTGCCCAGTTCAAGGCTTTGTGAATCACGTGTCATATTTCATCTACCACATCTAGACCACCGAAGACCACACGCCGTGGACGGCCTTCATGTACACGCATGGCGAGGCCCAGGGCGCTGCGCTGGGCCTGGGGGGAAGGGAGGGTCGCTTAGTGGTCTGGCTGCTGGGGACCAAGTGGACCACCACAGGGATGGTCCTTCCTCGGTCCCAGTGGTCCTCGCTGTGCCTGACCTGGACACAAACTAAAGACCGACCGGCCCTGTACGTCAACGGCGACCTGGTGGACATCCAGGCAGGTGGGTTAAGGGAGAGCTACAAGTTGGAAGAGTATTTTATTTTTGTTGGCTTTTATTTCTAACAACTATGGTTTACGCCGATGGTCTGTCACCATAACACTTCATGTTATCTGTTATCACTTCAGACAAGACACATTTCCACTCTAGAGCCATTAGAGACATGCCCAGTTACTATTTGTAGGCCTACAGGGACCATCTGCACACCCTTTGTGGGATACAAAAAAAAAAAGCAGGAGATAAAAAGTTTGATGACATTTTGTGCTGTTTCCTCCTCTCCTGCCTCACAATGTAGAATCGACCCCCTCCTGCACCGACCCCAGCTGCGAACTAGCTGCCAACGGGACACTTACTCTGGGTGCATCACGACACCTGGTCAACGGGAAGGTCATCTCGCGTCCCGCTCCGGTGGGCAAACTCTCTCTATTTCGATTGTGGGATCGAGAAAGGAGCCACCAGGAAGTGATATCACAATGCACCGAAGGCAGCCTGGTGCAGTGGGAGATGGACGACTGGGACTCTCAGGCCTGTGATCCGATCCCTGACCCCAGCCTGCAGTGCGGTGAGCCGATGGAGAACAACATTTACATCCACTGGAATATGTATTTCTCTGATAAAGTACAACGTTTTCTTTCAAATTTGAACGCAAGAAGTTTGGATATTTTCTTCCCCTTTTCCCACAGTGTTAACGCACCAAAGCAGTAAAGGGTCTGTCAGTGTCATCAAGTGTTTTACAGCTTTTTCCATCCTTAATGGTTGCCTCCGTGGCTGCTTTGGTTTACTGTGTGTCCTCAGCCCTCAAATTCAATATTGACCCACGGTCTCTTTGTCAGTTCGGTAAATATAGACGCCGTACTGTGATCAATAACATGACGATCAGAAGCATTTAATCACACGGCTGTCAGAGGTTGTTATTTTCTCTTTGCAAAGCTAGAACGAGCTGTAATGGTCACCATAAAACTTTATGTTAACCTTTGTTTACAACGCGGGGTCAGCATGTCTCTGATTGTGTGTACTTGGCTGGGATCGAGCCATTAACCCGTCTAGTTTTCATTTTTTCCCATTGTGACATCATCGCCAGCACACATTAAGTGAATCTCCTTAATTAAGGAATTAAGAATCCTATTTTTTCTAAAATCTAAAACATATCTACCAAATGTAAATACTGAGCTTTGTGTCAAGGAAATGCCCTTCACAGTAATGACAATAATAGCAACGATACTAACACCATGTACAACATGAGTTGATTCATGCACTCCAGTTCTGCTTCTACAATTGAGAAAGAAGATACATAAAAAATACCTGAAATTGATCAGTTATCTTTTTTAATATGTTGCTGTTGTTAGCGTGCTGATGTCTCTTATTGTTCTTTACCTCCTTCGTGTTTCCTTCGGCTGCTTGGCAGTGTGGTCGTCTTACGAAGTGAAACTCAAGTTCTCCATCTCCCGTTCCAACGTGGAGTTCTACACAGCGAGAGACATCGCACACAAATGGGTGAGCGAAGCAAACCAACAAACACATGACAGCAATATGAAGCTTATTTGTTTTCTTGCAGCCACTTTAGTGTGAGGCTGTATCTGTAAGAAGTATGAGACTGTTGAATGAGTGCTATTTAGATCTAGTTCGCCCACATTAAAACACAGCGGCTTTTGCTGTTATCTGCTTTTCGTTGTTCCTGCAGCTCAGAGAGATTCTGCCACAAACCATCTATTTAAACATGGTGTCTGTGAGTGAAGCGACCAGGTGAGAGAAAATGATGGTTTACAACACTGACGTTGACTCAATGCATTCCATAATAAAATGCCTGTGAATGTCACATCAATCAAACCATATCTTTTAACACTATTTGATGGAAGGGGAACCAATGGGTGATTAGTTTCTCTGATCTCTATTGCAAATCCAGACAAGAAGTCCAGTGGGTAAAAAGAAAACATGAAGACATCTCGGTAAGTACACCAGAGCCTGCCGGAGGAGTCACACAGCTCTGATCATGTACATTGCAAGATGACGGTTGAATGAAAGAAGAAATGGTTTGTGCTCAGACGCTACTTAGTCAACCATTGTTCGCCAATTTATATGAATGACATTTGTTGTAAACATAAAAACACATTTTCACGCTATGTTTCTTTATTTCTTCAGGTGTGGCGGTCGCTCCCTTACACAAGGTAACATGGCTCAGGGTTTATACTGTTATACTTAATGATTTCAGATTTCCTAATTACCACAAAATGGGTAAACTATGGATGAACTGGACATGAAGCAATAAGTCCTCAACAAACAGGCTGGTGTTTTTACTGCTCTCTGCACGCAGCGCTTCATTCATATTAAGTCTCCCCTGTAGGTTCAACTGCCTGGTTCACGTCAGCGTCATCCCCCGGTTGGATGTGGCAGATGTGCAAAGCAAGATGCACTCCAACCTGAGTCAGGTCTACCTCGACCCCAGCGGGCAGCTGCAGCTGTGGACTGACATGGACACGATACACACCACGCCCGTTGGTAGGAAGCAGTGCTCACTTCTTCACATGCGTCCGGGGGGGGGGGGGGGTTCTTTGCCGAAAAACTCATTCTGGTTCTGGATTTTCTTTCATTGTTTTCTAGATAATTTCTCTGTTGTCCCAACCGATGTGGCCAAGGTCACAACCACCACATTTAAACCCACAACGTCCATCATCGCCAAGAGCACCTCATCAGGCGCCTCCACCCTGGCAACCAGCCTCACGACAAGCCCTGCAAATATCTCGGGTCAGCCTGGTCATGTTCAGCCGCCGAAATGCTCTCCATCACAGTTTTGTGTGGATAATTAAAGGGTTTTTATTTTAACAGTAAACTCTTTTTTTTGTCTGGATGCCCCCTGCAGAGCTGTTTTTTGAGGTTACAGTGAATGTTTCCATAACGGGAGACTATGACCCTTTGCAGATTCTTTCCACCTGGGTATGTTTGGCAGAATAGAATAGTTTTATAAGTTTTAGGTATTTAACAAAGTCTTTCCTTAATTGTGACCTCTTGACCCTGCGTAGCTCAACTCGAGTCTACCTGACGACAAGATGATGGTCCTTGACCTCCAGCTGTCAAACCTGTCTGACAGAGTAAGTAAACATAAAAAGCTCTGCTGTCACAAATGCAACTGTGAATATATGCTGTATGTTTTGCACATTGAAATCACAACTTTGCAACACTGGAGCTAGCGGGCCAGCAGTTTCACCTGCTTCCAGTCTTTATGCTAAGCTAATCAAACTTCAGATATGCAAATGATTTAAAAGGCAGTTAATAATATTTTGTATTTTTTCCAGGTGTTGGAGCGCAAGGTTTCCAGGTATGGATCACGTGGCGCTGCACAATTTCACTTACATATGTTATGAACAAATTCCACTGAAAGGAAATCAGTGCATGTAATGCAAGACGCACAATGAGGCAAGTAATGAAAACGTACCAGGGTCGCTTAGAAGACATATTTACTTTATCACGCCGCACCCACAATCCGGTGTCAAATTTAGCTTTGAGAATTCTTAGATGAAACATATCCATCCAAAGAAAATGATACAAGTTAAATTATGAGTAACTCATACAAAGCTATTTGCAAACAATAACTAACTATTTCACTGACAGCAGAGAGAGCTGTGTTTTCCAGGTCCGGGTCATGATGTCGCTCTCAGACACACAGGAAATGGAAGAGCAGATACGATCCCTGCTGCTGGTGCCTTATAGCAACGGATCGATCTCCATAGCAACTGAGGACATCCAGATAAGCCAAATTTGTGAGTTAGGTTCAGATTCAATAAAAGTTGAACAGTATAACAATTTTAAAATGATATTATCAAAGTCTGTCAAGTGAAGACTAAATTGTCTTGAAACAAATAATGTTCTTTTCGACATCCTCTCACCATTTTTTTAGTGATACTCATGTGCAATGCAGAAACCCGGCTGACGCGGAGGGGACTGTTTGAGTGGCCGCGTACTTCAGGAGGAACAATGGCAAGCAGGCCGTGCCCCAAAAACCCTCAACGCAACGCCACTCGGCTCTGGTGAGCGCACAGGTTCATCTCGTCATTTTTAATACATGCCTGCTTGACTAGAGGTACAGAAACATATTTATTTATTATTCATTGTTTGGTAGTTATTTGCTGGATATTACTATTTGATTTGATTATCAAAGGCAAAGTGACATTTTATGATGTTTGCAAGCCCGAAAGCATGTGAACACCTGTATATTGATGTCATCCTGTTGTTGCAGCTTTTTCATTGAAATCATTACCTGCAGACAACTCATCATAAAGTCCTGCTGAGAAAAGTGTGTTTGTGTCTGTAGCAGGTGGACAGTGCGCACACAAATTGGACACATGAATAAATACAGTCCTATTAGTCTACATTACATCCGTGGGTACACATTGGCCGTGTCACTGTGCTCAAGACTCCGTGTGTTGACAAAGTGTGACACGTTTTATTGATGGCCACCTGTAGAAGGCCGTGCTGTAAAATCATTAATCAAGAGGCGGTTATGGAGTTAATTGATGATTAAACCCCGGATCAAACACCTGCGCTCTGTCCAGCGTCTTCTGCATGAATTACAGACAACAAAAGAGTGGAAGCATCAGCTGTAAGAGTAACAGAAGGAACAAAAAAAAAAAACAATTTTAAGGGCCCTCTCCTCCTGTATTTCTCCACCTGCCCCCCATCCCCCCCACCCACAGTAAACTGTGCCTCAGTACCAACTGGGTCGCTCCGGACCTGAAAGACTGTCACCGGGTGGTGGAGACCATCCCTGATCTGGATCACATCGAAGTCACTGCTGGTCTGATACTCACGATTTACTTCTTTTGCACCATTAATAATTCTAATCATGTCAATGACACAAATCCAAAGAATCCATATGGTCGTTAACTGATGTGTGCCAGCCAGCAGAGGGACAGTTTGCACGTTTTAATTCCCAAACCAACAACCCGTTTGTCTGCCATTTACCTGCAGACAACGCACTGGACGTGGTGGTGATGATTGAGGCTTTACTGAGAGACCACTCCTCACTCAACTACCAGGAGCTGCTCACCATCCTCAACAAGCTGCAGGACGTTGTAAAGCTCAGCAGGGTCACACCGAACCTGGGCCAAGCTCTGATCGACACCCTCTCCGACATCCTGGAATCTGACAGCAACCTGCTGCCGTTTACCAACATGTAAGAGCGGGACCTCTCACCCATCGCCCCGCTCAGCATCCGTTGACCCCGATCTGTCCGCCCCACCAGGATCCTGAACATAACCGATGCTGTAGGAGACATGATGGTGGACTACAAGGACTCCTTCACTCTGATTGCTCCTGCCATCGCCATGTCAGTGGTGGATGTAGTGCCGGGACAGTTTAGCACTCTGACCTTCGGAGTGTCGTCCGACCGCGGCGGCACGAAGCCGGAGGTTAGTGAAGCAACGCTAACGGCAACCCAACCCCCCCCCCCGATCCCACTGACCGTTACTGTCCATGGATACAGACCTAGTCGGTGTGAATGCATACATTTCCCTCCGTGTTGCAGATATTCATCAACAGGTCTCCCTTCAACGGCACGGTGGCTTTCATCTTCCTGCCGTCGGCCCTGCAGCACAGCTTCCCGCAGGGCGGCTGTGGCCAAAGGGCCACGGCGCGGGTCAAGTTTCAGTTCTTCGGCATCCCAACGCTCTTCAAGGTAAACTGTGTTCAATGGATCTGTTAAAGGGGAAAGCATGCAGTTACACGTGAGTGTTTATTTGAAACATCAGTGCTTTAGTTATACTAGGTGTAACGTTCAGATAAAGCAAACTTGCACCTGCCTGGTGTCACTATTTTCAGGACAGCCAAAATGGGCGGAGCCTCAACACCTTCGTGGTGTCAGCCAGCGTGACCAACGCCATTGCCCCGGTCAAGAACATGGATGAAGACGTCAAGGTCACGCTGCGCCATCTCGTTCCCAATACAGTAGGATCCACTCAGCTTATAACATGTGGCTAACTCCTGAAGAACCTAAAACGTCCTCTGCTGCAAATGTGATGGATGACTTTGATTAACAAAAGCTTTTCATTTCCACCTGCGTTGAAGCTCCAAAAGGACGTGCAGTGTGTGTACTGGAACTTCAATAAAAACAGTAGGTCCTGCTCTTAATGATCACTTTCCCTGCTGGATGAACCGTGTGTGTGACCCTAAATGTCTGTGCTCCCGTAGAAGGACTCGGAGGCTGGGACGATTACGGCTGCAGGATTGCAAACAGCAGCTCCGACTACACAACGTGCCTCTGTGATCATCTCACGCACTTTGGAGTTCTTCTGGTAGGACGTTTTTATCCCCCTCAGAATGTCTGCAGTAAGTAGCTGACACACAAGTGTTCCAACCCAAATGTACCAGCAGAGGGAGCTCAAAGCAAAATGTATTCAAATGAACTACTACTATATACACTACCAGGTCTGACCCAAATTCATTATTTTGGATTAGCACAAGTGTCTGTGAGAAAAAGCTTCCTCTCCTCGAGTGACAAAATGGCAAAGCGACATTTTGCATTTTGAAATCAAGCACAACCTTCAGTTTAGTGACCGGAACTAAAAAATCCATTTCCTGCATAAAATGTGTTGGAATGCTAGAAGCTTACAGCCGAAAGCTAAAAGCTGAAAAGAATTTTAAAAACGGCTGAAAATACAGAAATAAGAAAAGTTGAAATGATTTAAACATTTTTTTGCTCTCTAGGATGTCTCCAGGACTCCGTTGGACGCGGCCAACGAGCAGATCCTGACCATCATCACCTACGCCGGCTGTGGCGTCTCGTCGCTGTTCTTGGGAATCACCGTTCTCACGTACACGGCCTTCGAGT
The DNA here is from genome assembly GCF_949316345.1 of Pungitius pungitius. NCBI lineage: Eukaryota > Metazoa > Chordata > Actinopteri > Perciformes > Gasterosteidae > Pungitius > Pungitius pungitius. Next base: position 9,495,751 of record NC_084915.1, on the reverse strand, counting down.
GAGACTCCGACCGCCGAGCCGCTCGTTCCCCCCCCCCTTGGTGGTAGCGACTGAAGTGTAACCGCCGACGCACTCTGATCTTTCCGTGGCCTTTCTCAGAAAGCTCCGTCGAGACTACCCCTCTCAGATCCTCATCAACCTCTCCCTGGCGCTGCTGGGCCTGAACTTGGTGTTTCTGGTCAACTCGTGGCTGTCCTCCTGGGGCGTCTATGGCCTGTGTGTGGCCGTGGCCACCGTGCTGCACTACTTCCTGCTGGCGTCCTTCACCTGGATGGGGTTGGAGGCCGTCAACATGTACTTTGCACTCGTCAAAGTCTTCAACGTCTACGTGCCCTCCTACATCCTCAAGTTCTGCGCTCTGGGATGGGGTTAGTCACGTGTTCAACTGGCTCCTGCTTTGCCTTCGGGCCAAAAACACAAAAACAAAGCACTTCCAATTAGACATTGCTGCTGAGCAGAGGTTTCTTCACCAGCCTTAACGCCAGTCGATAACTGCAACCCCTGTCATGATAAGGATTCGCTCTGAAAGTGTCTACACGGTTCCTCCAGGGATTCCTCTGGTGATCTGCGTCCTGGTGCTCATCGTGGACAGAGAGGCGTACGGCAGCCACCTCTACACGGACGCTTCGACTGGCTTGGCGCCGTTGGGCGACTCTGACAGCTTGTGAGATTTGCTTCATCTTATATAATCATTTTCCATTTATCTCGGGGTTTATTTGAGAAAACACGGGGTTCGATGAGCAGTAAAGATCAACGAGTAGATTTGAGTGTATATTACACTCTTTGGTCATTAACTGTTAAAGCAATTAGCAACCAAGATCCAACAGCAACTAATGTAATAAAGCAACTAATGTAATAAATGATAACTAGAAGAGTGCATAATATTATTTCTTATCTGATTCGATTAAACGTCTCTATGGTGTTAACCCACACATTTTTCCTCTTAGATGTCACATTTTGCTCCACCTCATTGTTATGGTCAGCCGGTCTTATATGTTGAAGGACCAAACTGAACGGGATGTCATTTGTAATCAAGATTTTGACGTTTTTTCCTCTTTCTCATTCAGCTGTTGGATTCAGGACAATGTGACGTTCTACGTGTCTGTCGTGGCCTATGCGCTGCTGGTCTTTCTCTTCAACATTGCGGTAAATAATTCCAACATTTTAACTAAATGTCTGTATATATACACACACATTATATTATACGTCAGCATTCTTCTAATTACATTTACTTTGAGAAGCAATATCTGCAATTTGACAGCGCTTCGTTGTGACAAAGCTCGACAGCCTTTACATTTTATACTCTAATGATAAATCTGCTCATTCAAGATCACTAGCCTACTAATATTTAAACGTATAATTGTTTCTATTGAATCTGACCTTCTGTCGACGGTCCGTTCAGGTTTTTGTGGTCGTGCTGATCCAGATTCGCCACATGCGAGCCAACAGCCCGGCTGGGACCCGCAGGGGACTCGTGCACGACCTGAAGGGCGTCGCCAGCCTCACGCTGTTACTCGGACTGACGTGGACACTTGGCTTCTTCACCTGGGGACCAGGCAGAGTAGTTCTGCTGTACCTTTTCGCTGGACTCAACACCTTGCAAGGTTTTGGTTTCACCGAGAGCCACGCCGGACAATGTCATGTCTGTATATATCCGAGCAGGGCCAACGCGCTTCGTTTAAGCCTCATTTACACACACAGAAGAGCCATGTACGCTTGAAAGGGCGCTGAATAAATTGAGGGAAGGTTGGCGAACTGCGAACGCCGACTTCCTCAACATTTCAGTTGACATACACAGCTCAAAGGAAATCAGTTAAAAAGGAGAATCAGGCAGAGTGATGCAACCTTTTCTTAACTGCCTTTAGCTCGACTGCTCTTTGTTACACTGCTTTCTTTTTTCTCTGAGTGGCGCAACAAAAGCCCGTCCCTTGTTAGTTCCGAAACAGTGATGCCTTGCTCAAGGGGACTTTAGAAACCAACAAAACGAACAAATCAGGGTCTAATCTTGCTATTCATCCTTTTTTGTTTGGTTTTCCAGGACTTTTCATCTTCCTCTTCCACTGTCTGATGAAGGAAAATGTCCGCAAACAGTGGAGAATTCACCTCTGCTTTGGACGTTTCCGACTTGATGAGTACTCTGGTATGGCGGCCACACATTGTATGATGTGGTTGTATTCATGCTGAATTGAATATATATCGTATAATCACTGTTTGTGCAGGCATAGAGACTATTTAATTACAATGCAGGCAAATCTAGGCTTTAATTTTGTGATTTCCGATATCTTTTTTTGTTGTTTTCCCCCCAGAATGGAGCAATTCTGCATCAATTGGAGGAATAACCAGACCCAAATCCAACCCTACAAGAGCATTAGTACCATCGGCCTGCTCAGTCAAGTCCAGCTCCACAGACAGCACATCAGCTTCCTCCGACTCCAGCCAGAGAAACTCATCCTGCAAGAGACCAAACTTGGGTGAGCGAAGCTTATTCACTCCAAAGCATCCTTAATTAATACTTAACTATCCACCGCACATATCATTTTAGCACATTGAAAAGAGTTTTCTATCCAATGTAATAATTAATCTTAGATTGGCTTGAAATGATTACAATCACAGATTTAGTCAAGACTAAATAAGATGACACTATCACAGTCCCGTTGGCTGCTAGAATCAGTGTGAAGGTCACTGATCAATGACGTTAAATAATTGCATGAACACCTTGGTAATTGAGCCTGAAAGGACATTATAATTTTCTCTACCATCCAACAGCTCCCTTTAGGTGTAACTTCCAGGCACGTATTCTCAAACCACACACACACAAACCTGTTTGTTTGCGGATGTTTTATCTTTTAGGCCTTTTTGTGAATTCCCTGGCTCTCCCTCGTGCCCAAAGAAGCACGCTGGGTCCAGAAGCTCTGCCCTCCCACGGGGAGATGAACCGCACACCTGGCTGGAGGAATCACGTCCAGCAGGAACCAAGATAAAAGACACAGGACCAGACATATGCAGACATGCAAATCCTAGAAACTATCCTGTCTCAATGTGGCTGCATTGACGTATATTGTACTTGAATAAAGACCACAGATCTTTATGCCGTTGTACTCCAGCTTCATTAGATCATTTTACCATGCAATTCTATTGTTTTCGCTAAATATTGTAAAAGAGCCTGTAATTATTTAGACACGATTAGTTGATTCCGTTCCAAGGAGGAAATGGTTGCCAAGCAACTGGTGAGTGGAGCCGTGGCGACAAAAGGCTGTGGCATCAGTTTGTATCAGGAAATAATACAAATCTGACCTCAAGAAGATGGAAAAGCTCGCCGTGTCACTGTTTCACCTCGATTTGTGGCCATAAAGTGTTTGATCACTATGAGATTATGGGAGGATTAACGCTCCATCATTGAATGGACTGCCGTGTTATTCATACCGTACATTTTGAATAAACGACAGGCATTATGTGGAGGATTGTTGGCATCGTGGAGATATCCCTGGAAACCATACTCCATGAACTTCTCCCCATTAAGTTTGACAATTGTTTTTTTTTTTTTTTTAAATCAACCGTAGGTCCTTGACCTCAACACAGTGTTTGCACACCAAGAGGCTGGAATTCGTTCTGCAGACTTCCCCAAAATACATTTCCATTTCTATTCATCAACGAGCAGAGGTTTTGAAGTCCGAAGTTTGTGCGGCATTTAAGTTCCAGTTTAACTAAATTTCTACTTCCTCCCAAGCTATTCAATGTGGCATTATTGAAATTATAAATCTGCAACCGCCGGGCGATGTAAATCAAACCTTAATTTCCCCAGATCTTCATTGGCAGACAGAACTCTTAAGTGAAGCAGTGACCCAATCTTAAATGCTGATGCTGTTACTTTCACTGTGCATTCAACATTTACTATATGATGATTAGTTCAAAACAAACAAAAACAAGATTCATTACCTTAACAAGATCTCACAGTCCACAAAAACTAGATACTAGCAGTGTACCAAATTTTTTTAAGTGCCTGGTCGGGTTAATTTATTGGTTGGCACAAGAACACAAACTACTTGGGATACAAATGTCATACTGAATAATATTCTACTTGACATCAAGACAAAAAAGCTTCCTTATACAACCCACAACAACAGACTAGTTTTATTTTTCTCAATCACTTACACAAACTGAAAAGAGCAACATTATACAGAAAACTAAATGAAGTATGGAGCAAACAGCAGTAAACAAAACCTCCAGAGGAACTAAAACGTCTTGTGACGTTACCGAGGGCAGATTCAAGAGCTAAAGACGTCCACCAGCTCTTTAGAAATCCAAGAACCTGCATGGTTGCTCAGAAACCGTTGCTTGACCAGATCTTTGACTTTCTGGTACACGACGGCTTCCACCTATAAAACAAACCATATACAACCTAATGTGTCACTGCGGTCTAACAAACACACGACACACGGTTCTACCAATAAGCTTTTGTGTAGTCGCCTCTAGCTGACACGCACCTTGACACTGCGGTAGGTGGGGAGATCCAGCAGATAGCTCTGCTCACTCAGCTCTGCAACACGGCAGAAATAACTGTAGAGGGCTCTCTTGCAAAGTCTGCTGGAGAAGCCGGGCCCGCTTACACATGGAGAGCTGGGGGAAAAAAATCCAATGAAGGCTGCACTTGCATTAATTGTCTTTCATACACTGGATTATATAACATCCAACGCATGTTCTTGAATCCTGCTCCATTTACCACCCGTAAATGTCCACAAACAAATACATAACAAAAGCCTCTGTGGTTATTATCTCTGCTAAAGGCAATTCAAGTCTGCGCTTTGCAGTACGTGCAACATCCCTCAGCAATGATTCCTAAAGCTAGCCAGTCTATTTGGCGCCTTGAGGGCTGACTGCTGCTGCTTCCAGTATCCACACGTAGGACTCCAGGTTGTAATGGTAACGCGTGTTTGTGCACTGCCTTTAGTGCCTTGCTCTTACAGCAATCTCAAAAATAGTGTTGGAGGTGGATGGCGTTAAGGGGGGACTGATTTTTAAATTGAAATTGCTCCAAGACCATCCCCAATGTCTACAGACAATACGCTCTATGATAATAATCATTTTTGTAAACAATACATTGTACAAACAACATGGTAAAATCAACCGTGAGAGATGGCAGCCCTGTAGCTGTGTTGGCTTGACAACAACTTTACTAAGAGTCAAACATCAAGCAAGTGCAACACAAGACAAAGCAGACGTCCTTTTACCCGGACATTTCCTCTTTTCGAGACATTAAAAATGCGTAAAATAATAAATACGTCGTACCCAAAGTATTTCCAGATCTCACTTCTGGCATCTTTTCTTTCAACAAGCCGAGGACTGTCTCCCCTGAGATAAATCTCTGAGTGGCTGCCTGTTGCATGTGAAAGCTGGAAGCCCCGCCCATGCAGTCAATGCGTGCAGGCAGCCGGACAGGGAACCCTGCACTCTGGTTGCGTGCTATCTTAATGAAGTACCGGTACTAAAAATATTCAAAACCGTACCATTTTCAACGTAAGGGTACCGCGGTACTGTTCTAGTACCGGTACACTGTGCAACATTAGTACATATAATGTATTATTCCATAGAATTTTGGTGCAAGTCAAGGCATTGAAGAAGCAAACCCAAAGAAGCTCGGATTAAATGCCATGCTAGTTTAACATACCTAAATCAGAGTCTCAACAATAGAAGAAGCGTCTTCTTTGGTTTCACACTATAATTTGTATGGGTTTTTTATAGTAGGTGTTATTACCATCCTTTGGATATCTCCTCACCTCCCTCTACACGCTTTATGTCCTGTAATGCCTCCCTCGCTTAAATGTATTCTCTTCTTTTTAATTTCCTATTGTGTAAAAACACTAACACTGTAAAACTAATAGCTCGGGCTGCAGGACAGACACTGAAATACAGAGCAACGCTGCGTGCTCCAAAGCAAGATCACAAATCTATTTCGGGCTGTAATCTCTGCTCAAGGACAATGCTGCCTCCAGTGAGCGCCGCGTCTGTGTCACATTCTAGCTACTGGACATCAGCAGTTGTCTGCAGCTTCAAAAGTCAGATGGCAGGAGCCCTGGGCGTCTCTCAGACTGTCAAATAAGCAAATTGCATCACGCCCTGCCAGCAGTTGCACTTCCTCCCTGGAACCGGCTGCAGGAGTGTAAATGAGGTCTAAACTCTCTGCCAGACCAGTGCATTACAAAGGTTGAAGGCCGGGATACGCTATTGGTTTATTTACAGCTTAACATCGCGCCCACGTACAAAAAGAGTGTAGATTTCTTGTAAATAAGTTTGTATCCTACCCGGCGATGACGAAGCCTTTGCCGCTGTCCAGAACTTCAACGTCCTTGTCTCCGAGGCACCAGTTGATGCTGAGGTTCTCATGCTGCTTTGAGGTGCTGCTGCTGGGCCCCACGTAGTCGCCATAGAGACAGAAGACGTTGTGTTTTTCGTAGGATGGCGGCAGAATTTCTTCCCATCCATCCCCTAGTCGCCTGTTGGTGTGTTCTGACACTTCCTCATTTAAAAGCTTCTCACGGGCTGAATAAATAAATAAACAGGCGGAAGAAATTAATTAATGTGAAATAACATCTTACTTCACAATAAAATCCCTTTAAAATGACTTTCTTCAATTCAGCTTCCAAAGAAAAGCTCACCTCTGTTAAATCGCACGTAAGAAAATACTCTTGTTTCACGAGTTACCTCTCTGAACTATTCCTTAGCTGAGAGCAGAAAGCTGCTGGCTGTAACATGATATTCAGCCTGTAAGAGTCTTCCTATATAACTATTGCAGAAATGATGAAATCAGTTTCCTTAAATGTTTAAAAGTTCCTTTGAATGCTCCCTATGTAAAATTCAAAGCAGCAACCTAGCATCAAGGGCCTAAAGGAAACATCCCTCTGTGTGAGTTTCAATTCAACATCTTTGTTTACACAGCCAGGTCAGCTTTGCATGCTTTTCAGTGCACTTTGCTGCATGTGAGCGTGCCCCGCATCGTGGAGTCTTAGAACCCCCCCCCTCCGGTCCACCGTCCAGCAAAAACTGTTAGCGCCATTGGCTGCGAGCTGCTCCTCGTTGACAGCCGCGTGGAGGCACACGACACGCTCGGAATTTACAATCAATCGACTTTCCGTCTCTTTACCTAGCACCATGCTGCTGATGTAGAGGGGCTGGATGAAGTGGCTCAGCAGTGCACCCTGCAACCCGGTGACAGTCCAGCGGCACAGTTTGTCACTACCAGACATGCAGCAGACTTTGGCCCCCCACACACTCTGGTCAAGGTTGGGCACTGGGACCAGCACGCCCTCGGAGTGATACTGCAGCTTTACAGTCGTCCAAGTATTCACACGGTCCCTAAAGAGGACCGTACGTATTATTATCTTAAGGAAACCCATAATGACATGTTTCACAACCTTTGTAGGATGATAGCATTGTCCCAAGCAAGAGCCTATGTTTTGGAACGATAGCCTTAATTCCTATCGTCCTGTGGCATCTCCGAAGTACTCTGGAGGGGGAACCAGTACTTAAAGTAGAAGCTGTTAGCCGCTCCTTCAGGACACTGATTGGTGTAGAGATGCAGACTGGTCTTGGGTTTGAGCTGAAGCTGGGGGCCGTCTGCACTTCTCTCAAAAACACTGTTCTTCTTGGCCTTTGGATCCGCATCAAAGAACAGCAGAAGCTGTTTGTACAGAAACCTGAACAGAAGCCAGAAAATACCATTCTCACACCGCCACCATTGATGGTACAAGACAGCCTGCAGCCTACGTCGCGACTGCATTCGGAATATGAATGAAGAAAAAGCATTTCATTAGTATTTATTTTTCCAATTTTGTGAATTAAGGCCATCGTTGAAAGTCACATAAGCTTAGCGCATACGTTTCTTACCTTTTGAGAGCCCGTCTGGCGATGACGATTGCATGGCAGTCATGGACTATGGTTCCATTGTAGCGAAGCCCCTCACTGCAGCATGAACGGCCCGTTCCCAGAGCCACCACCTTGTAATGCTGGTATGGAACAGCTGCTGTATCCAGCAGTTCTGTCGAGAAAATGGTATGCAAGGGACATTTAACTATGAGGTAAAAAAAAAAAAAAAAAACATTTTGAAAGCTTTGATTGCCTGAGCTTTGATACGACTCATCGTCATAGCCGATCAGACGTTCAATAATAAAAAGAGAGGAAGAACAGAATTGAGGTTGGAATCTGCAAGCGTGGCGATGTTACTGTTATGAATTTGAGGCAACTTTTTGTTAGTATATGACCATGATCATCATCTAAAATACTGTAACATATCCTTGACCTACAGCCAATGTGCCTTTTTTTATACAGCCAATATTACTACTGTACTATGTCTTCCTATATCTACTCTAGGAAGACATTTGCGAAAGTATGATAACAAAATGTCTATAACATAATAATAAATAATACCTCTCAACAAGACAAAAGCTGCCATGTGGCTCTTGCAGTCATAGAAATCAGGAAACATCTTCAGGAGGCTGTCAAACTTCTCACTACTTAATGCTGCCATGAGACTCTTGTGCCAGTCAAATCTCTGAACTAGAAGACAGGAAAAAAAAGCAGACAGCCACATATAAAGAATGAAACTTATTGTGGACATCACAATGTTATGGCTGCTGTGAAAACCCCTTTAGACATATACAATATTGCTCACCTTGAACATGTTAATAAGATACTACTGCACTCTGTGTACCGGGTAATTCATTGACTTGATGTAACTGTTTTCAATCACAGACTCAAAGTATAAATACTTTTTCCACATTGACTATATTATACCATATTCTATCAATAATGGGTCATTTCTATGAAATAACAGCAGGGTGGTACCGATAAGAAATGTGATGCATCAAAGATATATTACCATAAATTTGACCAAATTGTACTTTTTATTGTTGTGGTATGCTAACCTTTTTTAAAAAAATGGAAATTAAGCAGCACCTCAGTATTATGAATGAATCAGAAATAGAAATAGTACATGTAGTTACAAGGGTTTGAATTGTACATCTTGTAGGGAAACACTTTTGTCCAAAGCATCTAGCAATGAGTGCTTTCAAACTTCAAAAAAAATGTAATGAGTAGTGGGGGCATGAGTATATGTTAGCAGATGTGTAATGACTGCTTTCCGGTCTTCAGGACACAACAATTCACCACTTGGTCGTGGAGTCACCGGAAAGCCAATAGTCCAGATTACAAGAGGTTTCTTAGATTTACTGTGTTTTTCAGGGTCAAATTGGGCGTTAGCGACAACATCAGGAAGTCAGATTATGATTATATAATCAATGCGGTGAGCAACGTACCGTGGAGAGATTGGGCCTTGTGGTCGTCATACTGAAAAAAAAAATCAGTCTGGTAAAAGATACAGATATTAGATTTCTCTCATCAACTTTCAGCCTACTTATTTGTTGCCCCAGCATCGAGCTGTCAAGACACAGTCAGCACATCTTAACAGACAAGATGGACTATCTGAATGTGAGATCAATGTTGAAAATATATGCCGTTGTTCACAGTTTAGATGAGAAAGGCCCTGCAGATGGTTTTGAACCCCTACACTTGGCTGGATAATTCATACAATTCATCAAGCACTGCTATATTTAACATCCAAGATGTTTACTTTACTTTCATGTCAGATTTTCCAATCTGGCCAAATAATAATTTATTCCCACATGGTCAGATGCACAAGAGGTTTCCCCCCCACCAGGAAATTGACTGCTGCAGGCTTTGTTTGACAGTTGTTGTTTTTTCTTTTGGAATTAAAAAACTAGAAGAAAGCTTCAACAATTACAAAAAACATTTCACATAGTCTTTGCTATGCATCTTCACCAAAACTACACTCACCGGCCACTTTATTAGGTACACCTGTCCAACTGCTCGTTAACACTTAATTTCTAAGCAGCCAATCACATGGCGGCAACTCAGTGCATTTAGGCATGTAGACATTGTCAAGACAATCTCCTGCAGTTCAAACCGAGCATCAGTATGGGGAAGAAAGGTGATTTGAGTGACTTTGAACGTGGCATGATTGTTGGTGCCAGAAGGGCTGGTCTGAGTATTTCAGAAACTGCTAATCTACTGGGATTTTCACGCACAACCATCTCTAGGGTTTACAGAGAATGGTCCGAAAAAGAAAAAACATCCAGTGAGCGGCAGTTCTGTGGGCGGAAATGCCTTGTTGATGCCAGAGGTCAGAGGAGAATGGCCAGACTGGTTCGAGCTGATAGAAGGGCAACAGTGACTCAAATAACCACCCGTTACAACCAAGGTGGGCATAAGAGCATCTCTGAACGCACAGTACGTCGAACTTTGAGGCAGATGGGCTACAGCAGCAGAAGACCACACCGGGTGCCACTCCTTTCAGCTAAGAACAGGAAACTGAGGCTACAATTTGCACAAGCTCATCGAAATTGGACAATAGAAGATTGGAAAAAAGTTGCCTGGTCTGATGAGTCTCGATTTCTGCTGCGACATTCGGATGGTAGGGTCAGAATTTGGCGTCTACAACATGAAAGCATGGATCCATCCTGCCTTGTATCAACGGTTCAGGCTGGTGGTGGTGGTGTCATGGTGTGGGGAATATTTTCTTGGCACTCTTTGGGCCCCTTGGTACCAATTGAGCATCGTTGCAACGCCACAGCCTACCTGAGTATTGTTGCTGACCATGTCCATCCCTTTATGACCACAATGTACCCAACTTCTGATGGCTACTTTCAGCAGGATAATGCGCCATGTCATAAAGCTGGAATCATCTCAGACTGGTTTCTTGAACATGACAATGAGTTCGCTGTACTCAAATGGCCTCCACAATCACCAGATCTCAATCCAATAGAGCATCTTTGGGATGTGGTGGAACGGGAGATTCGCATCAGGAATGTGCAGCCGACAAATCTGCGGCAACTGCGTGATGCCATCATGTCAATATGGACCAAACTCCCTGAGGAATGCTTCCAGCACCTTGTTGAATCTATGCCACGAAGAATTGAGGCAGTTCTGAAGGCAAAAGGGGGTCCAACCCGTTACTAGCATGGGGTACCTAATAAAGTGGCCGGTGAGTGTATTTCTCTACCTCATCTCCAAATAGGCTGTCTTCAGCTTCAAGTTGTAGGATTGAAGCAGTTTCCTCTTCTGCTTCTTCAGAAACAAGGATCTTAGGTTCTCTAGAAGCAGGGAAACAGTAACATACAAAGAGAAACGATTCAACATTAAAATATGCAACTGATCCTCTTTAATTGTAAACATTACATGTCATTTAGCTGGCGCTTTTATCCAAAGAGACTTGCATTACATAATAATCCATGAATTACATTATTGCCTGGGGAGCAATTAGGGGTTGGGTGTCTTACTCATGGACACTTGGACATGGCACATGGCGCTGCCGGGTTTTGAACCACCAACCTTGCAGGTCCCAGTGCATCACAGTACTCCATGCGCCACCGTCACCCGCCCATAAATAAACATCTTCAACACCACAAACTCACAGCGCTATCTCAACATTTAGATATGTCAAATTAAATTTAAAATCAATAGCAGTTAGAGTTCTGAACACTTCTTAACTGCTTTGGAAGGAGAGTGAAGTTAAAGTCTCATTATTGCATAGATTATTTTTTCTTCCCTGCATGTAATGAATAGCACAAATGACATCACAAGCTCATTTTACATTTCAGATATTCAGCTGAAAAATTCTAGTAATTAATGTGCTAAGAAACAAATCAGGAAATGCGCTGAAAAACTGCAAAACCAGGATATTAGCAGATAACAAACGAAATCTTGGAGAAATATACAAGCCATATGCAATTCCTCTTGTATGCTTGTTGTGAATATAACAATGTTTTATATTTTGTATAATGTTTTGTAATATTAATGTTGGCAAAGCATGCATTTATCACCATGCTTGCCAGAGCCAACCACAATTTTGACATTTTGATGCTGGAGATCTGTAATTTCCTTCTATTCTTTATTTAACGTCTGACTGAGGATGTGACCTCCAGGTCTTTTTGGAGACATTTCCCTCCAGGCTTTTTTTCCTTTGACTTTTCTTATTCCACCTCACCTTTTATCCGCAGCACCACTGGTTGCACCGTACTGAAATGACTCTTGGTCCTCCATGATTTCCCTAAAGCCTGTAGAAAAACAATGATTTTTAGATGATGTGAGGGTTACAACTTCAAACTCCGTCAAGACGCCAACTGTAACACAATCACTAGAATACTTGATATTATTGTACAGACCAAACATTGTTTACGGACATAAATGGCATGATTTATGTTCATGCTGCAACAGAAAAATATAGGATTTAAAATAAACACTGAAATAGACAATTGTTGAACGAATCAAATCTTCACATTTGGCAAATCACTTCATCATTTGTGGATTTGAGCAAACTGTATCTAAGATTAAAGAGATGCTATGCATTCACTTTTCTTTCTTTGACAACAACGTTATGTGGAGTTCCCAACTAAAACTATTTGAGTAACGTTAGTTTTTCTTTTGTTTAAAAGGTTAACGTAATGCTTTTTCCTTATGTTTAGCTTCTCAAACAGGAGGATTTGTTGCATTTGTATCACTCATAGATTTAACGTGAGATATTTGGGTCGTCGGTGGCAGAAAAACTCAGTTTTAACAATAGGACTTTGGGCTTCATGACAGTAGTCGGCACTAAAATATTGGTTTTCACAGTACTTTCTGCCATTGTTACCGTTGACCAAATGATTGAACAGTAGTATTAGTCGCTAAGCTCACCATCCCATTATTAGTGTTAATGCACACCAGCTAGCAAAGATGGACGACGTTCCAGCCAACACGCGTAACATTGACGTTAGCTAATGCTAGGTAGCTAACGTTAGTTAGTAACTAACGCATTAATGTTAGCTAATGCTAGGTAGCTAACGTTAGTTAGTAACTAACGCATTAATGTTAGCTAATGCTAGGTAGCTAACGTTAGTTAGTAACTAACGCATTAATGTTAGCTACCGGTAGCTAACGACAAGTCAACAGCAACGTGGGCTTGTTTTCCAAGGGGACCCCAGTTGGCTCACCTCGACAACGCCAGCTATGAAAATGTGATATTCAAGATATGTCTTAGCAAAAATCTGCGTTTTCAATGTATCTCAGTCACCACAATATCTGCCTCGGGACAACAAACAAACGCCGCCATGACGAGAAAATACCTTTATAGGATGTTAAACGATTTAAACATCGAAAACAAATTGACGCCACATATTATTCCCAAGTTTACCTCCAGGCCAACTAGAGAGACGCGGTGACTGCGTGTCCAGGTGGTGGGCGGTGAGATATGGCGGCAAATCACTGTCAAAAACCCCACACCGCAAATCAGGGTCATGCGCGCTCGTAAATCAAACACCCACGAGAAAAAGTCGGCCTGGAGAGCAAAAAATCCACCTCGCGCGAGAAAAAGTCCTTCTCGCGCGAGCTAAATGCAAAACCTAAATCTGAAGTCTGAATCCGCGAATATCGATTTTTGGAAAATATAAATGATGATACAAAGTCGAAATTATGCGATACGATATGCGCAAGCTCGTTCATAGTTCGGTAAAGTTGGAAAGATATTCACAGATTTAGACTTAATTTTACCAATACGGACCGGTCTGCGAGCCGGACGCATTGGCCTTAATGTGCAAGTAATGATGGTAATTCGGGTTGTAGCTCGCTGTCTACGAGCTGTCGTTTGTGGTTTGACAACATTTTACTCATAATTTCGACTTTCTTTAGTGCGGAAATGGGCTTCTTTAGTTCTGTGAATGCAGTAACGTGGGAGTCATATCTGTCCTGCTGCTTTATGCACAGGTTTTTTTTGTCACGATAGAACTGCTGCCTCGGTTGAGATGACACAAAATATGTGTGCTGTGGCATTTAGATTTCCCTAAATTGGAACTGAAAGGCCGGTTAAAGCCGTGAAAACTGGTGAGACTTAAGTATGAGTAAGCTATCCCTTTGGTGCATAATGCACATACAAGATATACAGTGATTGTCAATAAGAGGATGACCGTATAAAACATGTTATTTGGATGCCACTGAGATATCGATTCAAAAAACATGTTGAAAACACGAGGATGTCTCACATTGGTTGAGTAAATATAATGTTAATGGTTTAAAAGCTCTATTTACTCTGTGAGAATGTCACCTTTTTGGTTTGAATTTAGATTGAATGTGGGAAATGGGAGGAAGTGAAAGAGCGGGTCAATCATGTTTTATGTATCGACGGCATAAAAAAGCAAATGGGTACAGAATGGTTTGGGGATTTCTATGAATTTTAAATCTGTAGGGCTGCCCACACATGCACACTCATTCAATACAAATACCAAAGCACGCACAGGGAAGCACCCACGATGAAATGAGTTTGCAGTTGAAGAAATAAAATCTCTCACTTAGAAACACACACACACACACAATTTACTAAGGTGCCGATAAGTGTGTGGCGTTATTTGCATTAGAGTAATGTTCCCCTGATCATTGTTCAGCTCAAGACTGAACTCTATTTCCATTCTCTTCACCTCAAGAGAAAACCTTCATATCGGTCCCTCTTGGGCCTAATGAAGCTTTCATAGGAGCGTTTCTATGTGTGTGTGTCTGTGCGTGTGTGTGTGTGTGTGTGCATTTATCACGTGTCTGTGTTGCATATGAGACTGAAATGTGACGTCTCTCCCATCTCAAGAGAGCCTACTGATGTGCAATGGAAAACTATCCCATGTATCATCTTCATTTTGAATAACACCTTTTTCTTCCATGACTCCCTTCTCATTGTCTCGTTCCACTCGCTATCATCTCTCCTATCGGTAATTCAGTATCACTCATTCTTACACTTTTTTTGTTTTCACACCCACACGCTTTCTCACAGGCTGAGAGATTTCCCTGTTTATAATAATTTTTTTTTAGCGGAGAGGCTCGATGAATAATTTTTTTTCGGCTCAGGGACACTGTTTTTTTTAAATTTTATTTTAGAAGACAAAGTGGCTTCTGTACCTAATTACGTGGATGTGTCTCACCAGTTGACCTTTGACCTACACATGGAGGTTTACCAAGCATCATGAATTTGCAAAAAGATTCATTATTAATAGTAAAATGTAAATAATGTATCTATACACACAGTATGCAAGACCATATGTCAGATTATTACACATTTTTATGTTTCATCATTTATGGCACATGTAACTAAATTCATGTTTGGGATTTCTACCAATATATTAGTACTGCATTATTTGCAGCTTCATCTGATTCATTGTACTACTTTTATTCTGAAGGAGTTGTGGAAGAGTGACATCTGACGGGGAGGTTGTTACTTCGGAAAAACAAAACTTTGACATGTAAAGCATAAGCCTCACCTTCTTCAGTAACAGGATAGCTGGTGAGTCAAATATGGAATTTGGAAATCTAAAACTGATTTCCAACTGGGTCACTGCCTCCATGCACAACTGAACAGGGATAATTGGACATTTATATTTTGTTCCTAAATGCATTTGACAGTCATTTCCCCGGGCTCACCACTAGAGGGTAAAAGTCTTTTGCTCACTCACTCTCTGGTTTATTTCTAAAACTCACACATGACCTACAAATCATCAGCGTTAGGCATCAGAGAGGCAACAGAGAAATAGAGGAATTTCTACATCAGCCACCCTCCAATTCTTTTTATTTCTAGTGACGCACTTGTACGAGATATCATTTCTAATCAAAAAGCTACATTGACCACTGGTTGGCCAGTTGATGAAAATAAGGAAAGTATTATTCTTTAGGATTGTAATGAGAAGTTAGAGGATAGAATGATAGAGAAGCAATTTCACATATGGAAAGACATCCTGTGTAGGAAACATTTTACATACATTTTCCACAATTGATTGTCACTTTGTGAATCTTCAGAGGTCTCTTCTGCTTCTGAAAATAAGCGGTAGGAATCAACTGAAGGACTGAATAAAAACAGCCCATTCACATGTCAAACAATAGCATAAAGGTTTGAAATAACTCAACATCTACTTCCTGTATTATTACAACGTTTCTCTCACATATTCATGGCGGTTATGCATGTCCAGATGACTTGACACAGAATCATCCCTGTGGCCCCTTGGGTGAAATGTGTGTTACATTTGATTGCTGCACACTTTGGGACACACATTCATAACCCCTTCATGGTGATTTGTATGTTTTATTCAGCACCAGCATTAGGTCCAAAAATGTCCAAAAATGTCCAATAATATGATTATTCCAGCAGCCTCAACCAGACTTTGGAGATAATCAGTCAATGTTTTGATGCTAACATCTTAAACTAAGAGGACGGCGGTAAACAGTTTTAAGAGTGACGTATGAACGAAGGGGTTTTTTGACTGTGTGTTTAAAACTAAACTGGGGTTGTCTTTTAATCTCAGGGACAGCAGTGGATTGCAGAGAAACACAGATCAAGCTTCTTCAACGGTGCGTGAGGAAAAAGATTGGTGTGGATTCCATATTTGACGTACTGCCATCCAACTGCCGGGCAGAATCTCAAAAAGGGGGAGTCTGCTACTGGTATTAGGATGCACACAGTGGTCCAAATAGCAGCTGCACTCCAAACAGAGAGATCAATGATACATATTGGGCTGCTAAATTTAATCAGGCAAAGGAGACCAACATAAAAAAATGACTATGCACTTATATATATATATATATATCTGTGGAGCTTTATGTGTAGAGTCAATATTTCTCAGTGCTTCTTTATTTATCTTCTCTACAGTCTCGGCCTGACTCTCTGTAGCTGCTGCTTCATGCATCTTTAAAAGATGAGAGGGAGGCTCCACTTTCTCACGCCACGTATGACGAGGAAGAAGAAAACCAAAGACAGATGAAGGAGGAATACTAACACACACACACACACCATCAACACACATTTCTCTACAATATGTTTATATGAAACGTAATCCTCCTTTGTCCCCTTTTATTTTCCCTGTGTCGCGTGGTATTCCCCCAATCCTCTGTATTTCGTGTCGCTCTCTGTGATTCTCATCAGGATAATTATTCACATACAGGCATCCGCTGCACAAGCATCTGCTTCTCCTTCTGTTGACCTCACCCTGCCTCCCCCTCATTTTTTTTAACTTTTCCTACCTACCCTCCTCTCTTCACCTCAAATGCAGTAGCCCATGCAGTAAACTCTATGATATGTGCATTAGCAGAATACCCAGCTGCAAGTCATAGTTGTATCATTTTAAATATAATCCATGCCAATTGAAACCTCATATGTCCAAAATGCGTGGAACAGAAAGGATTATTTTTCTTAATGGTACAACATTTCTGGCATTAAAGAATGACATTTTGAAAGGGTGTAATGAAAGGGTTCATAATCTGGAGAAATTGAGGAGTTTTCTGGAGCCTGCGAGCACTACGTTATTTTTCATCTGTATTAAACGCATAGAAGTGGAGTTATGAGGTTTGCATATAACCCAAAATGATGGCCACCATTGTGTATGTTCCTTTTTAATGCCTTAACAGATTCGGCGCAGCAGCAGAGGTGTGTAGATGGTAAATGCAGACTTCGTATTATCACATTAAAGAGGAGAGCCTGTGTAGGTCGGGCCAACACATTACTGACCATAGACACTGCCAGGAATCCAGGAATCCAATTAAAGGGTGAAGTGACTCACACTTATGAAAAACCTATTAGGTGCTTGCGATAAAAACCACTTCTTGTTTGCCATCTCAACCCAATTAAGGAAAAGTACAAATGTGAGCCGCCCATATTCCCCAAGAAACAACAAATCATTTGGCACCTTCCACAATGGAGACTTGGATAATCACCTGTATTCCCTGTGGCCAGTCCAAGCTTGGCGTTGCTGTTTTCAGATCTGTTGCACAAAGCCACACAAGTAAATACAGGCTGACAAAATTACAACAGAGATTTAATAAACATTTAGAGATGTTCTTTGGGCATGGACCTGAGTGCTTGCTGGTTGTATCAACCTGATCCAGACAGAAATAGAAATATCTCCACAGCTGCCGTATTAGATGGATTATCGGGACATTTTATAATCCTACTGACTGGGGACGTCCCCTGCCTTTCAGTGTAGTGCCACGTGAGGTTGACTTCTTTTTCATTTTTTTTTAAATTGCCTACCCCAACAACCACGGGGTCAGATAAGGATTGTAATGATCTACCGATTTTTGTATCTGGCACCACAGATTTCTGTTTTCAATCAGAAAGGTGATTAGCGATGAAGATATTTCTGTCAGCCTCTACTGCGGTGTGTGTGTTTTTAGCGCTTACCGGCGAGCAAACCGGTTAAATTTGGACAGTGAAGTAAGCAAAGATCGGAGCTGTTAAACATCAGCTTTATGGCCTTGTCATGGTTAAGTATGTTAGCATACTGACCATAGCATTCAGTAGAGCAGCACAAGGCAGATTATAATCTTGTTCTGTGTCCTGTCCTCATCCGGCCCCGCCTCCACATAAAACAGACGTATATTTCAGGCCTGTCCTGAAGCATCACTGTCTTCGTCTTCCCTACTTGCTACATGTCCTTGTTACAACCATCACATCTGTTTGAACTCATCTCTGGCACATGAGGGGCTATAAATAGCTAGATAGCATCTGCAAGGAATTCAAAACTACTGCAACATACAGAGGACATGGATGTATGTTTACAGAGCTTCAACACCTCATAGATTTAGTGCTCAAACAATAGTTGATCTTATAATTTGCTTAATTTAAGTAATTTACAAGGAAAAGAAATAAGAATAGTCACTGGTTCAAGCTTGTCAAATGTGAGGATTTGGATTTTCTCTTTTTGTATCATTGATAATATGATACTTTTGTATTCTGAACCATTGGTTTGGCAATGAAAGCAATTCAATTAATAGACATACATTTGAGCTCTGGGAAGCTATAATGCACATTTTTCATTGTTATCTAAAACAAATTGAATGATTGTTAGAAATAATCAGCATGCCCTGCTGCCCTAGATGCTGAGCATGGATGCCTTTTGTTTTCCACAGACACTTCAGAGTACCGATATGCATTATTTGATGCATGACAGGATAGCACACTGCATTACATTGACTGGCTTTCCCATCACTGAGACTGATCATCGTCTCCCACACACAACATTACAATCACAAGGGTAGAGAGAAATGTGACACTTGGTTAATAGAAGGCACAGCTAATCAAACATATAATTGTATGCCCTTAAAATTAATTGAATGGCAGATAACATTAAAGAACGGGGGAAACCTTCCATGTATATATGCAGAACAGACTCACATTACACTCTGGATAAAATGTGGGGGGATGGGATCTTCCCGTAGCCACGGCAGGGGATATGCAGTATGCATATTCAGATGGCTAAGAATGCACACAGTGTGGCTAACGGTTTGCATGCTAAGGCTTATCAAGCGCAGGTGCTGCACTTAGCTTCATTGTTACAAACAAGCTTTTTTCTTCTTCTTTTTTTTAGAAATAAACGGGTCGAGTAGTATAAAATCCATATGAAGCAGACGTAGATAGAGCGCTTTGTGATTTGTATAGTGCACAAAAGAGCAGTCAATGAAGAGAGACAGGGAGGCGAGGGCATCTATAAGACATTGCCCTGTCTCAAACCAATCAATTAAACATCAATGGCCAGCAAAGCATCACTTCATGCACCGAACCTACTGTAGATGGAATCCAGCAGAAATTCAGGTATTCAACGAAGACTTCATGTTCAAAAATAGGGCTGCGTTGATTAAACATAAATGAATAAGTGCTAGTTGGGTGAGTTTCGTCAGAATGTGTGTGTGTGTGTGTGTGTGTGTGTGTGTGTGTGTGTGCACTGGGTCTTTCCCCTGAGCGGTTCTGTTCTGCTCCTCTCCAAGGTGACGCCAGTTACCATGGCAGCAACATCAGCCCTCTAAATCTCTCCCTCTTCCTACCCTCTGTCTTGCTCTGTCTTCCTCTACTCCCATATTTTTCTACTCCCTCTTTCTGCCTCTTTTTCTCTCTTTCATCCTTCTGTCTCTCTTCGTCTCTGCTCTCTCTCGCTCAGCTCATCTCTCTCCATCACAAACCACGGTAAGCAGGACACCAGCCTACATTTACATGGCACAGTTGGTCCTTGGCCAGCCTCTCTCGTCTCTGGCAGCGACTTATGGAAAATTGGTCACAATGCTATTCCACAATTCCTCCATTAATACTGAACACTGGTGGATTCCATGATCCCCCATCTTCATTTAACTTTTGTTGCTGATGTCAATTTGCTCCCTATTTTTGTTGTGTTGCAATGGACACATTATATATGTATATATATATATATATATACATATATAATGTGTCCATATGAATGCACTATATGTAGATGTATGTATGTATATTTATGTGTGTGTGTGTATTTGTATATAAGTGTGTATAGTATGTATATGTACGTATAAACATATGTCCGTATTTCCATGGGTCAATGACAAAAAAGGCATTTCAAAAGGTTAATAAATTCAATAAATTCTAAATGGATTTCATGCATATATTTGAGTCTAGAACAATATGGTTAAACAAGTTTATGTTTTAGAAGTGTTCTATGTGTAATATGTGTAACCACACTTATTCTTAAAATAAATGTTGTTGTATAATTATTCAAAGACAAATTCCTGGAAATGATACGTATTAGTGTCACTATTTAGTTCTTCTGCCCCTCTAACGTGTTTTTTCTTAATCCATCTAACAAGACAAAGTCGCTTCCACCTGGGATGTTGTAACCTTTACCTCATTGCTGCAGCATTCTGCACACACGCAATAGGAGCATTACGTCTTTGGACTCAACACAATTGAGGACAACAGCTAAGAAATGTTGTCACACATTAAACAAGCACATGTGTTTCTTCCTGACACGTTCGACTGTGTTACAAAGAAATCGCAAAATCGGATAAACTGTCGGTAAGACAGCCAGCGGGAGTTTTGCATTTCAGAATAAAAGAGCTCGTTAAATTATTGAACTTCCACACGCCTGTGTTGTTTGCTTGTTTTTAAGTAGCGGAATCGGGAAGTCAACACCTCGGCCCTTTCTAGGTGGCAAATTGCTCTGAAATCTATATGAGTCAATTCTCTTTGGTGATAGATTTTGCCTTTTGGAATGTGTTTACCTCAATCTTTTGATGCGCTATTGCAATTTGTCAGATTGTCTTTTGGCATCTTCAATTTCTGTTTTCAATTACGTTCATTTTACTGGGAAACTTGACCTTCTCTCTTCAATGCATCCTACTCTCTGTGGGCTTGACCATTCTCTGGGTACTGTTGGTCCAATGTGACCACATTCTCTTTATCCGTGTTGGGTTTACATTGAGGTTCTGCTTGGAGCTGTGGCCTCTATGGCCCTTCTCCTTTCCCTGTGCTTACTGTCGTGTTGATTTCCACTGCTGCCTCATTTGTTCCTCCTATCTTGTGGGCTATGAGGGTTTCATAATTGATCGATATGCCGGATCATTTTTAGTTGAAAAGTTGAAAGTAGCTACAGTACTTGAATCGTTATAGATGCACTGGTATTTACGTAAACATATTAAACTGTATATATATATGTATGTATATATTTATTTGTACATGTATATGTGTATATCTGAAAACAGTTTATAAATGGATTAAAATCCAACTGTTGTATTGGTTTTCATTTTCAGATAGTCGTAGTTGTGGATACTTTTATTCAATCAAAATTTGTGATGTTTGTGCGGATCATATTAATTATTTCCAACACCAACGTTGCGAAACTAAACCCACCGTATTTTAAATTCAGCCTCTCTGGTTCTGCTTTAATTGCCCATTCATTGGAAGTTTTGCCCTGTGTCTGTTCAGTGGGTCTTTTGTTTGGGGTTTTTACTCAATGATCTCTACCATGCATCAGTCTATTAATCTGCTCTTTTCTGTTCAGTTTTATCAATGTAACATCATGCATCAGAATGTAAAAAAAAAGAACCGACGGGAGAGCGCAGACAGAGCCGTGTAATCCAGAAGATATCTATTCCCAGTATAAATCAATACAATGAAATCTAACATCTTATGTGTGAGTGTGTGCTCTAGGAGCTGTGTGTCTTTACGCAGTATGCATTTTAAAACATCCACCTGAATATCTATTTGAATACGTGTACTTCTTTTGCATTCATGTCTCCATATGTGCATGTGTGTCCGCACGTACTTTAAACAGTGAGCCAGAGCCACAGCAATAATCAATATTGACTTTAAATGATGGCTATAATGGGGCCGTGCCTGTGGTGGGTCATTTCAGTAGTGATGTGGATGGAGCCTGAGTGTATATGCTGCTGGTGTTTGGCCTTGTGTGTGTGTGTGTGTGTCCCAGTGCAGGGCAAACAGAGAGGGTGTGGTTAGACAGGGTCCCAGTCTCAGTCCTGGGTGTACGATAACAGTAATTCAATTGAGCTGGCGGGCTTGGCCTGTGGGATTCACTGCCTGTGAGTGTGTGTGTGTGTGTATAAGGCAACCTGATTCCCCCTGCTCTCTCTATAGGTCTGAATGAATAAGTGATCATGGTCTCTGCCACTATGTGTTGCATCCTATTCCCTTCCCTTTGCCATTTCCTCTTACCTTTCCTCCTTTTATTTCAACTCTGTCTCTGATCTCACTCTTTCCCTCCTTATCTTTCTCTCAGTCTTTTTGTATTTTTATTCATTTTTGTGCTCATCAATTGTCTTGTTCTCTTGTCTTTTCAGTCTTTTTCTTCTGAAATATTTATCTATGAAAGCCCAAAGATAGCAAACTAAGAATTTCATTATTTGGTGTCTGAGCACATTACAATAGCGTATTTGTTCATTTTATTTAACAGGTGGCCACCTTTAGTGAAATCTCAAGTTACAGGTTACAGGTTATAAGTTACAAACATTATTTTTCACATACCTCTGTTTTTATCTGTCATATAGATCAACTTGGTGTAATTTGAGCATAAGAGATTTTGTCTTCACTCCAATTGGATAAAGATGAGTATCGTTGAATTGTTTGGATGAAATACAATTTTTTGTTTCATTTCTTCCACATAAAACCAAACGGGATTAGTTGATTTGCCATTAGAGGTAAAAGGCAAAAGAATTTGATAATTTAGGTAAACTGACTATGTGCAGTTCACCTCATAAAACAAATGTCCCCCCCGTCCTTCTCGTCCTCATTTCCATCCTGTCCACTACTTCTCCACGGCTCTTTTCACCATTCCGCTGAGCCGGTCCTTGGCAGCCGATCGTCCTCTGCGGGCCAAGGGCAAACAAATGGCAGGCTTCCTCAGCAACAGCACGATGCTCTGACACACACAGACACACACACACACATGCATCAGCATGGCGGGACGGGGTCCAGTCACCCGCCCATCAGCGAGCGGAGGCACGCGCAGTTCTGTAGGATACACTACGCATGCACATATGTACCAGCGAGAAGCCCACATGAGCCCATCGCCCATCCATGCATGTGTGCGACTGACCCGTGGCCGCACACAGAGGGAAATACGCCACGGACGCAAACAGGCACTCCACTGCCCGACCCTGTGGCTTCATATTGGAGTATAATCCTCGTGTCTCACATGAATCCAGACCTAAGCTCTGCCTATTTTCCCGAAGGAGATGTTGCCCTGGCCTAGTTTCATAGGACAAAGTCATTTAGCCTCCACTCGCACATATGCAAACACACACATTCATGGCGGGGTCGGGCTGTATTTATGCCAACTAGTCCCAGATCGGGCGCTCGCGGTGACAATGTAATGAGTGGAGACCAATATGTGGCCTTCCTTCCCTCCCTGCTATTTCTTTCTGCCTCCTTGAGTGCGAGCATCGCTCTCTGCTTCGTTCCCTTCGTTCCCCGCCTCGCAGCGCCTGACAAACTCCCGCTGTGCCCACTTATGTGTCCCCCTCCTCTGTCGCGTAGCTTCTGTCTGACATGTTGCTAGTCTGTGAAGCCCAGATATCACAAAAATCTATTTCTACTGCAATGCATGTCAAAACGGGTGTGAAAGGAACTGTTTGAGTGTGCCACGTATTATAGTTCAGAGTTTGAATGAGGATCTGGTTCAGAGGATTGTCTTTCCCGGGGTTCATTTTTATGCTACACGGTTGCGTATGTCACTGCCGTCCAATTTAATTCGTAAAGATCTGGTTGGCCACAGGGTGAAATCTACTCATTTTACAGAATTCAAGTTTTTCATTTGCTGCTGTGACATTTACATACTTACATACTTAAATGTATTGTGTGTAAATGTTTTTGCGTTGTGTAGCAATGTACACAATTCACCCTGTGACATGTAAGATGTTTTACTTCATGGATTCCTCTAGACAAGCAAAAAAAGACAATGTTAATAGTTCGATTTGAGTTTCTGTCGATTATTTAATAAATACTCATTTAAAGTTAGCGGCTTTGTGAGTCTGTACTTAGACACAACAATACTATGAGCTAACAGCCGCATGCAAAACATCCTCAGACAACTCCCAAATGCTTATCTTTAGTAGGAATAAATATTCTTTCACTCCTAAGCTTAATAAAATGTGTGCAATGGATCTGAAAACAAAATACAGGTGAGGCGGAAGGTTTTTGGTTCATTCCTCAATAGTATTGGACACCTGATTTTTATTTTTTTACCTGATGACGACGAAATAAGGCCGTATTTTGTCTACTAAGTCACTTCAATTGAATTTCTCCTCATACAGCAACTAGAGAATTATGGTGACTGTGAACTAGCCACGTCGCCATGTGTTGTAGTTTTCATAATAAATGTGCAGCAATGAACAAGGTGAACTGGGAGGGCATCCAATGTGTAGATATGGGACACTTTGAATATGCAAACGTTGTGAGGAAGCAGTATTTGCATGATAATTGTATCTCTTCCTCGTGTAATAAAGACCCGTATTCCCTCTACACCCATGCCGAGCAATCACTGGAGCTAATGACTCTCGTGAGATGGCTGCAGTATTGGTTCACATCCACCATCTTGTTGCTGCAAACATGGTGGGCTGAATGATTGTGTTCTCCAAAAGACGTGAATGCAGGGAAACGGTGTCTGGTGTTCTAGATTTAACTCTCAATAAATGTGTTAATAACATCATTTTGCTGTTGTTCTCTTTGCCACCATCATCCCTTTTGTATTTGGACTCGTCTGACTTCAAACGTGTTGATTCACTGACCTTTGCTGTCGTACGCGTCCATGTTGTTTTCATTTTCATTAAATCCAAACTCAAAGTGAGAATAAGACAAGATGAATCAATCAAATTATTTTTATATGTAATTTCTTATGATGTCATTATCAAACTATCTTAGTGGAGCATTACAGATGACACGTGGAAAAAAGTTGGAAAATCTTGAGTACACGCACTTAACTTTCTATTGATAAAGCCATTACTCCTGGATGAAAATGGGTCCTCCACTCTGCTTCACTACTATGTACCACCATCAGCACATTCAACTGTTTTTATTCTTAATTTATATATATATATATATATATATATATATATATATATATTGGTTTATTGTATGCGCTGTATGTACAGTACTCTATGTTCATTGAGAGCACATATTATGCACACACATACGTGCCAAATAACGTTGATTCTGATTCCGATACTTCCAAACCGCTCCCTTTCGCCTGCCAGTTAATGGAGCTGTTCTTCATTGTAATTACTATGACACAATGTGGTGGTGTCTTACATTGTTTCATTACTTGATGTCGATTGGGCTTTAGTGACAGATTCTGCCCCAAGACGTCTGTTTTAGTTGTGTTTATAATTATTATATTAAATGTTGACACATTTTAATCTGGAATGACATATGTGATGGTGAATACAATCTCTAAATGTGTCAAGTATCCGATTGCTTTGACTCTCATGTCATTAACCACGCACCATTATTTCGGTTGGACTGTCATACCATTCTCTATTAAACATGTCTGAAGGCAATGAGTCAGAAAGTCCCAATAGGGGAGATTTTGGTTAAGTAAGAAAGAGGGTGACTCAAATGGCGGATGATACAGATCTGTAACCTTTAAAAAAAATGTAAAGACCAAGACTGATTCTAGACAGAAATATCAAATTGTGAGAAAATTGTGTCACTGTTTATTTGTACAGCTACAAGAGATATTGAATCTACCGTAAATAGTTTGGATTGCAGTATTTCTTCCTGGTTGTTGCATTACTGCTGAGAGAGAAAACACTATTGAAAGAGAAAATAATATGCCAGCTTTAATATATTTTAGCGCCAGTCCCACACTAGCTAACTAACTATTATTATGACACCTATTGGAAGTATTCCTGTGCAATTTTGTGCAGACGATCGTGGTTCAAATGAATCCTGTGGCTTGAGATCATTTGGAGACCTTTTTGTGGGGTAGGACTAACAGCTCGCTCGTTTTAGGTTGATCAGCTAAATTTGCACAATTTCTTTCAGTAATATTTCCATAGATCCATCTACGTTCATGTTGTTATGATAAATGTAGCCTTTGTGTGACATATAATCTGATATGAAGGCTTGGGTACAATCTGTATAGTATAGCATTTGGAGAACATACAGTATTATTTACCGCCGTTTTCTCTGCAACCTGCAGTATTATAGACATCGACCTTAGTGTTTCTTACTATATTAGAAACTGTTCTGATTCTGTTAAGCTAAGATGTGATCGTGGTAAACATCAAACCTTCTTAACATCAGCATTATGGTATTTTCGTTGTGAGCATGTTAGCATGCAGATGTCAGCGCTTTACCAGCAACTGCAGCGTGACTGTAACGATCGTACTCTTTTTAATTCGTTCAATTCAATTGCGCATTCATCTCTTTAGAAATAGATATAGGGCAACAACAATGTATCCTGCCTAGCTAAAACAAAGAGCACTGCTCAAAGCTCAATGCACTTTAAAAGGTTCGCACACTGAAGCGCTGACAAAGACCTTCATCATGAGTTTAAGAACAACAGGGTTAAAGCAGACACACCTTCCTCTGCCAACCCTCCTTAATAAATCACTCCAACGTGGCTTTCAGACAGGCAGATTATTGCTTTCCAACTAATATCACGTTTCATGCTCAAGTATGAAGATTGATTGATTAAAGGACCGAAATCCAATCCACTGTAGTGTGCAATGATGAAATATTAGTGTAATATCTATCAAGAACCTTGGAAACCTCACCAGAAAACCAGTCCCATAATTGATTGGGAATTTTAAAAAATTGTATTTTTTCCTCTCCAATCCCCTCCCATCCTACGACATCTTTACTCTTTCCTTTTCTTTGCTCTTAATCTGGATCTTTCGGAGTAAATTGTGGCTGCACAAGAGACTGCAGTAGAAGGTGTAATCTTACGGCCTTGCCTCTCTCATCTACAGATCTCACTCCGCTGCCTCGCTGAGGCTATTTATGGCACACATGCACATGCGGCAGCATGGCTGAGAGTGAGGCAGGGGATTGGGAGAGCCTCGGGGGGGGAAGGGGAGGGGAAGGGGAAGGGAGGGGTGAGAAGCACAGGGCTGCCTTCACTGAAAAGCACTGGTCTATAATCTGCCTGCATGCTGCTGTTGATGGCTGAATTTGGTGTGGTTGAGGCCGGTGAGCTGATTTGGGTTGCTCGTTGGATGCGTGCATACTAGATTAGATAAATGGAACCAAGTAGAAAGAGCTCAGGCTGTGTTAGTCTTAGGAAAACGTAGCCCCTACAGGGTCAGACGACATTCCTACATGCACCACCGGTAAGACTGTCTCCTGCCCAGCATTCCACATTACCTTCACAGCTCCAGTCAGCCATGCATGTGTCTTCACCAACCCTGGAATGGGAACAGCACTATCAGCACTTTGTCCCAGTTGCTGTGGTGGTGGTGTGTGTAGAGGGGGCTGATTGTGGGTCGACATGTTTAACACAACACTGTGCACCCCCCCCCCCCCTCTCTCTGCTCTCATATCTTCATCTCCGCTGCCCTGCTGCCCTGCTGCCCTGCTGGTGAGTTTGTTTGTGTCCAGCCAGCAGTCCTGAGAGTGAAACGCTTCATCAGCTGAATTACCGGAAGTGAGCTGTCTCACTCAATTAAGCCTCGCTGGTCAGAACACATGGCCGGAGCTGTAGCTCCCTCTTCGATCCTGCCATTTGTTCATCCTTCATTTGCTTTCCTTTTCTCTTCTTTCCTGCCCTTCTCCCTTCCTACATCCCACACCCTCTGCAGAACTGCTAATCCACATAGACATGCAGCAAATTACCTTATCCGTACAGAGCACACGTCAGCCTTTACTGTTGTTTTCAAGGACAAGCTCTGGGTAGGTTTCCTTCCAGTCATCCTAACACACTGTTACGCATCATGGTAGAAGCGATGAGGAGCAAGGAAGGGGCAGTGGTAGAAAAGGGAAGGGGGGGGAGACCCTGAGGTCCTGAGATAAGCAGTGATCCCTTTTCTTCTTTCTTCACATGCTCAATAAGTGCTCAGATGATCCTCTCAGGCCCAGTGTCACACTATCACACAAAGACACACAATTCTGCAGTTACACCCTGGCATGTGGTCAGCGTGATCCTATATAGACTAACCATGTGCTGCCTCCTGACTTTCCCATACATACGACAAATTGCATTATTCACTCAATACAACTGACAAATGAAATAAGTGGAAGATAAAGTAGCTTGGAGACAATATGGATACTTCATGTAACCTCAGCTCTGTGTAGGCGTGAGGTATGACGTGTTTTCCTAAATTTCAAACTCAACACTCAGCGTCAAAACAGCAGGAATAACTTTTCAACGAGTTACCCAGGGTGCACCTGACGTCATCAAATGACAAACCTTAAGTGCCAAACATTTATTGACGGATTACAAACACCAACCACAAACAGTTCAGTCACGAAATGGATGTTTCACAAATGAAGAATAGGAGCAGCGTAGATATTTGGTGTTGGGGTTGTGACCTCGGGTGTCTGGGGGGTGATGATAATAACTCCCACCGAGCCCACAGGTGGCTGCTGGGGTGGAGGGTGTGGGGCTTGTCAAAAGCAATTTAAACAGCAGCAATGTCCGCGGCACAAAAAAGGGGGAAGCGGATAACGTTGGAACGAAAGAACCCACACGGCTGAATTTTCAAAGGAGCTGTTGTTGTTAAAGGGACATGAGCCTGCGTACTTCCCTCTGGTGATCCGGTCGTCGGGTGTTGTTAAGTAGACAGGAAATAGTTCCATCATGAAACTGCACAAAGCTAAGTCGGTAGATCACCCTGAGGGACCGGGTCGTTATTTCTGGAAAGAGACGCTGCTGAGTTTTCCAAATAGATATTTTACTGCCGATTATAGCAGAGGGCCATCTAGTTCCATAATATAAACCTATTTATGAGCAATATCTCCAACAATCTGCCACCTACACAAAAACAGTCTAGATTGATGAATAATGCTGCAGGTCCAAAGATGAAAAGAAGATGTATTTTTGGCTTTGGGCTGAACTTTTGCTTCAAACTTTTTTGAAGGGCTTTGGTTGATGCCATTTTGTATTAGAATATGTTAAGCAAATCCCATAAAAAAACTTTTTATTTTCTTAAAAGGCAGATGAAGAGACATTACAGAGTGAAAGAAAAGCTGGCCTGAGGTGATCTCATGACGTTGGCTCTCTCTGAATAATATACACTCACCGGCCACTTTATTAGGTACACCTGTCCAACTGCTCGTTAACACTTAATTTCTAAGCAGCCAATCACATGGCGGCAACTCAGTGCATTTAGGCATGTAGACATTGTCAAGACAATCTCCTGCAGTTCAAACCGAGCATCAGTATGGGGAAGAAAGGTGATTTGAGTGACTTTGAACGTGGCATGATTGTTGGTGCCAGAAGGGCTGGTCTGAGTATTTCAGAAACTGCTAATCTACTGGGATTTTCACGCACAACCATCTCTAGGGTTTACAGAGAATGGTCCGAAAAAGAAAAAATATCCAGTGAGCGGCAGTTCTGTGGGCGGAAATGCCTTGTTGATGCCAGAGGTCAGAGGAGAATGGCCAGACTGGTTCGAGCTGATAGAAGGGCAACAGTGACTCAAATAACCACCCGTTACAACCAAGGTGGGCATAAGAGCATCTCTGAACGCACAGTACGTCCAACTTTGAGGCAGATGGGCTACAGCAGCAGAAGACCACACCGGGTGCCACTCCTTTCAGCTAAGAACAGGAAACTGAGGCTACAATTTGCACAAGCTTATCGAAATTGGACAATAGAAGATTGGAAAAACGTTGCCTGGTCTGATGAGTCTCGATTTCTGCTGCGACATTCGGATGGTAGGGTCAGAATTTGGCGTCTACAACATGAAAGCATGGATCCATCCTGCCTTGTATCAACGGTTCAGGCTGGTGGTGGTGGTGTCATGGTGTGGGGAATATTTTCTTGGCACTCTTTGGGCCCCTTGGTACCAATTGAGCATCATTGCAACGCCACAGCCTACCTGAGTATTGTTGCTGACCATGTCCATCCCTTTATGACCACAATGTACCCAACTTCTGATGGCTACTTTCAGCAGGATAATGCGCCATGTCATAAAGCTGGAATTATCTCAGACTGGTTTCTTGAACATGACAATGAGTTCGCTGTACTCAAATGGCCTCCACAATCACCAGATCTCAATCCAATAGAGCATCTTTGGGATGTGGTGGAACGGGAGATTCGCATCATGGATGTGCAGCCGACAAATCTGCGGCAACTGTGTGATGCCATCATGTCAATATGGACCAAACTCCCTGAGGAATGCTTCCAGCACCTTGTTGAATCTATGCCACGAAGAATTGAGGCAGTTCTGAAGGCAAAAGGGGGTCCAACCCGTTACTAGCTGGGGGTACCTAATAAAGTGGCCGGTGAGTGTATTTACAAGATGTGCTAGATTGGCATAAATGTCAGAGAATGATTTAAAAACTAAAAACTTCACAAAAAGTGGCTTCACAGACATTATCCCAAACAATGACGCTATTATTGGGTTTCTAACACCGAACATACTGGGACTTTTTGTTCCTTTTTCTTTGGTAATCCAAGATTCTTCCTCGTTGTACCTGCTTTCACAAATGAGTTAACACAACTAAACATAGCACACCAGCACGCTGCATGTGACAACTTCGTCCCCGGTGATTTGCATATTAGGCTTAGTTTACTGATTATTTTATGCATTTTGCTACAATGCCTCTGCCCTTTTGTTTTTGACACGGCTGTGAAATTCAATATCACACCTGGAAGGTGATGAAAAACATTTGTTTTTGCTTGTTTAGGAGGACGATAATTACCTTTTCTAAGTGAAAGTTGGTTATGTGATCAATGTCACATGATTCTCTGGCCCACAAAGTGTAGATGTGTGTTTGTGCACAAGAGAGTTAGATCTCATGTGAGTGTGTCTGTGTGTTCCTGAACTGCATGTGTGTCGTATGTGTTCATCACATCTTCTGTCTGCATAAGCCTGTAGCGCTGCAGATGTGCCTCACAGAAAGACAGAGCGAGATGGTCACATGGATAAGGTCACATGGGCTCACCATGTGCTGCTGCTTGAGGCCTGGTGACACACAACAACCCTCTCTGTGTGAGTCTTGTTTGTGTGACTTACCTCTGTGCTGTTTGCCTGACAGGAAGGAGTCTGAAAGTGTAATTTCATCTTAAATTAAGTACATTTTGCCATGAAGTTGATGATGACAATTAGCATCGCAAACCGTGTTTCCAAATTCAGTAGAGAATCAAGAGAGCTTTGGTCTGTTCTCAGACAATAGAATTGCAGTTGCAAGAGTCACAATCACACACACTCGAAGATTACCTCAAAACTCTACAGCACATTAACACAGGGGTTGCATCGGGGATATTTTTGTTTGGGCTTGAAATCTACAGATGTATAATACAAGGGGGGGGGGGGTCAAAAAAGCATCACAATTCTTATCTTTTGCAAACTAAAGATACCAAAAATAAGTTTTTGTGTGTTATCACGTAAACAGAAGGGTTTGCATTTTAGTTTTAATGAGTTCATTTATTTATGATGGATGTTCCAAAGAGGGGTTTTCAAACCTTTTTTTGCCTGTAGAGATTGAATTTAATAGGCATAATCATAACAGAAATTGACACCCTTGATATCATCAAAGCATCCTGATGCAAAGATCTTGCTATTTACAGAAAGAGGTTGATCGATAGAATAACACACAGAGGCCTTCATTTGTGGAAGGGGTACTGTAAAGCGTTACGGTTCTTCTTATCAGGATTCTTTTACTGTGTTTTCTAAGCAATTGTTGCTTTTTTTCACGACAAAGGGGAAAAAAATCCATATAACAAAATAGTTCTGCAGCTATGTTTTACACGTACATTTCTGAGGTCGATCTGCCATTTTTATACGTTTTACTTCTGGGCAACACAACACACTATAACCACAAGAATGCTAAATTATCACCTTTTTAAGTCGATCTGGTCTTCCAGTGTTCCCACATCCAGCGTGTGGTCCTTTGTTGTTTGCCTGTGCAGCTCTATGGTGTCCTAATGGGGCAGGACTGACAACAGGAGATCATAAACAGCAGCTGTGCTCGGTCAGACCACACAGTGCTGTCTACCGTCAAGCAGGTCACATGAAACCCACTCCGAGGTGACCGAGTGCAGCGAGAAAAGACACGGCAAGTAATGAAAGCCACGGGGCTGTGTTTTATATACATGCGTTTCACCGAATGTGCAGACACACACAGGAGCAGTAAAGCTCCTTCGGTGTGGCAGTGTAGGTTGGTTAGCAGGTCTGTCAGGGACATCTCCACATGCATTAAGGGGATTGATTTGGTAAGATATTCATGGTGCGCAGCGGATGAACCCCTAATCATGACTTTCAGTATCCCTAGACTTTTACTCATTCCGTCGCCACCAAGTTTCATCAGATCCATCAGCATCTATTAACATTTTGTTTCAGAGTGAAATTTCTATAACTATTCAGTAGCTATTAAATATGGAGGCAGTTCTGCCCCTTTGAAAAACAACGTTTTATATTTTGGTGATTCATCATGAACATGACATCACTATCATCCAGTTGACAACACCGCTGTGCTGAACCAAACAGACAGATCGGCCAGATCTGAAAACCCTGTTTTTATGCAGTGCGGTATCACTTTTCTGAAGCAGCGTTTCTCCGTTTGGGGTGTATCAGACAGTGTTGTTGTGCTGCAGTTATTGGTTTATCCTGTTAATATAGTTACAGATCCCATGAAACTAGTCAACCGTGGCACTCAGCCTGAAGCTAATTGGTTGCTACTGAAGAGATTAAAAAAAACAACAACAAAAGAAGGTCTTAATAAATGCCTGAAACGGGAGGTTATAGTGTGTGTGTGTGTTTTTTTTCTTTTTCTAACTAACTGCTTTAATCTGCTTGGGATACACATTTCAGCGGCATGACTTGAGGTTTTGTAATTTTACAGATTATAAAGCATTGTGTCTCCTAATCTGCCTTTAAATATGACTAAACTCTATACACAGCCCATGGGAGGAATGGAATCTGGCCTCATCACTCTGCTGGTGCTAGCGATCAGAACGCTGGCACCGGTAGCAGAGATGTGTTCAATTTTTGTTTTCTTTAATCTCTAAGCATATTTTAATAAGCCTGACTGGCAAGGACCATTCCCCTGCTATTGTCCTTACTTTTTCATGAAGACAGGGGCAAATAAAGTTGGGCTTGAATCTAATAAAGAGAGGAGGATGAGGGGTTGTGAGACTTAATGGAAAGCCAAAAACCAAAGATTTTGCTGATAGGATAGGATTAACTGTCCAAACCAGGCATTCATCATCGCCACAGATCAGGACATGCAGCATTAGTGTTTGTTGCTACGACAACGGTAACCAGAGATGCCACTGTTGGTGTTCAATCACATAGTGAGGTCACCCATTGTCCCGGGGAATCAGATCACCCATTACAGCCAGCCCCTTCTGTGATGCGGTGCATGTGTACATCCAACTGGGCGACTGGGACCAGTCCAAACTCTCCCAGTCGTTTTATCAAGCAGAACCAAGAGAGTCAGAGCTTCCAAGTGTGTGTTCAAAAGCAGAAATTAAAAAAGGAGAATAAACATTTGGGATCATTTGTGAAATTGTATTCATGTTTTTGAGTTTTTGTTGCCACATTATAGGCCAAAGTCGGGATAACATGTCCATGTTTTTAAGTAGGTTAGATGTTTGAACATCACAAGATCTTCCACAGATCTCGGATTAAAAAAAGACAATCTTTGGGACAAACATGTTTGACATT
The DNA here is from genome assembly GCF_949316345.1 of Pungitius pungitius. NCBI lineage: Eukaryota > Metazoa > Chordata > Actinopteri > Perciformes > Gasterosteidae > Pungitius > Pungitius pungitius. The sequence continues at coordinate 9,461,596 of NC_084915.1, read as the reverse complement.
AAACAACTAATTCACTGTGTGTCGACATACCTGCTGCTAACTTAACAGTATGGCAACGCTAACTCATCAGTATCCTGACGCAGGTTAACAATGTGGTGGAAATTAGTGGATTATGTCCTAGTATTTCTCCTCCCTTGTTGAAGCTTTAATACACATCACAGAGGTCCCTGCTGTCCACTCGGAAGGACAATCCTGCACAAAGTACGTGGAGCAGGACACAGCTGTGAAGGAATGCACACTTTGAGCTCCATCGCCTCAGTTTTGAGCAAAGGAAAAGTCGTGAAGTTGATGAGAGGTCACAGAGTTCACCAGAGGTCACAGAGTCTTAAGAGAACTCACAGTGTGCAATAAGACACATTTTTCTCATTAAAACACATCATCAAACTACTACATATGACATAATGTGTATTTTTTTGTTTTATGTCTATTTTATCAATGATCGTAACAATACACTTGATACACAATAATATGGTGGAGATAAAGATAAAAAGAGTCAGAGCATTGCCTTGGTGATTGAATGTGTTGTATGTTCAAAGCACAAACACCATTGATATAGAGGCTATGAAGACACAGCATAGACACTCAAGTCTTCCCGTAAACAACCTATATATTATGTTACATTACCAATATAGTCCCTCAAAAAATCAGTGTGAGAGGGGATAACAAAATAGTCTGGTCCGCTGCAAAGCGAGAGCATAATCTAATGACTAATGGCAGCAGGGAAGATGTTGGCCGGGTCCACTGTGGGCTTTGTTCCGTCCTTTTAGCTCCCAGAGAAATGAAAGGTGGCTTCATAACACCCTATTAGGGCAAAGGAATATAGATCATGTGCAGTCTGATGGTGACAAAGAGACGTGTCAGGTGGCACTGGCGTGTCCCACATATCAACACGGGGTTAAGTGCAGGTGTTGTTCCGAGGAACACAATGTATGTTATGGAACCAGGTTATTAAACAAATGTGTGCATTGACATCAGGGTCAAAGAATGACCTTAAACATTCATGGTAATTTGGGACAACGACTGTGATAACGGACAATATATATATATATTGTCCATTATCACAGTTTTTGATTCAATTCAAGCTACTTTATTTTGATAATCCCAAAATCTTTATTTTACATATTACAAATTTGGACTTTACAGTCTGTACACATGCGACAGATAAAACTTTCAAAAGCAGAAGACATTGTTGGCACCATGCACAGATGGAACATGGAGTGCTCGGGGGCAGAGAGGGAGGGAAAGGACACAACCCTCTTCCCTAAGGCCTGCAGTGTAAGACTTAGTATAGTTTCATTTGAAGGAACAGTTCAAGTGTTAGCTCTTTCTGTCTGAGAATGAGATGTAACTAAGAAGGGAAGCATGTTCGGGGATTTCTGCTTAGGGAAAAACATGAGATACATTGCATAAATTATTCAGCTTTCGAGGTGCTGGTGTAGGTTATGAATTGTCTTTTTTTCTGGACAGAGCAAGCCCAGTTGTTTTTACTGCCTCCAATCCTAACACTATGCTGTGTGTGCACAGATGAATAGTTTCCTTCTAAAAAGTACAGAAATATTGCTAAATATCATGAGGAAAAAAAAACCTAACTACCCTTTGTTTGGTCCTCTCGTCTCCACCCATCACCAGATGTGACCTAACACATGCCCCATCTGTCTAATGCACCTCGCATCTCCAACCATGCCATTTCCCCAACAATGTCCACTCTCTCTCTCTCTCTCTCTCTCTCTCCCTCTTTCACACACACACACACACACACGCACACACACAGTGACACCATTTGCTACTGATTGCCTCCTCACTATCTACTGTATCCCGGGTGTCTTATGGCCAGCTTCTTCGGGCAACATCTGCCTCCATCATGTCATGTCCAACTGGCCGTTTATCACTGCGATGCGTTACAGTGACAAAGAAGGTGCCGGCTTCTCTCATTCACTGTCTGTATCTATAGCTACAAACGCGACCCATGTAATCGTGAGCGAATACAGGCAGAGCTTCCGATAAGGAACTCAGGTGATTTACAAGTATAAAGAAGGCAAAAGGTTAGGGTGGATGGATAAGTAAAACAAACACAATCCCTCCGCACAGGAGACGGCTGGTCGTGACAGCGTTGACTCGCTTTATCTCAGTGGTGCTCCGTCATTTACAAACTCAACGCCTCCTATGAGGTTTCGTAACAAAAAATGTTTTTTCAAGTTACCAAGAACAATGTTTTTCTTGAACTTAACTAAGTAGTTGGAACGTGTATGAGGACACGTTGCACGATGCACTTCAGTGGGCTTTCATATTTAGTGTGTATCACCTAGTTGGAGTTTTTACTGCGAAACTGATTTCATTATTTATTTATAAGCCAAATTCAACCCTAGATTAGGACTGACCTACTTATCTTTTCGGAAAGCAAAGCTTGTCGTTCCCCCTCAGTACTTTTCTCCAAGCTGACAAATTGTACAACAACTCTCCTCTCCTCTCCCTTTTTTCCTTTCCTTGATATGCAGGCAGTCACACAGTCTCTTCTGTTGCTATGGCGAGGCTGTGGGTGCGAAAATGGAGGGCTCGAGTTTGCAAAAACCTGCCGCAGTAAACAGAAAGGCGAAGGGCTGGGATAATGGTGATGATGAACAGGCTGGTAAAGGATACGACAGCAGGAAGTTAAACGATATGAGGAAGAAAGGTGAAATAAACCCAGTCAGGTGGGGGGTGTAAAGGTTTTTTTTATAACTGTGAAGGTTAAAGAGGAAAATTCTGTCTAGCTTTACTGGAGAATCTGTAGGAAGAATTTCAACAAGAGGAGCTGTGACCTTCACTCCAAACCATGGACAAGATTCCATTGTCAGTGTTATGCTATGTCATCATCTTGCAGATAAAGACCAACACCACTCAAAACGCCATCCTTAAGTCATTTACATTCAAATTCAGTGTACTATGAAGCGCCTGATCTCATGCTTAAATGCATACTGGATCAGCAGGAGGGAGGCAGTGTCTCACATCCTGGTCCTGCTTCTCCTGGTGATTCATCGGTGTCATGAAGTTAGTCTACACAGACTGTGCGGCCTCAGAAATAACCCCAACTTCACTCGCTCATGTTGTCATGGTAATGTCGTCGTTTTGTTTTTGCTACCCGCGGCAATCAGAGGCATCGTGACACCAAAAGCTGAAGTGCAGGAAAGATAAGAGCGGGTGGGACAGAAAAATGCATGTTTGTGACAAAGATAAAAGACATTAGGCAAACATGTAACACGTAAACACTGACACAAAAGTGTCAAATTGTCCGAGACGTTCCAGTGCGGCTCTACATCCGAAACAAAATGGCATCCATGTTGGGAGTGATGCAGCAGTTTCTTTCATTGAGGAATTACTATAGAGCTTTCTAGAAAATGAGACTGGATGTATAGTGACGGTGCAGTTCTCTCTCTGATCCAGACCTCTTCCTCCCTTTGTTTTTTGCCCTCAGGTGTCTCCGTATTCATTTTGTACGAGCGTGAATGTGTGTGTGGAGTCTGTGGTCTAGTTATTAGGGAGACATTCTGTCAGGGGCCTATGTGGAGCAAACACCTCCTATGAGGCCTTTTTAGGACCACACACACATAGGCACACACACACACACAGCAAGGTCACATGACACCCCCCTCCAGAACATATTAAAACGGAGAGGGAGAGGCAGAGGAAGGGACGAGAAGGCAGATTATTTTTCATAAATGACGAGTTCTCCTTGACCAATTATAAACAGCAGGATCAGGTGATTATCATTTTTCTCTAAAAAAGAAAAAAGTTGCATCTCTAGTCTGCTGGAAGGATTGCATGCAGATACATTTAAATTGACTGAATAATAATGGCCACAGTCGAAAAACTTAATTCCTTCACACTGATGCAAAATACGGCTTTCTGAGGTGCGCTTGTGAAAAGCACTTCACACTGACACTTCCTTTAATGCAAAGAATCCAAATAACAGCTTCTACAGCCTCCATAGTGAGTAGGCTAAATATTGGATTAAACAAATAACATACTGACAAGCGTTGGTGTGTGTTTTCTCATCACAGCAAGAACATGGAGATTTCATCGACCTCTGCATATTAGATTTTTGATTTCACTTGAAATACTAGGCCTCTACATCAAGGAAGCATAAATATCTGCGCCAAACTTAATGGATTTTCGACCATTCCTTTTTGTGCATTGTGTTGTTAGTAATGGGTAAAATGTGACCCTATGATGGAACTATATGAAAAGGGCTCCAAATACAATTTTAATCCATCCTCTCGGGATCATGAATATCCTAAATAATCCCACTAATTCCATGGTTTTCTGCCAAGTATGTTCAACAACATCATGTACGATGACTAACAACATCTATGATTGTACTATATTCATAGTGGACTATAGTTTGTCTTTAAACATTCTAACGTGTTATTCAAACACAATGAAGACGTTGCTGCGTAAATATGCTGAATGATCAGTTTAGATCACCTTCTGCTGGCTGGCTGATCATCCCTTCACCGTGCAAACCCCTCCCCCCAAGCAGATAAACTGCTGCCTTGTGACCTTTGTCCCACAAAATGCTCTTTGCAGATTACAGATCAGGGTGTTGCTTTGTGCTGTAGGTTTGAAATGCACCTGCTTTTAAGCTGAATGCGTGTTTGAGTGCACGCTTTCTTTTTCTTTCTATTGTTGCTACATCGGGTCGGATTTAAATTAGTGGAGTTTCACTGAGAGTTTGCTGAGTTCAAACGCAGCTTTAACAGCAACATTTGAGGTGTTAAGAATTAACACAAAAGTTCATGGTAACGCATCCAATAGTTATTGAGGGATTTTTGTCCTATTGACGGGTCGACGGGTATTTACAGTGGAACTCAAGAGGTGAACAGAAGCACATCCATGCATGTCAACCTGGGTACCATACTCACATTGACAAAGCTCCCACAGCTTCTCATGGCCCTATTGAACCTGCACCTGAAGAGAGGCGCCATTGAATATTTTTTGCATTATTTGTCATCCCCAGCAAGAACCTTGAATGATGCTCTTTTTGCAGGAGAACGATTTATCTTTGCAATGGAGCAGCAGCTGAACACTTTGCGTATTTAAGTATTGCTTTATAGAGCTAATAGTACTGGTCTAGTATAATGGAAAATATGGTGACACTACGCCTTGCTCACTGTGACCGTGTTGGCTTTGTGACATAGGTATTTAGCTCAAAGAATCACTCTCCTGGAGTACTACGTCACAGATCTGTCAGCTTATGTTTACAGATCTTAATGGTAGGGAGTAGTCCCGATAGAGCACCTACGCAACATTCATGCTAACACACTGAAATAATTTCCTATTTAAAAAAAAATCAACACATTCTATTTTTTGATTTTACACCACAGAAGAGGTGTTGCTTTTTCCCTTGATCCTGGCTATGTCTCTCCCTTCCTGTGCATGACTGTGTGTGTGTGTGTGTGTGTGTGTGTGTGTGTGTGTGTGTGTGTGTGTGTGTGTGTGTGTGTGTGTGTGTGTGTGTGTGTGTGTGTGTGTGTTGGTGGTGGTTAAATAGCTGCCTACAACTTGGCAGAACTTTGTTTAGACCTCGCTATGCATCTCAATGACTGCAGGCACACTGCAGCATGAGTCGAGCACTGGCAACACTGCAGAGCTCTCAGACTCATCACTGGAGCTGGGTTGGAGTTTCTGAATGCAAAGGTGTGTGACTCTGTGCGGGTGTGTGTGTTTGTGTGTTGTTGGGAATATCTTCCCTTGAATTAGAGAGCCTAAAATGCACTGACTGGCATCAAGGCTATTGTGTTATTGTGACCTTTGAATTATTCTTGTGTTATTATTCTAACGTCATAGTCACAGAGTGTCATTAGACAGTCATTATGGGTAATGAAATAGCATGACTCACACATCTTATTATAGCACGAGGTTTGAGAAGTAGCAGCATGGCTGTCTGTGGGTCAGTGAGTGAGTGAATCCATGCATGTGAGAACAGGCAAATGTTTTCTGTAGTTTATGCATGACTTGGGGTATGTTTCCACCATTACTGTTTCCCCGTGCACTGCCACAGCTCTTCGAGCTCGTCCGGCCTGTACACAGAGAATCATGCGTGTGCAACCTTCCATGCAATCATTTTATTTCTGTTTCTGTGTCGCAGACTTTGCAGCAGCCAGCCTGTGAACCAATGTGTGCTACTCCAAGCGAAAAACCTTTTGTGACTTCCATAATATACTTTCCGAGACTCTAAGGCAAATAATTATCTTTAAGGACTTTTAGATTTGAGAGTAAAAACACCCTCTCCTTATCTCCTTACAGTTTCTTAATAGATTAACCTTCTTTACCAAAATAAAAAAACAGCTGGTACCACATCCTGATTCGTCTAAGGTGTGCAACATTTCCAACATGCCTGACATTACACATTTTTCGAGTATCTCCACACATATTGCTGGACGCACATCCTCGTTGATTTAGTGCTCGATTCTCAAGCCAGCCTCATTCTGTAGTATGTGTTACTATCCCACGGTAAGCTCGGCTAGGCATCGCTCCAGTTGTGCTGCATTCAAGTGCAGATTTTTTTTCGGCCGGGTACATCTTAACAAAATCCTGTGAAATAATCAAGTCAGCAGACACTCCCACAATACCACAGTGGCCTCGTGATCCACCATAACCGCTGTTGCTGTCACCTGTATTGTACTCCGATGATCGGTTAGATGCATTGATAACAGAAAGCTGTTTTCCGAGATGCCACCCGTTCATTACAGCGAGAGTTACTTATCCAGTGCTTCTTCGTTGTTTGCTCCCTCGTTCTTACACATGTGCACTTACCCTGATCCCGCCAGCCTGTCCCATACACTTTGGATTAAAAGGACATTGAACTCAGGATATGATAGGAATTTGAATGACTTAACTTGTTTGATGTACAAAGTGTCCTGTTGACATTTCTACATAAAAAGGCTTTAACAAACATGCACAAGTCTCACAGAAATAATTTACAGCTCTTCTATATAGAACTACTGCCTCATTTTGAATAATACAATGAGTATATTTCTTAGTGTGTGTGGTACACTGATTTATCATCATTTGACTCTTTGTACATCCACAGGTTATTGAGTAGCATGAGCATTCATCACTTCCGTGTATGATTAATCTATTACTATGAAAAATCGTTCTAATATTAATTAGCTTTGTTTTGGACTCCAACGCATTAGGAAAGTGTCTCACCAGTGACTTAAACATGCCAACTTGTGATGATCCCAAGGGCCTGACAGACAGAATACAAACGCACGATGAGAAGAGTCATTCAGATGAATTACAGAAAAGCTGACTACCGCTGATGGCTGGTTGTCATCGAGGCGGCCGTGGTTGACTTGGCAACCAAATGTCTGAGGGGTTGTTGGGGCAGAAACAGATGAATCTTTTTTTTTTTTTTCAAATCATGCGTTTTCAAGGACTGCAATTAAGGAAAAGGTTGTTTTTAACCATAACGTTGTTCAGCTTCACATATAGGAAATGATGCTGCTGATGCTGGACATGTGCCCGAGCATATATCCGTGGTTCTGGAAGTCATGTCGGCTTGAGGAGTTTGCTGCATGGTATCGTCATCATCAGTGGGTGCTTGTTGTTCCAGTGAAAGCTTGAAGGACATTGTAGCATGACAGCAATGCGGCTATCCATTTTAGCTCCTGTGCCTCCACCTCCACCTCCACCTCCAGCACTCCTCCTCCATCTCCCCCGCCTGCTAATCATCTGTGTTTCTCTCTTCCCATCCTCCTCAAAACAGTCATCCTCCTCCTCCTCGTCCTCCTCCTCCTCTTACTCTCTCTCTCTCTCTCTCTCTCTATGTCTCTCCCTTGACTCATCACCCTTTTCCTCCCTTCTTCTGTATCGTCCTTCTGCTGTTGTTTGGGATACAGGACCCTGGGGACTTAAGGCCGCAGTGGAACAAGTCTGATGGATTCAACATGTCCTAATGAAAGTGCTTGACCAGATTTCTTCAATAAAACAAAAAAATGCATTAAGCTGAAGTGTAGAAGAGGGCATGTAGGAATCCTCTATGTGGAGAAATTGAGTTAGCCAGTGAGAGGAATATCTATACCACCCAGACTTCTCTCCTAGCTCCATCAAACTATGAATTTGAAGATAATTCCAAGTTAGCGGAGGAAGTCATGCGTATGTGCATGTGGAGGTGGAGTGTGTGAGCCTCACTGATGTCAGGGAGTGAGTCTCGGAGGTTGTAAATGTTTGATGGGGTTTGATCCTAACATCTGTCCACTACTGCTGGCTAAGAGGAAGAGAGACGCAGAGATGCTGGGTTGAAGTAGACGGCACGAACCCAGACAAAGGGGAACGTAAAAAGACTCAGCACGTCATTGTGTGGGCAGCATTGCAGAGGACTGACCACTCGTCATTGAATGCATGATTCAATAAAGACTTAGGGTTGTACACACAGAGGCCTTAACGAGAGCATTTTCTGCTCCTGTAGTCCGATACACTGATTTCAGTTCACAGCATCCAGTAGTTGATAAGATATTTTGGTAGTGTGGCAGTTTACCGTCCGACAGACCACCGGACATGACCAGAGCCGATAAATAACTATGATATTCGCCATCCATCTTTCTGCTTTATCTGTTGTAGGCAAAAAACACTCAAACAAATTTCATATAACCATTTGTTAGGAATTTTATTGAGGTATTGTATAGTGGGCCCTACCTCTGTGTGGGTTGACATGATTAACATATGTTCACACAGAGCACACATCTAAATGAAAGTATGATGAACAAGTGTGCATGATTGCACACAAAAGGCTGTTTTGTTTGAATGCACGCAGAACTTCCATGACCCAGGGATCATTCACACCCCCCCCCCTCCCCTTCCAACAGTCACGTTGCTGTATGCCCTCCATAACCCTCCATAGCCTCCATAGCCTGTGACTGGCTGAGCTCCCAGCTAGTGCAATTTTAACCAATTGATCATCTGTGTTATACTCTAATCAATGGATCTAACTACCAATGGGCCAGATTGTGGCCTCTGCAAACTGAGGTCAATAAACACAACAGATCCTGGGGGACCGTGAGGGTTTGGGGTGGGAGGATCAATCTCTTTACTAAAGGGCCCCTCCTTGCACTGTCACTCACTGGAAAGGTCAGAAAGTCTTTCTGCTTGGTAATGATGCCAACGCTGCTCGTACAGCAATCATCACTTGGCGAGACATCAAAAAGGATTAATGAAATCCTGTAAACTCCTGAGAGCTCCTGTGCATCTGTGACCTTCCCTTCAGTCCTTCCTCAGATCTTTTTGAAACCTCAAAGTCTTTTGTGTATGATTTTGACGACATATTAAGAGCAATATCATGTTATGTATCTTTGCCCTTACACGTGCAACTGCTAAGCAGGGGCAAGACCTTCCCTTTTGGTGCAAGGGACCACCGTGATGACAAAAACATCTGTAGTGGTAATCATGAGAATATAAATCTTTGAGAGGAAGGAATCTTTTATGAAAAATGTTTTGTTTTTTAATGGTCAACACTTTCATTCCATTTAAATCGTGTTGAATACAGAATACTAATTAAAAACAGAATATCTTTCAATACGAATACATTTTTTATTAAATTAAAATGCTTTTTTAATGGCCCAGATACTTGGATGCAAACAAAACATACCCAATTAATGTAAGTGATGAGTTAAGATCAAAGCATTTCAAAGAGCAATGAGGTTCTGCCTTTAGGAGCTGTACCAATAATTCCTTAATTCTCACTTCTCAGTTAAAGTGAACTAAGATTTGAGGGATTACTGAGTTGCTGGAGGGAGCTACGTGTTTTCATGTCTGGAAGCCTCTGGCTGATAGTCACAATGTGCACATCCTTCAGACTGGCTGGCTGACACACACATTGAAGTACATCACAGTATCCTCGCAGGTACAAGCTGTGCCCACTGATAAGAGACACATGGAGCTCCACCTCGCAGTTAACATGATCTGGAAATACCACGGACCTGACATGTCCCTGTCCTGACCACAGAGACACATGGACTAGCCTGATGTCTAAATAAGCCAACGTTACTCACACATGCCTTCTTTTTCTTTTACTGACACAAGCACCAGGGCACACATATCTGTGACTTTCAGGGCTTTAAGGAGGACTTTTTCATTATTTATGAGGCCACATGCTCTGTGCCTTTATTGGTGCGGCGAGTGGTTCAGGTCTGCTTGACTCAGCATTCCTCTGTCCATTGGTCTTTCATTTAGCCTCTGTCAGCACTGTGTGTGTGTGTGTGTGTGTGTGTGTGTAACAGACACACAGGAAAGAGAAAACAAGAGAAAGACAAACACACACAATCAACCTATTGCAGACAGACTTTACAAGAGAGTTGGTGTACAACTAGTAGGTCAGTGGACATCAAACACACTCAAGAAAACCGGTTCTGTCCTCCATGGGAATCATGTTGTTTTGAGAGAGGGAAGTAGCTGCAACCATTGCTATGAATAACAAGTTGGCTAGCAGCTAAGTTGGAATGTCAGCTGTCTAGTTGTTATATCGAGTCAAGGAATATCTGAGGGGCAACAATGTCTGCCGCTTGTCGAAAAGAAATTATGGCAAAATAGTCGCACATCAACCAGTTGGCAGTTAGACTTAAATAAAGTCTAATATATGAATATGTATAACAATGTCGGTGAGTTAATGAAAAATGAGTTTCACTTAATTGTAATCTTTTGCCACTATGGAATATAACAGGTGTAATGTTTACCAAGTTCACCACCTAAGTTTAGCATGCTAACGTTGGCTAATTAGCACTAAATACAAAGTACAGCTGTGGCTAATGGATATGTCATGGATAAAGGTCTACCTGATTAATGGCTCTGTAGGTCAGGTGATCAACAACATTGTTGAAATTCATATTACACTCGCTTTTGAGATATTTCCGTCTGAACCAAAGAGCCATGGTGAAAAATCCTTCTGAGGAAAAAGGGAATTGAATCACAAAAAAACGATGAGGCAATGCATTATATCATGTGGTGTGGTTTAGTTTAGAATCCAAATTATACAACACTTCCTGTGAAAACGTGTCAAAACGAGACCCCTGATCTAAACCGAACTTCACGCGATTAGAAAGTGATCAGAATGGTAGATTGTTGCTTGATGCTGGTCACTACATCCATCCAGCATCTGTTGTCCTGGCTCCTTCCAGCCTGTCACCCAGCCAGACTCATCAGCCATGGAGAAGTGCCCACAAGGTAAATGAAACCTCACATCGTGCAATTATACACACACGCAGACACACACACACACACCACAAACCTTTAACAGATTCATACTTAATTCTATTTTTTCTTCTTCTTTCTTCAAAAAAGGTGAATGAAGAAGAAAATTGATGAAAGCAAGGGGCATCTGAATCCCTTGCATGTGTCACCAACGCTGAATGAATAAACAAGTAGCCCAAATTTCCATGGCAACAACAAACTCACACATTGCAGACTGCTGCATATAGTACAGCGATCCCTCAAGATACGAAGGTGTATTGAACGGTATAAAGATAGACAAACACAATTACACCTTCTCAGAACATTGGTGACCCTATTGATCCAGAAGGATCAGGAACATTTTTGCTAAACCAACACGCTGTAAAGCTTTTTCTACACAAGTGCACAGTCCTCCTCTGATTGCATGAGGGTATCCGCCGCTACTCATTTTCTACGGCAGTTATAGTAATTGTGCTGGGTTTGCCAAATTCTTACCCTAAAGTCGGTGCCTCTCCAAAAACAAATTATGATTTTTTTTTTTGCAGTTCATAAACTGTTTAGCACTTAAAGCACTGCCAGCATTGCACTAGCACTGGTTAGCATACAAAATGACACTCCATTGTTAGTATGAGATCAGATACGATTGAGGAATGAAAGACGATTCAAACTGCAGATTTGACTCTGCTGTAGGTAGAAGGTAGGTTGAAATCTAGTGGGCCCAAAGGTACACACAAACACACACATTGACACTCACACCACAGACCCCCAGCTGCTGCTCTGTTGTAATTTATTATCCTGTCTCTGCCCAGTGGAGTCATGAAATCTGCCTGGCCTTTGCAACACACGCACACACACACACACACACACACACACACACAGTCAGTCCATGTGTCGTTTTCAAACAGTCGTCCCCGGCTTCTACCCAGCAGAGACCTCTTTGGCGTAATTAGTATAGAGTCCCCAGGGAGAGAACAACAGGGCAAATACACTGGATGGATGAAGGATGTGAAAGGTCTCAGACTGTCAGAAAAAAAAACATTAAGAAGAGGAGTTGCTCTCTAATCCAAGACATGAGGGACATTAATGTTTATTATTTGTATTTCAAATTATTTTGGTCAATATATGATTGATTGAAACAAATCAGTGAATATGATATCAAATTTCTGGAAAATGGCCTGAGGCTCTGCCAAGTCTATCTTTAAAAATCTAAATAATGTAAACCAAAGCTTGAATTCCCCAATTGGGCCTACTGGGGACTCATTTTCAGCCTGAGAGGTTCATACCTCATGACTAGTCACTAATGTTCTTAGCTTATTTTAGATATGAGTTAGGTAATTATAGCTTTCTCATATAAATCTGACTATTTTCTCTCGGACTACACAATTCTTTTCCATGCCATGTCATGCTTTCACTATTAAACTGTTAATGATGAAAGACATAATAGGTCAAAAGTATTATGGAGGTATAAATAGTGCTATATTTGAACAAATATATCTGGTACAACCGCTCACCTGTGTCTTCCACAGCAGGAATCTTTTTGGACACATCACTGGGTCTTTGTTTCTACCTCTGATACTTATAAAATGTAATGTAATTGTGGTTTCAAGATGAAATTGTGCACATCTGCAGCCCGGACACATCTGTGCACACATACAAATAGACATACAGACAGACGTGCACCCACATTCACATGGGCTCAGGGAGGAATTGCACCATGATTACGCCTAAGGTAAAAGGCGATTCATTTTTTAATGGAGTCAATGTTTTATTCATAGCCTCCATCCAGTCTTGGAGATGGCAGAGCACACAGAAAACCTGTAGCAAAATAAAACAACCTGACTATTAGCTTAATCACACAGTAGTTGAATTGCACATCAATCTTTTGTACACAGCATTTTGGGCTCAACTGTAGAAATATGGCTTCCATAGATGATCTGACAAATCTATGCTATGTATGCTTTGTTGTTGAGTTGCTTTAGACATGAGGAATTTGCTAGTTATGTGACATAGTAAAAGGCAGCGAGAGAAAGGGAAGGAAGGAGGAGAGGGTGTTGTCTCCGGTTGTAAGACCGGTTGTTCTTTCCTAGAAACCTTTGAATCGTTCCAAGCTCTCTGCCCAAGCATCCACTCCACCGAGAGAGGAACACTCTGCGCTACGCCAGAGAAATGTAAAGCTGGAGCACGTGTAGGACCATCAAACATTCCTCCTTCCTGCTGCTTATTCGTACCCTCTGGCGTATGATTAACAGTTCACTTGAACACTTTCATTTGTGGAACAAAATGGAGATTAGGAAATGAGGAAAGAGAGCAGAGGTCACAGATAGAAATAATAATATACTGCATAATAGAAAGGCATGAGGCAAGTGGCTTGGCTGAAGTTGCTTCACTGCACATGTAGTGTGGGACTTATTGCTGATTAGAAGATCTGGTCAAACTTTACACTAAACACTATGCTTCCATGAGTGCTGAACAATACACCTGCCCTGACTTCGGCCATCAAACATAAGTTGTGTCTGTTCCCGTTCTGCAAAAATACCCTCTGGTTGAGGAGGAAACCCCAGAAGCAGATTATTAGGTTTGACAAGGCAGCCAACCTGGGCACAACTACAAGCCCTACAGCCATAGATTTGTTATGAATAATATTGAATTATGCTACTATTCTAACTCATTTTAACAGTTAACAATTAACTTACAAAAGGTCCCAAAGCTCTTTAGAAATGGACACCTCAACTCTATGCTACTTGATGCGTACTTCTACGACAGATGAAACACTGTAATACTACAATTGCCTGAGAGATAGACTGATTACATTTGACTAATGTTTATTATATGATTCATTCTTTTTTTATTTAATTGAGCAGCATTAAAAAACTAAAGATCCACCTAGGAAAGAGCTGAGGCATGTTTAAGTACACTGTGCTGACAATCTCTCTTTCTCTCTTCACCAGAAGTGAAAATTGAAGTAATATTTTTAATAGTTTTACCAGTTACTAGTAAGGTAACCATGTATATATACGGTAAATTTATCCAATTATTGTCTGATGGGAATCGTTACGAGTTGAGCTACAGATACCCTTAGACGCTTAAGTGAACCTATGGTGTGAACAGTTTGTTGGTGAAATCCTACTTAATCATTCATTAATGCAGGACACACAAATTAACTATTTAGTAGGGTTAGTATTTCAGACACAACCAAGGAACCAGGCCTTAGTTACTTTGCTGGTGAACAGATATGTGAAGAACGCACAAATAAACGGACAGAAATGACTTGCTTTGTAGACAGATGGGTAATTGTGTTATTCCAGAAATATTTTCTAATGCTTGACATTATTGATATGTGCCTCACATTACAATTAAAAATGTCCCCCAAATAAATTACACAATCGAGCGTGAGAGTTTCTTCTGTAAGTCATTTGAGCTGCTACTCATTTCTAAAATGGAATCCAACCACAATTACACATCTCCCACCAGCTCGTAAGCCTAACGTGAATAGTCACAGACATCTGAAATCTATTTTTTTAATCAGATTACTTTAAACGGGCCCTTCCCCAAACCTGCCGATATCGGTCATCCCTCACCTCCCAGCGCCTGCTCATCATTTCCGTACACACTTAATAATGCCCAACACTACGGATTCCCTAAATCACCCCTCCCTCCCAGCTTGATTTGAAATGACAGTTTTATTAGATAGTCATTTGGTGCTGCATGTTACACCGCCAGTTGAGGGTCAGCGATACTGACTGAGTCAAAGCCGCTTGATGACCTCGAGGTGATAATGACCACACAGGAGACAAGGACACAGAGGAGACGATGATGGAAAAAAGCATTGGATGGATATAAATCCGGCAGAGTAGAGAAGACAACAAGTCACAAACTCATGGGTTGTGGGACCATCATTTACCATTGTTTGATTTACTGTACAGAAACTCAACAAACTGGAAGAGATTAAGATTATTATTATATCAGATAGACTATTGCGCGTGCAAGGAAGAGTTGCAACGGCTATGATTATTAAATACAAAATGAGGTCCTTCCATCTAATGCAAATCAATAGAATAATCCAGCCAGAACATCTAATTTTGCTACTAGTTTTTAATGACACATTAAAAATGTGTGAATGGAACATAGTCATTTTTAAGGTTACAGTTGGTGGTGTTGTAGCTTTGTGTTAACTGCTGTGTCTAATCCTTTATCCTTCACATTTCCTGTCATAAAGGAAAGGCAGAATATCCGAACAACCACTGAATATAATTCAGTCCAACACATGACCACCCCTCACTATGACCTCAATGCTAAACAAATGATAAGTAACTGCAACTGAGCATTGCAGATACTAAAATGTATCGTACCTTCCTGTATCATTTCCACATTTACATTGAAGGAGCATAAGATCAAAAAGCTTGGCCAAGAAGACTCTTCTGTTGGGGTAATGCCTTTCGTTTGGGAGGTGGGGTGGGGGAAGGCGGATGTTTTCTCACGACCTGATACCGGCTACATCTTGAAACAGAAAGTCCTAAACTGGGAGGATTTTTTTCGCTCTCTCTCTCTCTCTTTCTCTCTCTCTCGCTCTCCCTTTAAAAAGGAATCATATGAGACCTCAGTGGGCTGTACTTTCGGGAGGCATGGGTGTATTATTGGTGCATGGCCTTTTAATGTTGTAGAAATTAGGCAAGGCTGCCAGTCCTCCGACCAATCACCTACCGAGGTGTGGTTCTCGGGGGGCGTGGTCACGATGGAGAGGGCGGTGCTAGAAGCGGAAGTGGGTCTCGGCTGATTTCTCGCTGACAGTCGCTGTCATTCGTCCACGGTCGGTTTCAGGAGAGAGGGCAGCCAAGGAAGCACACAGCAATCGGCTAGCTCTGGAGTAAAGACAGTTAGCGACGAAATAATCCTGAAAATCAAACAAAAAATGAAACCGATCGAATAAGGCTTGTGAAATAACCGCGATCGAATAGATTTCAGTCGTTGCCACGTTAGCAGAGCTCGTTGATTACATAGTTCAGATTAGAGGCAGCAGATAGAGAGCTGTGTCATTGAGCAGGCAGGACACGTCAGGAGAAGGGAGAAAAAAAAGCTGACCGACTGCACTGTACGAGTCGGCTATCAAAAAAAAAAAGCTTTGCCCGACGCACTCGTTTTTTTTCCAAGGACATATCTTTGCTTTTCAAACCGAGGAAAGGATCCCGACAAAGACGTCTCCGAGCTCGAAGGTGGTGATCAGAAGGTGAAAAGACATTTTGTTCGCCCGTATTTTCTGGCTGTCCGGCTAGCTAGCATTAATGCTGACGGTTGGTAGCCTGCTAGCTAGCTAGCTAACGTTAGCAACGGATGGAAATTAGCTGGCCAGCTTAACATGTTAGTTTATTCCAACCGCTGCGCTGTTACTTGTCGTGTAAAAGCGATAATAACCAGCAAAACCCGGTACATTATTTATTGTATGACATTACATTTTGAGGTTGGACTCCACACACCGGTGACAGCTGTCAAACAAGGTCGTGTGTTTCTTTTTTTTTTTCTTTTTTCCTCTAAACGTTAAGACGGTTTTTATTGTCGATAGCATCCAAACGCAATCCGTTTTATTTGGCACGACGGTGGTCCCTCTAAGGTTACACTGCGGCCACCTGACGATCTGTCAGTCGGTCTGTGCGAAGGAGTCGTCTCTCCGCACGCAGATTGTGTCGTCTCTCCACACAGCGGTGTTCCAGCTAGAGATACTGGTGGCTGCCAGCAGCTCAGCTGAACACTTCCAAGCTGGCAACGTCACGCGGTTATAATTAGCAAAAGATGTAATGTCAACCGGTTGGTTTTTTTCAAAATTGCTCGGAGCCATAATAAGGGTAACAGATTGTTCCACGCAAGAATGAGCTCATTCATGACTGTGTGTGTGTGTGATTGTCATGTGTGTGAGCATTCTCTTGAGGTGAGTGAAAACCGAACAAAACGTTTCAAGTCACAAGAAAATTGTTTTATGACCATCACCCAGTTGTTTCCAAATCCCCTGATGTATGGTGCGATGAGAGGGGGCTGACTGCTAACTCGGTGCATGCCATCCTGTGTGCTCTTCTCTCAATAGGACAAACGATCACGGGATAGCTTTTGTGCGTGTGGGGGGGAGAAAACAAATGGGGGATTACGGGTTCGGAGTCCTAGTTCAAAACAACACTGGCAACAAGTCTGCATTCCCAGTTCGAATCCACCCGCATCTGCAGCCCCCACACCACCACCAAAATGTGTCGCAGAGCCCTGCTGCTTTCCTAAACAGCACCACAGCCGCGGGGAATGGCACCACGGGAGGCTCTCCCTGGCTCTTCCCCGCCTCAGCCACCCACAACAGCGTGCAAGACGAAATCCTGGGGGGCCCAGAGAAACCCAAAGCACAGCAGCAACAGGAAATGCAAGAAACGCAAGAAAAGCAGCAGCAGTTGTCCCCTGGGAGTCACCAGGAGGGTGGGGGTGGGATCATTTCAGAACTGGAAAAAGCCCGGTCAGATGACGCCAAGACGGACAACGGCACGTCCGAAGGGAGTAACGGGAAGGAGAAGCAGTTGCGTCTCGAGTCTCCGGTCTTGACGGGCTTCGATTACCACGAGACGTCTGGTCTCGGGGGAACCGGCCCGGTCCAGTCCAGCACAACCTCGTCATCACTTACTGGCTTCAACAACTGGTCGGCCGCCATCCCGCCGGCACCGTCAACCATCATCAACGAGGACGTGAGCTTCTTCAACCCGGCGTCTGCCAACAACGGGGCCCTGCTGTTCCCGAACTTCTCTCACCACGTCAGCCCGGGGTTCGGCGGGAACTTCTCGCCCCAGATCGGACCAGCGGCGGCCCTGTCCCAGCACCACGCCGCTCCCCCGCCACACCCTCACTTCCAACACCCCCACAACCAACACCAGCAGCACCGGCGCTCCCCGGCCTCTCCACACCCTCCACCGCCCTTTCCTCACAGGAATGCGGCTTTCAACCAGTTGCCACATTTGTCCAACAGCCTGAACAAGCCCCCGTCCCCCTGGGGTCCGGCCAGTTACCACAGCACCTCTCCCTCCCCCGGCTCCTCCACCTCCTGGAGTCCTGGCGGAGGCTATGGTAGTGGCAGCGGCAGCTGGGGAGGGTCTCAGGGCAGAGACTATCGCAGAGGGCTGAATGGCGGGATGACCCCCATCAACTCCATCTCTCCCCTGAAGAAGACCTTTCCCAACAACCACGTGGCGTCCCAGAAGTACCCTCGAAACAGTCCCGCGGCTTTCAACCCCAAGTCCTGGATGGACGATGGAGTCGGCCGCAGTGATAACATCTTCCCCTTTCAGGTCAGTTTTTCCCTGCGACGTCATCATTGTACGCGTCATCATCCATTCTGAAATACTATGGAATTAATTTGTCTGTGGTTATAAACCTGTGTGTGTGTGTGTGGTCCCTGAGTGATTAAACGTCAATGTGTAATTTATGTTAGCCGTTGATTATGTTGCAGTATTTATAGTTTCTATTTTTAGGGGTCGGGTATGAATTTGCATGGATGCATTTCTTACAACTCACTCGTCGTGCTCTGCACTTCCACAGCTGTATGTCTCTGATGACTAATGTGGCTCGATTACTGCAGTGGTGTGTGCCACGTATATGAGTTGGGGGGGTTTGGGGAGGCATCATGGCTATAGAGGAAAAGATGGGGGAGAGGGAGGTGAAAATAGGGGTAAAGCAATCCAGGTGCAAGGAGAATGACGGTCTGACTGAGCTGTAAAGAACAATCTAGATACAGCAGTGAGCACACAGACATCATCCTCGGATGTCTTTTCTTTTCCGGCATAAAGCACAACAAAAACGGCTCCATGATACGGTGGATTTATGGCCCTGGCATAATGGGCAATGATTTTTCAGGGTTTCTAATTATTAATCACCCAGATTGTGGCTGCCATAGCCTAGCAACTGGTTTTCTAAATGCCATCCTATTCATAGTGTCATTGTGATACCCGAGTCCACTCACCGTGAATATGGCTTGAATAATCGCGTGGAGAAAAGACGACAATAGGATGGATAGAAACAGGCAAAGGGAGCATGGAGGTAAATTCATTTTATTGATCTAGTGCATGATTGAGGAGGTGGGGCTGGAGAGGGAGGTTGTGAAGTGACCCGATGAAGACTTGTTGAAAAGCTTTACATATTTCTTTCAGAAATTAACTCCAGCAAATTGACTAATCTCTCCAAATTTCAAAAGTGATGCTTTTTGCGACCTTTCCATATGTTCCCGTGTCTCCATTTGTGACCCAATGCACATTTAACCACGGGAGGAATATTATTAACACGCCACAGTTCAGGTCAGAATGTTTCTGAATATGTCTTGACATGTTTCTTTGTCTTAAGAAGTAGACAAGCTCACTTTGTAGCTTCATATAATGTTAGCCAACAGCCCTGTCACGAGGTAGTTACGTAGTTCATATCTGGCCTGTTCTGATATGACCTACAAATGCATGTGCAACAATAGGGAGTCATGTGGTAAAATAATTAGAACATTTTGTCACATAATTTATATAAATAGCAATGCTTAGCAATCAGCTAGCTCTTCTGACAAATTATCTTTCAATCACAATTGTGATTCTGCGTCCAATTTGATCAAGTGAGACTACTTCCTGTTGCATCCCCGTGGCAGATTTTAGCTTAAACATGAATCGCTTCAACTGCAGTATATTACTCTTCACTGTGGATTCATCCGATCAGCCGAAGTTGCCTTGTCCTTCTGCCCTCTATACTGCAAGGGTGGTGTGTGTGTGAGACCAATTTACCAAGAATTGATAATAGGTCGCGGTCATAAAAACCTAATGAAGATTGTTTCAATGAACGAAGATGTGAGTTGACACTTGGTCCCCATTTTGTCTTTTTGCATACAGATAGTGTTGCAACGTCAAAGATGTAACGAGAAACCGCTGTTAAATTATTACACAGGAAACCAAGTGTCAGGTTATTGACCAAAAGCCTTCGAAGTGTGGTTTAGTCTTTACGTTCTGAAGACATTCAGGCAATTTGAATCCCATTTGCATTTGCTGACAAACGGTTCCCAAAATGGTTCTTGTCAGGGCTTGTCCAGATCATGAACTGTTTACAGCACTGATGACACATGATGCCTTACACAAGACCCCCCCCCCCCCCCCCAGGGTTTGGTAAGGAAATACTGTAGCTCCTGTAACGTTGAACTGAAGGGGGGAACTGTTGTCACACTGTTTCACTGCAAGTCCTTTCTTAATGTCTCAATTTTATCACTGACGCAACAGATGAAGGATTCACTTTGACTTTAAGTCACTTTCCTTTTTCAGCCCGTGTGAAATCCACGTTATTCATCACGGCGTTGGTGTCGGGGTACACTTTTGGATCAGATGTTATTGTCACTACATGGCTCCGCGGAGACCAAGCAGATAGATGAATTCCACAAATTAGCTCTTGCTGGAATATTTGGAGTTGGCTGCTGTTCAGAAGACCGAATCACATGTTTAATTAGCAATATGTCGCAGCTGAGGTGTGTTTCAAAAGCTATCACTCTTTGCGCATTAACAGAGTTTGGCATCATCTTGTGACTGCGTTAGGCATCGACTTTATTTTATGTCTGTTTGAGGAAGTGTGTGGATGCAGTTTGAGAGCAAGGCCCTGTGCCATATTTCATCTAAAGTGTTGTGCAGCACCAAGGCACACGCACGCAGAGAGAGAGAGAGACGCTCATATTCCCAACTACAGGCCATTTCATCGTCGCTGATTGACCTAACCTCTCTGGATTGTTGGGGGAAATCGGGGCAACTGGAGAAAACCTACGTACATTTTTCTTTCCATGCTCCCCTAATTTCTCACCGGCAGAAATTCAAGGTCAGCGGTATTCTGTGGTGTACTTTGCTAATTCCTAGTGGTAAATTTGGCCAGGGACCAGATGGAGACTGGTGGTGCCTGAAGGCGAGTGAGCCAGCACAGGATATTGTCTCAGTAAGCTACCAGGGTAACTGCTGGCGACTGCTTCCTCCTCGCTGTTTGTGCAGCTCACATATACTGCAGCCGTATAGAGGGCTGCTATGTGAAAGGCTCCGTATTAAACCACCTTTTCGTGAACAAATATCGCACAACCTGTGGTCCATCCTGAGGATTCGGCCTCCTTTTGTTGAACCCTGTGATTGTCTGAAAGGCAATCGAATCAATAGTGCACCTCCTTCAGGCCAGTAGAACTCGTGCAGGGATTTTCAGGGCGTAGCGCTTAGCATGAGACTTCCATGGGGGGGGAGAGGGGGGGGGGGGGGCCTTGCACCTCAAACCCAGGCATCGAGCTGCAGAGGTTTTCGGCCGCTGCTTCTGGCTTTCGTGACACTGCTGTGAAATGAGAGAAATGTTTTGGAGACTAATGAGCGGCCTGAGCTGTGCTGGCAAGCACCTAACTCCGTTGCTCATACAGCCTCATTGTGTCCTTCTCACACCCTTGACAGACGCTCCGAAACAAGAAGAAAGGGAGCTTGTGTGTATTTGTGTGAGGGCTTGCGTGTGTGTGTGTTTTTTATTTTGTTGGCTTGCATGCGTGCCCATGGGTGCACCAGCCCAAATTAGTTCTGGAATATGTCTTCTGCACATGTGTTTCATCAAAGGAGGGAGACTGCAAGGCAGCGTCTTTGCAAAAGTGTCCTATGCCATGTTGTATTTAGCGTAGCCTTATACCTTTTTCTCAGGGGTGCCCACACCTTTTCATCTCACGGGCTGTGAAATTGAATCTATCCGTTAGTAAGCAAGAATCGCTAAATAGCACCACCACCTATTGGGCACTCCTGCTTTTATATAGAAGGAGTCCGTTCAGTCTAATCCACGAACTGTGGAAATACACCTTTGTCACCCTCCTGTGACCCACGTAATCACACTCTATCTAGCCAGATAGACAGTTCGGGGTATTGAATGTCACAGCAGGCCTTTGAACTACTTTGACCAGGAAGAAACCTCATCGCAAGCATCAAAAGCACAACCTGCTTCCCTTTCCTGCCCTCCTTTCTTCTCTTATGACTTACCTCACTACTTACTTTCTCTCTTCATCACCCCGCTTCTTTCATCTGACATTTTCCCCTTCCCGTCTTTGCTTTTGGCTTCCTCTCTCCCCTCGTTGTCTCTGGGATTTGATTAGATTAAAGGAATGAAACATTGCTTGACCTATGAATAAGGTGTGGAATTGGAGCGTCTTGCTCCTTTGAAAACTTGAAAAGCAGAATGCACCTGTATGTTCGTAAGGTCCTCTGCCCTATTACTTTTTCCAGTCTCCTGCAACTTCCATTTTTCATTAACAAGCCGGCGACATGGAAGATTAATGTTGGACTTGGTCACCCACAGCTTGCTGTATTTAATCATTCTGAGCTTCTATATATGTCATCAAAATATGTTCAAGGTTGCCCTTTCTGTTTTGTGGTGGGCTCAGATTAAAAATTGTCCTTTGCCAGCCATGTTATCCATTGAGTCATTTTAACCTTTTTTTTTTTTTTTCCTCCTTTGTAGTTAGAAATGCAACTACCATCTAGTTGTCTGAAGTCAGGTAGCATTGGCTAAGTTGCATTTCCCCAAATGATTACATCACTACTTTGTCAGTTTCAGCTGATAATATGAGAACACGGATCTACAAGATTTGTTCACCCAGATCCACATTCAAAAATGGTGGCCGGGCTTGGCAGATGCACTTTGCCATGCTGTATAATGCAAATTGATCCTATCATGCAGGTTTTTATTGACGGCCACTGGAAAAAAGAAAAAAGGGGTGTGACTGACCTTACTTATCCATTTAGCTTTAACTAGATTATGGGTGATTACATTCTTCCTGCTTACCCACGTATCCTGAACCTTTATTTCACTGTTCTCTGCAAATATCCTCTATAGTTGCTGCTGGGCTTAGCATGGATACACTTTCTTAGATGCGTATAATGTGAGTAGCACTTCAAAGTCGTGTGTGTGTGCGCGCTCGCGCGTTTGTGCCTTCCCTGCAATTTCCCTGGGATGAATACTTTGATGGTCATCTGGACAGTTGTTGAGAGGGACAAAGGCGTGAATCTGATGATTAATTCCACTCTGCTGCTCAGACACTGCCAAGCACCAGCCTGCCCTCACGTCAGCCTACTGCGTCCGTCCCGGCCACAAAATGAATTCCTGTCGCCCTGAAACGATGCAACGCGTTTACTTTGCAGCACTACATTAGTTAGCTGGCCCTGTAAAGAATAAAGATGCACAATGAAAGCATTTGATTTCTTTTTAAAGCTTTTACTTGCGGCTTATGCTCAGTCGTCATAGTGCATCGCAGAAATAAAGTATGCTGCTACTACATAGCAGCTACTTTGCTGCTACACTTGGCTGTGTTTATCTTGTGTTTTTACGTGCTCGTCTCAGATATATTTGCGTGTAGTGTGTACTTGACACGGTAATCAGATCGTCACTTGTATCTGCTGCCGTTGTCTTTTGAATGTTTGGTTTATTTGACCTTTAGCAATGCCCAAAGTCCACATGAGATGCAGCGGGCGGATATGAGAAAATAGTGCACCTAGTCTGGCCTGTATCCCTGTGTTGATATTTGTTTTGAGGGAGAGAGTGGCCACTCTCGTCTTCGTATGTTCCCTCGGCCGGTGTGGGAACTCTGCGACAGCCAAAACGCTGCTAAAGCGTTGGCTACAGCTGGTGGAGTTCTGGCATCCAACCACGCTCTATGGCTGATCAGATAGTAAAAGGGGCTATCAGATTTTGGGAGCCAGTGTCAACACCAAATGGTAGATGGCAGAGGGGGAGGAGGAGATGCCGGCGCGCCCTGACCGACGGTCATGTGGTTCTCTGACGCAGGGCTGTTTTTCTGAACCCTTTGGCATTCGACCCCTTGTGGACTCTGTGGAGCCTTTCCTTACAAGGTGGTTTTACTTCCAGATTGTTCTCAGCAGACCTTGATCCAAAGCTTTTGTAGCAAGAGCCCGAACTCGTTGCTGGATTCCTGGCTGCTTAGTAGGGAGGTAATGCTCGGATGCGTTTGTTGGAATGACAGTGGTTAATGAAAGGTATGATTGATTGACTATGAATAGGTAACAAACAGGAGTGAAAGGCAGGTCGGGTTAATCTTGTTGTGCGAGGCTCCTCCATCAATGCGGATGTATCTTAGGGACAAATTGGGAGTATTGTTTTCACAGTATCTATGCAAGATACGGTTCCTACAAATAATATTATATAAGTATTTTGTGATGGGTGTTTTTGCCACAGCTGGACTTTCAAATGACTAAGTGGTTGATACACTTGATACGGTGCATTAAGGGGAAAAAAGGTATTTCTGTCGTGACCAGACAGTAGAGACAATGACTCGGCATTCTAGTCACGATGTCCAGCTTATTGGACAACAACTTGTAGCCCAACGAGTCACTGGCTCTGTGCAGCCTGTGAGACTTCTGACGCATCAATGAGGAATATGGACCTATTTTAAAGGTATTTCTGCATTCAAGAATGACTGGAAAAATGAGGAAGACACAGTGGAAGAAATGAGACAGTCGACAATGTGGTGGGGACTTAAAGCACCAGCTATAGATGTAAACAAAGAGGACATGAATGTTCTAGTGTGTCTTCCACGGCATTGTCCACCTGAAGTGCTGTTGGAAGGACGCCAAAATAGTTTATCAGAATTGCAGAACAGCTCGTTGGTGGAGCTGGCACTTGGAGCGTGCATTGTAGTTGTGTGTTCTCACACATATTTCTTTGTATACAAACATCTCCAGTATGGTTGGTATGTTTGTAGGTGACAAGGCTGTGACTCATGAATGGCCATGGCTCCTTCTTTTGTGTCCTGATGGTTTTACTGTTCACTTCATTATGCGACTTAGGTCAATGAGTACATTTTAGAGCTCAGTTAAGTTTTCAAGTAACTGCAGTTACGCGCAAGAACTACTTGAAGAGGGGAATTGTGGTTAGGTCCACTCGCTTAACGGTCAGACCAAGATGCCATTAACATGGGCGCTCCGGTCTGCTCGACTGAAAACAACATTGGTGGATTTTTCAGCCAAAAATAGAACACTGAATTATTTTTAATAAGGCTTATCCAACTTCTTTTTATCTCAAATTCGCAGAATATATTATTGCATCACTGAGATTCCACTCATGTGAAACTAGGGCTCACTGCTAATTTGTTTGTCACTCCCTCTATTTTGCCGATGAATAAAGTGCCAGAGTCGAGGATCGGACAAAATGAGTTGACGCAAACTAAACAAGGCTTTGTGGGTTTTTTTTTCTTTTAAAGGCAAAGCTGTGAAAGTGTCTGGCTGCTCCCCATTCTTCATTTTGTTTATAGTTAATAGTGTTAGTCTCCTACTTGAGGGCGATCTGCATTAACCAAAATCAACCAATCGTCTGTTTGTCAACTGTTAAGACTTTTTTAATTTGCTTGTCTTTGTTGCAGGTAAAAAATCAATGATGTTTCTCCTCCGTCTCTCCTCTCTTTAGGAGCGCACCAGGTCATTTGACAGCTTCAACATGAACACGCTGGAGAGCTCCCTCATCGACATCATGAGGGCGGAGCAGGACACCCTGAAAGGTAAAGATGTCCGACTGCAGCTATTAACTCTCCGGTGTTCACTTTACACGCTGTAGACAGCAGGGATGTAACGGAGAGGAGCAGACGGGATGTGTCGTGGAGAAAAGGCTTTCCTCGATTTAATTTGCTGATAATCTATAAGCAATTTGTCTAATGCCATACTAGTGCATTTTCCTGGTTAAGCTGGTGTATTTTTAGCAACATGTGTTGCATGTATGACACAATTTGCAAAGTCGGTGCAAAAATATTTTGCCACGGTAATGTGTTAACTCATTTTAATTAGTTAATAAATTGCTAAATTAAAAATAAACTTTAGAACAATGATTAAACCTCCAAAGATATTTTCAATAGATTGCAGAGTTTGAGAAAGATTGATATCAAATCGCACATATATTTTATATAACCCTTCTGTTTGCACCCAGTGTTATATAAAAAATACAATGAAATCTAAACTTACCCTACTTTTATTTTTCAATAAACATCAAACATATGAGCTTGAGGTCTACTCAAGGTGCAACTACTCATTCGCAATTTAATTCTAATTATTAACAGAAAAGTTTCACTTCCTCCACTGATCGTGTTTAGACATCGAGTCGTATTTAGATGTAGTGTTAAACAGTAAAAAGCGAGGTCAACTCACACCCCCACGCTACTTTTCTCTCCTTCTCACACTGAATAAAAAAAAAAAATCCTCACTCTGAGAGTGAGTCCGACCCGGTTTTTCCTGCATTTTGAGAAGCAGACGCAGAGCGACTGCAGCGCTGATGGAAGCTCGGGCTTTGTATTTAAGAAGGGATTTGTGTGAGAGATGGAAGGACTCCCACTGATCTGAAGTTGTGGGCTATCATTAGTTTTTTAATGATCGCAGCTGCAAAGCCTCCGTTTTTTAAGGATTATAAAAAAAAAAAAACAGGACTCACGGCGGTCTCTGTCCAAACAGTCTGTCCCCTCTGGGACACACGCTAATGCATCTTAGTCTTACCTGTAGTGTGAAGTTGTTGCTCTAGTAACGAGTCAAACACAATTAACACATTTCCGACATATAGCCAGTAAAAGTATTACGTTATGTACATAAGTTATGTGCGTTTTTTTTTTCTCCAATAGCTAAGGAGCTAAGATGGAGGCACGTGCTGTTTGTTAAACACATGTCAGAGCATAAGAGCCAGAGCCTGTTCCCGTAGCTTGTAGGACCAGTTCTGGTAGTGAATGATTGCAAGGAAACACCTCTATTACAAGGCTTTAGTGGTATTTAAAGGATGTGAGAGTAGACTAGAACAGTTTTATATTTCCTTTTACTTCAATAAAGTATAATGGGCTCAACAGATATTATCTATGAAGGACATTTTCCGTTTGCAGTCTGCATTTTCCAGTTGGCTGTTAACTGTTAAACATTTTAAACGGTTATTGTGGATTACTCCTGGTACCTGGTTTAATCAAATAAAATGTATATAATCCCCTGTATTCTTCAAAGAAAGGAGTAACCCAGTAAATCCCACATACCAGTTTCACCACCAGATTAAAACGATGAGCACCAACGCGCCAGTATCGCCGTGCACTCCTCCCAGCATCACCCACCGGGCTCAGCGACGTCCAGCTGGGATTTAATGTTCCACTGTCAAACCTGAGTAAATCTTCTGTCAATATTAACAGTGGAAGACTGGAAGGCTACCTTATAAGCCACGTTCTGGGGTGTTAGCTGCAGCCTTGCTGGCACAGATCCCCGAGAGTGAATTAGATCTGAGAGCTCTTCAACTACTCGTTTTCTTCATTAGGATTTGAACTATGAGGGCTTCTTAAATGATGAGGTGTTGTTGACCTGACGCGTTTTAGCTGATTGTGAGGGGGGTAGCGGAAGAGGACAGCTGATCTTTCTTCAGCCATCCTCTTCACATCGGTTCATATTCAGTGCCCCATTCTTTACCGCTTTCCCATGGTGCATCATGCCGTATCAGCCTATACTCTTAGAGCCCTTGGCCTGCTACAAAATGTGATCTTTACTCCTTTCTTTCATAATTATAGTCTAAACTTGTCGGCCGCTATGCCAAGTGTAGCAGTGACTCAAGTGAGTCCTTCCTTTCTTTTTTTTCTTTTCTTTTTTCTTGCAGCAGAGTAAAAAGAGAAACATAATTACAGAAAACTTTCTTCAGCACAGACTCCTCGCTTCCTCCTGCACTCTATCACATGCATGCAAACTAAGATATAATCACAGAGAGCATGCATATTTGTATATGTTTACAAGCAGCAAGCACATTTAAATACACAACCAAAGCACAAGTCTCTCATCCCAGCAGAGCACGTCGAACAAAGCCAACGCGATGAAGAAAGGCGACACAAAATGTCTACAGTAGAAGTGGCTTTGATTCCTTTCCAGCATTGTCCTGACTGACAGAAAGGACTCCTCTGTTCAACCAACCAACCAACACACACACACACACACACACACCACTGTGTTGTGTGAACATGCATGCCTGTGTTTAAACTGTTGCTGCACTGTACATGCACGTTGCTGGCCACCTTCAAATAAGGTTCAGGGAGCGGGCACATCGAGCCCCGTGGACGCCCAGGGACGGGGTGTGCTTACATGCCCGTGCACTTCCTCAGAGACTATTAACCTCTCAGTATGACGGGCTGTGCCCAGGTGGACTTTGATTACGGCGCATAGGCCACTTGAAGTCATTTAGAGTGAGAGTTTGACTAAAGCAAGCGCTTCGTAGGAAAGGTGAGCTTGTGTGTTGATGCTCGTATTGCCATGATGAATATGCCTAAATGTACGGCAAGCTGTAGTGTAGCGTAAGCTGAAGCCACGGGTGGGCCGTCCTGGTTTCTGTAGTCTAGTCCTAGTTGTGTGTGTGTGTGTGTGTGTGTGTGTGTGTGTGTGTGCGCACCTCCTCCACTGATTACTGTGGGACTCAATGAGCGGGGTGTGGGGGAGGGACCAGCAGAGTTCCGCGTGGCGTCGGAATGCACCAATCACAGGGTGGTTCGTTCGCGTACAACAATGGTCGCACTATTTCAGCTCTTTCATCTCATTATCCCTGAGCAGCATGCGGGCCTTGCATAACTTTGAAGCTTGTTTGGCATCATAACATGTATCTCTGTGTGTGTGTGTGTGTGTGTGTGTGTGGGTTCAATGGCTCAAAGCAAAACGTATGGCATGTGGCTCAGAGAAAGCGAGAGTGAGGCACAAAGAGGGAATTGGGGGTTGATTAGGAGAAGGGGAAATGGTTGGTGTCACACAGGTGCCTAATATGACCGGAATATTTCCCACATTGTGTGCAGAATTGTTCAAAAATTGCCCATGAGGGGAGAAAGTAAATCTCTGCACATGCAGCAGTAATCGCTAGCATTATCCCATGATCCCAACCATTTGTCAAATTACAAACTACCTAACTAAGAGTGCTGCAGTATTTACTCAGAGGTAAAATGTGTGTGTTCTCTCTCTCTCTCTCTCCCTGTGCAGGTCGTCTGGGATTCCCCCATCCAGGAGTAGACAACCCTTTACCCCTCAATGGTACGTATGGCAGCCAAGTCAGGTTCTCAAGGGCCCAACTGAAATCTGTAAAACGTATTTGATGACATTTCAATTCATACAAGGGGCTATCACGATTCAAATAGTGTTTGAATCTATCTCTCAACCATTAAATTGAACATACAGACCCACCCAACAAATTCAATCAACTGCCGTTCTGTTGATGACCCTTTGCCTAGTTATTCATTTCTGCCAGATCTTTTCCTTTCACCGTGTCCCTCAGATCCATCAGGTCCTTATGAATTGATTTCATGTTCCAACTGTTGCCTACTGGCCATGTTTGGTTTTGGCTCTTTTGTTGTATAGGCCGGGTCACAATCATTTACATTCTGAAGCTGAATTATACACCAAGATGTGTTCCTGCATCATTTGAGGCGAGAGTTGGCCAATGCCGTAACATAATCTTTATGCATGTTTGATCATAGCTGTCTCTAGCTGGACAGTTTGATCTCATGAGCAGTGGTTGATTCTTATGTTTTACATTGCCTGATGCAAACTACTAGGCGTGGCCCCTCATTTTTTTTAATCCAAGTTTGAGGCTTTTGCACAGAAGAAAGGAACGCCTAAACCTCGTATAAAAACCTAAAAACTACTGAATAATATCCGGCAACTCCCTTTGACATGCCACAGTTTCCACATTGTGGGTTTATTATTCAGTTCCATCTCCTTTGCCGTGGTACACTCCCATTCTCTTCATCATTATGTAATTGTGTTGCTGTAGCGTTTGTCTCCTGGTCTCGGGCCAGGATGTAAAACATGCGAGGCCACTAGCTCCTTCACAAGATCGCTGGGTCACATGGCGAGATCACATGGTCGGGAGCTGTCATCAAGCCCCGAGACAGATGGTGCCAGCGGATAGGAGGTTGCGCACCAGTACCACTCAGTCTCTCCGTCTCGCTGTCTCATAAGCGTACACAGATTGCAGTCCTCGTTATTTTGATTCTCTCACTCTCATTTTCTCTCCTCCGCCCACTGTGTCATCTATCTATAATCTATTTCTCTCTCTCTCTATCACACACACAACATGCACCCATACACCTTTTTAAAGCCCTCTCTGCCCTTTCAATCTGTTCTCCTATTTCTCTCTGCCCTCTCTCTCTCTTTCTTTGACCTCCCCCCCAGAGTTAATGTCCATCTGGGTTAGACAGTCCACTGAGGGGATTATTGCTCATGTGTTCTGGCCACTTCATCCTCTCCTTTTCTTTACAGTTTTAGATGGCACAAGGCTTCAATCTCTCAAGTGTCCACATTTTAAGTTGTTTCATTTTGGGCTCATGGACCTGTAAAATCTGCCAACAGAGTGTTACCTTTTGCATTTATGTC
Source organism: Pungitius pungitius (assembly GCF_949316345.1). Lineage (NCBI taxonomy): Eukaryota > Metazoa > Chordata > Actinopteri > Perciformes > Gasterosteidae > Pungitius > Pungitius pungitius. Next base: position 9,431,000 of record NC_084915.1, on the reverse strand, counting down.
TTAACAGAATTATTTAAAAAAATAAACCGTACTCGAAATCACTTTTTTTAGCACACTTAGATTGGAAGCTGTATATAAGAAGCCATGGTGCCTTGATTTGATTTTTGCTTTAACTTGTTGGTTACGCCTTCGTAATCAATTCTACCTATTTCATTTGATTTATGTTGCAAGAAGGTTTACCTCAAACACACACTTCCATCCCTCTCCATTATACATTGAGATAATATTCTTGTGTTGACACGATCAAGCTGACTTTCTTCCCTTCAGTGTTTTTCTACAGATTTTCAGAACCTAGACTTTGTACTCTTGTTTTAGTAGTCTAGTGTTAACTGGTATGGTGACAGTTATTATCACTCACATCTGACAGAAGGCAGACAATGAAGCATCTCGATTTGTCATGAAGCACCTGGCACTTTTATTGTTTTAGTGTATATTGCATCTCTTAATAATCACCCTCTTTGATCTTTGTTCTTATTCCATACGCAGCCAGGAATTATAGCAGGAGACGAGGTAAAATATATAATCATGCGCATATTATGTCCAGCCTATATCCACTCTCCCAGTCTTGTTCTGTTGACCGAAGCTGCTGTTTGTATTAGTTATAGGGCGTTGGTTTTCACATATATTATACTTCAAAATGTTTTGAATGGGCTTTGTACAAGTACCGTGACATATTCATCTGCATGGTTGTTGTGTTGTCATAAGCTTGTGAAATGATCTTTTACATCTATTATTTTTTGAAACACACAAGTTGTCATATTTACTCACACAGCAGCAGAAGCAAAGACACATGGGCAGACACAGGGCTTGACACACACACACACACACACACACACACACACACACACACACACACACACACACACACACAGACTAAATCACTCGTGCCCACCCGCACAGTACATACTGTAAGCTGAGGTCAGGTTGTATAGGAGCAGGAATAGGCTTGGTCTCTACACACGGCCTGCAGGCACGGCCCTCTCTGAAACCACGCCGACTCTTTGTTTGTTACAGAGGACCAGCACCCATTTTCGGTCCTTCATACATGTAGTACCTAAACAAGTGACATTTTGTTTATTTCCCACTTTATGTTAGTAAATTTCTTATGTTAGTGGTTGAGAAAACACCTGCAACAGTTCACTCTCACCAGAGGGCGTAAAAGGCTCTAATGTTCTAATACTTCCTTGGAAACGTGCGTTGCATGCTACTACTTTGCCTAAACTATGTGGTAGGTGAGGTTTGATCAAGGCCATAGGAAAGATTTTGTTTATTTGTCTTCCACACAGCACAGAGTGACCATGTCCCTGAACCTTTACACCAACTGCTCCCCTCAGGAAATAAACTTTTCCTCTTCTTTCTCTCTCTCCCTCCCCCTCCCTTTCTCTCAGGCCACTCCTCTCTCTTCCCAATGGAGGATGGTTTCCCTGACGACGACCGCGGCGAACAGGGTCTCGCAGGCCTGGGCTCTCCACACTGCTTTCCACACCAGAATGGAGAGCGTGTCGAACGTTACTCACGCAAGGTCTTCGTGGGAGGACTGCCCCCGGACATCGATGAAGGTAAACTAGTTGCATTAACCATCAAAGGGATGTCAGTTTTTTGAGCGAGATGGGGAACTTGAGGGAAAGTTCTACCGTTATACCTGTAACAAAAGCATCCTAATTTACATTATTAATGACTACGTGTCATTCATTCTGTCTGCCTCCTTTCAGATGAGATAACCGCCAGTTTCCGGCGTTTTGGACACCTGTTTGTGGACTGGCCTCACAAAGCGGAGAGCAAGTCCTACTTTCCACCCAAAGGTCTGTTCAATTAATTCCGTGCCATTTCGTCTCACGGCCGAGTGTTAACAGCGACACTCTTTTTGAAATTCATCAGTTCTAACTCCCGAATGATTTTATTACTCGAAGAGGTTCTAGTAGCATGGATTCTCCAGTCCAGCATTGATGCCCTTGCATCTGACCTACCACTGTTCACATGAGTGCAGTGTGGCTTCGTCTTAAGGCTATTATCTGAAGCCTTTCATAACCATGTGTGGACCGTTTGTTCCTTTCTCCGTCTGTTTGCCAAAGCTGACGCCTTCCTGCTGCGAACGCAGAATGCTGCGATCAGTCACAGTAATGTTTGTGCTGAATTCCAGCACAACTCTTTGCCGGTACGTCTTGTCCCGAGCAGTCCGAATAACCCGGCTGTACTCTGTGCAGGCTACGCCTTCCTGCTCTTCCAGGATGAGAGCTCAGTGCAGGCTTTGATTGATGCCTGCATCGAAGAGGACGGCAAGCTGTACCTCTGTGTGTCCAGCCCCACCATCAAGGACAAGCCGGTCAGTACCAGCGTGCACACACACACACACACACACAATCCGCGCAAACCTTAATGCTCTGGGTTATGAGGATGACTTTTACTCCACTTTACAACCAGATTGTACTAAACCTTGCTGTAACCTGTTGGCTTCGGGTGTGACAGGTCCAGATCCGCCCGTGGAACCTGAACGACAGTGACTTTGTGATGGATGGATCTCAGCCTCTGGACCCGAGGAAAACCATCTTTGTGGGAGGTGTCCCTCGTCCGCTCCGTGCAGGTACCCCTCCCTTTCTACTAAACTACTACTTTCCTGGTGTATCGGCGACAAATCATTGTTCAAGTAGCCGTCCTTCATTTCAACCGTGGAAGTGGCAGCTGTAAACAGAATGTGACTTCCTCTAAGACTCTGGAATGTGATCAGCTTGTGTTCATAATAAACATGAGACCTGCTAAGAGGGTTAAAGTGAGTCACTGTGCGCTGAAATCGGCTTTGACCTTCAGTGGTTTGGTCGGAAAGTACCCCGTGTGGCACACTGTGACTCTTACATATGTTTTTGTCCTGATAGCAACGTCATGAGCACTGCACTTTGTGTTTCCTGCGCCGCTGGTAGTTTTTGTTGTTGACTTTTTTCGCTTTAATTATGGAAATGACCATGGTCATACATCCCTTATGTATGACCATGTCTTATGTGTGTAAGATATTTGCATTAAAAAAATATCATGTTTGTTCCATTATGGAAGTTATACAAGTAAAACTTGATCTCCTCTTGTTTGTTAGCTGCTGATAGGAAACACCCAATAAAGACCTCGAGGTAGTGTTGTGCGTTGTTCAGCTAGTTGATGTAGTTTTTATTCTTTGCAGTGGAGCTGGCCATGATCATGGACCGTCTGTATGGGGGTGTTTGCTACGCTGGCATCGACACAGACCCCGAGCTGAAGTACCCCAAGGGAGCAGGGCGGGTCGCCTTCTCTAATCAGCAGAGCTACATTGCTGCTATCAGTGCTCGCTTTGTACAGCTGCAGCACGGCGAAATCGATAAACGGGTGAGTGGAAAGAAAAGAGCGTGGTGTTTTTCTGTCTCTCTTCTCCCGCCCTCGTCGTTCTTCATCCGTCTCCCCGTTTCACCTTACTTCCTGTTCTGTGTGTCTCTCTCACTCGCCTCGCCTATCCCCCCTTTCTGAGTTATGCTAGAGAGAACGCCTTACTAGAGTTTGTGAAATGCAGCACCGCATGCATAATATCTTTGCTTATTAGTGGAGAATGTGTTGGGAGGAAGTACATTTTGCATAATTCACTTTGGTCATTAATCCAAGCTTCAAGAAGAGATCTTCTCACCAATTAAAATCCAATTCAACCGAAGTGTCTACCACTGCGTAGGGGAACAGTGCCACAAAACACTGTTGTTGGGTTTTGAATGAAAATCAACAAACAATTGTTGTACAACAATTTTTATATTAGAATGCAATTGCGAAAATGCCATATCAATAGAATGGCACAGAAACTACAAAACAGACATGTCTTACTCACCATTGGCTTGAATCCTTATTTAAATACAAAGGAAGTGCTATGTTGCTGTTAGGTTTCCATAAATATTAGAAAAAACTTATCAAGCTCTCCAGACTTGAGGTCTACACACTCCCTTTTCATTTGGTATACATGAAGCGGATTCATGGTAGTTTGTCTTACGATTGCATGGCTTTACATATGTTGCGGTGTTGTAATCTCATTTAAGTGTGTTTTGATGGACCACCAGTAAGACGGGGAGGCACAACAGCGGTTTGCATTGAGGCTGCTTACACATAATAAGAGCAACTTTTGCTAAACATTTCTTTGTATTTCATTAACTCATTCAACTCCCAATAATAATCTAACATTAAAGACCTCATTAGATAGCGCTTGTGTTTTTGTTACCCTCCGAACATTTGACTATATTCTGTTGGTTTATCCACCAGAGCTGGGAGGGATTTGTTCAGTAACATGCCAACATAAATTGCCTGTATATGAAAACCAAACAAATATAGCTTGAATGGCCAAGTCGACATTGAATAATAGAAAGCACCGAGATGTCCTTTTTAGGATGTATTTGTGCAGAAGGGTCCTTGTACGGCAATGTGACCAAGGTCGTGTATTTGAGATCTGTTCATTCTTTCCATTGTTCAGTGCCTGATAATCACCGGGTAAAACTTTCAATGGGCCTGTATGGGATTCTTTGATGGCTCGCGTTAAACAATAACCAGTGCCTGCTCAAAGCATTACACAAGTCCACCAGTTCAAATGAATTCGGGCTTTTGGTTGAATGTATTGTACTATTCTATGTGGAATTAGTCATCGTCTGGTGGTTTTCCTGAGGCGAATGTGTTAAGGCCTTCATCACCACCTCCTTTGTAGTACTGCCCTCTAGTGTCTCCATATCGTAATGTGCTGCTGGAAGACAAAAACTGCTCAATGCTTCCAGGGTCACCCCTTAAAATGTGTAAAAGCAATGATGTCTATCTCAACAAAGAGTATTCACTTAAGATTTCATGGTGAAAAATCACATACCTCACATTGGCCTGATTAAAACCAGCTGTTAAGTGGATGGAGGTCCACCCGCACACAGTAGTTGGAGGCTCAGGGCATTGCAGGGAGGCTTTCTGTCCACCCTCCAACGTTGACGGTAAGCATTTTTCTCAGAAGGCAGTGCAGTCCTTCGGTGATTTAAAACCTGTCTCTCCAAAGCACAGGGTTGGTTTTGAGTGGCATGCGTGCTGTCAGATTATTTTATGAAACCACTGCATCAACATTAAAAATGGATCCCTCTCTGGTCCATTATAACTGCTGCTGTTGCTTTGCTGACAAACATCTGGCAGAGAGAGGATTTCATTATCAAACCTTCTGCATGGAGTTAGAAATAACCTCACTAAGTCGATATGATCCCGCCCCCTCCGATTGCAGGTGGAAGTGAAGCCATACGTGCTGGACGACCAGCTGTGCGACGAGTGCCAGGGGACTCGCTGCGGCGGGAAGTTCGCGCCGTTCTTCTGCGCCAACGTCACCTGTCTGCAGTACTACTGCGAGTACTGCTGGGCGGCGATCCACTCGCGCGCCGGCCGTGAGTTCCACAAGCCCCTGGTGAAGGAGGGGGGCGACCGGCCCCGCCACATCTCCTTCCGCTGGAACTGAGCGGGCGACAGCGGGGGAGGCAGCAGGAGGGCAGGTAGTGCAGGAGGCGCAAGTCGTTGTACAAATAAATGCACTTTTCTGTTGCTGGTTCCTTTCTGTTCCAATTTCACTGAACCTTTTTCCTAATTTTTTTTAAGTTAATATATATCTATATTTTGAAGATAGAAAAGAAAAACTGGAATTATATCCAAATATGTCCAGCAAGGAAAAAAGATGTGTAACATAATTTTATTTATGCGTTTGATTTTTTAAAAGTATTTTTATTAGTTCTCAAAAAAATACATATATAGGAAGTTTGAAGTTTGATATGGTACTCTGCTATTCAATTGGCAATTTTTTTCTAAACTATGTATTTGATTTTAATTTTGATACGAGAGGCCCCAAACCAATACACTTCTTTTGACATTTGATTGACTTCTTTTGTAGCAGAGCTGTTGCTTGTTTTGTGAGTCTCCAGAGGCTATTTATTTCTGAGATGTGTGATAAAGTTCTGTATTCATACAAGAGGCTCCAGAACAAATGTGGATTGAAAAAAGGTGTTGCTAAAGAAGAGTGCACTTATTTCCAATTGTAAAGAGTGCAGATACGCTATATGAGACCCTTAGTAGTTAACCAAAGCTGAATCTTGAATTAACTTTGAAAAACAGAAGGGGCCCACTGCAGAATGAAATTATTATTTTCCCTCCCATATCAAAATGTTTCAACCTTTCTTTTTATGAGTTCCAACATCATTTTGATGTTACTTGAAAATCGCAACAAAATTTTAGCAACACATATTTGGGTTCCGATCTCCATTTTGACATGCAAAAACTAATACCTCAAACTCCGCTGCTAACGTGCCGAATACAGTTAAAAAGAAAGGAAAAAAAAAAAAAAAGCACGAAAGATAAAGCATTATTACCTGCTTGTGTTCTCCTTTCCTTTTAGAACTATAATCAAAGGGAAGTGATGCAACAGGCAGAGCGTGATGTGACTGGCAACGTTTTGTACTCGCTTGCTTCATCACCTCCTTATTTTTATATTCAAACCCAGGGTTGTGCTAGGGGCCGAAGCAGAGCGCCACGCAGTGTGTCAGGGGAATGTATGGTACAGGGCGGCTACACACAGGCCTACTGGTAGAGACACAAGTCCGAGCCCAAACTCCCCCCACACCCCCCACCCCCCCCCCCCCAACCCCACTCCTCCTCCTCATGTCCGCCTGCGACCTCCGCTGCTAGCTAGCAGCTAATAAAGGGGCGGGCCTCACGGATCTAACCCCCGTGCTTCTGTGTCTGTAGGGGATTAGATCCAGATCTTTCAGGACTGCAGTTATGGTAACGCCTAGAGAGAAGGCTGCTTAGTGGCCATCTTTGTTGCAGTTTCTAGCGGGGGCTACCGCTTAGCAGGAAATGCCTGTCCCTTTTTGTTAGTTTTTAATTGTGCTTTTTTTTTACGCTTTTGTGCAATTCTCCCCAGTCTTTAATGGAAAAGTTCTACTTTGCATCTGAGAGTCGGCTACATTTAAAGAAAGAAGCTATTGACAGTCCGTCTGATCTCCTGATCGTCACGGCGGGGGGGGGGGGGGGGGGGGGGGCGGCGCCCTTTTGGCGCAACCTTCATCCGTTCTGCGGCTAAGCTAATCCTACTCAGCATCCAGTGTTTTTGAAGCATAAATGAAGATAGTCTCTGCAGTGTGCTCTACTACTACACACTTGTGACCCACATGCAGTTTGCTCTTGCTAACAGTCGGTTGTGCCCCGTGGTTTTTTGGGAACCAAAGATGGCTGTGCGGTAGTGGGTCATACTGTAGCTCATTTCTTATTTAGGTCTTTATTCTGATTATCTTTTCATTTCTTTTAAGGATGTTTTCTCATTTATATTTTTTCAATTCAGTCACTACTACCCAGTTTTGCTCAACTGTCAAGCCCAGCAAACCAAAGATTGGCCTTGAACATAATATATATATATATTTGACCGTGCAGTCAAGACACATTAGAACACATTTTAAAAGAAACACAGGGCTTCTAAACACGTGCACACACACACACACGCGCGCACACACACTAACACACAAGGCCTCATAACTCAATATGAAGGTGCATGCTGGTAGGCACAGTGCTTTTTATCGCAAATAGGCCTGTGGAAAGTTTAACAAAGTGCACATTCACACAGCAGAAGTAAAACTAATCCTTACATTTGTTTGACTAGCCGAGAATTTAAATATGTCAGGGAGTTAGTGCAGAAACTTGATAATACACACTAGTGAGATACATATCCTCATCTTGCCGTTGTTGCACCAGTTTTGCACTCTGGACATTAGTTTTTGAGGTTGTGATCGGTGAGCATTTTAAAAGTTAAAACACTTTGTGAAGAATTTGCTGTCAAATGAGTCAAAAAAAAAAATTATTTTATACATGGCCTGCTGATTTTTGGTACAGTGTTTTCTAGCTAAATTATTTTGTCATGCACATATAAACATTTATTATGCACTACTTTTCTAAATATTTTTTCTTTTTCCAACAGTCATTTTAGGCACATTTTTCACAAATGGGGAAACTCCTTTTTGCAATACCTCAATTTTTCACATTGTGAAAGGTAGCTTTTGTACTTTTGTTACTGAGAGATCTGCATATACAGAAATGTTCATTTTACGAAAAAAAGTTGGGTGATTTCAATATATATTATTTTCAATTATGCTTTTTATACATTTCAGTGCTGAGGAAACTTTACAACTAAGTGCGTACTTCTGTTGATGCGGCTTCAGATCTGCAGAGAAGAGACCAAAGTGTATTGCTCTCTTGGTCTTAGCTTTTTGTACACTAGATAATTCCAGTCAATCTGATCGATTACAGCATGGCGAGAATAATAAAAAAAAAACAAAAAAACAGTTGTAATTTGAAATTGATGTTAATGTCTCTAAACATGGCTATACTAGTTGGACAATGGCAACTTCTGTCTTGGTTTCCTCTCCATAGATGGATTATAACTTAATATAAGGAGAATGCAAAATTTGGTTCACGCTTAACGCTGAATCTCGTATCACAAGAATGGATGTTTGGTGTTTAGATATTTTAATATTTAAAAAAAAAAAGTATATATATATATTCTTGAACTTGCCAACTAGCACCTATCGTAATCCTTAGCATGCATGACAAAAAAAGAGAAAATGACAAGTACATGAATTAGCTATTAAAATTAATTGTTGTGGTGTGCACCAAATGTTTCTCAACTGTTAAGTTGTTAAGGACACCCCAAACCCGCTCTGACATCACCCCCCCCCCCCCCCCCCCCCACACCCTCCCCCTCCCCACGGGTTGATCTCCTCGATTCCCCATTTGCAGACGTCCGCAGGATGTATGTGACAGAAATAAGACGAGAAACAAGGCAAAACGTAACTTACAATCCATTCGGCAGTGCGGGACTTTGAGCATCCTTCTAGAAACACTGTTTTTGAATGACTTGAGAACTCATTCCCGCTGTCTGGGGTGATCTTATATAGACCTATCTGGAGGAAGGGGAGCTTAAAGACTTGAATGTGGTAAATGTTGCAAGTTAACTTCAAGTTGTTATGTGCAATACTTCTTTTGAACCTTTTTCCAGATAAAGACTCTTTGCAATGTAATTCTTTAATGCCATTTTTAATTGCAGACATTTAATTAAAGAAGATGTTAATATGTTTTTCACAGTCATTTTCTACTGTTATTGTAATCCTTTTCATGCTGGTGTTTGTAAAAAAAAAAAAAGAAAAGAAATCAAACTATTTGTACTAATATAAATAATTGAAGTTATTTTTAAAACATTAAAGGTTTTGTGCTCATTTGCTTTGTTTATTTTAAGCTACTGTGATTGATTGCATTGTAATTATTAGGTCAACAATGTATTTAGCCGTTTATTGGTATATTTTTAATTGGAATGTATAATTGATTTTTATAATTTTGATCAGATTTTTGTTATATTTTTGAGGTGAAGCTTTTAATATGTTAAAGTGTCTAGTTTTTACTAATTGCTATATTGTGCTCCACAATATATGGTTCACATTTTCTGAAGGAAAATAAATATTTAAATATTTGTCTGTTAATGTTACTTAATGGCAAGATTTCAATAGTTTTTAACTGTATGGGAAGGTTGTTGTATTTATTAATAGCATTTTTTACTTAAGATATCACCTTAATTTTTATTGTCATTTCACTTTATAAGTTCCTATTTTTGTATTTTCCTTTCTAATTAAGTTATGTAATACGGATATGTCCATATTTCTAGGAGTTGGTCTGTAGAAGTGCTAGTGAAACGAAAAAGAAAAATCTAATGTTATTTAATTGTTTGCAGCCAACTATTTATAACAGTATGCATAATTTTTAAATATTTGTAATGTGAAATGTTGAATGAAATAAATCTTAACTGTGATGAAAAGATGTGCCTGGTGTGCTTATTCTTATTACAGTTGCTTTGGTACATTTGCAAAACACTACGTGCATTTCTTAAAACAATTTGTACACATAGTAGAATACCGTGAATTCAGTCTCTGGCTGAAAATCCTTCTTTCTTCTCTCAAGACAATATCCGTATCAGTGAACATCACGGTGCATCAGAAGGATGAGTCCTTGTGTCCTTGTGTGTCAGACAGTCTATAAATGCCTGGTCTAGTTGTTGGTATAACATTGTACTTCTGTTCTGATGTAAATTATGGCTAAAGTTTTGATGAAAAATATTGTAAATTGTAAGTTACACCTCAGTGTTTGTGGGAGACTGATTTACACATGACACATTTACAGTCAGTACTGTTGTTGACAGACTATGTCATTGTGAGCAGTCTTCACCTCCTGATGTTCCTGTCTGTTGGGCCACGGATTCTCATCCACATCACAACGAATACATTCTCTTTTAAAGTGTCTTATCCAGCCCCTGCTGTGATGTCATCACACGCGGTGTATGTGGCTGGTGTTCATGTACCTTCCATCTCCAGGCTGACAACCATTCCTCAATGGGGTTAAAGAATGGGGAGTAGAGTGAGAGATACTCCCATCAGCATCCTGCTGTGGGTCGCAAACCATTGCGTGATGATGTTGGAGCGATGGAAGCTGACATTAAGTCCCAAACTATCAGGTACTTTGGCAAGTTGTGTGCAATCTGACCGCTCTCTGGTTCAGGGATGAGGTCCCTGTAAAGAGTGTGTAGAAAGGTGACAAGACGCGCTCTGTGTGGCCTAATAATGTTTCATTACACGTCATTTAGCTGCTTTTTATCACTCTTCTTCCTCCTCTTCCTCTTCTTCTCTCTGGCTGTTGACCCCGTCCAATTCCTCGTCCTTCCATCATCAGACACTGTAACATCCTGTTGTGCTGCAACATAAGCAATTGCTATTCTAGGAAAAAGCAGATAATTGTACAAAATCAATTGCATGGATTTACCAAAGCATTTGCTACTTGTTCAAAGAAATGAGAAACTGCTTTGTTGATGTGCACAAGTGACACAATGATGTGAAGATTGAACAGGTCGTTTTGAGAATTTAAATTTTGATCTGAGAAATGTACCAAGAGAAAAATCTTGGGTTCAACAGAGGAAACAGAAAAGCAAGACTTCCACCACAGACACAGGTTCTCAGGACTTGAAGGTTTGAATCTTTTTTTGACTGTTGACTAAATATTGCTTTTCAAAATACTACGTTAATAATGTATTCAACATGACACACTATACATACATACTAGATTACAGTAAAACCTTTTCACGACCTTTTCGGATTAAACGCTGTCGCTATTGGGAGATCAGTGACTTCCACGTATTCCTGCCCTTCATCTCCGTTTAATCTCTGGTGCCCAAAGAGGCCTCGCAGCTCAGCAGCCTCCGGATCACAGGCGTTCTGACAGCTCGGATCAGTGTGTAAATGTAACGGGCATCTTCCACGCCATCGTCTGAACCCAGGCAGAGTTTGATGCCGATGTCTTCCCACGCGTGTGACGGTTTTAGGATGCAAGTCCCCGTGCAGCCGCCTTTCACTTTGAGTGAAAGTGTGGCGTTACATCTTCACCGGTGCTCTGAGGCCGGACACCTCGTCCGGGTGCGTGGGTCCGTTCTTCATCATTGAGGTGGATTAACAGTTCATGTACAATCTACTTCACCTTTACTCCCTTTTAACAGGATTGTACTGTGTGTGTAGCACCGCCCCGCAGCCTGAAGCACGGCACTGACCTAGATAGAAGAACTGTCTGTGTATTGATTTAAATGTTTCTGCTATTGATCCAACTCTTTGTTTTGAATTGTCTTACTTTAATTTAACCTTTTTTTTAATAGCTTCTAATTGTAAAATGTGGAATATCTTGAAGTATACCTGTAGTTCTTGTAATGCTTTTTGTAACATAATTATTTCCTTTAAGTTCTGAAAATTGCTCATCAGCAAGTTGCAATTTGCCAAAATCTTTACACGAAGTTGGTAAATTCTCCCATTTCAGTACTTAGAACATAGACACCTTGTTTTATTGAGGTGGTTATTGGTTAGTTAAAGATTTCAGTTGAAGCAGAACCGAAGAGCAACGGATGCAGTGTCGTACGGTCAGAATATTTCTTTACTTTAAGGTAAAAATACTTCAGTAAAGATCTACAATGGATGGACGCAGTATTTTCTCATACCATCGATCTCACACAGGCTCAGACGATTGTGCAAAGACCTGCAGCACGTTTGTGCTCTCGCATACAGCCAACAGTTAATTTGGGATTTGCAGTCTGATCTCATCCGATTGGGTGACAAAATGAAGTCAAAATCTTGCTTCGCTTTATGCATTTTAGCCTTAATTCAAAACATAGATTGGACAAGATGAACTCTGCTTTAAACAATGTAGCCAAATGACCATATTGAGTTAGCAGCTGATCAGTAATCACTCCTGCTGCTGACTTACAGTAATAGCTGCTGCCAAGTTGCTCCCTCTGATAATGTCAGGTAATCCTTACAAGCTAATGAACCGCCAAGTAGGATTTCAGGTGCAGAGTAAACCTCGACCTGATTCCGCAGCCTTTCCAAAAGAGCACACTGTAGGAACGAGGACCAGAAAAGGATGGTCAGAGACCCGAAAGAAAGGAAACGTGTTCAGGATCCGACAGGACAAAGAGGAGTTCTGTTTGTTCTGCTGGATGCAAGATAAGGGGAAAGGGAGAATATATGTTGAATGCAACCCAACCAGATTCCATTGTTCTGATTTGACTCCCTGCACCTGCAAAAAGTATACGGTGAGTTTTGCTGTATCAGTACAAACTGTGTAAAGATACTGAGCTAAAAAAGATAAAATACAGTCTCTTAATTCCAATGTTTTAGTGTTGGCATTATTAATTACTTCACATTCATTTCCCACATTTTTTATGATCAATTATATTTCATAATTCAAGATTGAAATCTAACCGACATTAACTGCCAACTGCAGCCAACTATACATTTGAGAGACTTGTACTTTACTTTTGTATTTCCATTTTTAGCCACTTAATACTCAGTTTAATTCTACATTTAATTTCAACGGCAACTTTTGTCATTTTTACTTGCCTGGATTTTTCTCTTTACATTTTTCTTTAGTTTTTTTTAGTTAATTAATAATTTTGAGATTACAATTTTCTATACATTTTCTCTTTAGTGATTTCCCGTATCTGAGATTTCAGATTTTTCTGATGAACTGGAGGATGAAGCGATCTTTTACTGGCACGACCACAGCTAAACTAAGGCAGAATCATTTGTATGGTTTGAAATGAATGTGTAAACAGTTACAAATAATAACAGTTGCAACTTTCTGGGAGATTGTCCCAGATAAACCAATAAGACCTACACTAACATTTTATCTGCAATAAATGCCTAATTTCTGTTAAGTCTCCAACTGTTTAAACACATTTAATTAACACAAGTTAATTAAAAAAGTAGGATGTGAATTATCTGTAATAAAAATTCCTGGTGTTGGCAGCCTTCCGTAATCGGATCATGCAGTCACCAACGCCAACAGTAACTCGTTGGGTATTACATGTACCAGGTCAAGGCAGAGCAGCTTAAAAATGCAAGCAAAGCAATCAACATTTTTTCTGCTGGTGATATACTGTATACGCACCATGCACTTTGGTTCAAATGATCAGGGAGGTAATCTGCACAAGAGAGAGGAAACCAGGCAGAGGAAGTGGAAGCCTAAGAGGAAGGAGGAAGGAAGTGGGCTACTAAGAATAAGCTAATGCTCTCCTACCTCACAGCACCCCAAATCCCTCGGCCCGCGTGACCTCGCACACAAGCGAGTGCAAGCGAAGCGAAGCATCTAAAATAGAAAGTCTTCTTCTGTGACTTCTGTCTCTCAAACAACAGGGTGCAGCATATCACAACAAGAGTTCTACTCCAACTTCAACTTCCCTCTACTTGGAAAAAGTATTCTTATTGTTTATACATACTCTCAAGCAGTAAATGGCTCAAATAAAGTAATTATATTGCTCATTGATGACTGGCTGTTACGTCCTGTCGCTAGGGGGAGACGGACATATACATAAAACCAGGTGTTTTTGGTGATTTTAAAAAGAATATTTATTCTCGGAGTCAGGGAAACACAGGGCATACGAACTGAGAAAAGGGCCCAAAGGGTGCCGTGTAAATCAAAAACAGAATAGAACAAACGGAGATCTTCAAAACGAAGACTATGACAAAACAAACAGGTAACCAAAATCCTCACTTACTGCAACCGTAACATAAAATACATCCCAACGGCACCCCTAGTCCTAGTGTGGCTAACACAGGCCTGTGTGACGCTTCCTCGCTTCCTCGCTCTTACAATCGCCCTCCGGTTCTGGCAGCCGCCCTCAGCTGCAATCAGTTAGGCCATTTAAACTGGCGCGCCCTCCAATGACCTCTTCTGATTGGCTGGGAGTCTTCTAGGCGGATCCTCTTCGGTCGTCCCTCTGCAGCGTGGGACCCTTTCCACCTGTCCACATGAGGTTGCCGTCGGCAGCCGTAACACTGGCCATACACTATAACACTTTAAAGTTACATTTAATTGCATGTTATATGGTATTTATTATAATAAGCATTACAATAATGACATGAAAATATAACGTAAAGTCAACTATACAAGGCAGATTAGGAAAAATCAAGAATCCCAATATGTGAGCAGATTTAATAAATCAATCATTTTTTTCTGCATAAGAAATGTCAGGAATGTTTTCATCCCGAGTCCCCAGGATGACAGTGAAGTTACTCTCATCCCTCTCGTTGTCTTCCTCCCTGCTTTTCCATGTGCCAGACAAAGGCCCGGCCATGGACATCGGCGGTTTGGAGACGGTGGTGGCGAACTCGGCCTACGTTTCGGCTCGCGGGAGCGTGGACGGAGCGGCGGCGTCGGCCATGCGCGACAAGAAGATGCGCGCCAGGGTGAAGCTCCCGCACATCAGAGATTGCGAACACCTGAAACCCACTGTGGACGCCGCCTTCGACAGCATGTGCGTCAAACAGCCCATCGGCAAGCGCCTGTTCCAACAGTTTCTGGAGAGCGAACCGAGCCACAGAAACGCCGTAGAGTTGTGGAAGGACATCGAAGACTACACCGTATGTCAGGAAACGGAGAGGCCGCAGAAGGCTCAAAACATGGTCAATAAGCACTACAAGTCGGCCTCCAAGAACTTTTGCAGCTTCTTGGAAGAGAAGGCCGTCGCTCGAGTTGTCGAAGACTTCAAGAACTCTCGCGGTGACCTGTTCAAAGAGAGCGAGCAGCAGCTCCTCAAGCACCTGGAGGAGAAGGCCACGGCCGGCTTCAAGAACAGCATGTTCTTCCTGCGTTTTGTTCAGTTCAAATATCTGGAGAGCCAGCCCTTTGACGAGGAGTGGTTCATGGACTTCAGGGTCCTGGGTAAAGGAGGTTTCGGGGAAGTGTTCGCCTGCCAGGCCAAGGCAACGGGCAAAATGTACGCCAACAAGAAGCTGGAGAAGAAGAGGCTGAAGAAACGCAAAGGCTACGAGGTAGAGCGGTGATGTGGCATCCGTGTGTCCCACCTATTTCCATTCCTCAACGGGAGAAGAGCTGAATCCTTCTACTGGCAGCAGAAAGGCTTGTGAGAGAATTCAACCTGCAGAGGTTTACCTTTGAAGAAAAAGGCTCAATGACCTCACAAAGCAGCTCAGAGAGGCCCACTCTATAACGTATGCAGCAGTACCTTAAAGTCCACACAGTTTCAGTTAACGCTGATTAGACCTCCACCTAGTCAGAAGTAATTACTTTGGGTCCGTCAGTAAGCAGACCTTTAAAGGACCATTTCACTATTCATTCATTAGTTAATCCCCTTAAAGTAAAACCAAAGAGGCCTGGCTCTGCTTCAAGTCGAGCAGAACCCTGCAGGAGGAAAGGTGGTTGGACAGTAGCTTCATCAGCCCTTTGCACGGCCCAAATAGTTAGCATTGTCAGCTATCGCTCTTTTTTTGTGTCTGTGTGTTGGGGGGTGCGGGGGAGGGGGTTGACCTTGTTCTGATGTTTGATTTGTCTTTAGGGAGCAATTGTGGAGAAGCGCATCCTCGCGAAAGTTCACAGCCGCTTTATTGTGACGCTGGCTTATGCCTTCCAGACGAAGACTGACCTCTGCCTAGTCATGACCATCATGAATGGTGGAGACCTCAGGTGCTTTATATGAATACACCTTAATACACGCTGACACTGACTGAAGCACCGTGCCTCTAAATCCCAGGCTGCAGACTGGTTTCTGTGCTTAACAACGAGGGACCAGTGTTTCCCTTCTCTCCCCTCTGCTAATCACCCTCAAGTAGAGACACTTACATGCAGGTCCTCACAGGGCACCATGCTTTGAGTCAGACAATAACCTTCACTTTCCTCTTCTTATACTTTTGGTTTCCCAGAGGCTTCAAAAAAATAATCCTACAACATACCATCGTCTCTTACAGGTTTCATATGTACAATGTGGATGAAAAGAATCCTGGTTTTGACGAGAAGAGAACGTGTTTCTATACGGCTCAGATCATCTGTGGGCTGGAGCACCTTCACCAGCACAGGATCATCTACAGAGACCTGAAACCAGAGAATGTGCTGCTGGATGATGCAGGTGAACCAGTATCTCATTTCATCATTTTCTATACCACGACTTTTTAACCAAAGATTTTTATGATGTGCTGTGAAATAACGTTTTAAAGACACGGTAGACGAGATCATGACTTTTTGTATTATTTAAAAGTCTTTCTTAACACAAATCACTTATTTAAAAAGTGTTTTATGACTATACTTAGACCCTTTTTTGAGACACATTGGTTGTGTATTTAAAAGCCACATGCCACAGCTGTAATTGTCCATTCAGGACACGTGCGTCTGTCTGATTTGGGTCTGGCTGTTGAACTTTCACCTGGACAAGACACGACTACTGGATATGCAGGAACTCCAGGTAAGTAAGAATCCAAAGTATTCAAATGAAGTTAAACAAAGGCCCAGTGGAGAGGAAACACTATCGTCCATGTTGATATCAATGGAGTGAGTTTCTTTCTCTATTGTGTGTGAAATCACTTTGTGCATAAATGTAGGTTTCATGGCTCCTGAGCTGCTGCAGAAGAAGCAGTACGACTACTCGGTGGACTACTTCACGCTGGGAGTCACCATTTTTGAGATGATTGCTGCCAAAGGGCCGTTTAGAGTACGAGGAGAAAAGGTACCGAACGTGTAGAAATAAAATAATACCCACAATTCCCCTGTTTTCTCTCATCCAGCCAATTCTCAGATGCCAAAACCAAATATATAAAGCATATATTTCTTTCTTCAGGTTGAGAATGATGAGGTAGCTCGCAGAATCCTCAACGATCCAGTTTCCTACACACCAAACTTCAGCAAAGCATGCAAAGACCTCTGTGAAGGCCTGATGCAGAAGGACCCATCTAAACGCCTCGGATTCAAAAATAACGATTGTGAAGAGCTCAAGAATCAGCCGTTCTTTAAAGAGATTAACTGGGGTCGCCTGGAAGCAGGTACAGAGGGACATTTAGGATGAAGATGGCAGAACTGTGTACATTACAAAAATACTCATTGAATCTGTTTCTCCTGAAGGTATGTTGCCTCCACCATTCGTCCCTGATCCCAAGATGGTCTACGCCAAAGACATTGGCGATGTGGGCGCCTTCAGCTCAATCAAAGGTGTGGTCCTGGACAACAAGGACACGGAGTTCTACAGTGACTTTGCTTCCGGCAACGTCCCGATACCTTGGCAGGAGGAGATGATCGAGACCGGCGTGTTCGGAGAGTTGAATATCTGGGGAGAGAAAGGCAAGCTGCCCAATGACCTTGATCCCAACCACGTGGAAGCCAAAGGTGGAGGATGCGTGCTCCTTTGAGCAGAAACACAAGGAACCAGAGGAGGAGCATATCTTAGGTCTGACAGTTGGATACAGTTGGTGCTGTCATCTGTACTATGTTCTGCAATAGTTGCAGTGAATTCATACATTTGTAAATATAACTATCATTTATCTACATTTTAATATTTATAGTGTTAAAATAAAGTTGAACCATGGTAAACATATATCATAACTGTATGATGTAATAATATTTAATACATAATCATGTAAACAATTATAAATATTGTTTAGTTATATAGGCAAATTGAATTAAGGTTATGTTATACAGAATCTATATACAATCTTTATACATTAAATTACTTGGAAGAAGCTATTGACATTATGACATTATGTCAGTATTTTTTATGTTCTCGTATCAACAAGTATTTTATTTATTATTAAGCCAAACATAGATAAAGGAATTAAAGTAATGAATAAAAATGTTGCAAAAGCACAATGTTTTTTGTCTCCTTTCCACATCGATGGGTTTTTCTGAGGTTGATAACAAATGACAACAAGACAAGAGAAGACAAATATGTAATGTAAAAATGTAAAATCAGACTCGGAATGACTGAAAATATCTATATTTGGACATTATATAAAACGTCTGAACAACTAATTGACGTCTTTGATTTTGACCAATTCATATTTTGACCATTAATGTATATATTGGAACAGTGGTAAAAAGCATGTGGATTTTTGTCCTCTCACCACTCAAATCTTTGTTAGCCACGTGTGATCATTAACCCGTTCACACCCACTTTCACAAAACATACGTACGTTCAGGTACATTAGGGTTAAATACTTAAAAAAAGAGTTTTCATTAAGAATCGAATAGTCAGATCCTTCATGAAAACAGCAAAGCAGCCATCCGCACACTTCACTGCTGATTTCACCTCCTGAACAGAGCATGAACTCGCAAAGGATCTTAAAAACATCACGTGATTTTCTCTATTGTGTTTTCTAGAAATGTTTTATTGTTTCTAAAAATCTTCATTAGTGAATAAAGTAGGAATACTCTGAAAAGGCTTAAATTTCAAAATGTAATATTGGACACTATAATGTCGCTATGAACCTTAGGTAACACAAACGACTACATAGCAATGATGAGAATCTTTTGTGAATTTAAAAAAGTTATATAGGGCACTTTTTTGAAAATCTAGCATACCTATTATTATGCTATTAACCATAATCTTATAAGTATGACCGCTTTCAAAAAAATATATATATAACTTGGCACAAAGACAATCTTTGTGTTCTGTGAATTTGAAACATGTCTAAATCAAACTACATATTTAGTTTGAACATTAAACCCCTTTTAAGATCTGTATGTGGCGATTTAAGTCTATTCTATTTACAACAATAGTTTACATTTTTGGTTGAACAATAACTGAAATTACACTTATTTATTTTAAATTATCGCAATCTCCTGGGTTACCATGTGGGTAAATTATTAAACCAAAGAGCATTTCAGGTCTAGTTTTAAAAGTTAATCTTACATTAACTCAGCAGTAAAAGTGACCGTGGGATTGCGTTTATCCAGTTATTCGGTCACCTTTAGTCTGAAGAATGGACATACTTACATATTACTATTATTCTAATAATTATGCTTGAATAACTTCCAGCACAATTCTTTCATGAAGATTTGTATAATGCAGTTAGGTGAGTTTTTTTTACATCAATAATCACTACTGATACTACTAAAAAGTGTTGCTGTGCTCTGCTTTGAGCTGGAAGCTTACATCCAAAATGTCCCAAGGACAGCGCTGATACATTAGTTTTGTAAACGGGCACTTGTTTAATCAGTGTAATAAGTTTGATTTTATCATTCTCCACGTTTCAGAAGTCTTGTTAAAGGGCAAAGTGCTTGCTTCATTTACTGATCAATATCCTGGTAACAGTGGCTGCTGTTAAACTTACTTATTCCATATACACTTTAAATTAAATAGATTTTAAAATGATTTCAGTAATTTATGTAAAAATGTAAGCTTTCAAATGTTGAAGAATTAGTGAGAATATTTGAAAGTTTAACTGCGAACAGTAAAAACAAAGTAACAAGGAAGATTATGACGGGTAGTATTGCTACGGCTAATAATAATTACTATAATAACAACAACACAGGACATTATTATATTATCATTGGAAGCATTTTACTCGACACCGGTGTGAAATCATTGAACGGGACATTTATTTAAAGCTTGTAAGCATGGAGCACAGTCGACACACATACACACCTGCATGAAGGCTACTGGAAGGATCCCTCCTTCCAGTTATATAGTGACAAACATCCGTATCTCCCACCTCGGGGGGGGGGGCTGGATCACCTCCACATCAGAGAGAAAGCGATAGCATTGTCATTCATGAGATGGCAGAGAAACGTTGTTTACCCCGAGGCAATAAAACTTCATCACATCGGTGGGAAAAAACCCAGAATCTGGTTCACAAATCATCCTCAAAATCTGTTAATCTCAGAAACACCATATATCAATTCAAGAGGTCACAGACCTTCTGTCTACTTACAATGAACCTTATATTAATTTTTACAAAATGATACACAAAAGACAATAAATAAGCCTAATCCCAATAAAAACACAGGTGACCTTAACACCACTTTTGACCTGGTGGTCACATCTGGTTTCACAGCCCATCAAACCTTCTGGTTCAATTGAACTTTATCTTAAAGCAGGGAGGTCAATGCGGTCAAAACTTGATAAATCTTTCAGGTGACAGTGGGAAGGGCCAAGAAATGAAACATTAACCGACATAAGATTATGATTTAAAGGATGAATGCCTCTTCAATACTTTAAGTATATGACAGCACTTTGAACTCTGCTTCTGATTACGCCTCAGCAAGCGAGAATTCCCATTTGATAAGATACCGACTGCAAAAGGTGAAGCTTCTTATAAACAAGAGAGTAGCTCAGCTTGTAAGGACTGAACCCAAGTACATCGGCACTTCTGTTATAGAACGTATAGAAGCAATCAATTAAATAAAAGGGTATGTCGGGGCAGCCTGGTTTGACCCAATAGGTGAAAGCCGTGCGTTACGTCAACAACAAATGTGTATGCTGGAGGACAAGAAAACAACTTGAGTTTGAGTGCATCTTTTGTCCTGCAGCAGAATCACTAATGCTTAACCAGTTTTTAAATAGACACTTCCCGCCTTCAATGAATCACTCGCTCACCCTACTCTCACTGTTTGCTTTGCCCTCTATTCAGTATTTACCGTTAGTATTTGATTAAAGAAACTTTTAAACCCCCCGAAATTAGCAAGCATTCAATTCCTCAAAAGGCAATCCATGCAGCAAGACAAGAAGGCAAAAGCAGAACCAATCAATCACAATAACAATTCCAGTGATCTAGCACATGGATTTGAAGTTGTAATAAATATTTCACAATAGACAATAACTGCTATTGTATGCTTACATTTCCATGGTAACATGGCACGTGGAGTTTGGGCGGGAATCGCAGACTTATAATGTAGCTCCAGCAAACAAATCACAATTTTCAAATGAGTCCAGGGTTGAGAGGAATAGGGGGAGAAAAAAAAATCAGTGCAGATCCCACACAGTTCAGAAAATGTATATCAGATAAAGAAGTTGTTAATAGAGCTCCTCGCAGAGGTACCATCTATTAGTTGCTAATAATTAATAGGGGATTGCTTTCAAGATGGAAGAGATCATCGAGGTGATGGCACTTTTCTTAGGTTTTACAGGATGGATAATGATTTTCATATCACTACAAGATCAATATTGGAAAGAATCTACCACAGAAGGCAGCGTGATCACAACCTCCACCCTCTACGAGAACCTCTGGATGTCTTGTGCAAGTGATTCAACAGGGATCTACAACTGCCGGGACTTTCCATCCCTGTTTGCTCTTCCAGGTAAGTTAAAGCAGAAGAAGTAATTGTGACCATTACTGTTAATTAATTACAATTTACTTGTTGTTTTATTCATATTTATAAGTGACCATGGATGCTTTCTTTTTTCTGAATATTCAGCTTTGTGAAACAGCTTACTATTCTTTTTATATCTCTGTCATATCATTGAGGATTGTCTATTTTCTTCTAACAAAGTTACTATGAATTACACATACATATCAGATAGCCAGACATACATATATATATGTATATATATATACATATATATATATATACATATATAAACTTTTAAAGCAATGCTGCAGCTGTAATCAGCAGTAGAAGTCGTTAATTTCAACAATGAAAATGAAAAGTTTCTGAAGCTTTTAAACAGCATTTTTGTGTGAGAATTGAAAAACACTTTATGAATATCTCTCATAACATAGATTGTATTACCTTACATTATATTTTATCAATATTCAAAAAGAAAAAAAATCCCATAAACCGTATGAGCAGTGCTGTAGTCCTGTAAGATTATCCTTTCATTGTACAAGTGCTTATTGTTACATCTTTATTCAAACCAATTATTACCAGTAATTAATGCAAAGCATGAGTTGGACAGACTGAGCCCTGCCATTTTGTGAGTGGGAACTGTAGTTCTTGAGAAATGCTGCTTTCCTCTTGTTGAGACGTGTAGTTCTAATAACATTATGTCATACATTATAAAACCACATAAATGTGTCTTTAGCAGTGTCCAGAATGCTAACTTTTATGTACAGCAGGTCTTGTATTTAGTTTGTAAATAATTGCAATAGAGCCTAATTAAAAAAATAAATATTACATTATTATTACATTTCTATATGTTTTTTTATATATATATATATATATATATATATATATACTAGGCCGCTGTGTAACTTAATCACCACAATGAGAATGGCCGGCTAACAAAAAACATCAAATCTGTAAAACAGATTCATCTACCGGGCAACGAGCCTGGTCCTCTGCAGCTTAGGAGCCCCCCCCCCCCCCCCCTCACGCCTAAATGCCACTAACATACCCACCATCCCCAAAACACGGTTAATCGAGGAGCCAAACCTGCACTCGAGGCCCATCAATAACAGCTGGATGTTATTGACACAGTGTTCAAAGCAAAAGTCAAAGGTCAAGAAATAGTCCATAGTCGTTAATAAGCGGGCCTGAAGGCCGGACTTCACATCTCTGTTGTCCCTCAAGTTAAGGTAAACATGTGGAGCCTTTGAAAAGGTTCAATAGAGTGGAGAATAAAAGGTACCATATTAAGTGGGCTATTTGGAATGAATCATTCATTCATTCATTAGACTCTCGGCTCGGGGGCTGGTGTGAATTAGTCAGGCAAATTGAGAATTTGGGGCCAACTCGGCGCAGGTAAATTGCTTGGAGTCAACGTTTTCTCTCTCCCCGGATAACTACACAATTGTACAGAAGAAACAAGGGACTATGAATGCGATAGTAGAAGCTGTGGCCTTCCTCCTGGGGTTTCTGGCCTGGCTGATGGTCGGAATCGCCCTTCCAAATCGGTACTGGAAGGTCTCTTCAGTGGACGGTAACGTTATCACCACATCGACCATCTATGAAAACCTGTGGATGTCCTGTGCAACTGACTCCACAGGAGTTCACAACTGCCGGGATTTCCCATCGTTGCTTGCACTTAATGGTATGTGGCCAACACGGAAATATAGTTATTTCTCCTGTGGATTGCTTCTCATCTGGCTTAAATGCTCATTCACACACTCAAAGAGTCAGGATTTTGGGGACTCTAATTTCGCCAATTATAAAGAACTTTAATTCTCAAGCAATACAGAACAAGAGGTAAAAAGGGGGGAAAGAAATACAATCGATTATGTCAAAAAGGGTGAAAATGTGTACAATAAAAAATCAATTCAGCTAAAACTTTAAACCAACCGATCGATCAGCCCAAACGTGGAGAGAAGGCAGTGATTATTTGCCATCTTTTCCTGAGACCTGACCTCAGTGCACCTTCAGACGCATATCAGGAGTGATTTACTGTGCAGGCTATAATCTGTATTAAAGGCGGGGAATATAAGATATGATCAACAAAACCAAAGTCAACCCTGACAAACTCAATACCCATAAAATACTAAAAGCTATATTCTAAGAACAATCATTGCAATTAGTCATTTCTTAGACAGGTTGTCACGTTGCAATCAAACCTTTATGGATCACATTCAGCCAACCGAAGCCACAACAGGTATCTACATATATGATTAGAATGAATCTGTATCTGCTGTCGTTTTATCGGGCACACGTCGTCCCTCAGAGGGCTCTGTCTTGTTCTCACAGGACCTGCATAAAAATAGAATAAAAAACAATAGTAACAAGTCTGCTCTGTCTTAAATTAAAAAAAATACTTCAATTAACTACCGTGAAAAAGCAGCTTTTTTGTGTGACAGTACGAGTTCCGAAAATGGAAATTCCTCACATTCAACTTATTGTGAGTGTTTTTTTTTTATAGCTAACAGTCTCATCCCGGATCACAAGAGCATATATCCTCTTATTGTTTTGACGTTTGCACACAGGGTACATTCAGGCCTCCCGGGCCCTCATGATCGCTTCCATTGTGTTTGGGACGTTCGGGCTGGTGGCAACTCTTGTTGGAATGAAGTGCTCTAAAATAGGAGGAGAAAACTACGTCCTGAAGGGAAGGATTGCTGCCATCGGAGGAGGTTTCTTCTTACTCCAAGGTAAAGACCTGGGGATGGATTTCATGGTCATGTGACAGAACGACATGACAAAATGTTTGGTCTGTATTTCAATAGTAATCACGCCTATAAGATACATATAGAGTGGATATAAAGGAATAGTCCTTACTTGCAACAAGCAAGTAACTTTGCTCCATATGGCTGACATTGTGTTAATTAATTATAAAACTCATTTTATTTACGTTGTCTCCGCTTGTTACTTTGTGCATGGACAAAACAAATCCTCTTTATCAGTGTGTGCATTATGTGCTTTGCAGGGATTTGCACCATGATTGCTGTATCTTGGTATGCAGCCAACATCACACAGCAGTTCTTTGACCAGTTTTACCCCGGGACAAAGTGAGTGAATACTCTCTGCATCAGGGTGTCACTCAGTGCAAACACAACGATAAACTACAGGGTTAATCAAAAAACAAAAGCTGACAAAACAGTGTTGTTGTTGCAGATTTACAGATTAAATGATAATATGTCGAAAAAAGAATGTGTTCAATGTTGTTGTGTGACAGGTATGAGATCGGAGAGGGCCTGTATATCGGCTGGTCTTCAGCCATACTGGCCATTTGTGGGGGGGCGTGTCTGATGTGCGCTTGTAAACTCAACACACCCAAGGAAAAAATGTGAGTCTGTGCGGATGAGACGTTTGATCATTAAGTGGAGCAGAATCTGTGCTTAAACAGATGTGTCTTTTTGTTTTACAGCCCATATCCGTACCAACCATCCTCCAGAGGACGTGCGCCCCCGACGGTGGCGACGTCTCAGTCTGCACCGACACACTATGACAGAAATGCATATGTGTGAGAGGCGTTGTGTATCGGGGTCAATGTACCTTACTAACTTGCTGTGTCGTTACACACAGAAACTGCAGCATAATGAAGGGTGTGACAGGGTACCACTTCGTTACAGCGTCGATTACTGCTATAAACTATAATGAATCTATGGAATATGAAGAACATAAGGTATGCTAGACTCCATGTCCAGAATGCAGTGGTGATAGCAATATATTTACAACAGCCTTAATAAAGCACACCTGCCCAAAAAGTCCTTTACTTTCCTTCATATTTATTGATTGGCACACGTTGATTTGATGATGAGAGAAAGTTCTAAGTTGGATGTGCCATGAAAAGTCTAATCTTCTGACCTCAGAGGACGTGCTGCTCTGATAAGCTTTTAAGACGATATATTAGGACTAGTAATAACAAAAACAGCAGTATTTAATCCTTGAATCAACGTAAACGTTTTTAAAATTATCTTAATGGTTGAGGTTTGTAAAATATTTCTAGTGGCTGTGCTACACATTTAGAAAAATGTGTATGCAAAATATTAAACGTTCAAAAGCTAATTCCAGATCCAAATTAAACAGCAATTTAATCTACTTAATCAATTATCTGGGTGGTTTTGCAGTAAATAAAGCTCTTAGAATTATGAACAAATGTCTATCAAAATATGTCGGTAAGAGTTAGTAAGTGTAATTATGTGACTTAACTGTGAAAAGTTTATGGAGGAAAAGTCTTCCTTTAACTTTCAACAGTAACCAGTAAAGCCTGCAGCGCTTCACGGAGTGAAGTGACTTTGACGTTAATCTGAGATCACTCGAGTAACGAAGTCGAAACACATAAACATTTTCTTTGCAGTTATTTGGATAATCATTTTTTAAGCATCTGTGTATAATTGAAATGTAATGTCAGTTTGTCTTTTGGATGATTTTACATGTGTTCTTATGAATTTCAGTATGTTACAAAAAACAAATATAATTTCTGGTGACTGAACAATGAAGAATCAGAGCTATCAACGGGAGACTTTGATTATCAACTTCACAAACATAAATCCATGAATATGGTTTTATTACTTTCAAAGTAATCCACGATTTGACTCTTTACCAGAACAGGAAGTACTGAAAGCTCGGTGGTGCACTTAAACCTCATTGGCTGGACATCCTCTCAGTTCATTGGCAGTTTTAAACATGCCACCGACAGGGTTAATATGGTATCAAATCTGGAATTTGACTTTATCTGGTCCAATAACATTGCCTTGCTAATAAAATTGCCAATGATATTCACCAAGCATTATCCAATCTGACAAAGTTGACAATCAAGAGCGTAATTCTGTTGGATTTCGTAATAAAGGCAGTGTTTTGTTTCATTGTGGATTTACAAATGATATGAAAGATAAAATGATGGTCAGCTACTTTCATAAGAGTATGTATTTTAAGATTACTCAAAATCATATATCAAAATTACACATAGAACCTTGCAATTGATTTAGTTAAACCAGAAAAAAGGCAAGAAGGGTGTGAAGAATTACAGTGTGGCATATTATGGCGCCATCTTCAGGGTGATGAACAGACACATTTTCCTCAGGAAAACCTCTTAATCTTTGGGAGCTTCGTTTGCTAAATTGTCCAGGTCTTGTCCGACAAAACGTAGGAAGTGCCAGCCTTCGCTGGCGGTGATGTCCTGAGCTCCTTTAGCAGCGTAGAAGTCTCTAGAGGGAGTATTCCAGTCCAGCACAGACAGCTGCAGCCGCACACACTGCTTCTTCTTCCCCACCTGAGAAAACAACCCCTTTGTCACACAGGACCCCTCCAAGAAAAGTGGGATTTAGGAGGTCGACGGGAATATCCTTACCTCAGCTACTTTGCTCAGTAAGCCCTTGCCGATGCCCTTTCCTGGTTACAGAAAGAGACACTTGAAGAAATGATGATTTGCACAACCGAACAAGTGCTTCGTTGATTACGAGTTGATGCATATTTTACCCCTGAATTCTGGCATCACGTACAGGTCCTCCAGATACACGGACCGCCCCTTCCACGTACTGTAGGTGTAAAAGTAAAGGGCGTATCCGACAATCGGGAAACCTACACGGACAAAAACTACATGTGATCAAAAAGACAAGGAGGAAGAACACCTGGGAAAAATGTATTGTTTTTTTAAATGCAATTGTGCTTTGCATTAAAAAGTTGTTTTACACGCCTCCCGTATCAGCTCTGGAAAGGAATCAATGAACAACTTCGGCCACTGCTGGTTTATAAGGTGCTACTGCTGTGCTCGTTGTGACTTAAAGCTGCCTTACAGGAGAGAATCGCATAGAAGAAAGGCCTTGATGGACACTTTACCTTCTTTAGACCGATGCTCCTCCGGCACTTCTGCAACAAGACATTCGAAGAAGGGATTTTGACAGAAACCGTCCCTCTCCAGTTCTAAAGTAAAAGCCGGACAGATCATTGACCCGAAGGGTTACATGTCATCGTCACGGTAAAGAGATCATTCTATTAATCATTACTTTTCATTCAACTCTGCTGTGCCCTGCACATGGAAACATTGCTGCTGAATTGCTCGTGAGGCATCTTGTTCCATCCAAGTGGTTTGACCACACACGTTTTTGAAATGAGTAACTTGTTCATCAATCTGTCCCTGCGTGCGGCCTCTTTACCATGTGTTGTTACGCCTTGTCATCAGATAGATGACGCCACGTGATCGTAATCAAATACTCAACCGATGCCTTGACAGGTACTGTGCGCATTAGTCACGTCATATCGTTACTTATTCATTCTTCAAGTCGTTAGCTTTGAATATGGATTATGTGCGGTGTTTTAAAGAGGAACGCGTTATTCCGCAGCATTACTTCTTCATATTGAGCATAACTTACCTTCGTGAGTTATCTTCACTTGCTCGGGCATTTTTTCATAGACCGCCAACTCCTGCGCGAAGGAGGGATTTGAAGGAGTCATATGTGAATGTATTTAGTCACCTGTGTCATTAGAATGCACCAAAGTGCATGCAAATATTCCGTGTGTCACATTGTGTAACAGAACACGTTTTGGAGCCTCACCGATATCATCCTCGATATTTCCTTGCAGTCTTCTTTTGTTGCAGGCCGGACTTTGACGTTCATGTTTTTTTTTGAATAAGCCACACTTGATATGAAGGAGCCGTGTTCTTCTCCAGACAGAAGCAATACGAAAATGTATAACGTTTTATCTGAACCGCAATGTTGACAATGACTTGTTTCCGGTGTTGAAACGTCGCCTTCAGAATAAAAGCTCAATCAAAAACATGAACGCTTCAGAAGGAGCAAGTGGATTAGTAGAATAAACTACAGGGCTGATCAAACATTAGCTTTTAATCTCAAAAAGATTACAAAGAATGTTAATAACTTTTACATTTTATAAAATGTATTTTACGTTCTGACCGGTACATTTATTTTCCTTTAGTACAAATACGTGGAAATATATGTACTTCTACTTTCAGAATGCAGGGCTTATTTTTTGCCCATGTGTTTTAACTGGCTTGTTATCAGTGCAGACAATGAGCCCGTTGCAGAGAACAATACCATTTGTCTTTAAAATAGAAATATAAAACCACAACCAGCATATTTCATACAAAATCTGATTTATTTTAGAGTAAAAAAAGAGCATGGGATCAATTAGAATATAAGCTGAAACATTACAGATCTCACAGCTGGACCTGAGTTTTCATTGGGCATTAACATATTTACAATGTTTAGTCACATTTGCTCTTTATCAGTCAAGAGTTCAGATATCCCCCTTCATACTATGCCAGAATTTACAACCTTTATGTTCAGCCCAAACAAACAACTTTGATTGTTCAGCTGCATCGACAGGTCAAAATCTCACTATCTATCCAAGTCTCAGTGTGGCGACTGTGTGCTCGCTCCAGGAGACTCGGAGCGGTCTAGCTTCACTGCACTTTCGAGTGGGTTTGAGGAAATTGAGGTTGGTAGCACAGAGCTCTTAGTCTCCAAGGAGGAAGAGGCGGACGAGGGCAAAGATACAACTATGTACTTCTGCACAGGTCGGGAACCTGTCAGTCCAGGTCCACCGCCCCCTTCCAGTTTTACCAGAGGCTGTAAAGTCGAAGTGGCACTGGGAACAGTGCTGGTGACTGGTGTGGCTGACTGGGAAGAGCTGAGGGTGATTACCTAGATGGGAGAAAAAAAAGGCAGATTTAAATTTATACGCTAATAATGAAAATATTTTATTACAACTTGCCATTGGTGTTTTCATATTGTAAAACAGTAGATTTGTTGTTTCAAAAAGTCATCACTTATGATGATTAAATTGTTGTTGAAACGGCTTTCTTATCAATGTAGGCAGAAGGTACCGTGCTGCCGTTGTAGCGTTGGCGCAGACCAACGTTGCAACTGAATATAAGAAAAATGAAAGCACCTGCTGAGTTGAAGCGGATCCAGCACTGGTCGCCATGACAATGTATTTTGTTGCCGGGGGAGATGGCTGTGACGGGGTCCCCGGTCGAGGAGACATCAGGGTGAGGGAGCTTGGAACCTTAATGATGCTGGGAGTGCGCGGCCCTGCCGACCCACTAAAGCCGCTTTGTGACATAGTGAGGGTGGGACGAGGCTGCAAGAAACAAATTCATCATTCGTTAGTAAACAGCTGTGTGCTCGCTTAGTTACCTCTCTGCAATGCAGAGTGCATCGCCTAAATGATACATAATAGATCAATGATTTTTTTAAATGCCATTTTCCCCACAAAAAACAATGTGTACGGCTCGAGCTTTGTAACAGTTATTTACTTCACTGAACCATATATTCAGTGTTGAATGTACCTGTGTGATCGTTAATGTTGTCCTGTTAACCTGCTGGGCTTGCAGTGCTGCCTGCGTCCTGGCCTTCATTACATGGGAGCAGAGCATGGGCCCAAGGTAACCGTAGTCAGTCCGATACTGTTCAGCGATGTCAGGCTGAGGTCGGATCTTGGCAATAACACTTGCACAGTGTTTCTTTAAAACAAAATACATTTTGTTAACATTAAACAAACTCTGGCCCAATAAAAACTAAGAGACAATCACTGATGAATGGTCATGTTGATTTAGGAAATTTCTTTGACCGTTTGTATACAGATGTATTAATCTGTAGGAAGTAGTCCATTTTTAAGTGCATAACAAAAATAAAAATAAACTTGTTACCAGCAAGAGGCTTTGAACATGGTCAGCGCCTATCTTATCAATGTTGGAGACCACTGGTCCTTCCACCACTCCTTTGATGCGAGCCCCCTCTATAGTGAGCCTCGGAAGGATCAACGTCTTTATCACCTACAGGGGGAAAAGAATCCAGAGGTTGGTGCAGAATAAAAAGAGTACATTGACGCTTTTATCTATAATGACTTAATAAGTGCATTGAACCTAAAGGGTACAGACCCAGAACAACCAGAATCAAGAAAGTTCTAGTTTACAAGGAAGAGACTACGTGCAACAGTACAAATTCAAAAGAGGATCACACTCACATCAGGTCCTAGTTCAGAAAGTCCAGCGATGCAGCCATAACGTGTCGTCCACTGCGTTTTCTCATCCAACCAACTCTGAGGAAACAAGTCGGTCTGGTTAAAAATGTGAATTAAAAAGATATATATATATACACAACAATGTAATGTTAAATTCAACTTTTTATCTATCTAAAGTGATCACCTTGGTAAAAGTCTTGGTAATACGGGACTGGATGTTGTTGGTCGTAGTACTGAAGGTTTTACAGCTCTGGGCCATGAGGCGAGCCGCAAAGTCTCGTAGAGCCCAGTGGTTGTCAACATCTGGTCGCAAACACAGCTGCTTACTCACGATGCACGTCACAACAGCTGGGATGAGCTCATGCAGCTGCAAATAAAGATTGAATAATTAAAACACAAGGATAAGATGAGATTATACACCATGAAAAAACGATATCTAACATTTTGCTTTTTTCGGCACTCACGTATTTCTCCAAATACAGGGTGGGGTTGTCCATAAGAGCTTTGACCATGCGCATTAAATAAATCAGCAGAGCCAAGTTGTTCTGCACCACATTCACCCGAACCTTTAAGGAAAACAGAAAGTCAGTACTTCCAGAACAGATATAAAGGGTTATTTTATATGAGCTGAGTGATGTTTTGGAATAGTAGTTGGTTGAAGTTGGAAAATATGCTCACTCCTTCAGAAATGAATGTGCTGAATCTTGGAAGCATCTGATAAAGTCCAGGATCGGTGGCAATACTTTGTAGAGCTTCCTGAAGGAGAGAAAGAGGAAAGATTTATCTAACAAAAAGTAACTTTTGGCAGAATTCTATTATTATTCATAATTTCAGTTGTGACTTACAGCTCTTTTGGCCTCGCAGGAGCCCACGCACGCTTCTGTGATCTCCTTGTAGTAGAGCTGCTGTTCCACAGACAGCTCGTGAGTGCTACGCGGCTTCAACCTTATTAGACCCTTCTCCTTTCCTGTAAGACACAGAGGTAAACACGCTATGATGGAGGAAAACATTATCCTAAAAGGATTAGGGTGGACATATAGAAATAAGAAAGGCATTTGGGGAGGGCGGGGGGTAGATAGAGACGTGTTCTGATTTAAGAGAAGATAGTGACCTTTGCCATCAGCCGCTGTTGCCCCTTGAGTCTTGCCTTGAATTTTACCGTCTTCCTCCTGACCAGGTTTGACGATTTTGAGGGGCTCTGTAGATTCAACCTTTTGCTGCTCTTTTGGTGCTGAAAATAAGAAAATCAAAACCAATCTTAAGTTGTTCCCCCACAGATAAATGTTTTTTTATCCTTTCAAGGGACAAGTAGAAAAAGGCTAACCTGGCGGTGGATTTTCTGGAATAGAAGGCTGCACCCCATCAATGCTTAACCAGTGGGCTGTGGATGAAAAAACAAACATGGTGTATGAGTTTATGTCGAAACAAGACAATATCTTGGAGAACAACGACATGCGTACCTTTGAGGGACACATCTAGTGGTACTCTGGGGAGCGGTGTGTTAATAATGTCACTGAGGTCGACCTCCTTTTCCTCATAGAAATGAAGCTCTCTTCCACCACCACTTGCAAAGCGGAAAGGGATAAATTCTTGCGACTGGAATCCGTAAAGGGGCTATAACAAGAGAAAATGTACTTTTATTTGGAACAAAATATATAAAGTGCTTTGATAAAAGATAAGAGTATGCAAGTTCTCCCTTACCTCCACGTTTTTTAGTCTGAGAGCATTATCTATGTCGTTGGTGGTTAATTTACGTCTCTTCCCGTGATGCATGAATTTAAGAGCATCCTAAATAAAAAGAAAGAAAGTCATGCAAAGAAATAAAAAGATCAGTTATGCCAAAAACATTCAAGCATGACGTTTCAGAATAATTTATGGACTCGCAAAAGAAAATATCACATCTACCATCCATGATTTACCTGTGCAATTTCTTTTATTCTGTAGCTGACTTCTTCACTTAGTGCAGCACAGCTTTCCTCCTGCAACTGCCCCACTCCCACAGACTCGGCCATGGCCTTCATGGACTCTGTGGGCAGGGACACTGAACACTGCTTCTGCCGACGTTCCTCTGCCATGGCTGACAAAGTACAAAGGTCCCATTTAATTTGAATAAGAATGATTTCAGTTGTAAACATTTGGAATGGTTATATAATAATAATCATGGCCACTCAAAGGGCCTGAAGCAACAATCGCAGATTTATAACATATTATTTGACGATCAGTTTTATTATAGTTAAGTGGTGGTTTAACAAACTATATATACACTTGAATTTACTTGTCTTTTGTTAAATCTCCAATTATCCAAATGTAAATATTAGAATGTGTGCCTTTTATCAGGTAACCATATAGATATTTAACAAAATAGCTTAACTATTTATCTGCCTTTTGCAGACAACTATCAAAACCAGTGTTCATGCATGCAGGTCATCACACAAGAAGTTAAAGCCATCAATGTCTGACATATGAAACAAAGTATATACAACTGGGTGTTTGAATGCAGTTTAGTGGGATGATGACAAGAAGAAATAATCTTGAAAACTAAGGATCTATTAATCTCAGCGGTCTCCCTTCAAGCTGTGAAGGAAGGCTCTACGGTATGCATGCACACGTCCCATCAGCACAGACGGATGCGGTCATTTCTACTGAGGATGAGTTACGGAAATATCGTTCGAATCTATCTATTTGATGGGGATTACGGTACATTTTATGTCGAATGTGGTTTACATGCACACGCAAAAAACAGTGAATGGAACAAATACTTTAAAAAGGGGTTAAACTTGTGTGCTCGTGTGTGTAAATAAACAGGGAGCTCCTCGGAAAGCGGGCTCTCCGCCGGAGAACCCCATCAACTTAGGTTAGCAACATTAGACACTCAAGCCACTTCTAAAGTAACGGTATAGCCATACATACGACTTCATATGAAACACATAACACGTATTAATTGTAAGCAACTTAACGATGCTTGGTGCTTACATATTAACTAACAGTGAGATAAATACCATGTATTTTAGCTTGCATGCTAGTAACTTAGCTTCCGATGACATTTTACCTGTGTGAAGTTGTCCTCTCCGTCTGAGTTTAAGCAAGAACTTACACGAATAAAAACAGTCAATGTTGAAATTTACAACAGTAATTGTTTCGCAAAGCAAATTCTTCTCTATGAATATCCATCTTTCAATATTAACGACGAGCTAATTCACGGATTGCAGCTGGGACCTCCTTTCGTGAATTAGCGCTTATGTTCCGTCGCCATTTTGAGTCACGTTCGGTTAAGATATCGCGAGACTAAAATTGAGATACCCCAACAGTTAGCACAGTATCCGTTTATCAAAAAGGTATCTGAGCTAAAGCCAATAACGGAATGTGTGTTTTGACCGGCAAAAATAATTCCATAAATCACTCATTTGGAAATATAACTTAATTGCATGCATCCTCTATGGAAAGTAAACTTTGCATCATGTATGTAAGAATTACGGTGTCCGGAACCAATGCCACTCTAGCGTTTTGGTGGGTGACCTTATGATGTAGCACCGGAGCCGAACCTCAGGATCGTGGAAGGGCATCACAGAAGTAATCATGTATAGATTTTTATTGCGAACAGTATGTACGGCTCGAACTTCTTCAGCCGGTGCATTTGAGTCGTGTGTGTTGCTACCTAAATGTGACAACTCTGCAGCTCCTCTTTTAAGGTGAGTTTTGGTGTGAGTCTACGGGACATACCAAGCACAATGCTACGAATTAACCTTTGCCCTTTTTTGGGCTGCTATTTGGGTGTAGCAAATTTGTTTTTTGTGTGTATTAGGAAAACAACATTCAGGCTAGCTCAAACATGTGTTATTTTCTTAGAACCTGGCGATGGCTAGCGTTCACTATTACCTTTCTGAAACTGCTCTTATTTTGTGGCACACTGACATTTTCTTGAACCCCTGTAGATCAAAACCAAACGTATATCAGTAGATCGTTCGAGCGGCTTCCTTGTGACAGGATCAATTAACATCTCACTTACAGACAGTTACTATTCATGTAAATTCTATTGTTTCCTTTCCAACATGTACCAGCTCACACACTATTGCTTTTATGCAGATTGATAGTCATGAGAGAGCCAAACAATGACATGTTTGTTGTTGATATTGGCATGACGCCTGTTTACTGTCTTATTATCATTGCGTAGTGTAATTTTAAGAAAGTGTTGCCGTCCCATAAAACTAGTTATTGTGGCGTTTTTTATTTAATTTTGTAATAGTAGTGTTATTATCATCATTCAAGTTTCTAGGATCCCTTCCCCCCTTTTAAACTATAAACACTGATTTTCTCTTTATACATAGGGTTGCCAATGGAGGTGGAGTGAAAGCCCTCAGCACAAGCTCAGTCAGACTCTGTGACAAGAAAAACGATGGCACCAATTCTAATCAAGTTGAGAAAACAAATGAAGACGGTGAGCCAGCAGAAGTTTCAACTGTGGTTACACCGAAAGCTGAAGAGGACAGCAACATTATCAAGGTGGTTGAACATCGGGAGGAGGAGCCGCCGGTGGTGATAAAGACCAGTGATGAAAGTACCACACAGCCGCAGATGGATGTTAAAATCAAGCCTGTCATGGCAACGCCCAAACAAGTGATGGCTAAACCAGCTAAGAGTGGGAAAGAGAGTCTCCTCGACCTTCTTGGGGCCATGAAGGTAGACGTAACTAATAAGAGGAAGCTCAAAAACATGGTAGTTAAGTCAAGTTATGAGTCTACACCCAAGTCAAAGCCAGCAGCTATGGAGAGCACTATCAGTATGTTTCAGAAGGCCACAGAGGAGGCTTCATTACTGAGGTGAGAGAGTTTGAAGTTACTCATCGGGTTGCATTGCCTTGCTAAAGTGCAGCTTTTTTACGAGTTTTTATGTTGTGTTATATCACAACATTACGAGGTTCTGACTTTGTCTAAACATGATTAGATGGCACGCGGTCACTGCTGCCACATATTCTATTATTCTACTGTATTCTACCCGTTTCTTGTGCCTAAACACCCGTTACTTACTTTGCGACCTAATCTTGGTGAGTCTCTCTTCGTCCAATGCGATTTTTTTCAGAGAGGCACTGGACCCTGAACTGGTTGCAGCTGCGTCTGCGGCTGCCTCCACTATGGCTGACCGCAGCCAAGCAGAGTCTGAGCTGCTCCGGCAGCTGAGGGACCACGAGACCATCACTGAGGCCCAGAAGAAAGGGGACATGAACCACCTCGGGTATGTGTCCGAATATTTAAATGAGGCTATGATGTTTTATCTACTTTTTCATTCTGTATAATGGAAAACATTATGTTTACATGTAATAAATGTTTATATTTTCGTAGAGGCATAATCGCTAACATGAAAGTAGGAAAGAATCCCAACCGACAGAAAACCCGGCCATCTAATCAGATCCGGTTTGATGACGACGGGCAAGGATACACACATGACCGAGGAGTCACCGCTGAGCTGGACGGGATTCGGAGGAGGTAAATACTTTCTTCCTTTTTTTACTTATAAATGTATTGAGATGGACCATGAATTTAATGCCTTTCAATTTTTAGGATAAACTTGTTCTCGGGGAGAAGACTTAACATCTTCTCTCCCGCTTCTGATGAAGATGGAGTTGAATCAACAGTTGGTAATAAGGAGTTTTTTCATTCATGGCAATATTTGTAAATTTACTTTTTTCGCTTTTAGAAATTGTTGCACTGGGAATTTCACCTTCCTTAATGCCTAATGTCATGAGTTGTTAAGGAGGCGGGAGCTGTTTTAATGTGACATTACAAAAGCTCAGGACATTTGCCCATAATGCTGCGTCATATTTTCAGCGCGGCCAACTCTATGGGACATGGACTTTGCTAATCAGTTGTCCCTGTTGACGAACCAATTACCCCGCAACGGACTTGAGGAAATGATCCAGTGGACCAAAGAAGGGAAAATGTGGGAATATCCAATCAACAATGAAGTTGGTGAGTAGTGAGTGCTTTATTCAAGCTAAATGTACAGAGTAGAGCCAAATGACACCCTGACTGAGTCTTCGTGCTCTGTTTTAGGCCTTGAGGAGGAAGCCAGTGTGCCGTTCCATGAGCATATCTTCTTAGAGAAGCACTTGGAGGAGGGTTTTCCTCGGCAGGGACCAGTACGTCACTTCATGGAGCTGGTGGTGGCCGGCCTTTCCGGAAACCCATTCCTCACAGTCCAACAGAAGAAGGAACACATTTCCTGGTTCCGAGACTACTTCCAAGAGAAAGAAGAAGTCCTCAAGGAGGCGGACGTTTACCTCAAATGAGTTTAGGACAATTAGCATACATTTTCAACGTTTGTTGAGGGTGGACTAATTAAACTACGTCCTGCATTTGTGATCATTTTCACTCATACGGGTTGGATTTCTTAACACCAGGAGGCCCGTGAGGGATGACTGGCATCAAGTTTGTACTGCTGTACTGCTGGACAGTATGTACTGTCTCTGTTGTTCAGACTACAGAACAATTGTTAAAATGTTGCTTTAAAGGGGTTTGTACAAAGTACTGTGCTAATATAAAACAACGAAAGTACAGGACTCTCTGTTTTTTGTTGCTTATTTCATTTGTTCATATATTTGCATAATCCAATGTCAGTGCAGACTGACTAAAATGTCTGTACATTTACCAGGCCAGGGAGTTGCCAACTATGTACATTTAAGTTTATGGTACCTGACTAAACCACATCCAAGTTAGTTTTTCTGGCTGGGAGACCGAATCATGCAAACAAGCTAACGTTACCTGTAGCCAGTTTACTTAGCTAATGTTAGCTAACGTCAAAAGCCCCAAAACATTTTAAATGAAGAAGTTCAATACATGTAACGTCGTTCTATATGATTAAAGTTCAGCAATACTGTAAACAACACAAATAAAGCTAGCCTTTAGATTCATATGGTGCTTGTTGGCTAAGTTTCCAATTGCTGGTAATAAGCCATAATTGGAGGGGTTTTCTTTCCATTTCTGCAAATGGAAGTCCAATATTTAGCTTCCTTTTAATAGCTTTGACTTGAAACGTAACTTATGTTAATGTTGGCTGCTTAATGCGCATCTAACTTTGGCCACTTTCAGACAATGACTAAGCCGTTCGTCCTTCCTGTCGCGTGGGATCAAAGTCACCTGCCTACAAGTAGGTGAGCTCGAAGTCTTACATCACGATCATCTCTCTGTGGTTAAACACTAGCTTCTTTTCCGAATCAAAGCACCCGCTTATATTAGATTTCATTGATTGCCGTGTGACGTCTTGGCCCTCCTTCCGAGGGGACGCAAGCTGCGAGACGTCGACTAAGTGGAGAGTTGGGGTCAGGTGAAGGGATGTTTCTTTCCTCTTTGATCCATGAATTCTTTAAATCAGAGCAGTAATATAAAACAGCAAACACATTATTATTATATTATAGGATGAGGTTCATTGAGGACTGATGAATCTATAACTTGATACCGGTTGCTATGTCGGCAACAATTCTATTGCAACACATATTGTGCTGTACTCTCAATATTGATTAGAACATTGCTGGAGAAGCACTATTGTAAAACAAAAAAATATAGGTTAAACGGTAGTAGATTTTGGGATTATCAAATGCTTTTGTATTGATTATCCCTCAGTTTGTCCTCACACCGACCCACCAGCCCTGCTGGTCCGGAGCTGATCAATGAGTACATGGCTCCATGAATGCATAGCAGTGATAATTAGGCCCTTGAGGATATCAGTGAACTGACAGATGCATCATTTTGACTTCAGTGAATCCAGGCTGGGCTCAAGGCAATAGATCTTCCACTGTTGAGGTGCAAAAAGCTGTCAGCCTGCTGTGTGTGTGTTTGAGTGTGTTCTCCAGTGAGTGAGCGTAAGGAGGTAAGTTGGCCACCTTTTTGTATAGAAACCAGTATTGTGTGATGAAAGGCAGCGTTTATGTTGCATAACCATGTGTGTGATACGAGATGTTGAAGTCCGCTCCTTCCGGGTTGTTTCAAGGTTGCAGAATGTTCACTTCAGTAAAGGCCTTTGACGGGAAGCTCTGAAGTGGCAGTGCTTGTAGAGCGGCCTGCTTTTTGAAGACCCCTGCTTCCCCGCCATTCACAACTCACTGTTTTACCACGGCAACAGGATCGGATGCGTGGCGTGGTAGAGGCCTCGGGTGAGTCAGAGCGTAGATATTCGGTTTGAGGCTGCCTATCAGTCTTTCTGACCAGTCACCAGAACCCAAAAGCTTAAATTGATACATTTAGGAGTCTCCTAAAAGTTCAGTATCTGCCCAGGAACATATTATGAAAATAGTGTACTTGAGTGCACCGTGCTAATGCTGCCTCTGCCCCCAGCAGGAGGACTGTGTTTGTCCTGCCCGTTAAAGCATTCATCCCCGATGAGTTCTTCACGTCTGGTCAGCGGCCATCAAGCGTTTCTCCTCTTACTTCTGTGGTCGTCTGGTGTAGGCCGGGCGACTCAACGTATATTTCCGTGGCAGATGATACCGGATGCAGGGCCTCAGGATCCAGTGAGCGGACTCCCGCTTCTAACCCAGCAGGGTGTGGCTCTGGACGGAGTAACCTCCTTCTGCCTGTGTGCTGCCAGGGTGCATCGCCATGGAACCTGGCTCACACAGATTATATGTTTTGATCTGTGCCGATTTCAGTCATGCAGACTGAGAACTATTTTTTCTTTTACATCAGGACAGGATTTGTGTCTTCAGTTACGGTGGTTTGTGTCAGGAGGTTGGGAACAGGAAGCCCAAACAGGCCAATTTTTATTTAGGGCTGTTTATGAAGCATGATTAGTGTGCAGATCAGATTCAAAACCTAGTGAATCACAAAAACAGTCTTTTCTCCTTGAAAGTCTATATCTAGTAACATGTGAGACGATGAAGCTATGTCATCTTTAAAATAATAGCTGTTTACTAGAATGATCACACTGGTATCATCAATTGAATTTTTTTTGTATGACCCCAAAATCAAAACTTTTGATTTACAATCTGCGCGCATCCTGGGAAAACACATCATGTCATTAATGCAGAAAAACGTCCTTAGGATGTGGCATAATGCGTTAACATGGGAAATAACTCCCTGTAATCAGGTGGGCACAATGCAGTTCTCTAAACACTAAAGCAGGTCTTCAACGTTTTTGAGGCCCAAGTCCCCTAAATTGAGCAGGGACTATACAAGCTTTTCAAATTTAGGGATGGCCTATCATATTCCTGAAAGATTACATCTTCTGCTTCCATTTATGCAGTCTTCACAATATGTCAATGTATGTTAATGTGAATTTAAAGACAGAAAAATCACTAATCTACTAAAAACTTTGTGACCCCCTGCAGTACCTCTGCTGATCCACTAGGGGCCGCGGACCCACTGTTGAAGACCTCTGCATCAGTGGGACTCGGCATGTTGCGCTGTGGTTGTATTTAGGGTTCCTCAAATTGTCCAGGTATATAATACAAGAATTGTCGATGATGATTTAACAGTGTATCTGAAAAGCAGCTACAATTAGTGATCACTTGGAGTACACGTTTTAAACAACATGTCATAACAAGGATGCATACTGTATTTTCACTACCGACTGCACAGCATGGCAGTGTGTCTCATTTAACTTATGACTGACTGACAATTCTACTCGATTCTGAGAATGAAACTATTCTAAAGAATATACGTTGCACATACATTCTGAATTTATGATTTTTTAAAGATAAAGATAAAAAATAACGACACAATTTTGACATTGAATGCAACGTCGAGTTGTATAACTTACATGGCGGATCCTGTCATTGGTCTTTGAAAGCCGCATCAGACTCGGAACGATTGTCATTATTGACATAGTGGCAGACTTGAGAGTTGCTACCATTCGATGCAGGATGGTCTGAACTTCAGACCTTGAACAATATAATTATAACTGTATAAACATCTCGTTATAGTCAAGTCTAGCCTGAAACCGGAATCCGGTGTGCAACTTTTTTTTGTTTTACCTGTTGATTCAGTCATCGTTATTATTTTATTTTGTATGTGAGTGACCTGTGTAACAGTGAAAGCCACACTGACATGGCCGAGGTACCGACTCCGCAGCCGGTCGAAATTGACCCCGAATTCGAGCCTCTCTCCCGCCCGCGGTCCTGCACCTGGCCGCTGCCCCGGCCCGAGCTCAACGATCCGGCCGGCTCCGGCACTTCGTCCCCGGCTCCGCCGGCACAGCCGGAGCCGGGAGGAAACCCCGAGTTCACCAGCAACCTCGGCTTGTTAGAGGAGGACTACGAAGAGTCTGCAGAGCAGAAACCTCCTCTGCCATGCAGTGATTTCCAGTGCAAGGATGGAAACTGTCTGCACCCGCATCATCACCACCACCGCCGGCACCACCACCACCTCCATCAGCCCCTGCAGCAGCAGCAGCAGCAGCAGTTCCCCGGGCCGCCTCAGCAACAGGTGCCTCCACCGGGTGTCGCACCGCTGGGCAGCTCCGGCCAGAGGAAGAGCAGCTCGTCCCGTCGTAACGCCTGGGGGAACATGTCGTACGCCGACTTGATCACCAAGGCGATAGACAGCTCACCCGAGAAGAGGCTGACGCTGTCGCAGATATACGACTGGATGGTGAAGAACGTGCCCTACTTCAAGGATAAAGGAGACAGTAACAGCTCCGCGGGCTGGAAGGTGAGTGTCCTGCACGCTGGCGCGCGTAACGGGGTCAGGTTTGGAAAGGGGGAACTTGAGATGGGGTGATGGTTAACGTGGACTCCTTTAGCCAACCAAAAAAAAATAGAAACACCAACAAAGAATAAGGTTTGAATCAATGCATTAGCAGCAGGTGAAAGGCCGGTGATCTTCATTTGTGTCTGGTTACATAGGACACTTTTTACCAAAGTGGGAAAAAACGGTAAAGTTCAACACGAGCTGTTTTTTTCCCTCCCCGTATCAGTATGGCAAATTCATTTCCCCCTGCAATTCTGTTTAAAAATGACAACATCTTGGTCTCTAAAATAAAATCCTCAACACAGCAGTATAAAAACGGGCCCTTTATAATCTGCTGAATACTGTCTTATTATAGGAAATATATAGGCACGTATCATGTCACAATAGGACAACTACAAATATTGAATTGAATGGTCAAACTGGAATCCATTTTTTAGATTTTACCCACATCCCAAACCACTGATTTCTGTCAATTACCATCAGCCGAATATCCCTAAAGAGACCTTGCTGGTTGCAATGTGATCAGACAGTTAAAAATAAGGAAGATTAAACTAATATTGAGGGCTCTAAGATGATTTGACTGAGATTATGACACAATTTACAATATATACTAATAATATAATATATACTCTTCCAGATATAATACTTTTATCCAGGAACAACCACAAGAAATGCTGACTCAAGGTCGATGCATCTCTTCCATGTGCGGGGATGAAAGTCCTGGGAGTTTTCAGAGCTGCGTTTTCTGGCCTGGAACCATGTTGGAAATATTTAGCACAAGGGAAAAGCAGTAGCCTGACGCCTGTGCAAACAGGCTAATCCGGGTGTTAATATTGTCCCGCCGGGTGCGGCAGTTACTCAGCCATGAAGGATTCAAAGTTTGTTTGGGCGGGTGGGGGGTGGGGGGGGGGGGTGGCAGACAGAGAAATGCACCAAACAAAATGCAAAAATCTTTTGCGGTGCGTAACCCCTGTATTCTCTCGAGACGTCATTTTAAAGTAGAGAAATGCCTTTGTGAACCTCAATCAAATATGGCTTCCACTGCCCCCCCCCCCCCCCGACAATAACAGGAGACGACACAAACAGTTCAATCAGTGTTGGGGAGTGTGTCGGAGGGGAAGGGGCTTTGGAGAAGGGAATGCTGGGAACAACGTCAAACATCCTCCATTCCTGAGCTGTGCGCTCATATCTTTGTGTCCCTGTCTTCTAGAGTTTCCTCAGCGGATGCCGCGGCTCGGAGAAAGGGATTTCTGCCCTTCATCCATGCGCTTCCTTCTCTTCCCTCTTTCAGGCCTTCTGCTGACGGAGCGAACCAAAGCTTCTCATAGGGTGTCCTTTTAGACATCAATATCTGTAAATAATGGCCCTTTCTTACTCACTTTGTTTTAATTCAAAGTTTTTTGTTCCACCGACGGCCCAAAATACCAGTGGCTGTTACGGCATTCTGTAGTGCCCCAGATGTTTATTTGATATTTTTGGTGTTACCTTTTAAGCATTGTACTTAAAAGGGTTTGAGGGAAGGTTTTTTTTTTTTTTTTCTTCTCGTGTGACATTCACAGAAGCAGCAAATGCCTCAATAACAATAGCAGAGGCCTGTTTATCTTTGATTTTAAATCAACACATCACCACTTCAACCTCTGCATTCCTAAATGTTGGCATGGCTGAGCCTTGGAACCACCGGCTTACAGTTATTTTTACACTTTCCTGTTAAAAAAACACGACGGCCCCCTCACAATGAACTATGATGCATTTCCTGCGGAGTGAATGGAAAACAGTGCCATGTGTTAACATCCCGGCCTCGCAAAACACGAGGGTCCGGGCTGGAAAAAGAGGAGGAACCAATAGGAGGACAGTAACCGTGCGTCTAATTTAACGTGAAGTCATTTTATTCCATTTCACCGTCCCTGCCACATGCTTAAATAAATATTCAGCCTGCTTATTGTTGTGTTTGGTGTCAACCTCTGGCCCAGGTGTTGACTTTGGGATCCACATGAGGTTCCCTGACTGTCGTGACGGATAGAGATAAGCCACAGACCTCATGGTGGGTGGAGGGCGTTGCGTTTGAACCTCGGTGATGATACAGCTCCACCTAGAAAACTGAAGGTGGGTGGAGGGCAGGACAAGGCTGACGCTGCTGCTGCTGCTGCTGCTGCAGCTATGGCTTCCTGTCTCCCTCATGTCACAGAGATTTTTTTTTTTCCTCTACACTTTGTGTGTTCAACATAATGCCATTACCACAAGAGCAGCCCCCCCCCCCCCCCCCCCCCCCCTGCCAACCGTTAGAACGGGTTCCCCAGGGATTTTGCTGGTCCATGAGTGGCAGTGTGTAGCACACAAAGATACTTCACCATCTATCTGCAGGGACATGTTTTTTCTCAGTGACCTGTGACCTTTAATGATGGAACAGGAAGTGGCGCTCCTGAGTTTAACGGACGTAGAGGTTCTAAGGTGTGCCAGCCATTGGTTTGTAGTGCTGCACACATGTAATGTGGACACTTGTCTTACAACATGATTTAAGGGCCCCTATGCTAAACATCAGTAGCCTTCTGGTTGTGTGGTTGGGCTCCTAATGTATGATGAAATGCATTGGTCGTGTGGCTCTAGAAATGGAAATGTTGTTTTGTTGGTTACTCCACCATCGGATGGATGAATGATGTACAGCCATTCAAAAGTTAGTTTTACCTACACCAAATACTTAAAAGCCCATGACGTCCTCTAAAGTTTCAGCTTTTCTTTGTGTTTAGTTTCTAATTACTTTTGCAAATGTTAATACATAGTGAGGCTAGGGGTTGGGGCTTTTCAAAAAGGAGCGAGCGTAGCTTGAGGGAAGCAGGGGAGCAGTCAGCTGACTGCGTACGGTTTGCTGTCTACACGTGTTTGAGCCTGGGGAATCCGTGGCATGTGGAGTTCTGCATTGTCCTTGAGTTCTGCGCGGCGTAATATTACCCCTCTTTATTATGATCACAGAAAGGACACGGCCATGAATCCATTGTGCTAAATATGAAGGACATGATTCCTGAGGAAGGCGAATTAATA
Source organism: Pungitius pungitius (assembly GCF_949316345.1). NCBI lineage: Eukaryota > Metazoa > Chordata > Actinopteri > Perciformes > Gasterosteidae > Pungitius > Pungitius pungitius. The sequence continues at coordinate 9,386,640 of NC_084915.1, read as the reverse complement.
GGGTGTGAAGAAAAAGAAACGGGGTCAGCTGTGGCTGAGATTAGTGTCAAATCATGTAAGAAGAACAGTCGGCCTTTTCGCCCTGCAAAGTGCAAAGTATGTGTACCACTGTAATCAGCTTAGTTTGTATGAATTATAAGTCTGACTGTGTTTTGTTTTTTAATCAGTCGTCACGCGAGGACGTTTCACTTTTCCTGTCATTCTCAATCGCCCGTGTGTCACCCAAAGCCCCCCCGTTCCGTTTCATAGTGGCACTTTGAAGCCATTGCAGACGTTCCTCACTCAGGATTCCGTGAAGAGGCGACATGGTCATCCACACTGTGCTGGAGGCCTCTTCTCCTTCTGCAGCCAGTGCGCGCCTTTTAACTGCCGTGTAACTTAAATCTCCTTTTTTTAACTTCCCGGGTCAGAGGAGTAAAGGGGGAGGGGTGCACAGGAAGACACTGTCAGGAAGTGGCTTGTCCTTTTACTGAAATCTCTTTGCTCTCTTATTCTCTTATTTACACAACCTGACTGCTTAGAGGAGGCAGTAATAGGTCAGCAGTTATTCAACATAACAGCAGTGATTAATAGTCACCTGATGATTTTTTTTCTTTAGCAAATATTTGGAGATATGGCTGCAGTATTCTCAAGCAGAATGTTATAGTTGATATATATGTCGGCTCATTAAACACAGAGAGATTAGCATACTTCCTGTTAATGTTAATGTGATGTCGATTTATGGGAAATTGTTTCACCACTAAAACAATGCACTGAGGCCAGTTGCACCCATCACGGAGGTCCCCAAAAGCTGTGATAAAGGGTAAAAATAATGATGTCGCATCCAGTTACATAGTTTCAATTCAATCACGCTGCTACATACACGTGAATGTAAAGTAATTCTCTTATTCTCAAGTTCTTCGTCACTAACTCTGCATCGGGCCTCATCGTTGACACAACACGGCGTTACTGACTTGAGTAGCAGCTGGTCTCCAGCGGTGGGTCTCCGGGGAGATCCTCTCTCCCGTCTGTGGTTGTGTCTGCCGCTGTACTGTATGTAAAGCGTTGGGACCACTTTCACTGCACTGCACCTGTCCCCCGCAAGTGGCCTGGACTTGTTTTCTTATCCTGCGACCGTTACTGCGGGCCTCGCGCTTCACTGCGCTAGGAACAGCAGCTGTGTCAATTTGGATTGTTTTTGAAGTCCAGGAGGAGGAGGAGCTTCATGCTGCAGCAGCTCGTCTCGATTCCGTTGATCACAGATGATTTAGAGACCATTGGGTGCATTTGAAGTGTTGCACGATGGCCGTTTCCATCACAGTGAGTGCTGCATTGGGTCGGGGCTCGGTAGCAGCAGGTGGCCTCAGACTCCGTCTGTAGAGACACAACTGCCTATAACTGCTTTCTCAACTCAAGAGTGTCTAATGGCAAATTAGCATTATAATTACATATTTTGAATTGGACTATAATGCATCTTAGCTTGTGAAAAATCTTGTGTTGTATGTCTGCTCAAATTACTCGATACATGTAGAGTCATTTCGAGGCCTACGTAATCGGTGCCTGGAAACTCCCCTGGGTGCCAAAAAAGGTCAATAGAGAGCATGTAGATTTCTTAATGGGCCAAAATTCACATCAGCAACATCCAGTTCAGTTGTATTTTGTTCTCTTTTGGGCCAAGGTGATGTCTGTCTCCAACGAGGATTACCTCTCGGCCCAGCCATGCATTCCACGATCTATTGTGGCCGCTAATCAGAGGCTATCACTAGTGATATCAACTGTGCGTGAGCAAGACGTGTCGTTTTGGTTGGTGGAATATAAGGTCGGATCGCAGACAGAGTCTGTAGAGCACACAGTTTAAATCTCAGGTCCTCCGCTAATGACTCATTTCCTGTCTTCCTGTTACAGATTGAAATCATGTTAAAAGAGAAAAAGGGTCATAGAAAAGGTCATAAATTAGAGGAACATTCAGATTGGGCATTGCATTTTGAGACGATGCATTGATCTCAAGTCTGCATGTGCAGGATGCAGGAAGCCTTATTTCAAAAGTCAGGGGAGGAGAAGGGAGGAGTCGTCTGGTTCACAGGGGGGTTGTTGGGGGTGTGGGGGGGCGGGGGGGGTGCATACAGTCCGACCCGGCAGTGCGTCACATCTGATGCTTCGCCTCCTCTCTCTGTTCCTGCTCCATCCAACCTGTTATCGGGACTCTGTCGACGCAGGCTGAAGAGCTCGACTTCAATCCACAGTGAACTCATTGACCCCAGCTCTGTGGGCAAAAACATCTCGCTCTGTCACCCTCCCCATCCTCACTTTGAACCCTGTAACCTCCCCCATCGTTCGACATTCGAAAATGTCACATTTTATGCACAGCCAGCTGCCTGCGCTCTGAGGTTTGGGCTCCACGAGGTGATGTAAAGTTTGAAGTCGAACTTCAGTCAGCCAAAACAATATTCACAATATATTTAAGCTTCTTCAGTTCTGTTTATACAATTATTAATTATTCAATTAGTCCATTAGGTTTTAGTCTGGGTTATGCAGCTACAAGATTTGTATATGTATTTATTTATATCACTTTAAAAATGGAAAAACTGAGGCTTTAGGTGAATACGTGTTGACAAATATTACCTCATATAAAAGTTGGTTAAACCCAAAGTTACACAGCCTGTCTTATTTAAGTTTTTTTTCAGTAAAAAATAATCTGCTGTGCAGATCGAACATGTTACATTACATGTCATTTACATTACATGTCATTTTTTTTAAATCACAGGAAAGATGTGATTATACTAAATATCAGTATCATGTGCACAGAGATGAGCCAAATAATATAAACAGTTCAAATGAACAGACTTCTGTCTTGCACATCATTTAATTTAGTGAAAAATAAATAACACCACATGTCCCATCCATCCCTGGCACCCTCATGCCAAAGTCACTAATGTTTATTGCTGGAGAGCGTGAAGAGGGATTAGAAAAGGCTCTGTTGACATAATATAGCTGACGGAGGATATGGACATACGCACACTTCCTGTTCATCCAAAATCACCCTCAGAAAATACACATTGTTGTGGATACTTTGATGTTTCTAGCTTCAGCCCACAGGTAACTGACAAATGCTCCACTTGTTTCCCAACCAGAACTCCATCAGACACAACCTCTCCCTGCACAGCCGCTTTGTGCGCATACAAAACGAGGGAACGGGAAAGAGCTCCTGGTGGATGCTGAACCCAGAGGGCGGAAAGAGCGGGAAGTCACCTCGACGCAGAGCTGCTTCCATGGACAACAACAGTAAGTTCACCAAGAGCAGAGGAAGGGCCACAAAGAAAAAGGTAAAGTCTCCTTTTTTATTGATTATAGCAACACCACACTTGCTTAGTCATAAAGTCAATCTGCATGTAGCTTCCCCATATTTCTTTATGTTAAAAGAAGAGTTTGTCACATCAGAGAATACAGTCATTTAAGAGTCACAGCAGCCACGTTGTCACCTTGGCTACTGGCCAGCCAGGATATCCTAGTGTTATAAGCTAATCCAACATCTAATGGCGGTTGTAAATTCAGATATTCAAGTGGTGTTGATGTTCTCATCTAACTTTAGTGAGCGAGCAAATAAGCACATTCCCCGAAATGTTGTACACTTTGATTTCAGTTCATAGCACACTGGTAATTTCTTACTGCAGCCGTTGTAAACGTTAATGTTTTTCTGTCTTTAGATGTCTCTACAGGAAGCAGCTGAGAGAGGAGCAGGCAGTCCTAGTTCCCAGTACTCTAACTGGCTGGGAAGCCCAAACTCCCACAGCAATGAGGACTTTGAAGCCTGGAGCTCCTTTAGAACGCGCACCAGCTCTGACGCCAGCACCCTGAGTGGCTGCCATTCGCCTTTTCCCTCCGAGCAGGATGACCTAGGGGAGCCGGACGGCCACATGATTTATCCCGGAGCAGCTGGGAGCAAGATAACCACCACGCTGCCCAGCCTGTCCGAGGTGGCTGGGTCCATGGGTCAACATGGCTCAGAGAGTGTCATGGATAGTCTGCTGGATAACCTGAGTGTGCTGTCTCCTAAAACGCAGCCAAGCTCTGACACCTCACATCCATCAAATGCTGCCATGCTTCAGAGTAGCCCCTACAGCTCCACTGGCTTGACCCCGCACCCTCAGAAGGACTACCGTAAGTGCATGTACAACCAGCTGAGGATTAACCCCCTGTCCCCCTCTCCCATGCAGACGTTTCCAGAGACTAAGTCGGGCTTTAGAGCTTATGAGAACCAGTATATTTGTCCTGCTGGCCTCCTCAAGGAGCTGCTGACCTCGGATGGGGTGGCCAGTAGGGGAACACAGGTCTCTCAGCTGGGGAGGGGAGGTTGTCAAATGCCCAATTACAGCCACCCAAACCACATGGCGGGCCATAATGGAGTAAAAATGATGAGTCCTCCCCAAAGTCACTTAGTTCCTCATGTAAATCCACAAGATATGCATAGCCAAGGTCCTTCAACCTCACAAGATTTGAATGGCTGCAACATGATCCCCCTGACTTGCCTGGCTAGTCTGCCAGGTGCCCCTCCTCGAATGGCGAGCCTGAGGACATGCGTGCAGTTGCCCCGTGGACACCCACTTCACAATAATGTTGTTTCGGCAAGCTACGGCGGCAACAACGTTTACAGGGAACTCAGCTTGATTCACCCAAACAGTCATCACCCGGAGCGGTTGCCCAGTGACCTGGACAACGTGTCCATTGAGAGGTTTGAATGTGACATGGAGACCGTGCTGCATGACACCCTCATGGATGGCGGCGCACTGGACTTTAACTTTGAGCCCACTGGGCCTCATGGGTTTCCTCAGAGGGTGAAGACCACCACACACAGCTGGGTGTCAGGCTAGGACGCATGGTGGATCACAACAGGTGCGACTCTTAAGTAATGTGTCAGTAAGTACATTAAAGTTTTAAAACTGTACATTTTCCTTTTTTTAGATTATGTTTCTCCTCCCTAAACATTTTCTATTCTCCCTCACAGGTTCCCTCACCTCCATTCAGAGCCTATTAAATGTAAATCAGCCACAGCCTTCAGTGTCTCCAGAGCATTTAGCAGAAACTCATTTTCAAAAAATGTACGTGTCTTGAGTCGCAGATCTATGTATAACAATGAATAACATTCATTTATATTTAATAGACTCTAGAATCCAGATACGTAAATAACTGCATGGAACACAAGCTCTGCAGAGAGATGGAATGAGAGACCTTCCTGTCCAAAACTGGATGCATGTATATATTGTTATTTTTGCTGATTTGTGTATATACATTACATTATTTTACATAAGACAGACCATAGAATATGAGCGCTTCACAAAATGTATAATTTGGGGCTAGTCCGACATGAGACCAACACTGCACAATCACCTTTGTGCAATGAACAAAGCAGGATACATTGACTTTATATAAATATATTCTATTTAGGCTGATCATGGATTCTTGAAGGGTTAAATGAAAAGCTCATATTGGCAAATTAATTGAATCATTCGGTTGGAATATTATATAAACCAGCGTATCATCTGCATATTCATGCATATCAATCACCTTTATTATTTCCGCTAGGCGTACTCGTGTGTTTGAGTGTGTGTATGTCTGTCCAAGGATGATCCAGTATACTACTAGGCCCATCAGTCTAAACCTTTTGGTGCTTATTTATTACTTTAAGATCAATTGACTTCCATGTTATTCAAACTTTTTGAAAAACACATGTTATTTAATGTTTTATGCAGTGTTTATTGACTGCTGATCCTCACTTTTAAGGGGGCACAAGTCATCAACAACTGCTTCAGTGGCAAAAGGCATTTCCAATTGGCTACAACATACAAAATAAAAAAAGATTTGTCATTTATATGTATGAAGATATATATTTATGTTTTACTTCATTGTATTCATGCCTTGTAAAAAAGGCCTCTGCTGTGTATAATGTATACACCGTGTTCCATGATATGCTCTTATTATTTTTTTGACATCAAACAAACATTGAAGAAGTAAAATAAAGATTCATTAGAGATATCGCTCTCAGTTCACTGACAGTCCATGTCAATTGCAATTATTTAAGATGAATACAATCTTACATGCTTTCTTGTTGCTTGTTCTTCTGAGTTTGTATCTCTATGGTTGAAATGCACTTATTGTAAGTCGCTTTGGATAATAGCGTCTGCTAAATGACATGTAATGTTATGCAATCTTTTAGTTTAGAAAATGTGGCGGTCAAGAATAATTCTCCTCAACATCGTAAATCGAAAGCCCGGGGATCAAGTTAAATCCTACTTGTTTTTTTGTTACATTCTGAAAAAGGGATATTTTGTAGAACCTCACAAAAGAGGAATGATACAGCGGCAGTAATAGATTGATGGCCTTCAAATATTAGCTGACATAGCACACAATTTTAATGCTGTTTAACTTCCAGCAGCTACACCTACTATGCACCAAAGAGTTTGTACTCTACCACACACATCATGTGCCTACACAGTTTCCCACACTTATAATGCTGTACAGATTATTTGCTTTTTTAGTCGATTTTTGTAAATGAGGGATTTAAATTACTTTTCAGTATTATTTTATTACCTATTATGATTGTGTTAGCAATGGTTGTTTACATATCTAAGTCCGAACCATATCAATAAATACTGTATATGAACAATCATACCTCAAAATATTTTACCTCTGAAGTGTTGAAGGGATTTATCCTGCTATTCTCCTCAGTAAGTATTTTATTTGACTTACGCAGTTTGGACCTGTTCTGAGCAATGCAACGTATGCTTTTCCAAAAAATGTTATGTATTGGAGGGTTATAGCCCTTTCTCTCTATTAAATATTTTGTGAAAGCACAAATTATTCTAATGCATTTTCTTGAAATTATACATTTAAAACAGGAAATAATCTGTTCAGTTAAAACTCCAGGAAAGGAATTCAACAAAGCAAATATAATAATATCTTAGAATAATGCTACTAGTTCTATAATTATAAATGTCTTTCAGAAATAAACGTTTGATAGGTGCCTTTTTTAATGGGTCAAATTGCTACATTGAACAAATGAGATTTCTGATTTAAAAAGAGTATTGTATTTTATATGTAATCTTGGACATTAAACAAATGATGAAACCCACCTACGTCCACACAATTTTGAAGGGAAAACGGAATGCATTCATATTATATCTTTTATATCCACATACAGGTTTTTTTAAAATAAAGCATTATTATTTGTAACCCATTCAGTGCATAAATTACAATATGCACATGCAATTAAAGCCATAAAATGAAACAGTATCTGTGTCTTCATTATAGTAGCATTTTATAACACTTAATGTCATAAGTACATCAGTGGCATTTACATTTTCTGTATTAAAAGTCGAATACGTCTGCTTATCTTTACCTATATGTCTATACAGATATAGAAGTATATTTACTGAGGGTAAATGTTGCTTGCATTGAGGATTTTTAGAATGCGAAATGACAAGAAAACAGATAAAGCCACGTTGCATATGACTAATCATTTATAAGTAATATATTTAGAATGTGCTGCCCAGCTGTTATTCGGCTGTCCTTAAAACATTTTTTCATACAATGTGCGAGACGGTTATGAGTCACTTTTGGATGATGCATCTCACCAGAGGCTTTAATTAGTTTTGACTGGGTTAAAAGGCATGCGTCATTTTATTTCATTGCTTGTTTGAATAAGTGTGTGTGTGTCTTTGTGTGTGTGTGCAAGTCTTTCTGCCATAACAGCACTCCATTGAGTCATGCGGCCATTTATTATTTTAAAAGAAATTGATGCATTTACTCGTAGGAAAGGGAATAAATGAATGAAACTTGTTATTGTTGAATCAAATTGTATTAAAAAAAGCAGCAGAACATCTATTAAATCTGCAGGCAGTGGATGATAAAGGCAGGTTTAATGCTCAGAGCTGATGCACATTATTTTTCTATGTTTGTGTGGCCCGCACAGCGATTTGGGGCCGGGTTAATTTATCTGTGTGGCCCCAGCACAAAGCCAAGAAATTAGGCGGTCTGAGCCATTGGAGCTTTGCTAATATAAAACACAATATGCACATGCACACGCAGCCTCAGATCTACAACGCTCTCAGAGGAAGGCCGAGATGAAGATGAATTCATCACAGCATTAATCTGGCCCATCACATCATGCCCCTTGAACAGGAGACAGAGGAGATCCGGTCGGTCCCAAAGGGACAAACACACCTGGATCTTGGCACAGGGGGACGGAATCGTAGTTGCTTGCAATTAGAAAACAAAAACTGCTACATGCGACGGTGTATTTCAATGTAATACAATGTTAATAACAAGGCAGTGGTTTTGAGAGAAAGAAACATAATAGCAGAATAATCTGGACGCAGTGCTGCTCTAATTTCTGTTTTCGACCATTTAGTTACGCTTTTATAAAGTACGACACTGATCTAGAATACTGTGTTAAAAGTGACCTAATTCTGCATCTGTCTTAGTGCTTCTTCTTATGTTTAGGTTATGGGTTTATAAACCTAAAATATATCATCATCTTTTGAGCTGAACAATTCTGTTCATTCATCAGTGTTCCACATCTCTCCCTGTGATTCCTGTATCAGCTGACCGGGCCCATTAAATGAACCAACCATAGCGTTGGCACAGTTACTGTAAGCCAATCAAATGGTTGCTGTCACACTTAAAAAACTGTTCTTTCCCTGTTGTAGCCAGTTGTCATTTCAGCGCGTATCAGATGCGACACTCCTCCACCCCGGGCATCTCGGCAGCAGCAACGTCATGCACATCATAGGACTGCTGCAACTTTTAAATTATGATTAGTCTCTCATTCACGCTTCCATTACACGCAAAGCATTTACAACAGCACATGACCCTCACCACCTGAACTCATGCTTCACTAGGGGAAAAAAGTATAAGAGCTATCTATCTATCTATCTATCTATCTATCTATCTATCTATCTATCTATCTATCTATCTATCTATCTATCTATCTATCTATCTATCTATCTATCTATCTATCTATCTATCTATCTATCTATCTATCTATCTATCTATCTATCTATCTATCTATCTGTCTATCTGATCGATCTGTGTATTTTTCTATATATATTTATCTATCTATCTATCCATCCATCCAAAATGGTCATAAACCCCATCATTTAAGCAGAGTATTTTTGAAAGTTGGTTACTTTCTCAGACTTAGAAAATCTCCCTCCAGAGCCCCAGAAAACATTTTCTAATAACAATAGTGGAGTATCCCTTTATGGTAATCAGTTTTATAAATTCACACTTAATCTGTTGATTCACTTATTAAAAGACAAACACTGTTTTTTTCATTCTGGGACTGACTGTGGTGAAGTAGATAATATCCATAAGAACAGCCAAAAATTACATTTTTCTTCCTCTGTACTATGAGCCCATGTCATTTCCATGCAGGCGATATTTCCACTGGTTTCTCTCATCTGCACTATAATTATCACAGGAAGTGACAATCCGCTGCAGCTGCTTTATGTTATTCTTTTATATCTCTTTACCGTTAGTGACGCTGTTGTTTTTACAACACAGTTTTGAGACGTACCTTGTTTCAGGAGTAGTCTTTTCATGGTAGATTATACTTGACTTGTGTGCCCTGGTGGGATCTTTTAATGAAATGAAAAGTACCAATACTCCCCTGCTGGCAGATTGAGTAATGGCCTACCATAGTAGTTTTTAAGTCAACCAAAGTTTCCAAAGTAACTAATAACAATAGGGGTTAAAATAGCAGAGTAAAAAGTAGCGACTTGTCCTCTGAAAGGTAGAGATCGGTTGAAATGAGTTGCAGATGCGTCCAGCTTCGCATGTATTAATGGCTTCAGTTTTAAATGTCGGAGTAAATCCTGACAAGGAGCAGCATACACCATGCCAGCACCATAGGACTGAATGATACTAATAACTATTTTCATTTATGACATCAGTAATAAAACCGATGAGTTGATTTCTCTCAAACACATCAGAAGACCGAAATTGATATAGGGGCTCAATAGCTTTAATGAACAAATGTTTCAGGGGCTTAAAAATGTTTGTGCTAAACAAGGGTTCCCTCTGCAGGCTAACAGTACAACTGTCAGATAATAAAACAACTGCCTGCTTTGAGGACATTAAGTGTAAGAGGTGAAGGAGATCCTTTATACACAATCAGAGATTCAGACCTCATAATTCTCTCCATTTCTTATACTGATTAGGTCATTGTTTAGCAATAAGCAAAAATGTATTGTATATAGATATAGTGATTTGTGCAGAGGGAACACAGGACACTTTTATTGTGCATAACCTTTATTAGCTACTATAGATTAGCTATAGCATTCAGCGCACTGGGAGGTGGACGAAAATGAACAAAACAAGGTAACATATCTGTCTGAAAAACTTTAAGGAAATCTTTATTGCAAGTGCTAGTTGGCCTTTAACACTACAGAAAGGCGAGGGGAACATAATTAACGTAATTTCCTTTTCATACTTTTTAAACTGAAGCAGTTTGAGTTGCAGATGCATCCAGCTTCGCATGTATTAATGGCTTCAGTTTTAAATGTCGGAGTAAATCCTGACAAGGAGCAGCATACACCATGCCAGCACCATAGGACTGAATGGTACTAATGACTATTTTCTCATTTATGACAAGAGTAAAAAAAAAACATGTAAAGCTGCAATATTCTTTCATACTAGACATATTATGTGTACATGAAAACACACGCACTTATTATGATGGTGATGTCCAATTAAAGCAATAACTCTTTGCTGTGAAAAACATCATGCTTGTTTTCACCCGTTATTTCTTGAGAAACGACTCCCTCATTCGGCTGCAGTATCCCTTAAAGCAGGGGTCTCAAACTCATTTGAGGTTGGGGCCAGATGCAGGCCACTGCGGCGAGCGGTACGGCCGGCGAGAGGGTGGAGTTTGAGACCCCCGCCTTAAAGAACGGCAGCGCTCAGACCTCAGCATGGTTTACATCACTAAGCAGGCGTTGCAAACTAGCAGCTTACACCGTCCCACATCTGCGTGTCCTTTTAGGCTGTACGGAAGATCGGCATCAAAGCACTGAGTGAAACATGGTGCACTGACATTAGTCTTTTTCCCGAAGGTCATGCCAATCAAGTATTTATCTTATTGCTGCCCAAGGGGAGTAGAACAGATACAGATGTCTTAATTCTACTTGAAGGTACTGAAGGTATTTAGAGATTAGCAATGCTAGCAGGAAGGCAGTGTTTGAGCAGTCATCCATTACGTTTACTCAATAGCCACCTGAATACATGTCTAGGTTACATATTATATAACTTTGGCTGAAAAAACTGGTGGGAATAACACAAACCAAATTAAAATAAGATGGGGATCAGAAATAAACTCTTTAATGAGTAGATATCTTCATAAATCCAATCAAAGGCTTTATGTTGCTTTAGTATTTATGGGAAGGTCTTTAGTATTAATGCCAGTCTGTATAATCAAACCCATTTGTATACAGATAATTAATTTAAGATGCAATATAAATCTATAGGAAGCATCCGTTTTCTTTCAAATAAATAATACAAATAAGACAAAATGTATATTTGTTTGGGTATTAATTGTTTAAATAAATAAGTCTCAGTACATCTTATTTACAGGGGAGACCTGATCAACCCGACAAATTAAAATCTTGCCATTTTAATAGATTATTAATACCATGTTCTACTGTATTTGTTTAGAACATCCCTCAATGTATATTGTTATGATTTCTTTTGATAGCATTGTGAAACAATGGTCTTCAAGGTACAGTGGTGAAAATGTTTTTAAAGAACAGCCTAATGCTCAACATTAGGTCGATTTCGTCCTGTGTGATTTATTTAGAGGAGGCGTAAGGGCTTCTAAACTCTACCTAAAAAAAATAAAATAATATTAAATGAAATCATCCCACTTATGGTCAAACACCAACCATCGAACCACAGTGATTCACAAATGATGTAAGAAAGGTCCATTGAGTGGATACCATGTGAAAGTGAAAGTTCAGGGACTCAGGAGACCCACAGACATGGGGAGTGACATGACCAGAGACAAAAACCATGGCGTTGATTCAAACACCACACGGATCGCCGAGCAGATGGGAAGAATCCCTGCAACGGAGCAGAACTTAACTTTAGACATTGTTTTTCCGCTTGATCTCTGGGGGAAAAACCAAGAGCCAAATTACACACGAACGATACAAACTGCACTCACTGTGATGGACCGCCATGCTGTTCTCCTTCCAGCTGCTGCCCTGGTAAACCCTGCAGGTGTAGGTGAAAGGCTTCTCGTCCGCCAGCGGGGCCCAGGTGAGGCGGCACAGATTAGGAGTGACCAGGCTGACGTTGCTCCTCCTACGGTCCTCTGTGGACACATAGATGACGGTATTGGGGAAGGTGCTGCCCACCAGGCGGCTGTCCTGCCGGTACTCGCAGTAGGGGCCCGGGACCTGGTAGGTGGGTGGAAACTCACAGTCCACCCTGACGTTATGCTCCAGGTATGTTAGACACGGAAACATCTGGGGCCCGCGAGGAGTGAACAGAAACGTAGTCACGGAGTTCACTGAAAGAGATGCCAACGGAATGTTAAAATCACAAGAGATCTTGTGAAATCAAAGCAGCAAAGTTTGAAAATTGTCCCCCCCCCCCCCCCCCATAGTCTGGCTTTACTTTCTGTCTTTGCGTTTCCTGCCTTTGTGATCAAGGGAACTGATCGGTTCTCCCTGTGTCTGCTCTGCTTGAGTGTGAAGTCAGTGTCCTCTCGGTTTCAGCCTTTAGTGAAGGTCCTTGAGTCTGTCTTCCTTGTATTGTATTGTTGTTGTTGTTGTCTGCATATTGTGCTGCTTCTGCCTATAGTCCCCTAGTTTTGATTTTCAAACCAGCATTTTTGTGATCAAATCAATCTAATTCATTCTCAATGTCTGGTTTTCTGCATTTGGGTCCTTTTTTAAATTGACAGAAAGTCGCTCCTTTTCTTTAGCTATTCGGTTATGTGTCTTTCCTGTTAATGCTAAACCATTAATAAACAATTGAACATGTCGTTGAGCTATTCAACCTCTACATAAGAATAAAACTGCAATTACACTTTTCCCGCAACAATCTGGATTTGGTATCAAATGGCTATAATCCTCCATAGCCTTAATAAAGCCATCTAAAAATGGACGATGCCTTACGTCAGACTAATTTACAACTACAACAACCACAGCCTCGATTTAAAGATCTGACAAATACTCAAATACAAAAAGAATGACACATACTGTGAGTTTGATGCGTTATCACCACGCTGCCAAAGAGGAGACAGGCCGTGGCGAGCAGGTAAAGGTCCATGGCGACGTGCGAATGAGATCGAGATGAATAACCTTCACTCCACCTCAGGGCCTGGAAAGAGTTCAACACGGGACGGACAGCATGACAAAGTTGCACCTGCAGCCACAAGATGCTCACAGCGCATCCCTTCAGTGACCCGAAGCACCCGAGCACGCAACCACTCAGCAACTACAAAACTGCGCCACAGGCCACATGTACCCTCCAGCGCAGTGATGGGTGTGCACGGCCGGCTGCAGGACTACGCCCAATGCGGTGTCTGCGCTCTGCAGCAAGCTGCCGATGCCCCGCATAAACACGGTGTCATTGCGGGGAGAAATAACCCGACATCCACGCGGACCGGGCTCCGGATGCGCGGCAAACCGAGGAGAGAATGGAAAAACGCGCATGCAACGACGATGTCCGCAACTCATCTCTCCTCCTCGCGGATGAGACTAGAGGTCTTACCGGTTATGCGGTCCTTGTCCCGAAGTGGAGCTGCGCCGACGTGCAGGGCTGGGGATGCTGTTAGAGATCTGTGGCTGACGTGGTCACTGAAACATGCCGACATGCAACATCGGCTGACGTCCTAAGAATTGCCAACTCGTTTCTGCACAGCGTTGATCCGAGAGGAGCGTTTTGGTATTTTAGACTTTAATTCTAGTCATGGGGGAGCACGGTGACATGTATTGGATGCACTTGTTAGTCCGCGATGCGTGACTCGTGCATCTCAAGAGTCTTTGGATTTCCTGCGTAAAAAAGTAAATGTACTGGAACTTTATGCATAACGGCAATACATTTAGATGCTGCTACAAACACTACACCCATTATGGTTTTGGGGGAGATGTTTTGTATCTCACTGTAAAAGAAGAGTTCCCTCTGCAGGACAAACATTGAAACACCCCCACACATACAACAGTGCCTATTTGTTTGTGTGTGTGTGTGTGTGTGGGGGGGGGGGGGGTGCACATACAGCTTCAGCAGCCCTAAGCTTGAGAGTTTACTAGATTGCCCCAGGCTTGTGGAGGGTTTCAGCTTCAAATAATTTACTCTTCATTCCATTTCATTCATTTTTTCAGTGATTGCATGCATGCGCAAGTCATTTGCAGGATATGTAGTATCTGCCTAAGCAGGGTGAGGGGTTTCTCTGTCAAATGTGATTTGAGAGAGGTGCAATAAACTGCAATGTGCAACATGGGACATAATTAGAAAGTAAGACAAATAGCTGCCTGCAGCCCGATGCAGGCTGTAAATGAGTCTACAGCCACGCTGTGTTTTTACACTGCTGGCTTAGTTAGATTTATAACTAGCTATTGGAAGAGAACAAAAGCATTTTACATACAAATATTTAAACAATCTAAATTGAACACCAACGTCCAATATATTTCAAGTATATCTGTGTATGTGTAAATAAGCATATACAGTTACACCTATAACCAGTGCATGTATTAAAGGTGAATCAATAAGATGGTTATACTATTAATGACCTGCAGTGTATAAAAACATAGAATACACAATGCACAGCTTCATAATCAAAACACAAGCTAGGTTTGATTGTACAATGGCAGCTTGACTGTATAGTACTATGGTGTCCGTACATCATTGATGACGCTCTGTGTTATATCTGCAGTGTATCAACAGCAGCGTCAGCAGTGGAGCAGCAGGGATCAGAGCTACAGAATCTTTAATGAATACTTTTGGAAGGGATCACATACAGCTGCTCTATGTGCAACTGATAGTGGAAAAGGAGCAGGCAAAAGAGTGAGGCTAGTGTTGGTATATTAAATAGAGTGAGGCTAGTGTTGGTATATTAAATAAAGTAAGGCTAGTGCAAAGGGATGTATAAGCGCTGCTTGCTGTGGACTGTGTCTTTCAGAGACCTCTGCAAGGTTTCTGTCAGTGTCCTGGGGGACTGATTCAGTACAGCAGTGGTTCAGCAACCGTCCCAAGAAGGACCTTGACAAAACGGATGAGTGGTGTGAAGAGGTTGGGCTGCAGTGGATAGAGAGGATACAGTAAGAGGATGCAGAAGTGCCAGTGGGCCGAGATCTGTGAATTTGAGTGAATGAACAAGGATTTCTGTTGCTTGTGTTTCGCAACATTTACCAACATTGCATCGTTTCTTTTAACACTTAGATAGACGGGGTTCCACGTTGTATAGGCTATACAGCTAAATCTACCTAGCCATTCTAGTTGTGCCGCTGCAGGGATGGAGTCAGTCACAGCAGAGTCTGAAACATCTCCACAGATATTTAAAGTGATTTTGAGGGAAACGTCCTCACAACTGTACTGATTGCCAAGAAATTTGACACTTTCATCCGCCTTAAACGGATTGGATTCTGGGGACCGAAGATTGAAAGGTCAAGGTCACTGTGACCTCACATCCGCCCCATTCTTGTGATGTCCAAGAAACACCTTGAGTTCATTTTTTTGTAATTTAGCAAAACGTTAGCAAGACTTGGAATACTTACAATGCTTACATATTGGTGATCAAAGGACAAAGGTCACTGTAATCTAACAAAACATATTTTGGATAACAAATTGAAACATTTCCACATAGAGAAAGTACTCACCCACTGAATGACGAGGAAAGGTGTAACAGCTGCTGAGGTGTCTCAGCCAATCAAACCCTCATTGCAACATTTCCCTTTTCTTTCTAAATCCTGAAATGAATTTTTCAATATGAGGCCAGAGGTTTGCGTATGTACACGTGATCCTCTGTCCACTGGTAAAACAAAGGATGAAAATCAATAAAACTCCTTTACAATACTGATGAATGGCCCCAAAGTCCACTATAGAGCAGCACCCCCCCCCCTTCGTACCTTCCCCTCCTCCCCCCTTCACTCCCTACTCCCCTTTCTCTCCCTGTCCCACTCCCCTCCCTCTTTCTTCTTTTTTTCTATAAGCCGACCTCTACTGTATCTACCCCTGGCATCTCACTGCAGAACACTGAGGAAAGCTCAAACTGCATCAGGCAAGGTGAGAATGATTCATACACTCTTATGTATTGTATCTGAGCTGTGGTATAATATTGAACTGTGCTATGCACAGTGCTTATCTTTTAGTCTGCATGAAATATTGGGTTGAGCACTGTAGTTAGCACTAAAGCAAAAATTGGAATGAAGGCGAGAGTGGCTTTGCATCGAGCAAACAAAATACAGCAGAACGGCTTTGAGTTTTTTTTATGGACATATTAAAGATGGGCAGGCTAATAATTAGCGCATTCACTCGACAATGGTATGCACAGAAATGTGCCATTGTTGGCAACTAACCAGGGAAGTTGGCACTTCATCTTTTTGCAGTGTAAAAACAATGTGTTCACTATCATGCTTCAGCGACTTCTGTCCAGTAACCTCTGCAGAAGTGTGATACCAATGTCTGTGAAATCTAACCCAGCTCGGTACAGCAAAGTCAGCCTTATTTGAACCTAATAATGTAAAGCTGTGACAGCGGTCTAGTAATTACATGGCGTTAGATTGCTTTGTTTTATTCAATATTTTCATTTTTCAGGAAACCTGGCAGGATGTTCTTCCTTGCGACATTTTTACTTTTTGGTAAGATTATTTATAGTTAACGTAATATAAATGAGTTTCTGAGTTTCTTTTTTTATTCCGTTTAGTGGGTTTGTCAAACATCTGCTCCTCTCTCTGCTTTACACTACTCACAGGCTTTGCATCATCCCAGAAGGTGATTCAGTTGACCTACTGCTCATTAGATGAGCACAACCTCAGGATGGATTGCAAATATGCAGTTCCCCCTGAGTCACCGGTACCGTTTTGCAAGTACACAAACGGGGAACGGCTCTTTGACACCACCGACCCGGACGAGGAGCAGCATGCCCCCTTCAAGAAGCGCGCCAGAGTCCGCATCTTCCCCGGCAACGTCTGCCGCCTGCTGTTTAAAAACTTGCCCAACGGCAAGTCCAACTTCACCTGCAACATCAAACTAGCCGACTCAGGCACGGCGTCTAAAACTTCAGTGGTTGAGAAAAGTAAGCTGCTCGGCTCTTTTTAAAAATTGTTTATATTTGAGTGACTGCCGAAACAAGATGCTCCTCCTCCTGAAACTGCACTATTTTTTTCTGATTGCAGGGCTCCTCCTCCCATGCTCAGGGTGGAGTGTCCTATTACAGAGCTGCAGTAGCCTAATGCTGACCTTGATGACACTTCCCATGCTGCTGGAATTTCACTGGCTGTGAACAAGGCGCCAAACTGCTGCCTAAGTTAACACTGCTCCCCGTAGTGACTACCCTGAAGTGGCGTGTATGCACAAAGCGCAATGAGCGCAAAGGAATACAACATGTATTTGGTATGTCGCAGGGCTGCATCAAGCACTCAATACGAAGCACACGTTCTACTGCATACACTTTATACTCCACAGCACTCCTACATATTAACAGTTATTTAAAATGCATTAGAAATCCATTGGATCCTTGTAGATTTCTGAGCGAAAAGTTTTTACAGGGTGAAAAGTAAAAAACATGAATGTCTTTAAAAGTCTATATTCTGTATTATTCAATAATTACATTCAGTTATTATTTTGCGGTTTCATTCAATGTAATGAAAGATAATCATTGTTGATAACAAGAAAGGAGCAACTGTGAGGGAGCAAAGAATAAGAGACATCGACTAAAGCTGCTTAATCATCGAGCTATTACAATTTTCTTAACTCAAAAGGGACGCAATGCCAAGCTCGCAGATTGACAAACATTACTGCTGACTATCAGATCTCTCTGAGGTAAGCAATCTATTTAGCCTTACTGGAATCTGTCCCCTGGGTCTTCCTCTTGGCTGCCAAAGGGGTAAAGAGAGGCGACCTCGTGCCACCGAGGGCCACATGTGGAAGGTTGCGTTGAATTTCGAATTTGATCTGATAGCAAGCAGAGAAACAAAAACTTTAACTACTTATGGATGCATGAGCAATAAAGTCCCCGTTCTACTCTATTCGAGGAGAGGATGTATAAAGTTCCTCAATTATGTGACGAAGAAAAACCAAAACACAAGCTCAGTTGTTACTTTGCCTTTCACATGTGCCTGAAACACTTGATCCATGTTCAGTTATATTTATACATGGATACAGAATATGCTTTCAATTATGCAATGTTTTCTCTGATAATGTAGATGATTTTTACTTGTATGTATGCACTGTAGTAAAATAGGTGACGTGTAGGCAAAGCACAATCATTTAAAGGAACTCTTGTACTATGTATACCGTATAATGACAATAAAATGAATTTCAAACGTATTGGCATCAAACGAGAACAATGCTCATCAAAAAAACAACAACCAATTAAATGTGTTTGAGCATCCATGTCCACAGTTAGCGTGTGCATTATTTCAAATGTTTCCAACTATTTGTAACTGTTCGATAACTGGACGAATAACATCCAGCTGCAACAATGAGGACGACGATTGAAGATGGTTAAGTGTATTTACTAAAACAATGTTTTGCAATATCACAGTAATAATGTGCTTAACACTAAAGTAAGCTGAAAGAGACGTCAGCAGTCTGTGGTGTGACAGTTAAAAAAACCCTCTTTTGGTCGTTTATATAGTACATGCATTGTTTGAAGACCAACTGTTATAAAGTTCATTTTACATTTTGAAACTTAAAAACATGCACATTGTGTAAATAGTAAACATTTTTATCTGTTTTGTTTTTATATATAATAAATAGTTGGTCTGAAAACTAAAATTTGTAATGTTACGACTAGTGACCACTACTCAATACTACTAATAATTTGCTTTTAAATGATAATAAAATGGATGATTTATTTTCATTATTTCCAAGTTGTTGATTCCGGTTGTAAATAACTGTAAAAGTAATTCTATCGAACATTGTATTATGATCAATTTTGCTGCAAAATCAGGAAAATTATACTTAAATAAAATGAATGAGAAACAAAAAAGTACACCGCGGTAGCTCTAAGACAATGAGCTACAATGAGCTATAAACATTCCTGATGGGTGGAGGAGGCCTCGCAGTTGGTGTTCCAGTCCATCCCAAATATGGAAACATTTTGAAAAGCATGGTTCAATTTACACTAACAGAGTCAAAAGATGGAGGCTGAGATTATTTTTGCGTGCCGAGGAGTGAACTGGCCGACTGTAAATGTGCACACAGTGTGGTTTTGGTTCCCTTTTTGGTTAATTCTAATAATAATAAAACCAATTAAAGGAACTTCATGGAGACATTGATCAGACTGCCTACTCATGCTCATCTAGTCTGCATACTTTGTGTAACAGTTACTCTAATAGTATACTGCTGTTTAGTGCTAAGGTGTTCCGGACAACTGAAATACGCACAAGACTTTTCTTCAACTGAATTACAACACAGGTAAATACAAACCCAGTCTGTGTTAATAGAAATGTAAGTTTTACTTGTGGAAATCACATGTAATGTCTTTGTATTTGTGGTGATATCAAATAAATTCATTGCAATTTCAATGCATTTAAAAAAAAATGCATCAACTAAGTTAAAGTTTTAAAACGTTATCTACTGTGTACTACTTTAAATAAAATGTTATTCAAGATTCAAATACATTTACTTGGTTCAAGTTTATTGAACCGAGATATGAAATGTTAAAATGTTTCACTCATCCACAGTATCACTGTTTTAAACACATTCTTCATAGATGTATAGCGCTTTCCAGGTAGAATAGATTTTTATTTTTAACTCAATTACTTGTTAAATTAAACCTAACAAATGGTAAATGAATAAAAGTAGTGATAGCATAATAATAATAATTTAATTGTCCTACATGTTACATGATTTGTATTATGGTATTATTATTGGCTGGGAATGTATTGACTGGTTGTTTTTGGAGTTGATATGATCTTACTTGTCACAGGTTCATTTAGATTTTTAAAAAAATGTTAAAAATGCCATCTGCTGCTTTCAGTGTGCAGTATTTTGTGACGTTCCCACGATGGAAAACATATTTTTTCTTTGTTTTTCTTTGTTAGATGTTTTTGGAGCATGTAAATTGGCTTACATCAACTTTTAGCCCAGGTCCTCCTGTTTAATATGATATGTGACATCAAATAAAACTTTGTGGTTAGTGAATCCATGAAGACAGTGTGTCTTCTTTTGGGGGGTTTTAGAGGTTAATCTGTGTCCCGGCGGTGAAGGGTTCAACGACCTGAACCCAACATGTCGCTTTTAGATGTCCTCTGGCTACGGGAACCGGTTTCTCTACATGTGAACAGGCCTTCTCGCTTGGCTCTGGTCGAACCTGTTTTTCCACTCTGACGTCACGAATTCCCCCGCGAGGATCCTGTTACCCGGAAGTCACCGCGCTGGTTTACCTGGGCGGCTCCTCAGGTGAGCTCACACGGTTATTACAGACAGAAACCTCGACACGGGGAATTTATTGTTGGCAGCTATAACCCCCACTCCTTGTTGTATATATTCGACGCAAGAGAAGTTCTTCAGGAACATCTGTGGCTTTTTCCAGGAGTAACGTTGAGAAGCGTCTTCGCGCAGCAGGAAAACAGAAAGGAGTAAACTAGTCAACATGGTCGTCGCCTGGTTGGTTTCGGTGCCTTTGTTCTTTTTCGCAGCGACAGGTGAGTGGTTTTTGGAGGTATTTTTCTTTTAAAAGTATGACGAAAGTCCACGCTTGAGTAATTATTGTAACATCTGTTCGCGAAACGACAGCAGCAGGTGTGTTGTCCCCAGCACTCGCACCTGCGTTGTTGCTAATCAACCTTAAATTTACCTCGGCCCTCTCTGGAAAAACACACCGTCGGTCCTGTTCTTCTCAGCTCGGTACCACGATGTGAAGAGGACGTTTGTGGGAATGAAATGGCATTATCTTTTAAAGTATACCGTTTACATGGCGATTTGTATCTTTTAAAATGTAAGTACTTTACGGAGCAGACAGTAGAGGCCTGCTTCCGCCCTGAACGCAGAGTAACAATATGCATTGCGATTCCGTCATAAATGTAGGAAGAATGCTCTAAAGATCTCTTAAAGCCGTTTACAAATACAGGTGGACAGGCCACAGAGCAGTGAAGAGCACACTCAATAGTCAATATTTTAACTAAAACTTTATATGCACTTGTTGGTGCAGTTGCTCTGTACATTTCTGTCTAAATTAATAATCTACTCTCTCTTGATTTTTAAGATATTTAGTGTCCCGAAGTTAAACTGCCACTCATTATATGATCAGGGTATTTACAGTTTTATTTCTAGGATGTATTGTAGACCATTATTTTCCAGTGAGTAGCCTCAAAACGAGTCTTTGTCATTGATAACAATATATTTTTATTTTTTTAACGGTGTCAGGTTTCCATGAACACCATGGCATCTACATTGTAGTGTGTTCTCTTGTTAACTCGTCCCAACTCTATTTAACAACAAACATTTGCATTAGCCAATTACATCATAGGCCTCTTGTGGATGAGCCAGATTAGTTAACAGGCCTTTGGAGCATTCCTTCAATCACTCTATCATCTGATTGTTGGACTGAGCAGAGAGATTTACTCTTCTTGTGCTGTAATTGAGTTCTGAACCTGAAACTCTCAAAGCATGCAAACAAAGAAGTCATGGAGTGCTCTCGTTTTGTTTTATGCTGACTGCTTATCTCCAAACCAAAACTGAGTGCGTTGCCTAATCTCAGCTGAGACGGCCTTAAGGAAGTAGAAAGAGTATAATGCCACATTTGGCTTAACAGAAAATGGACACATTAAATCATTTTAATTGTTGCTGTTTATATATTTTGATCTTCTAGTAAATTTGGGTGATGCATACAATGAATGACTTTGTACAGTACGTGATTAACTGGTTCTTGGTTTGTACCTTATAATTAAAGCTTCTCTGTACAACACAGGCTGGTCAGACAACAATGTGGTAGTTAAGTTGTGTAACTCCCAACACTTACAATAATAGCATTGCAATAGATAGAAATATACAATGATAGTGTGTGTGCAAGAATTAATAATGGTGTCTCCGTGGTAGCAGCACTTCTGTGACTGAAATGAGATGGAGTTTCTGACTGATCGCTGAGTTTCACTGGAAGTTTTCTGCCTCAGCAGACAGGAATTAGACCTGTCTTTATTTTTCGGTCACACCCTGATGACATTCAATGCCATTCGGTTGGCATCATGTGTTGTGCAATAGTTATAATTATGCAATTATTATAATAATTTTTTTACCCTATTAAGGACAGTTATTTTGCGTAGGGCTGCTGCTCAGTGTCATCTTAATATTCATTAATCGAACTGTTTTTCTATCAATCAAGAAACGCTTTTAAAACGTATCAAAAAAGTATATATTGTGACATTTTGGCAAATTGATTATTTTTATTTTATTGGAACCAATACATCTTTGTAATTTTCTAAACAACGAATTGATAATCAAAACAGTTTTATAAGTAGTACGGTTCAAATTTGATGGCCTTATTTTTTTAAATAAACTCATGCCATGTAGTTGACGAGTGTACCCAACTCCAGTTCTTCAAAGCAAGGCTCTGATGTCAGATGTAGTTCTTTTATGATTGGATCTGATGCTGTGCTGAAGCGGCCTCAGTCTTCATGTGTTCATGCTTGTGAATGTTCCAGCACAGACTGCATTAATGTTCGTCAATCTGCTTTAGCTTCAAATGAGAGGGATCAAGGCTGCAGACTTTTTGAAGTTTTGCTTGCGCAACATACATGAGTCTTTCCTTTAATATACATTCAGGAATTACGTTATTTTCTCTTTTTTTCATAATCAATTTTTCAATCAAACTAGACTGTGTAATGATGCCCTCCCCCCCCCCGGGGAAGGCCACGCAGTCACTGACTTTAACCTCATGAAGGAAGTGCCCATTTAAACTGCACCCCTTTTCGTGGTGATAAATGCTGGTCTTTGGAGGCACGATTACATGTTTTTGCAAATGGCGTTGCACTGTGTAAACTAATATATGCTCATTAGGTTTGTATAGTCAAATATCTTTTTACCAATGAAAATAAGAGGGATGTGAAGTCATCATCGGGTGTTTTCTTGTGCTTTCTGTACGTCCAGGTGTAACCGGCTTTACAGTCACCACCAGCAATGCAAATGTGCAGGTGAAAAATAATGAGGGTGAGTCGTGAAAATTCCAAATGTTTTGAGCGTAAAGCAGCCGTTGTGTGCCGTTTTTCTTTCATTTTCACAATACCCTCACGGTAAAGTCGTGTCTTCATCCTGGATGTAACGTGGACTCTGTCCTTTCAGGGACGGACCTTACATGCACGTATTCGGCCGACTTTGGTTCCAGCCCCCGAGTTGAGTGGAAATTTAAGAACCTGAAAGGTTCCCAGATGTTAGTGTTCTATGACCAGAAACCAACAGGTAAGTAGACGCGCAGTCTATTGTGGCATCCTTTGAGTGTTGAGAGGTCACATCTTTTATTTAGATTTTAGATTGGTATCCTGTTTGTATCTCTCTGTTAGAATCATATCTCAAACAACACCTGCCCAAGCATACAGATACATGTTTTAAATGATTTTAAAAAAAAAAACACATATACTTTATATCAACTAGTGTGAAATTAACCTCCCAAAGATGGTTTCTTTTTTTAAAAAGAAGCTAATGTAAGTTCTTGTGGCCAGTACTGGATTACAATACACAATATGGCATACAATTCCGAAATGTGTACTCACAATGCTTTTGTCTATCTATTTTTCAATGCTGCTGCTCATCCACAGAGCCATACGCCGGCCGAGTGACTGTGTATGGTGGTAGCAACCTGAGATTCTCCAAAGTCACCCCTGAGGATAATGGCGTGTACACCTGCGAGGTGACGTCAAACAGCCAGTTTGGGCTAGTCCAAGTGACGATGACCGTTCTGGGTAAGGATCCTTAAGTAACAAACAAATACGTCCTACCATCTGTAATCTGCCCAAACCTAAAATATTAGTTTGTGAATGTTATGGAGGCTGTGTGCTGCTTCACATGCAGAGACATGCTGAAAGCCTAATGCGTTTGTATCTCTATGGTTGAAATGCACTTATTGTAAGTCACTTTGGATAAAAGCGTCAGCTAAGTAATGTGTAATGTCCCGCAGTGCCACCAGGCATTCCCATGGTCAGGGTCCCTAGCTCGGTGACCACGGGCCACGCCGCCCTGCTCACTTGCTCCGACCCCGTCGGCTCGCCTCCGCCCAAGTACAACTGGTACAAAGATGGCGTCCTCCTGCCTTCTGATCCCAGCAAGATTGCTGCCTTCAAAAACGCAACCTACAAGCTGAACCCGGAAAATGGCAACCTGGTCCGCTGCAACCCATTACTGCGCACTGTCCATACTGTATTGAATTTAAAAAAATATTTACCCTGTTTGTCTCTTCAGGAGTTTCCCGCTTCTGTCAAGATGGACTCCGCTCAGTACACGTGCGAGGCTTTCAACAGTGCTGGGCCTCCTCAGCGCTCGAAACCCTTACCATTGGAAGTCCGTAAGTACTGGTGTCTTTTTTTATAAAAGACACTTCAGGCTGAGCCTGGAATTCAAGGTGCAGTCCTTTTTGACCCCGTTTAAGCCGCTGCACGCCACAACTTAAAGAATAGTGAACAGGTTTGACTCCATGTATAGTGCCAATAGTATCTGCAAAGCTCACCATTATCATGATACTTTTGTTTTCACTTTCCAGTTGTCAGTTGGGTGTTGCAGCAGTTTTAGTTTGATTTGACACTACACTGGTTTTTGTCTGTACTCCAACTAATGAACCTCTAATTGTGACATTTCCTTCAAGGGGACCTTAACGCTGGAGGAATTGTGGCTGGGGTGATAGTGGCTCTGCTGTTTGTGGCCCTACTGGTATTTGGAATTTGGTTTGCCAAGAAGAAAGGCTATCTGCCCAGTGAGTATTCCACACTGTTAAAATCATCGTCAATTGTCTGATATTTACCAGAGACTTTGGATGTCCTTTAATAATCCAGAGGAGAGGGTCAACTAACAGAAATTGTTGGAAGAAGGTGTATTGAGACGGCAAAATTTTGGTCGTTAACTCGCTATGAGACGATATGTTTTTACTCTGGCCTAAGAGCTAAAGTGAGCGAAACATTAGTTGAATCACAAACTTCTTAATCATGCCATCTATTGTTGATGCATATGTAAAATGACCCGAGAAATGTATCCCAAGAACTAAATATAATTAAAATGCTAAATGAGCCATTCAAAACAAGTGTGACTCAGATCCAACACTACAAAAAAGGGCAGTTTTGTGAGTCAGTTGCTTAATATTCATGTTTACCATGTTTACTTTATCCCTCTGACGTTGTTTCCTTTCTTACCTTTACAGAGAAGACTGAAAGGTAAGAGGATTTTAAATTTAAAAAAACTTAGCAGATCATCTGTATGTCTTTAGCATCTCATCAGAAACACACAGGTTTAACATGTCTGTCTTATTGTCCCTGCAGCAAACCAAAGCCCAGCGTGGTGTACCAGCCGGCCTCCTCTGTGTACGGTGGTGGTGAGGATGAAGCTGTGAGTATGAGTGTTGTTGATGTTATTCCGCGCTGCTGTTGGTTCAGACTGAGCTGTAGGAAACATGTTTTTGGTTCTGATTTTGTCTCTTTGCCTTTCAGGGGGAATTCAAGCAGAAGTCATCGTTCGTGGTATAGTCTTCATAAACCGCAGGAGATCACCTTCATTTTAAATGTCTGGTGTGGGATTTTCCTCAGGTTTTCATTGTTTTTTTGTTTTTTGTTTTTGCTCCAAGTTGCAGTTTTCTATAAACCAGTGTGATTGTGCACCCGACCGGTTCTCTATGATGTCTCAGATGCATCAAGGTTAGACGATAAATGTAGACTTTTAAAACTTAAGGGACCTATTAGAGACCCTTTTAGCATGTACGGACATGTTCCCATCTTTATGTTTGCAGAGTGTGTTTTTTGTTGTTTTTCTGTGGAACTTTTTAAATTATTCTGATAATACATATGCATGTAAATTTGTAAACAAATTAAATGCAGCACAGATAATTGTACTAGTCAATAAAGCCCGTATTCTGAGTTATTTGGAAGGAAAATGGACTCATGAGTACAACTAAGCTTAACTTTTTACAGCAAGATTTTTATTACATTTACAGACCCATAACCTTAACCTCGGACTATTCTCTTCTCACTGAGTCTGTCTGTAAGCTCAACTGTGAAAGGACCATGTATATCAAAGATGGAATAGGGAGCATAGATTGAGTGTCTCAAAGTTTCTTTTTCTTTTATAACAAACACAAAATTGATGTAATGTACATTTTTTAAATTTCTATTAAAGTTTAATGTTTTTGTAAATACAGTACTGTTTTTAGGTTTCTAGAACAATTTAACCAGGTGGACATTTTAGGTACACTCTTTGTTGTATTTAGCCGATGGCGCCCCCCCCCAGGCACGGTTGTTCTGCTCCTACACGTGTGTGATATCTCTTGTGTATGCATTGCGGTGGCACCAGCTGACAGCGGGGCCAGACTTTCCTCCCCCCCCCCCCTTGTAAACAATGGGGAAACTTCACAACCAGATTGGCTAATACAGGAATGACTGATAGATGTCAGATATGATGCTGCACCTTTTTTGTGACTCAGAGGTGTGGCCAGTGAATGACTATGCGTCATTCAAATGCAACATTTTTAAATTATTAACACTGAGTTCAGAAGGCATTTTTTGTGTGTGTGTGTGTAGCTTCATCCACAAATGATCAGGATGTCTATTTAAGTGGTTTAATGAGGTAGGACATCAATCATGAGTCAATGTAATCTATCGGGTAAAATTGTCAAAATTTTACCCGAAAATATTGAAACACTTCTTTATTGCTTAACCATTCCTCTGCATAAGATGGAGCTGATGAATCGGCTGGTGTCACTTTTGTCACTTTTCCTTATGTGATGGTCAATAAACTGTAAAACTGCGTCTTCTGTGACAAGTAATGTTCAGCTGTGCTGAGTCAGTTAAGCTACAGTATGAAATGTTTGTCCTCGGCCCCTTTTTCAGTTTTTGTTTTTGTGAAGGTGTATCAAGAAAGTGACACTTTTACTAATAAAATCCCACCTGGAAATTAGGCTTTGAAGTGAAGACTGATTGCTTATTTTACTTGATTTTAAGAATATATGACAAAGGCAAAGAAACCAGATACACAAATGGACTGCTTTAATAGTGGTTATCCTTTACACTTCATGCCATTCACCATTCAATGCTTCACACCCATTCATATACTGATGGCAATACTGGTGTTATTAGGTTGTTATCAAAAGTTATGTTATGTGAAGTTGTTTCAATTGACAAAGTCAACTCAGAAACTTTCAAAATCAAATGTATAGTATCAGTAAACGGGTATTGTTTTGATACAAAATGATTAGGTTTCCTTTTTGTCTTGTGCCCAGTTCATATGAAACTGCAAAAAAATAAAATACATACTTAATCGAATGGGCGAAAGATTTTGACATGTTTCCAAAGTTGTCACCCATGAGTTGCTGTGGCAACTGAGGATGGCGTGCAGCTCTCTGATTGACACCACGCATGCGCATATAGTATCGACACCCACTTTCCCAGACAGGAAGTGTGACTTTTTCCAGCGTCTAGCCTCACCTCGACGCTTTTTATCTTACTGCTTGGTCGGTGTCGGCTCATAAGTTCAACAACAATGACTCAAACCGAGAAAATGTCGACGCTGCTTTCGGGTTAAGCTACATTCCGCGTGAAAACCGTCCAAAAACTCACTTCCGGTCCTGTCAGAAATCCGCGTCCTGCCTCTTTAACTAAAGGGGCCGCGCAGTCAGAGCTGCAACATTTTACAGGCTGATCATCCGCCCACTCGGCATCCATTCATAAATAAGACCGTCGTGTGGATAGGGAAGCTCGCACAGCATCTGTTTTTCTTTTATTAATTCACTTCGATCGTGTGCGAGTGTGTGGCGGAAGGAAGCAGACATGTTTACCTCGGTCGGGGACCGTGAATCGGGGGCACGGCTGAGAGGGCAGAAGTGACTTCCCATGGCTGACCCCCCTGCTGATGGTTTTGACTTCATGTGCGAACCGTCAGGAGGCGGCTCGATCTAGCGCCGAGCGTTTCCCTCGGAAGGTTTGGTGTCTTGTACATACTTCGCTCAAAGTCACCCTCGTTTGAATAGTCTTCCGCTTCCATCCCCCTTCTCCTTCTTCTTCTTCTTCTTCATTTTTTTTTTTAAATTTTCTTTTTGAATAAATGAAAACGTCCCCGGAGGGTCGGCGCCCCGCCTGACCGATGGAGCTGTGAGTTATGGCAGCTAAAGAAGAACTGTACGCCAAAGTGACGCCGCGGAGGCAGCGGCAGAGCCGGCCGAGCACCGTGAAACATGGGTCCACTCTGGACGTGCTGCTGTCCATGGGCTTCCCCAAGACCAGGGCGTGAGTACACAGCTGTACTGTCCCAACACACGCACCCGCACACACACACACGCACGCACGCACGCACACGACCTTACTGTAATGTGGTAGGACCAGGCTATCCAGCAGCAGCCCTCCTTGCGTGGTTTATCCTCGTGTTTCAGTATCATAATCAGCCGATCTGAAGCATCTCTGTAGCCGAGAGGAGACGTGTCTCATGGGGCCCATTTCAAATGACCCCATTAAATTAAAAAAAAAAAAGTAGTGTAACGCGGTGGTTGTGCAGCAACCACTTTAGGGTGACATATACTAGTTCGATGTTTACTATCTTTTAAGTCACCTGTGATTTCAAATACATGTAGTCTGTACGTAAAAGGAGAAAATACCTCCGAAAATACTATAGCAATACTACTTAACAATAAGTACATAACAAATTTGCTCCACTAATGTTACTGCTCACTCTTTCCACCACCAATGCAGCAACAACAACAACAACATAAAAGCATTGCTAGAAAAGGTACCGTACTTTGTGTGTCCATATGGGTCCAAACATGTATTTTCTTTTTGGACATATCTCCTACTACAACAGAAACATATGAGAAATGCTGAGGGTTTTCTGAGTCACACTTTGACTTTTCCAGCTCTTCGTATTTTTCAATGAAAACCTGATCTAGTGGGCATTCCTGCACCTGCTTCTTCTCATTCATCCTCGAAGTGTTGCCAGGAAACAAGCTGTGGCTCATGAATGTAGTGTGCGGATGATGTAATTGCATGGGGGAAAAAATGACATGTTTTGCCATAGGATCGTGTGCTGAAGTATTTGGTTTTACACTGGAAGACTGTAATAGATGTTTTTTATTATGTCTATTATCAATGAATATGATGGTAGGCTGATTTAATCCTTTTTTCATCTTGGTAGCTGCACCTCTTTAGCACCAGCTCCAATCCTTCGATAGGGTTCGTATGGCCACTGGCGCTGAAAGGATATCAAATTCTAATGGAAGTTCCACACGCCTCAGTTTTCATGTCAGTCTCCTTCAAATGTATGAACTCTATCTAATCGCATAATCTACCGTCATAATGTCCATCCTCGCGGTTTGTGTTATCAGTGACACATTATGCATATATCTAGCCCGATGGTTTCATCTCACACAAAAGCCTTTCTGTGTGCAGCATGCCCCATGTAAATTGTGCCATGTAACAAAAGAAATGGTTCACTTTGAGCCTGTGTCGGATGGAGAAGTAATCTCGGGGCTGCGTGATTAACCTTCGGATCTACAGCTTGAGTTGTTGACAGTAAAACCTACTAAGTCTCTCAGCAATATAAAATAACTAATGGTTGGGACATATCTGAGTATTGAGCAAGTCTTTTTTCCTTCAACTGTAGACAGATACAGTACCTCCGAATTTGTTTTTAAATCTCCTGCAGAACGGGCTCATCCTGCCTCCATTGCTCCGGACTGCAGCTCTCTTTCTCCTCCTAAACAATTCCTGCAGATGATATATGAGTGACTGTGGTTGGTTACATTTGCAAACTAACATCTATTACTGATGACATCATACACCGTGATGAATGAAGTTCTGAAATTAAAATGAAGCAGAATAATTCAGCGTCATTGCCTTGAAGTCCGTCTGGTCTACAAGAGGACGGTAAAGATGGAAATACAGAGGGGTACGTACTACGGCACGGGCCAGGATACGCAATGTTCACGCACAACTCGGTACCTGACAGACCTTCATACTCGGTTCCACAAAATCTGTTTCTCGATCCTCTCGCCGAATGTCCCGTGCCATTCTTTATTTCAGCCACCAAAGCACAATACAGTGACACATTTTGCTATCAGGCCCTTCCCGAGACGAGGAGAAGTAATAATAGAAGAATCAGTTATCACTCATGACTCCAGGGAACAAGGGATTCATATTTTTGACGAGTTAGTTTAAACCAGTAGGGAGCATGAACCCCCCCCCCCCCACACACACACACACACAGATGCAGCCCCTTTAATTCAATTGGGGGAATTTTGAGCTGAGTCATTCAGGAGCCGGATGGACGGTGATCTTTCTCCTCGTTCTGATCGTCTCTGACGGTCAGAAGCAAATTTGGAAACGGCCGAGAGCCGGACAGACAGAGAGTTTTTAATGCTTTTGTTTAGTCATAGAAAGCTGGGATTGGAAGAAAAAAAAGGCCGATCTATTTTAGTTGGACAATGAGTTGCTTTGGCCTTTTTCACTATCCTTCCTCCTCAAATAGAAAATGCAGACCACTCCACGACCTTCAATCGAGCAACACACAGTATGATATCGTTACATGTCGATGCTGCAGTCACACACCTTAACAATGGCAAACAACACTTACAAGTTGTCTGAACTAAGGAACCCGAATTACAATTATTCAATTTTTAACACTTTTCGCTTGATCGCAGACAAACAACATGCTCAGTGGTTTTGAAAAGCAAGCTTATAAGACCAAAGGAAGCAGTCGGTATTTCCCCGGCTCCTCCTTGTCACCTGCCTCAGTGCAGCGTGTAAAATACAAAGATACTTTTCAGGAGACGGATTTGTGTAGGATAATTTGCTTGAGCTTTGTTTCTTTTGTTATTGAGAAGAATAATGTGCCAATTGTGAGCAAGGAAAACAGGAAGTTGATGACCAAACTGTAGCAAGTACCTTGACTAGAATGAGGCCATGGCCTTTTTTACTCATTGTGGTATCATCGATATCTAGACGCAGGCATAGAACTATAAAGGTTTCCTGCTATGCTGTGCAGCAATGTCATGTGATGTTTTAGACCAACAAAATATGTTCTCACAGTGATGACTGTCTCTGGAAACTCTAACCACTATACTTTGGTCTGAAAGCCTGCGCTCACAGCAGCAATATGAGATTACGAGATATATAGCTCTGAGGTTAATGTTGTTCAAGATTGGCTGATTGAAGAGAAGAGACACAGGCCCCACTACTTTAACCGTAACATTTGAAATTGGGGCTGGTTTTAGATTCATGTCCCTCTCTACATTGACATTTACACAAAATATTTTTTTATTCCATACTTTTGAAGCAGAAAACAAAATAAATGTTGAAATTATTGGGCAACACTTGCTGAAGCATAATGGCTTGTCTGTGGTGTTGGACTGATTATTGTACTTACAAACAGTAATTACAGATTGAACATTATAAAAAAGAGCACATTTTGACAATTTCAAATTGTTTCGTCCAACCAACACTCCAAAACCCCAGTTGACTATTTCACAAAATAGAGAAAAGCAGTGAATCCTCACATCAGAGAGAGCTGATTATTGCATATTTGAAATATTGACACCAGACTGCACCCATGATGGGATCCTGTGGGACTATGCAAAATATCACTCTCACTTTAAGATTCTATACAATGCTAATTACATACAGATTGTCACTGATCTCTCTCATGCTCATTGTCGGTTTTATTTGTGGTCCTCGAATGAACATCTCAAAGCCCCGGGGGTTACTGAGAACACATCTACCTTTGATATCATCACGTACAGTTCGCGCTGCCAGCGTCAGAAGCCTTTTCTGTGTTAAAGAGGAAGTCTGTGTGTAATGCAGAGTTTTCTCCCATAAACACCGGTTTCATAAGCCCTGCCTCAACTACAACTATATGTCTCATCCCGCTTTTACCTACATGAGAAACCGTTTTAATTTATACAAAGGCTTTTCTTAACAGTTATACACAAGTCATGCATGAATGTGACATTTTCGGGGCCTACACATGCATCTTGCCAGAGCAGAAGCCTGTACCCGAGGCAGCCAAGAGGAAGTCGCCCCTCTCCGAAAGTAGCTTGTGACCTTTTGCTGAGCGCTCTGTGGAGATGGTGGTTGATGGGCGGCATCAGCAGGAGATTCACATGTCGCTTGCAGATAGGAAAATAAGTTTGGTTCGTACTTTTGAGTCATCAAAGTGTTTTTCTATTAAAAGCTGGGAGATTTTAAACCTCATACCTTTTATTTATTGGACGTAAATCATTTACAGTGTCTAATCAGAATGAAAGAAATGGCGTCCACATGCCTACAAACCAAGGCCGTCCAACATATGCTGTTTGCTTCAAATGACGCATCCTGGGACTTCACAGAGTGCTGTGTGATGCATCCTTATTTTGGCACTGTGCCTCATCTATTCTTGGTGAAATATTTTATTTGTGCACTTTGACTCGTCTCACTGACGTCACTTGTTCAGCGCTAAAAATAGCACACCTTGCTCCACTCTGGTTGGAGTATTACTGATTTGTTCCACCTGATAAGCCTGACGGACACCTGGCGAGGATTTCTATCAATAAGTATCAAAAGTCACACCAACGGCAGCACACTTCATTTAATGGTGTCAATCTCTGACTTGCTCTCTTTGCCCCTGTGGACTATTGGCCTCGCTTTTTCAGAAATAGTGAAGTGAGAAGAGGAAAAAAAGATCCTGACACAGGCTGCACACAGCGAGCTTTGTTAAAGACGTGCTGCTGAAACATTGCTCTGTCAGTTTAAAAGAGGCTTTGTGAGTGTCTCTAATGGACCCTAAACAAAATGCTGTGGTACCAAAAACTCTCAAAACATTTCCACCACTCCGACAGTTAATGGGAATAGTTTAAAAATGTTCTAATATATTTTGTCAATAAGAATTTGTCAAAAAGAATGATACGTCTCTCTTGTTTGTTCAGTAAATACAAAGTGCTAGCTGCCTGTTAGCTTAGTGTGTAGCGCATTGATGGGGAGCTAGCTAGCCGGCTACGACCCTGCTAACGGCTGCTAATCAACTGTATCTAAGCTGCACTGCAGTTAGCCGGTTAACTTTACATACACGTATCTTCCAATATTCAAACTACTCGTTTTAAATCTCACTTACTTAAGTATTGTTAATTAACAGTGGTCACAAATAACCGTTACAACGAATAGTTAAGAGGGCCGCGTAAGAAACCCACTTCACTTTACTGTTTTTAGGTATTTCACACAAAAAAAACCTTGTTTTTTGCGTCAGTCATTGCTAGTTTTAACCTTGTAGGTTTTTGGTGGTAGCTTACACAGGAGTCTGAAGGGTGTCTGCGCTCCACAGGGGCCTTTTGTACAGATATCTTAGGCTGTTTGGGACAGTATTGTTTCTAGTTCTTTCTTTGATACAAATCTACAAAAACAGTCAAAAAAACAGTCAAAAAGGATTTTCATAACTGAAAAAGACTCGATGTGAAGTTAGAGTCAATGTTTATACATCTGGCAAATGCCTCGCAAGACAAATTCTGGATCTAAATGTTTCCTCTTTTTTCCTAGAAACATGAACAAGTGGAATTGGAAAAATGAAATGCTCAAATTTAGACTGCAATATCATGTGCCAAACACCACAGGGAGGTTGAATTTTTGGGGAACGCTAGGCTCTGAAACACAAACATTTATCTGCTCCATCATCATCGTAACTACTTTTTAAGTTTTCTGTGAATAATGGGAGTTTATTTATTTTGTCTTGACTATAACCGACCACGCCATAGCCGCTTCCCGTTACAACATGAGTCAGTAAATGGTGCTTTGCTGCCATGACTCCGCTATCTGTTTTAAAACTTGGCACATCTCTTCCCCCCCCGGTCTTTGTGTCCTTAAGCACAACCCGAACAGATCTGCTGCAAAGCCACAAGTGTTCATGTTCTTCTTTTCGTGGGCATTCAGCGGTTGAATAGGTGGAAGGAGATGAAAGCTGTGACGTCTGGTGTTGGTCACCACTAGGCCCGACTTTAGGCCAAGCTCCACGTAGGGAAGCGCGTTTCCGCTTGCTGACGGAGCTCCTCTTGGGGTGCAGTCCAGTGGGCAGCAGCAGCAGCAGCAGCAGCCTCGGCGCTGTTGGAGCGATAAGTGGTTAGTGGTGAGTGTTCGCTGTCGCCTTGTAAACAGGAAGTGTTCGCCCATAGCGCTGAGTCGAGGAGGCCCCTGTGGGAGTATGTAGATGTGTGTATGTTGAACCAGGGGGGACATGTTTTTTTTTAGCGTCAGTTCTAGATGCTTGTTTCTTTTGGCTTCTTTTGCTGGTTTCTGTTTTTTTCCCCCTTCCTGGCTTATACTTAGCAATGTGTTCGTCATTCTTTCCGAGTTGAAACACAAAGTTTACAGGAATCTGAAGTGCTCGCGCTCATGAGAGACTGTGAGCTACATTTAAAGTGATACCTTTCTCTCGCAGCCTAATAGAAGCTGCAAGAAAATGAGGTTCACATACATGAAAAATCAAAAACGTTCTTTTCACACGAACAGGCATCTAGCGCATTTCATCTGTAGTGGAGAAGCAGCAACAGGAACAAACGCTTGCCATCTGTGGTTTAAAAATGGTGAATGAGCAAAAGAAGTGAAAGCTGTTTTTGAGCCCCGTCAAGGTAATTCATACAAAGTCCAGCTGATGTGATGTGAAATCCATAGTGACTTCTCTCCCTAGCTCTGTCAGACCGCTTTTTATTATCTTTGTCCTGCTGCAAACAGGAAATACAGTTTTATAAATAACTCACTCAGTTCTTTCTTTCTGAGAGCAAAGAAGAAGCCTCCAGGTTAGCTGCAGGGATCGAGGACAGTGTCCCAACGATAGTGGAACATGAATTTAAAAAAATGGATAAAGATCATTATTTTCAAGTGTCAAACGGCAGATGTCGTGTACAAGGTTGAGTGGGGGGGGGGTTCATGGCTAAACATGGACCGGCTGGCCCATAAGAGAGAGACGGCGCCTGTGCAACTGCTCCCTGAAGCTGTCGCAGATGTTAATTCTCCTGCTTTCTTTTTGCCTCGAGAAGGCACTAAGTAATCCAAATAGATGTTATTCTTAACACTCAACGTAAAAAGACAACAAATGCATACAGCTGTTACTTTTATGTGTTTAACCTTTCTTTACAGTCTTAGAGTCAATTATTGTTGGTGGCACAATGAACGGTCGAGGTATCTATCCAAAAACCAAACCATACATTTCATCTTTAACGTGCTTCTGGGTGTGTGCTGTGACTTCCTTCTGGTTCCTTTTTTCGGTCTGTAAAGGTTACAGGTCTTCCTGTGTGGTTGAATTACTAGATAGCTTTATTTACTGCCTCCCAAGTTCATCAAAAAGTATGCAGGTCCTTATTTCGGTGCTATGCACCTGATAACATATTTCATGAGTAACAGACAACTCTAAGACTGTAGCAACCGCTGTGCAAAGTCACAGTTAACACTGTTAGGAACGGTTTAAAAACATAACAATCTTTCACCGGATTCTCTGGAAGTGAAAATTGGTGGCCCCATTTTAAAGGTTTGAGTCCGGTATCGGACTCCACCACATTTTATTTTTAAGGAGGACTAAAAAAGTTCCCGGTTTATTTCAAGACCACAACTTGAAAAATACAGGGCTCACGCACAGAGTCTTGGTCTTGCCCTACATTGGTCTTGATCTTGATTTTAACCCCTCAAAATCTTGGTCAATACTTAGTGGTCTTGGTCTACAAGAAGCCATATAATCTACTTACAGTTCTGAAGCTAAACCCTCCACCATCCTGCATTGCATTTTGAATCAACGAGTAAAACATTGTAGGCAATGTAACACTTTATCTCCCGTTTATAATTTATAACTGGAACTGGGTCTCCATTCATTTTGACAACCCAAAAGCTGATTAAATTCAAGTAAAATGTCCGACCATTTTCTATTATTTTATGTCTCGAGAGTTCCCTCTCATAAAATAACACAGATTAGAAGCAGGCAATCCAATATTGTAGCCTGGATTGGATTTTGTGACGTCTCAGTCACATCTGCTTGTAATCCCATCATGCTTTCTTTCTCCCTCCTCTGCTAAGCACCAGGTGGAACCTTTGAATAAAACCACTGTATGTCTTAAGTCTTCCACATGGCGTAGGGGTTTATATTGTAGCATGAAACAATTAGGTAAAATGCTGTAGTTGGCCAGATAGGCTAAACAAACAGCAGACCTCTATCCAAGTTGTGTCTGTGTTGTCTGTCTTTCGCTCATCCTCGGCCTGCCTTTAACGGCATGAGCAGTTTACAGAAGTAGCTCTCTGTGAGCCATCTGCTACGCCGCTGCGGCCTCGGCGTTCGCATGCTGCGCGCCGTCACTGCACAGCGCCCCCGGGGTTCAGGGACTCTCGATGTATCTAGGACCCTCTCAGTGGAGCAAATGTAAAAATAGCCCACTGACACTCAAACGCTAGAGGGACACAACGAACGCTAGTCGACACACATAGAGAAGCGGCCAGGCGTCTTTATCGCGCCGCAAATGGAGGCAAGCGGATACATCTGCAGTGGGACATCATGTACTTTCCGCTCGTTTGTTTTATTTCAATATCAGCTGTGGTTTCTGTTTCATTTTCTTTTTTTTTTTAGTAGAACAGGGGCAATAAGTGTTACGCTTTTAAACTAGTATGGATTTGTTACCACATAACGCAGCAAGAACTTCAACTAAAAGGAGCTGGGATTGTAGCATGTAGGCATGTAGTTGAGTCCTAATGGCCAGATGCTGTGGACACAATGTGCAGTCACCCTAAATGCATCATATCCTGTTGCTCAATAGTGAGATGAGCCGTTTGCTACTTCAAATGTCAAACTGCTATCTTTAGTTTCTTGTCAGTGATCCAAGTTGTTGATAAAGTATCAAAAAATCTACGAAGCGAGGTGTTCCTGTATTTTCTTTTTTTCATGTATTTCTACTTTGCACAGAGACTTTAAAATAAAAGAACAGACAGTTTGTTATCTGTAGAAGTGACTTTCAGAGGCCACTGACTCTCACGTCATCATTATGAAAACACACATTTTAGAATACTAAGTGGAGGAGCTAATGTTTTCTTAATCTTTGCATATGAGGCTTTACATGTTTTCAATAAAGTCTCTTCTAGATATTCCAGTTATTCCTCTGGAAACTGAAGGAAGCTGTTGGAATCAGTGAATCCCTTCAGAGGCGGCCCAAAATACCACAGGTTTTATAAAAAGACACTAATTAGATTCTGAGCACTCAAGAGTAATCAGGCAATCAGCTCTTGTTTCACAAATGTTAAGGTTTATGAAGTGACACCGGTGAAAAACACAGCTGGGCTTTTCTTTTCTTGTCAATATCCATTACACAAAAAGACAAAGCAGTGTTGTATTTTTCTCATTTTTCTCTTCATGGTGTCTTAATATTTTCACATTCTGCTGCCGCGGAATTGAATTGTCGATTCCCACTGTCCTCTATAGCGCAGCACTCATCTACCGAGTTGCTTATAATCAAATTTTAACATCTTTTGATATATTAGTAATTTTCAATTTAGCATCAATGCTAATTTCATGGAACTCAGGCATGAAAAATTAAGTCCTGTCCAAAATTATAGCTTTGCTGTTCTCTCTGGATATTTGCTCTTTGTTTATTGTCACGTGAGAGCACAGTTTCCTCCTAATAAGCACGGCCCGGAAAATAAATGATTGATTTTGTGACTTTGCTTTGACCGATCCCTCTCTCTCTCTCTCTCTCTCTCTCTCTCTCTCTCTCTCTGCAGCTTGAAAGCGCTGGTTTCGACAGGAGGGAAAAATGTCCAGGCAGCTTGTGACTGGTGAGAGCGCCACACACTATGTAGTTTCACCCTTGTTAATGTGCGATGGAAATGCAAACAGAAACCCACTCGGCAAATCAAAACATCCCCTGACCCAGTGAAGTGTGTCACTGTGCACTTGCAACTGTGTCGCCCCCTGCTGGACGTCAGCCCCCCTCCCCCCCTTGCTGGGGTCCACCTATCGCTCACCACTTTTGGGTCTCCCTTGGTCTGCCGCTGCAGGCTCTTCTCCCACGTGGACGACCCGTTCCTGGACGATCCTCTGCCCAGAGAGTACGTGTTGTATCTGCGACCCAGCGGGCCGTTGCTCCAGCAGCTCTCGCACTTCTGGCAGCAGTCCCGCCTCTCCTGTGGCAAGAACAAGGCGCACAACATCTTCCCCCACATCACCCTCTGCCAGTTCTTCATGGTCAGTGCTCGGCGCTCTGCCGGTTTTCTGTCGCCGCCGCGCAGCTGATGACCCCTTGTTTTGCTTCTCTCCGCGCTCAGTGTGCCGATGACAAGGTCGAGGCTCTGACCGACGCGCTCCTGACCACCGTGGCCAAGTGGAAAGGTCGTATCCCCATGCCCCTCCCGCTGGAGCTCTACACCTCCTCCACCTTTATTGGGCTCTTTGTGGAGGAGCAGCTGGCAGAGGTGCTGAAGAGTTTCGCGTCCGATTTTGCAACCGAGTCAACAGCCAAAGCAGGTTCGAGACCCCCTTTTGTCCCTTGGATGGGAACTTACATGGTTATTGTTCCCAGACCTGCTTAAGATTTTTCCTATTTATATTTCTGAGCAGTATAAGCATATTTTGGGGATAAGCTGCAGTTTTGCCAGATGATAAATTCCCATTTTACATCTAAATATGGAATAAAGTAGTGCACATTTCTCCTTTTTTCCAGATGTCCATGTCGAGCCTCATAAGAAACAACTTCATGTCACTTTGGCATACCACTTCCAAACCAGTCACCTCCCAACTCTGGAAAAGTTGGCCAAATCAGTGGATGTGTCGTCAGGATGTGACTGGCTGGCTGTGCTCTATTCTCGGGATATTCGGTTCGCGAATCACGAGGTTTGATTTGCTTACTTTACAAATGACTCCTTTCTCTCAGTTTGACATTTTTGACTTCAAGGAAAAGAAATGTTTTTACTATCTCAATTTTCCAGATCTGCACTTTAATTCCACCCTGCCTTTTGTCTAATGGCTGTTCACCATCTGCCCCCTCCCTGCAGACACTGCAAGTCATGTACCCGTATGTGCCTCAGAATGACGACGAGCTGGAGCTGATGCCGGGAGACTTCATCTTCATGGCCCCCGGGGAGCAGAGCAGTGCCAGCGAGGGCTGGGTGTACGGCACGTCGCTGGCCACGGGGCTGTCGGGGCTGCTGCCCGAGAACTACGTCAACCGCGCTGATGAGTCCGACACCTGGGTCGTCCACGGGTGAGGAGACGACCGTCGCCATGTGATTATAAAAAAAGACAAAAGTACACAAATGAGGGAATGTTTTTCAGCTGAATGGGAAAATTAAAGGGAAAGAAAAGAAAGTGAATCATCTTCTTGGCCTGCTTGTGGACTGGCCCTTTGACTGGATGACGCCCACATCGCTGCACTCCTTGTTCCCTCATTCCTTCCTCTTCGTTCCTCTCAATACTCGATTGTTACTCCCTGACTTTGAACTGTGCCCTACTTTTGCTTCTTCATACATTTCTGTGAGCTCGCATAATGTATGCTGTATGTCAACAGCACTTTGCTGTGTGTCCATCTTCTTTCTCAGTCCGCTTTGTGTTGTATTTAAAGTGCAATGGGACCAAAGTCTCTGTGTGTGTCCGATCCTCAGGTCTCACTCAATGACCACCTGTGCGTCTCCGTCTAACTACGGCAGCACCGTGGCTGGGTCGCTATTTGATGCACAGCTGGGAGACAATCTGCTTGACAGTTTTTTGACTTCTGATGGCCACGCTGGCCTCTGTCCTCCTATGCAGGTATGTGATTTTTTTTTCCCCCATTGGCTGCAGAAAAACAAATGTGTCATCAGGCTGCATGCAGAAGTCAAGAGAACCTCACTGAATGGCAGTACATGCTTCCAGCAGGGAAGTTCTCTGTAATGCTCTTAAATTCGAGATGAATCTTTTCTTCAGGTGTCTGGTCCAACCAGTCAGTCGTCCCCGTCCAAGATGAGACTGTTTGTGTGTCGCCATGGCGAGAGGATGGATGTGGTGTTTGGGAAGCACTGGATCACTCAGTGCTTTGACGCTAAAGGTTTGCATGGATGAGAGATTGATGGCTCTTTTTTGTAGGCTTACACTGGACACTTTTTGTGCATTGTATTTACAACTGTAACATTTTCATTTGTTTTTGCGTAGGCCGATACATTCGCTCTAATCTCAACATGCCATCTAGCCTGCCAGCTCGGAGCGGAGGTCACCGGGATTATGACAAGGATTGTCCAATTACTGTGTTTGGCTCCACCCAGGCCCGTCTTGTAGGTCAGTACATTTTTATACACTTTATTTTGATGTTGTGAAAGAAAATACTGTAATAATTTAGGTTTTAAAGGATTATTACAACAAATAACACAGTGGGGATAGTGTTTAAATAAAGATTAAAATGGTATGATATGGTTTTGGTCCACTTCAGGTGAAGCCTTGTCAGAAAGCAACACAACAGTAGACTTTGTTTACTGCTCTCCTTCTCTGCGATGCGTCCAGACTGCTCAGCACATCCTGCAGGGTAGGACCTCAGTACCACACAAACGTTACACAAAGTATATTCAGGTTCTTCAGCTGGCATGTGATGCCAGATGCATTACATACATTACAAAAAGTCATCTGTGCATGATGGCATTTGTCCCTTAATATTGTTGGTTTTGGATTGTAAAGCCTAAGTCTAGTCATATGAAGTTTTCTTATATCTCTGTGGTACTTGGAGGCATCAGTAGGTAACAAAACATAGACAATGAATAGGTTTACCTGAAGGTGTTCATGTGAAGATGTATATAGCGAGGGAAAATGACATAGATGTGGAGATATCTTCTTCTTCTGCAGTTTATCTCTGTGTTTCACTCTGTCAGGTCTCCAG
Organism: Pungitius pungitius; assembly: GCF_949316345.1. Taxonomy (NCBI): domain Eukaryota; kingdom Metazoa; phylum Chordata; class Actinopteri; order Perciformes; family Gasterosteidae; genus Pungitius; species Pungitius pungitius. Next base: position 9,345,437 of record NC_084915.1, on the reverse strand, counting down.
CTGGAGGGAAAGACAAAAATCCGTGTGGAGCCTGGATTGTTTGAATGGACCAAGTGGGTTTCAGGTACATCTTTACCTGTCTGGATCCCCCCAGCTGAGCTGGCGGCCGCTAACATGAGTGTGGACACAACTTACAGGTACACAGCATCCCCGACGCTATAGTATCTACACGCTTTTACTTGTGATGCTGCAATTTATTTTGATCGATTCTATCTAATGCTTTGCCCCTAGACCTCATTTTCCCATAAGTAAGTTGGCGGTCTCAGAGACTTACGACAACTACATCAGCCGGAGCTTCCAAGTAACCCGAGAGATCCTGGTGGAGAGCAAAAACCTGGGTAAAGTTGTGCTTTCAACAGATTTCTAGGATTTTCAAGTGAATATCGACTTCACTATACACCAAATGTTGGCAACATTGCCCGGCTGACATGCCCACTTTCTTTTCGAGATTATTACATTTGAAGGCTTCTTGTTAACTGATGTTTTCCCGCTCTAAATTGTGGCTATACAGTACATGGAGTATAAGCCAGATGAAATCTAAAAACCAAACAATCATATAAATCTGCATAGAACAGGATCCTGCTTCAAACAAAGAACATATACCTAACTCTACACACAACAGGGTGACACAACAAGCCCATTGTTTTTAGTTTCCTGTGCATCTGACATCACAAACGACTTCCTGTTCTCTATATGAAAGCACATAAATGAAAGAACATTTCAAGCTGCGTGTTAATGACGGAGTGCCCATAGACCGTATAGAGAGCTAATGGTATTGGTGGAATGTGGATCTGTGTTCTCTACCTCTTTCACACAGGAAGCACCGTCCTGATTGTGGCCCACGCTTCCTCCCTGGAGGCGTGCACTCGCCAAATACAAGGCCTCAGCCCCCAAAGCGCCAAGGACTTTGTTCAAGTGGTCCGCAAGGTCCGTTTACTGCTGCGGTTTCACCTAAAACACCTCTTTCATTTCTACGCTCACCTCATCTCATTTTCTTTAACATGAACATGCATCTTGTCTTTGTGCAGATTCCCTACTTGGGCTTTTGTGCTTGTGAAGAAATGGGAGAGACCGGGGTGTGGCAGCTGGTCGACCCACCCATCCTGCCTCTGACACATGGACCCAATCACAGTTTCAACTGGAGGGAAATGCTAATGCAAGACTGAAGGATTGGCTGGCTGGCTCTCTAGCTTTTGGCACTGGAACTGCTAAAAAATATTTATTTTTAACCCACCTGTCTGCTATAGATTCAGCCCAACTACCAAAAAAACAAAAAAAACACACACGTCTTGCTTCCGTCAAAGACATCGTGCAAAAAATGTTGCAAATGTATTCAAATGCACTGCTCAGGAATGAGAAAATACAGTTTGTGTTGAGATCACAGCGAAAAGTGAGCTACAAATGGGGCGGCAGTAACGTTTCCTTCAACGTTCCACTTCTTTGCCCAAAATGTAGAGGGGCTACAGGATATGTGGACATTTCTTGATAAATGTTGATAAATCAGGTTTTATGCCACAAGAAGCTGTCACTGTCTGTGGCTCCTCCTCCTCAGGCGGGCACGCTGAAGTGTTTGTGAACTGCTGCCTTTTCACACACTGTGATAAGAAATAGATGAGAAAGACTTATTAGTATTTTTTACATGTGTCAAAAATGACTATTTAACTTGTAGCTACGAAGCCTCCTGCAAAAAAAGCACAAAAGAAATGTTGACAATCAGAACAGATCTTCATTGTTTCTGGTGCTGGGGTGGGTAGTTTACGATACCTATATTCCTGTAAATGTCATATCATTAAGTGATTCTCCTAAGTTAAAATGAATGTGCACACATGAATTGTTTAATCTTACTTTGAGTTTTGCTTGCCACCATATGAGCAAACTAGTAAATATGACTTGAACAAATTAATATAATTAAATTCAAACTGCTGTTGGGTGCATTGACTAAAACGTGCGTTGTTCATCATGAGCCTAAGATTCTTGAAGCCTGATAACCGCACTGCTTTTCAAATATTTGGTTCATTTTATTTTTGTTGGTTACATCAGATGATTTAAGTGCTTACTGTCCATACCAATTTTTTGTTCTATGACTCAAACATTCTATTAATGCTGAATAAAGCCAGGCTATAGAGTTATGAAGGCCTATAAATATCAAGCGGTATCATGTGTTAAAAACATTATATAGGAAGGAAGGTTGCTCTTAGTTGTTGGATCTGTTTTACAGAATAACATTTACACAACATGCTCAGCTTACATTTTAATTAAACCCCACATTTGCACCTCTAAACCACAAGGCATGTTCAAAAAGGTTAGCAGTCCATCTTGCAGAAGTGTAGATGTGCTGGGGAGGACAGAGACATACTAACCAATATGTTTAATTGACTATAACTTTGTACTATATTGAGCACCAGGTTTCTATATCTGTCACATGCAGGAGAGCAGTGTTGAATAAAATAAATGAAGGACAAAGTAATACACGTTTTTCTGTGCAGGCATTCTGACTCATAACTGGAAAAGTCCAGGGAGAATAAAACATCTCAATAAGTTAAATGTTACTCCACACTGGAAAAACTCAATAAATATATAATGCCGTGTCCACTAGGGGAAATGCAGCCAGCACTATTCTATTTTTAACAAACACACCGGTTTACTTATTTCTTACATTTGAGAGTGCTGGCCGGCCTTCGATTAAAGGTTACGGACACCGCGTGTTTCATTTGGCGATTCATCAGAGCTCTCAGGTGAGGCATTACGTTTGTTTATGTAACTTATTGTTTGTAGCTGCTGAAATGTCATCGTTATCTCTGGACGCGTCAGCATTCAATCAACTACGACTCTCTATGTGACCGGCGGTCACGGGCAGAGTTGCCTGTGAAGGGATTTCGACGTTGTTAACGTTAATTTAGAGGTATTTGAAACACGTGCTAACTAAGGCTAAGTGTTAGCATACAGGGTCCTGTAGCTAACATTTAGCCTCGCATTCTTAGCCTAAGTGCTCGTGCTGCTAACTGTGAAGTCTAATTAAATGTTGTGGTTAAAAAAATAATAATGGTTCGATAATATTTAAAAACTTGACGTTTTTTTTTTAAACATCTTTGTTGATTTTCCCACTATGAGTAGTGAGTATGCTGGTGGTGGCTGTATTTTATTTTATGAATTTAAGTTAAATTAAGCTGTTTTGTACAACCACAGCTGCTTTCAACATAGATGTAGAAATTAGAAATCACTGATTGTGATTGATTTACAGATTCCAGAAAACCACATTAATTAAATTGTGTGATATTTGACATGTTTGAATGTGGCAATTCTCCTTTTTTCCGCTTAAATTGGTGCACTCGGCGGAACGGAAGCAACCGTACAAATGACTCATTTCACTTTATCAATACGTTAAACTATTAATTCCTAATGTACAGCCAAACTTGTGTTAAATGCCACTCATAACTCTCCTGAAATACAACTCTACCTTGACGGTTCAGAAAAGTCAAACTCAATGGACCATCTAAAATACGACAGTCTGTCTTGAACACTTGAAAGTGTAAATTACTTTCAGAAATGATTAAGAAATCCTTAGTGCACTGACTTGTTCCAAACCGTGAACTCAACGTAGTCCTACTGTAAAACGTTTGGAAAACTTTATTATTTGACAGTAAGCAAGGTTTTCAGATAATAGTCAATACAAGTAGAAAGTCAAAATAACATTTGATTACAACTGTAGTTTCAAAATGGTATGAAAAGAAAGGATAAATAATAAACTGTCCCACTCACACGTACTCACAGACAGACATTGTGAACCCACGCTAGATGGTGCTGTTTGAGACCAATAACAGAAGCGATCCTTTACCTCCAGACACGTGAGCAAAGGGCCAGCCATCAATTTATACACCTTTTTTTTAATGTTGGTCCTATACACTAAATTCAAGAGGTTGTTTATTCTTTTTTGAGAAGACACCAGTGATGACGATTTTAAGAGGGTTAAAAAATATATAAAAATCAATTCTTTGTTAATATAATTAGAATCTTTTTTTAATTGGTTTTCATGCTCATAAACCTAAGGTGAGTGTGGGTGATTATTTTGAGAACAGACCCAAACCACCTGCTTACAGACCCCAATGACTTATTGTCATTTACTTAATATAGAAGCATCAATGTAATTTTTTTTAAAATTAAACATCTTGTAAAACACTTGCACTCCTCTTTGAATAGCATGTGTAAAATAAGTTGGCTTGGTGCTAACTGTTTAAGTTGGTTTACACTTCATAAGTGCATTTCCCTGCAGGGGTCAAAGGGCGGTGGCAGAAAAAAACAAAATCTCTGCAGGCAGCAGGTAGGTTTTCTTTTTCATATTGTTATTGAACACTTTGATTGGGTTTCTGTTTCCAGCGTTTAGAAACCATGAACGTAAGGAAGTGTAAGAAAAAGGAGTAGCCGAGCTATTGATTTTTACAAATTGGACAATTGTCTTTCATACGTGTATTATTCGTATAGAGGTAATATACTACCGTTATTTTACATAGAGGGAAGTTATCCTAAATTGTTCAGTTCATTTTGAAGTTGTCAAGTTTTTGTATTAGAGAGTAATTTCCATTTTAATATTCGTCAAACAAAAGTTTTAGAAAAACAAAAAATGTAAAAATTGTGGGTGCTTCATTATACAAAGTCAAAAACATTTCTCAAAAAATGATTTTTACTAATTTGTGTTTTCCAGTTTGCTGTAACAATGCAGACATATATTAAGAAATGGCGTCCATAAAATGAAACAAACCCTTGTAAAAGTAAATGGAGCTGTCATTGATCAGTTGTCATTCCCACTGACCAAAAGAGACTTATGACCAAAGGTAAAATTAGTGTCTGGATTGTTGCTTATTCAGTTTTGGATATTTGGTTGCAAAGGGGAACAGGAACGTGGTCTTCTGAGCTGGTGCAGCATGATCTAGAAGAGAGAAAAACCAACGTCTATTGGATGTGTTCTGGCGTGGCACTTGGACTGAGAGTAAATGTAAGGTGTTTTTTACTTTTACCTGCAGTGACATTTTTTTGGCCACTTGGCAGCAGCACAACAAGCCTTAAACAGGACTCAGGCATGTTTCAGCCAGTAGTTGATGGTGTAAATGGTTGTAAATATTGTGCCTATTTACACACAACGCAGAACTCCGGTAGCATTCACTTAGATGCTCCCTCTGTGTTTACCTTGTCTCCCGATCGATGCTGTACAGTTTATTTATCAGAGCTGTTATGGCTGAAAACTGATTGCTGCTGTGGCTGATGCAATATGGATGCAATGAGAGTCAATCGAAACAGTGGAATTTGATCGTAAAGTGTAATAAGAATTTGATCTTTTTGTTAGGAAAAAAGATTAGATAATGCACTTATTTCAACTTGAAATTGCACCTTGAAAGTGTTGACATTTAATGAATGCCAATTGTACAGTGTAAACTAATGCAGAATTCAGATACTTTAGCTGAATTAAGTGATGGTTTTTAAAGTGACAGGGCTACTTTCTGTAGAAGCAGTCATACACACACATATATATATACAGTATATATATATAATGTCTGGGGATGGCTCAGATTATTTCATTTTTATTTTTATGACGACTTATTTAGACAACGGAGCCACTCATCCTGACCACAAACACGGTTTGACTCAGCTGTCACGAGTTAGTGAGGCCACTACGTATCCTCAGGATCCTAAACCGTCTTCAGAGGGACGTGAACACACTGCAGCAGCCCGTTAGACACCGTCTAGACACATGTCTGTCTGATAGTGACTCAATTAGCTCCTGATAAAGCTCTCAAAGGCATGTTTTGACCCGAATTACAGGCTGAACTAATTTAATACAAATATATCATTTACTTTTACGATCTAGAGAAAAAGATTTCAGTTGTGCCCTGACCCCTGTGGGCTGCGTTTGGTCTTTCAGAGTATTTCAGTAAGCGAGAGTTAGCAGAATCTGCATGAGGCCAGCCTCTGCCCAGGGGAGGCATTGAGTAATGTTTCCAAAAGCCTTCGTGGGCCCCCTTGCCTCTTTTTTTAAAACTGAAATTTCAACACCATCGTGATAGGCCTTGTTGCCTCGCTCGCCTGCTGGGTAGACTCCTTAGAAACAACATTGTTCCTGAACGTCGCTTAAAGAATCCTTTTTGAGGGAGAGTGCCGCTTACTGTTTACTACATTTTGCATATCATTTCAGCTTATCATGATCGCTCTATTCAAAATGAGCATTGCATCCTCCTCTAAATTGGAACAAGTAAACAATGTGTTTTGAGAGCAACATCTGATCATCTTTAACAAGTTGGGTAACTTCTAGATCCACTTGTAGAGCATCACGGATTCAGTTTCACTTCTTGTCTGCATACTAGTCTGTACAAAGGCATTGGTAAGGAAGAGCTGAAGGTCTGGTTACGGGTTTTATTCCCTAGAGCAGTTGGAAACATTAACTCTACGGTCGTACAAGTACTTCTGGTCATTGTGTCGAGACATTCTGCACCTAGTACGGACAAAGAGTTCTCACAGCGTTGCTCCACTTCAACTTTACATCACGCGAGTAAAAAGAAAAAAAGCTGTGTATCTTACACACGGCAGCTGAAGAAACAGAGACTTCTGAGTCCTTTACTATTCTGTCCTGGAGCAGTTGGGGGGAGAGAGGGAGGAGAGGTGGAGGAGGAGGAGCAGGGAGGTTGGAGTCCCACATAAGGAGAACCACCGGCAAAGGAGCCGCTTCATACTGAGCTGCTCTGAGCCGTCTCTGCCTCTCTGTTTGCCTTTGCTAGTAGTCAGCATGCACCTGTGTGCGTGCGTGCGTGTGCGTGCGTGCGTGTGCGTGCGTGTGTGTGTGTGTGTGCGCGCGTTGCACTTACTGCTCTCTCCCACTCCCACGGGGTTGTTTATCGATGCGGCCGTGTTAGCAGCTTGTGCAGAAATCAGCTGGAGAGGAGCAGAGCTGGACCCGGTGGACTCAGAGTAACATGAACTCAGGGGAAAGGAATTGTGCTCGGAGAGTTTCTGCCTCCATCTTAAGACGAAACAACTTTGAGGAACACACTCGCCTGGCTGGAATGAAGGAGTGCGCACGAGCAGAATGGCGTGGAAAGAAGGGTAAGTTACTCATAGACCGGTTGAGGTACTCTAGTTTGTGTGTTTTTTTTTAACCAGGATCAATGTAAATATTTGTACCTTCTGGTACTACTGCTATGGGGCCCATTAGCTGTAATATACTGATGCACTCATACAGTTGAGCTGTTATTTATGTCTTTGTGAATGTGTGTGTGTGTGTGTGTGTGTGTGTGTGTGTGTGTGTGGGGGCGTGTGTTGTGTTTGTTGGATTTTCTGATGTGTTGGCCGGTCTGGTGCTCGTCTCTGGATTAGACCCAGCTGCTTCGGTTCTCTGAGGGTATGTCTTGTTTTCTTTTGTTCATTTGTTCAGACATCTACCATGTCCAAAAATAGTCCCACACTTTCACACACAGGAAGCAACAGGGCAGTGTGATGTTTTCAGAGCAGACAGGATGCACTCTGGTTGGCTCTAGTAATAGCAGCCTGCTGGTAATATAATAATCCATACATTTGAATTTTTTTTGATACCAATAGAAAGTCATCGAGGATTGTTGGTGGTAGATTATCTCAGCCTGTGGAGAGCTGGACACTCCAACATCTGCAAAAAATAAAACTTATTTATATATTTTTTTTCCAGTAGTCAATTATTTCTTTTGTTCTTTGAAATTGTAGCTTCCTCCTTTTATTTATTTCTTTTATTATCTGACCTGCTATTCCCGTGCAAAACGAATGAATGAATGAATGGTCAAAGATGATCACGAGCCAAAAGGACATGATGGAGGATGGTGTGCAATAGAGAAACTTTCATGGTTCAGAATGGTCTTTTAACGGCTGATGTTGGCATCTAGAGTTGTGGTTGCAGATTGGAACCAACTGAAACTTTTCCCATGTGCGCGGTGTGTATGCCGTTGTGTTTCTGCCACTGAATGCTGCACACTGCTCTTTTAGGGGAAGCAGTGTTCTTGGCACATTAAACGGATGTTGACAGACAAGGGCAGAAGTGGCGGTAATGAACAAAGCAGGTGGCAAACACTAAAAGCTCAAATAAGAACCATAAGTTTTGGATGCATTTGTTTTACAAATGTTTATCAGAGTGTAAAATATCGATATTTCCAGACGGCCAGGAAGCATCCGGGAAAATTAAATGTTGGACCTAATTAGACAAAGAACAGTGAAAAACGCAGCTAAGCCTGATGTGCAAATGAAGGAGCAGCTTCATTAAAATAAACTACACAACTTTTTCTGTCTTATCTCAAAACAAAAAATATATACAAATAATACATTTTGACTTAACATTCACAACATAATTAGGCCCAACTCGATCCCCGATTTAGGTCTTCATTTATAACATTAAGCCATCTTCGTTTCATCCTTTAGGGTTACATCCACGAATTTAAAGAAGACGATGGAACAGAAAGACTAGCGACAAATAACCTTTAAGCAGGTTGATTTTATTTAAACCCTGAGTAGGCCGAAAAAGAGGAAAACAACCTTGCATAGACACGACGAATATATAAATCAACATATAAGAAAACTATTGCCTATATACATATACGGCAGACATGGAGCAACATAGGCATTATTTTGTGGCTTACGGAGTGTAACTCTGAGATTTACTACCTTTCTTATCCACGTTGTTGTCTCCATGAACTACTGCTTGAAGGATCTGGATTTTAAGCTATCTAGATATGTGATTTTCTGCACCAGACGTAGGAATTACCAGACTTGATGCCGGTGCGTTCAGTGGAATGATGGATTTAATTTAAATGCACTCCACTCCAAACCGTAAATCACAAAGAGAAACACAGGTGCTCTACAGGCGAAGCCAACACATGAAGCATAAGTGGTTATTGGGAAGAGATTGGCATGTTTCGGGCTCTGCGTGCTTCACATTCTTAGCTGCTGACCTCTGTGGAAAATAACAACAGCCGGGCTTGAAGGTTACGCTGTCATGGCCACCGCCTGAGGCTCGTTACTGGTACCGAGCTGGATGTTTCTAAACCTCGCTCCGCTCTGTGCTGTGATCGTGTGTTGTGGGGAGATATCGCACGGTGATTAGACACAGGTTTAGGTCTATTTCATGAGATGTTCTTTGCTTATCTTCTTGATTCATTAATTCATCAAAGAACATGAGTTTTTTGGTAGAGAGTGAAGAAGGTTACAAAAGTGTTTCACGGGGGTGTGGCACCGGGAGGGGACGGATGATCGCACTCATGGGGAATGAAAGGCCTTTGGTCAGTGTCCCGCTCCAAAATGAGGCTCGTGACGGGTGAAAGTATGTGACGGAGCGACGTCTTCAGCTGTAGCAACTGGCATAAAAAGACACTCATTTTAATGATCACACACCATTTCACTGAACCGTTTTGGGGTAATCGCTGAGGAGAGACGTCTCTCACAGAAGATAACTCGTTCTTCTTGGACAAAAGTGTTTTGTGTCCACGGTAGGGCTGCACGTTATGGCCAGAAATCCATATTGCGGTATTTGGAAAGATTCTGAGGGTAAACCCGGTATATGACGGTATTGCTTTTTCATTCATTGACCCCTAAAAGGTCTGCGGCTACCCGAACAGCTGTTCGCCGCTTGCTGGCCAACTCGCTCACAACAACTCGCTCACAACAACTCGCTCACAACAACCTGTTTTGGCTGCAAGTGTTGCCACCAGAGGCTCAACAGACTTTGCAATAAATTGTTTTCTAACGTAACTTACATCGGATTTTCCAAAACCAAACCCCCCCCCAAACAGACACAGCTGCTCTCTTGGGCACAAGTTGTGTTGGTCCATCTCTGGCATCTTGTTGTTCCTCCTGTATCGCTCTTTTCTGTGTTTTCATGTACTTGTTGTGAGCTGTACCCAGCATGCAGTTCGGCGGGGTCATTTTTATAAATGTTGTGTTGTGGTGTTTTATCCTGTTAAAGAATGTTTGTTGTTGGTTATTAATTGTTGTTTTAAACATGTTTAAGTTACATTTCTGCTGATTATTTATTTATTGTGGAGGAATTCTTTTGTTCTGATGTTCCTGAGACCCGAAACCCCACATGCAGGTGTCAGGACGCCCTGCGATTATCCCTGTATGCATCACATGTATCAGGAATAATTGGTGCTCCAGTGCACCCGTGAATCTCTGTTTACACATGGATGGGTTGTATTAGGAGGAGTAATCAGTATAGTATGGAGCCATATCCTTGTGTCAAGACAGAAGGTACAGATGACTGGCCTGAACCTGCTCATTTTCTTCCTTTTTTTTCAGGTAGGACAGCCCCTCATAAAAGAAACGACTGTAATAAACTCACTCCCGGTGTGCCTGCCAGACCACACGCTCGCTGTCGGCTGTAAAATATGACCAAGCTGTTTCCCCTTTTCTCTCCTCACTCTACCCTTTTGACCCGTCCTCATATCTTATTCCCCCCCGCCCCCTTCTCTCCATATCCAAGAACGTTTCTCCTTTCCTTTCCGTCTGTCCCCGTTAGGCCTCTGTCGGGCTTTGACAGCTCGCCTAACTGAAGGCTGCTTCACACTCTTCCCTTTGTCTGGTGGCAGCATGTGGTAGTTATGTCATAAGTAGATAACAGGCAAAGTGTAATGGTTTCCATACCTCCGCATACGGAGCCCAAATGTGGCTCAACGGGTAACACAGCACTGCGTTCTTGGAGTCACTAGTAACGTACTCAGTACAATTTACTCAGTCAAAATGGTGGCAAATGGCAATAGATGGTTGACTACTTTTTCAACTCTCAAGTGACCTACTGCGTATTTTACGCTTTCACTACACTTGTATTCATGCTGCAAAAGCTTATTGACTGGTTGTTGTACGTGAGGAGTTTTTGCACACGGATCTCTTTCTGCCTCAGAGGGCCCCACGGTGTCAGTCCCAGTGACCTGGTGGTTGCTTCTAAGAAATCTGGCTATTGACGACCAGAGAACAGGACCAAAATAAACAACATACTGTGAGGGGATTAAGGGCCTCTAGAATTACAGCCCTCAGAACATATCCAGATGTTGCCTTCCTGGTCCTCCTCAGGTAACACACGTGACAGAGCGGTAGTGTGCAGAGGAGCGAAGTGGTGGGACTGGATACCATAGAGCGCCCCTCTGAGTGAAGCTCTCGCAGCTGGACTGCAGCTGGTGTGATCAACCTGCTGACAGGCAGAGCTTCTTGAAATGTTGACTTTCTAATGGAGCGAACAAGGAGCAGGGAGGTTTGGAAAATTACTTAAACGGTGACGTCTTTCAAATCTCATACTGAAGAACTCTCATAGTAACCAAGATAACATCTGTACCTTTAGGAGGAAATGAGAACGGGTAGAGAAATATATTTTTAAATGTAGAATTTCCAGTTTGTGACCGGACTAAAGTGCTATTTTCATATTTAATATAGGGTTACTGTGGGTTTCTGGGGGCACTCTGCTGTGTGGTCAACCAATCCGTTTATTATGTGTAAGTTAGGACCATCTCAGTACACTTTGCCTTCGGCCTGACGAGGGATAAGCCAACGGGGGGCCAGCGGCTGTATTTCTTCGGTTCCACTGCAGCCGGCAGATATCCTCACAAAGACTTAATTTGCAACTGAAGATGCAAGACTAGCGGATGAGAGACCTCATGTACGACTGGACTCACAAGTTGCTAGTTTACAAGCTCCCTTTTTAAACCAATAAAATCAGACGATAGCTGGTGGTTTCAGAGGTTGTATTTCGCCCGATGCGTTCAGCCTCTTTTGCTCTCCAAAAAAAGAAAACATGGAGGAGAAAGCTGCAGGTTCTGCTTCAATAAGGTGGGGGTTAAGACAGAAGAATATTTATTGTCTAAATGACGGAGAATGCGAGGAATTGAGTGTGGTCACCTATAAACTGAGAGACAAAGGAGAGTCTGAGTGAAGCCCATTGCACTTTTTACATTGGTCTCTAGGAAGATGGAGAAGAAGTTTCTTTTAGCATAATGATGAGTGTTTCCCCAGGGTTTTTGGTTTTGCGGGGACATGGGGGCTTCTTCGCGTAAATGAAAATGTACACAACAATCTCTAAGCTGGTGTTTATATTGTCCCAATCTTATCAGTGTTAAATCAACACTCAACAAAGTGTTAACAATTTAACTCGGAAGGTGTCACAAATTAATCTGCTCATTGTTAAATACAATATCATATAGCTAAAGTAACTTACATTGCATTTTTAACACATGGTGTTTAGATTTTAGCCCAGGGAGCAATTCGGGGTTTGGTGTATTGCTCAGGGACACTTGGAACATGTAGCAGCCAGGGTTCAAACCACCAACCACGTGGTTGGCACCCTCTCCAATCCATGCGCCACAGTACATAGAGTTAAGCCCAACACAAAGACACTGTACAGTTACATTTCAAACCAATCAAAGAATTAGTTTAACTACTAAGTGTTGCAAATGAATCTGATCTTGACACTGGATAATGACTCCAACTGTTTCGTACAATTGACTCTGTACGAGTTTGCAGTGTGATTTCAACTCTGTACTTCAACACTTTTGCCCAACACTGGAAAATTAACTCTAAGAATTTTGCTGTGTAGGTGTTGCATGCAGAGAATGCTTGTCATCATCGTAATTTTATGAAAGAGTCATGGAACAAGTTAAAGTTAGTACTCTGTTTTACGGAGTTAATCTTCTTTCTATGAACGTCATATTTCAGTGTTCTAGGTTATGAAATGCAACTTTCTCGTCAACAGTGCTAAAGTTTCCCTTCTATCCTTGTTCCATCCCCCTAAACTAAGACTCTGTGTTATGGGCGGAAGCAGCATTGTGAGGGGACTATAAAGACCCGTTGGGCCAGGGGGAAGCCTTCTATCTGCTTTCAATATGTGGGATATCCTTGCTGAGTTTGCATTTCTTTAGCAGGTGAGAAGTTCAGAAGTGTACATTTCTCAGGTTTCTCCTAATCTTGGACAGCATCCATATACATTGTTTGATTTGCTCTGAAATTCGCATCTCTTTGAAACTCTTGGGCCCGACTCCAAAGAAGCACAACAAGAGTAAATGAGCGGAAAGTAGACGAAAGCAAACACTTGTCTGCTCATTTGTGGTGGTGGCGGTCACGTGTCCGACCCTTTCATCTGAACATCTCACCTACACTATCTGATAACGTTTATTCAGGCGCTCTCATTCATCACGCTATTCACGCGTGCGATGCAGGCGAACTGAGACCATTGCAACTAGTGGACGCATTGGGCCTCCGTCGTAGGTACCCGGTACGTCATCAGGACATCCCTAATGTCTGTTTTTATTTCTCCGTGGATGCATGCATTTATTGTGAAAGGAGTATTTAGATGGCGTCTGTACCACACATGTGAGGCGGGGCTTTGCGATGGTGCTGCGAGGTAGTTTTGAGGCACGTACAGGCGTACAGCTGCCACGAGGCATTTAGTCGAGCAGCCAACACCCAACTGCACAATGTCGTCTCAAGTGTGTCGATGTCACCGCTTGTAAGGCAATGAGCACGTTTTGCGTGCAGCCTTTAAGCCGGGGGAAGATGGGTATACTGATGGGGGACGGGGGGGGGGGGGGGGGGTTGAGGCGGATTGATTTTGATCGTATCAAAGTCACCACCATTGTTCCCTTACAGTCTCTGAAGATGTAAAAGCTGAAATGGAAAACTACGGGCCAGAGGCTGTTTTTTTCTACCAGTCTTAAAAAAAGATTTAAAGTCAACTTCTCAACAGCCTTCCACAGTCACTGCCTCAGGTCAATGTTCCACTTGTCAACTAAAAACCGAGTACACTGTGTCCCGAAGAGCACATTTCCCCCTCACTCTCTTTGTCCTGCTCCAGCAGAGCTTGTACCACGGATTCAGTCAGCTTCAGTCCAGCTGAAGGCTCATGTTGTCATCACCTCTCGCAGAGTGCTGCTCTTCGTCTCTGCCTGTTGATGATTTTGGTTTACAGTGGTGTTATTGTTTATCCCCATCTTTAGGATGATATTTTCCCTGGTCCCATTGAAATATTTCAACAAATATTGGATGGTTTGGCATTAATTTGAGTACATTTTTACATCTATGCCCCCTCCCCCTTCCAGGACAAATACTAATAACTTTGATGAACAAATAACCTTTCAATTGCCGTTATCACATAGAATTTCATTTTTGCCTCTCTGGCTCTCTTACAGTCCAAACTGATGATTGGTGTTAATTATTGTCCTTGCTAAATAAATAAATGAACAAATCAATGAACTAGAAGCAGGTAAATATACCAAAATGCGTATTGAGCATAGTCATGGTCAGTCTTGTCTTTTGGTCCGCTCTTTCTTCCTCTGCCTCCATCCTTTTTGTCTCTCCTCTTCCTTTGTCACTCGAGACTTGAGAACCCTTTGTCTTCTTCACATGGGCCAGGCGTATAGCTTGGGACCCCAAAAAGCGGGCAGCGTGACAAAATACCATATTTTTACGGTTGGGCAGTGGGCCTCACCCGTTAGCTCGCACCGTTAGCGTTTAATTGGCTGCAGCTGTTTTCCCTCTCGGCTGACGATAAGTGCCTCTCATCACATTGTGCGTTTGCATTGTGTTGGATTAAAAGGCTCCGACTAGATTTCTCCATTACTCAGATTTGTATGGCGTCTCATTTCTTATGTCCATCTGCATTTCTGCCTTTTCCCCACCCATGTATAAAAGGGAACAACTAACAAACACACACATGCAAGCTGTACCTACCCACCGGTGGACGGAGCGGCGAAGGGAAACCCGGTTCCTGTGTGTTTCACAGAGATTGACTTTTAGGGCGAGCCTCGCTACTTAGTTAAACAAAAGGGCCTCCGTGCTAGTCCTCTAGATAAACACACTTTCCTGGGAAAACACGGACACGGTTACACTTTAACCTGCCGAGGGAGGCCACAGCTACATCCGCCTGGATAGCCCAGGTCAGAGCGCGCTGTAGTTCAGAGCCGCAGCGAGAATCGCTGCGCTGCACGTGAAATAATGGTGAGGCCCGTCAAACAATGGAGCCTTTGAAAGCCATGCAGCCCCTCTCAGCCCCTCCCTCGTCCTCAGTACAGTCAGGGCACTGTCTCTCTAGGGCTTGGGTGTCACTCCCCATCTCTGTTGTGCTCCAATGCAGCTGACCAGCTGGCTTCTGGGCTGTGGGATGTGAGAGAGCTACAGTCAAAGTTCAGCCCAGATTAGCCCCGCAGAGAGGCCGGCCCATCCAAGTCCGAGCTATTTCAGCATGAATAGCCTGACCTGGTCCTTTCTCAGTCAGAAGACAATGTCACCTCAGGTCCAAACCCCTCGCTCCTCCTCACATCACATCGAGTAACAAATCCACGTAGAGACAAAATGCATGATTTGGTGTCTGCGTTATGATTTGACTAGGATCTCTACTGTAAGCTAACGGTCATAACTGGATAGTACGCTAGATTGATTTGCAAAATAAGCATATTTATGTCAAAATAATTATACATTAGCAGCAACTGAGAGGTTTTATTTGGCCTCGTGAAACAGGTTTTTTTTTTTTTCTACGCTTTTTTCCTGTACTTGTCGACGAGGTTTCAGGCAACAGGTGCATCAAGTGATGTCTGCTACCTCTCGGTTGTATCGAGATCAAGTTGATTCAGTACAGCCATGCGTTTCCTCGGTATCTCTGTGCGTGCCGAGCACAAAGGCGAAAGGAGGAAGCGTGGAGTATATCTCTATGCCGATATTAGAGGACAAAGAGTTGACTGTCTACGTTTCTTAGTGAAAAGTCTGCTGCGACTTAACGTACGGTAAGAAGGAAGCCAAGAGGCCTGAACACTTTTCCACTCTTTGAAACAATGGCTCTTATCTTCTCGGCAGATGACGAACATGAACACACGCAAAAAGTGTTATCTGATGGTGCAGTTATGCAGAGCCGCCACCTCCCTCCCAGCTCCCGCCCCCGCCCCCGCCCCCTCGGCGCAGCGGCGGTCGTGTAAACAGACAGCGCTGCGGAGGAATGCTGGACTCTGCGACCCCGCGCCCCGAGTGCTGTTACGGTGCACCGGGTTCAGCTGGGACGGCCCGCCCCTCCGCTGCGTCTCCCCGGCGCTCCCCTCACCCTACCCCGGCCTGAGGCACAAGAACCCCCCCCCAACACCACAGCCTCCTTGCGTACACACACAAACATGAACAGATTGCTCAAGTTGTGCCGGAGCAGCAAGGGCTTGTCGGCATAAAAAGCCTCTCCGGCAAGTCTGTTTGACTATTTTTTTTTTACCAATGGTTTAAAAAAGTCTGGTATAAAATGTGTCTGCCGTTAAGAAGCCCTTCTCTATTGTTTTTCTCTTCTTGGTAATAGTAGTTAGAGCTTTGTGGTTTGAAAATAGAAGCGTTTTAAAGCATGTTTTCACCCAAAAGAGGCTCGAAAGAAACTTTCACTTGGTGTAGTTTGAGAGAGGCGTAGTGTGTCGAGCAGACACTGCCCTCTGCTGGAGTGCACGTGGAGGGGACATGGGCAGGTCAAAATGGATGGAAACCCTGTGATGTGGTTCTGTGGAGTCACCAGACGCAGAGCAGCAAAAAGGCGAGCAGAGACACTGAAAGACTGCTAGGAATACTGTAATACTGTTCACCGAATGGAGTAAGTCGTCACGAGGATTTGAAGCAGCGTGGCTTTGAGTTGCGGCCCCTCACCTGTCATAGATTACCAATCTTCAATGGATGTTTTATCATAGGTGGCAGTGAAAGCACAATAAACCCATTTGCTGCACCTCCTCACCCAAGGGGCCTCACACACGTGTGCATTGATCGTGTACACAGTCAGACGGGTTGAGGCCCACACACACACACACACACACACAATCACATGCTCAGGCACACACAGACACACAATCATGGTTAGCTGTTGTCTGAAGAAAAGAAGAGCTGTCTGGTGCCATAGCAACCAATGCGGATATCCCACCCTTCTAGGGCAAGAGAGACAAAAAACAGAAGTGGCAATGACAGATTGACAAGACCCTAATGAGATCCTAGAGACAAAGATGAACTCTGTCTGTCTGACTGTCTGTCTGACTGTCTGTCTGACTGTCAGTCGGGCAGTTTGTCACAGCGAGAATAAACGGGGAAGTGGAAGCATCAAAGTGTGGCAATGTGGTGGCATCAGGGAATCCGAGAAAACAAAATGTAAAAAGAGCGAATAACAGCGCGTGATCGAGAAGAGGGGAGAACACAAACTGATGGGGAAGGAGAAATCCAACGAGGCGGGAAGAAAAAGACTTTGACTAGTCTCTAGGGCTGTATCTCTCTGTCACGACAGTGTGAGTACCACAGCCTGAAAACACCATCTTCAACCACAATCTCACATGTAAAACTATTATTACGGCCCATTAACCAGGTTACCAGAATTGGTCCAAGCCAAATCCTGACCCTAATCTGCAAAACAGACACTCTGGTTAAAATATTATATATAGATTAAAATGTTGAGCACAGCATAGAAAAAACGGTCCCTCGTTGAAGCATTGCTCGTGAAGGCAATGGTTTGGACCGCTGTACGTGTGCGGGGCATCTATTCATTGTCCATCTCTCCCGTAGGTGGCTGTGTGAACGCCGGTCTGCGATGCAAAGCACAACCCGTGGTCCCACCGGTAAGTTGCGTCTCACTTCCCGGGTTGACCTGCAGGTGGAGGTCGAACCCACTGCCGCGTGCGCTACACACGATCCAGTGTACCGGCATCAAGTCCCGTTTGGTGGGACGAGACAATGCAACAGATTAGTTAATGGCCACTTGTGTGCGAGTGAGAATCTGTTGCGGATGTGTTGTCGGTGCTATTCGAGCCAATTTTGTTGTGGTTTTTACCAAAGTATCATTGTCAGGTCTTTGTCCTTCGGCAATTCTGTCGCGCTTTGATTCGCTGCCCGGACGTGAGCTCGGCGCCGGTGAGTGATCCGCACAGTCAGCGAGGGTTGAATGAGACTCTAGAGACGCTGTGACTTTGGTTCAAATTAAAACACAATAGTGGATAACAGATTGGAGTTGACACGTCTCTTGTCCCACCATGTAGTGGTACGACCATTTATCATCATAAGGCAAATAACCACAATCCTTCCCCTGCGTCGTATCTCTTAGAATGAAAACCTATCAAGGGTAGTGACAAGCGGCTGCCCTGCTGCCGCTGTTACCTGGGATGGCCCCGAGTGCCTCCTCCTCCTCCTCCTCCTCCTCCTCCTCCTCCTCCTCCTCCTCCTCCTCCCTTTTGGAGTGCAGCACCACCTGATGCACACATCTGCTTGCCCACTCATCTACGCCTTGGCTTTGGGAGGTGGGTGGGAGGTGGAGGGGGGGGGGGGGTTGGAGCACCAGCCAATAACACTCCTTATCCTGACAGCATTCGAGTGATTTGACACATGTTTCCAACCAATCACAGAGCACTGCAGCAAAGAAAGCAGCAGCAGTAGTAATACAAAAAAAAAATAGGTGGAAAAAAAGAGAAGAGTAAATACCGGGATAATTTATTCAAAGGAGGCCTCTTTGCTGTGCTGTACTTGTGTCCCAGCGTTCTGTAAATGACCACGGTGACAATGACCATCCAATGTTGTATTAATAATCAAAACAAGATGTTATCTGCTGCTATCAACCAATGCATATCATTTAGATTAATTCAATAATTAATAATTGTTCATGGCTAAAATCATATCTTGAATTATTTACCTAAAAGTGTGTCCAGTTCACATTAGAGGATTCTGTACTATGTCTATGTTTCAGAATTACAAACTTTGTTTTGCTTGTAAGCTTCAGCATTTCCCCTACTGCCTCCTGATCACGCTATTGCTCTGGAAAATGATAGCTAATTGGATGGTAGCCTTGAAATGTCATATCCTTCTGATCACTGTCGAGGAAGACAAATACAAGAAGGGACTTTAGTGTTGTCTTTGCATTGCCCCTCACCTTGATCTGAAATAGAATCCTATGATCATGGGTAGCATAATAGATATGCATGACAGCCAGTCATTCTGACAAGGTCAGTGTTCCTCCAGCAGAGAAAGAGAGTTTCATCGGAATATCCTGAGAGAAGGGGGAGGGGTCGACATCTTTGTGCTATAGAATTGCGCCACGCTGAACCTCCAAATATGTCATTAGCTACATATTCATGTGGCCTCATGTAGAGATCCTTGTTGCTGCTGTTCTGCACTTAGCTGCGGGCCTTAATACGGGAAGCATCAACCCAGGATGCGGCTTGTCAGCTTCGGTGTTTGTCATATTTATACCACAGATAACCCTATAAAATTGTTGATCTGAGTAGATATGGGAGCGTTTAGTTTTTTTTGAGAATGATGATTAAACATTAATTAAGTACTGGATTTTTAATACTATTCACACAGAAGGGATTTTGGCTGGTGATGGCCCCATGCATCCCCTACCACTCTGTCTCGTATCGAGGTTGTATTCAAATCCCTAAAAACTACCAATATGGTAGCATCTGAGTGCAATTTGACCCTTTTTGTGTCTGGCTGCGATTAACCACGTGGCAAAGTACAAATGTTGCCTTTGCACCAAGGACACAGTGGTGGGCAGTACAATGGCAGACATTAAAGCTACATGTCCTGGCCAAAGAGATGCAGATGCAGAAATTTAAACTTGACCGAGAAAAGACTTCTGGTGAGGAGGTTTTATAAATTTGCTTCGGGTACCACCAAGACAATAACAATTTCTCTTCAACTGCGGACGAACATCACAGCTTTTGCAATCAGGCTCATTTTTTCATAGGAAATGAAAGATTTTTCCTCTTAACTACGTACACAAAGTGCAAGTTGTTTTGAATTGAGACGCTCAGATTACTTCCACAGTCTTGTGATGGCAAAACCATTACGTTGACTTAGAAATAGCAAGCAGTTTGATGTCATTAATGAACGTAGCATTCACCTCTGGCACAGGTATGTTTTTTGTCCTGTTTGTTTTGGGATATTACAAATCTTGGTATGGGTCCAAATTAGGGTAGAAGTTTTTTTTTCAGATGTTTTTATGAATTTCTTAATATCAAAAGAAAAGTGATTTTGTCATGAACTACTAATGAAAACTCTGGCAAATGTAATGATTTCAAAGACTTTTTGTAGAATTTTAATTCAAATCTTTATCCATCCTCACCTACATAGATTTAACATTTCAGCGAATTGAAAATAATAACAATTGGATCCCGAAGACTGATATGTTCTCTATGAAAGCTTGCTAGGTTTTACAATAGATTATGTCTGCAGCATAAGCACCTTTAACTTACTTACAATATTCCAACTTTAAATGATAAGAAAACCCACCGGACTGTTTATTGTTACGTTTTCCGAACACAAGAAGCCAGTTGGACCTCCATCATGGGGAAATCTTCCTGAGTCTCTTTGTAGTCTCACTGGGTCGTTGTTGTCGTGACGTCCAGGTGAGACAGTTTCCATGAGGGGGGGGGTCCAGTGGACGGGCCGAACTCTGTGTGTATTTGCAATAATAATGGAGGAATATAATCATTCATGTTTGAGGAGGCTGAAAGGGAAAGTGAGTGTGTTGTGAAGCAGATTACACACCTGCATTATGATCAGAGCTTTCATCACAGCTACAAACATTTAAAACTTGCACAGCCCATAACAACTTTATATGTCGTTGGTGTTTTGTAGCCCCTTTAATGTCCTCACTAATTATGAGAAATTAACTTCTTTGCATTTTTACTTTCTGAGCAATAATAATATCATCTTCTTTACAACAGAGCTCAATAAATGAAAAAGGAGATGGCTTAATCGAGTTTAGTTCAATAAATCAATAAATTATTCTCTACCAAACGGTACAGCAGAAAAGTTAAAGGGTATTTCAAAGTTGTTTTGTGTGGTTTGAATAATAACGCCTTTTATTTGTATTCATGTTGGCACCAAGGGTTCTTTTAGACTATCCAAGTGCCTTTCAATGATTGTCTTCATAACTCACAGTAAGGAAACTCAGTGATATCCTTCACTTTTGCGCATCAGTTGACAAATTATCTTTGGCCTATGAAATATGAATCTGTAATATTATTTTACAATTTTTCCAATCCTATTGGCTCCGGGAATAGCGCATAACTTAGATGGTTGTTGTTTTTTTATTGGGCATGGCAGGAATGCGTCTGAATTCCTGTCCAACCATCAAGTGACCTGAATCGGACAAAGAACATAAACCAGCCTCATTATTCCCTCAAAAAAAGTTCAACTGAGAGAGCGCTGAAACATAGCGTGATAATTAGGCCATTACATTTCCTCTCTCCATCTGAACCACTGACATGATTGGAGATGTCGGCAGTCTGAAGCAAAGCTAACTGCAGCCATTCTATGGTAGAGGCATCTACATGATTTCAGTTTTTGGATGTAAAACTAGATGTTGTCTCAAATTGTAATTTACACATCTTTTGCCATTCCGAAGAAACTGAATTCATTGAATTCCTGAATTATTGTCTGTTTCAAGAGGTTTATGAAAACTCAATAAGTATTGAGCCATGAACAATTCAGATGACTTCAAAAGATGATTTAAATAAAAACTGCTTGCTCTGCGGGCTGCACACAGTGCGCTGCGGTCTTGGGTGGACCTGTGGATCTCACACCCTCAACCACTGCACAGGACGACGACTGGAAGACACTCGGCCGGTTGGTCCCGATTGAGTGGTGGGGTAAATGTGGTTGAATGACCAGTTCGTTTCATGTGCTCACCACGAGCAAAAGTGCAAATGACCAATAGCGAAAGTGCAAGTGAGTCACAGGACAAACACAGACACAATAGAGAAGGAAACACAGCATCTTGCCTTGAACACGCACACACTTGAGTTACTTGATTGCCCACAATTGGGACTTTTTGCCTGCTCATAATGCCTTTCCACTTTTCTGAATCATGAAGGGTTTTTGGAAAGACCCACCCATTCTGATTTATTGCTTTTAAAATAAAAACAATTGCTTTATAGAGACATGCCGCGTCTGAACTGATGAACCACAGATGGGAAAGAACACAGTGACACTAATTGTTCCCATTTGGAAGGGAAACCGCGAATGCCAGCACAATATGTAGGATTGTAGGATTTTTTGTATATTTCAGTCTGTGAACCCTCTGAATTTAGATAGCGGTTGCATGCTATAATAGTTTTTCAATTGTTGATATAAAGTTGATAAAAATATGGCTTAAAAAAGGCAATGCTCTAATTAAACCTTAATATACTGCTTATGAACTAATATTTATGTACACCAAATCTGCTTTTCTCTTGTATTAATGGGGACAATCTGGGTTGGAAAGAGATGCTTGTTAATAATAATCTCAGAAAGCAACAAACATTTAGTGTTTGTATTAAGGAAAACAAGACTGCATTTGTTTTGCAACACCTTAGAAGCTAATAAGACTGTTGGTGGGTTTATAACTATTAGTGCAGAGTTATTTTTTACATTGTTACACAGGATAACTCACAATCTGCTGAATCTGCAGTGTGTGCTTTTGTGGAATACTGCAGTCTGATTTGAGCCAAACATAACTCCCCCTCAGCTTTGTTAACACAATTATAAATCAAATCTCCTTATCCAATTTTTGTAAACATTACAAAAGCAAATTAACCAGTGAATTACATTAAGACCGATTTAGAACTCCATCAATTCCCCTCACACAAGAATCCGGGCAATCAGAAAGGGAAAAATATTATTTTGCAATAATCGTCATAAGAAAAATGATTCTCTTAATATGTTCCATCTAGAGTTGATGAAGCAGGATTCTGAGACCAAAACTTGCCACAAAGGATATCAAAACTTGATAAACCTAAGAATCAGAAGCTCGTACATATTCATTTTTTGATAATGATGAACAAAACAGGGAAGGACCATTAATCGTGGAACGAACAGCGCCAGTGAGGGAGGATGTAAAACCTTTCACTGACATTTGTATCATGGTGCAGGACACCGAAGGGCCAACCTGAGGGGTTTAGCATCCAGCCAGTGAACAGTTACCTGAGAGGCTAATTGCACACGTTCATTGCCACTTGTTTGTTGCACTAGACCGCACCATATTCCCCTTCCACAGCAGACATGTGTAACAGTCTAGTAATGGCTCAGTAATGTCTGGCATTTTCCAAACCAGAGCGCTCCACCGGTTGTTTATTAAAATAACTCCGGTGACGCAGCTTCCGGAGAGTGATGTTCCCGAAATGTAAAAGAGTGACTTGTTCGAGGTGAACAGCGCTACCGCAGACTAGACGCTGCGAGGATGCAACGTCGGTGACTTCACCCATGCGCATTTCTGAAGGGGAGGACTTTTTTTTACGAGCCTGCATTTGGGGTTTTCCAACCTAAATGTGGGCAGAGGGGGCGGCAGCCGGCTTTGATGAGCGATAGGGAACAGC
Organism: Pungitius pungitius; assembly: GCF_949316345.1. Taxonomy (NCBI): domain Eukaryota; kingdom Metazoa; phylum Chordata; class Actinopteri; order Perciformes; family Gasterosteidae; genus Pungitius; species Pungitius pungitius. The sequence goes on along the minus strand of NC_084915.1, from coordinate 9,322,110 downwards.
CGAGACTGATCGTGAGAGGCTGCGAGGTCTGTCAATCCAGTCCCTCTGAAACTTCCGGCCAGGTTTTCTTATGCTCCCTGATTGCAATCCAGCTCTTTTCCTCTGACTTTAATGGATAGAATGGTGTCTAGTGGGGTAACTCACTGTATACCCATCATATGTGTGGAGAGTGCACCTGATTTGTTGGGATGGTTTAGACTGGACAGATACGGGTCAGGCACATACTAAGTCAAGTGTTTACCGGTTGGTGGAAACGTGACTACATCTCACTCTTTGTATTTTAAAGAAAATCAATCCGGTTTTCCCTTGATGCAGCGTTATGTGACCATTTTAAAGCCATTTATTGATCTTCTATATTTGTTCAATCTCTGATGGATTCACTGAGATATTCACTGATTTTATATATATATATATATATATATATATATATATATATATATATATATAAATAAATACTTTTCGACTTGATGCAACTTGATTTGCATATATATGCAAATCAAGTTGCATCAAGTCGAAAAGTGCCCCTTAAAATGGTGTATGAGCACACCAACCCAAATTCTGTCTGGGTCGGAGCATACTTAGCACACAGATGGAATGGCCTCTCCCTCACATGCTTGGCTTTTTGGCGCCTCTGCCTGCTGAGGTCCTGCAGCAATGAGCACAGCCAAATTGGAGCAACTGCACTGCCTAGGCGATGGACATAATGGACACAAAGTGCACAACGTCTTGCTGAATGGAATGTCTTGCATCTTACCCTTCATCACACGACAAATTCAAACTGGCAGAATCACATTTTATTCTTTTTATATTGGTTCCTGCGGTAATATTGAATCATTCTGCACTTGTACTGTACTTTCGTCTAATCTACAGAGTATATTGTGATGCTTCAGTAGACTATCCCTTGTCTGTATGAGCCCCTCTACTTGGCCACCCTCTCTGTAGATGTTTCTTGCGGCTGAGCCCACCATTAACTGGGGAATTAGAAACTGGGGATGAAGTTGTTAATCACCACAGTCATTCACATTCCACACAGATTCTACTCTGCTCAGGGGTATGGGGCATGTTCTGGGGAAAGCTGGGCTAACACTATTGGATCCAATGGTCTTTAATTAGAGGGAGGGCTTGGCAGGGACTGATGGAGGAGAAAGGCTCTCAGGATGTGAGTCCAGGGTGAGAGGGTTCACACACAAAACACTGGCTTTTCATCACCGCATGACTCACTCAGTTTGTGTGCAAAGTGTTGTGCGTGTGCGTGTGTGTGCGGAAGCCTAGAGAAAATTAGAAAATGTGTATGCGTGCGCTCGTGCTGTATGCCTGGGTGTGTGTGTGTGTGCGTGTGTGTGCGTGCGTGCAAGCGTTTCTTACCTCACTGCTCAGGCATTCCAGTAGAGAAAGTGGTGCGAAGAGAAAGAGTGGCTCTCACAGTGTGGGTATTCATGGATCTGGCCCCCGTGGGCCGGTCCGGGCTCCAGTGTTCACAGACAAAGCCTCTCCAGCAGGACCCAGACACACTCAAACAGAAAGGGGAGCAACAGAAGGAGAGGAACGCTGGAGAGGGGGAGTCAAGGTAACAAGGGGGGGGAAATAGAGAAGGGGCAGGAGAGGGCAATGGTAGAAGGTCAGTGTGGCAGCTCCCATCCACCCGAGATTACAGGTGCGACGGGCTGTCCTCTAAATATGGGCCCACCCAAACTCAATCTGCCTTGATGCAAATTTCCATTGTTTTGAAGGAAAAAACAAATCTGAAATCACAATGTATTTAGTCTGTGAGCAAGACCGTGTCTTTCCAAATGTTATGTTAAGTTGTAATGTGGCTGATAGAAACTTCGGTGCTTGATATTGCCTCTAATCTGTACTGTAACTTTACTTTGACTAAGTTGTTACCCTGAGAGACACCCATCACCACCTTATTCGTATTCTTTTTATTTCTTTATATTTGCTGCTGGCGGAAATGTTGACCCATAGCCAAGTCTTCGTCCTGGGGAACAGGCCCCTCCCTCTCTTTTCACATCCACCAATCCTGCCGCTCTCCTCCAGCCAGCCGCTTGAGCTCCGAGGATTCCGTGAGTTTCTTCCACTTGGCCGTCCTGTCACTGTTCCCCCTGCATGGCCCCTTCCCTCGATTGGGTAGCCTGGTTCACTGTGTCCTCAAACAACCCATGTGCATGTAGAGGAAAGGGGCCCCGAAATGGGGAGGCCCGTTTCTTACTTTTAGTTTTTAGAGAGAGCGATTTGCACTGAAAAATCTCTTCATTGATTTTTACTATGTGTGTGTGTGTGTGTGTCTATGTATATATTTTAAACAAAGGCCTCTTTTCATCTTATTATTTGGGCTTTGGTAATTTTATAATCGCAATCTCATCTTTCACCTTTACACTAACCGTCAGTTATGCATGTTATGAATATTCCTGGTATTTGAATAACTGCACCACCTCGATCGAGAGAACAGGTTCTGTCGATATAGTTTATCACGCTATAGCCTTCCTAAATTCAGAGGCGGCTGATATTTTCATTCATTGATACTGGGGTATTTTTGCTGGCTGGTATGTTGGAATATTTCTTCTTTTGGCACAGTTTCAAAGTAAAGACATACAACATTCTGAAATATTTTCTCTAATTTAAAACCTTTGGTCAAACATCTGAGATTGAGCATGGCACATTTTCTTGTAATTATTACCTTGGATGAATCTTTTTCGTTTAAGCTCCAGTGCTTCGGGGGGCCAGTCAGTAAATGCACTGGATTCTGTGTTCTGTGCTGTACTTTTGAAATATTTCATTAAAAAAATACATTTTTTGCAATACCATTTACCGGATGAAATGATGGATTCATTTATAAATACCTTTGGTGTTCCGTTTTAGGAGTATAATTAATATGTCATTAATAGCATTAATTAATCTGGTCGCATTTTTAAGCAACAGTATCTTAACTGGATACAGATATTTGGGTACGTGCTCCCTTACATGGGAGGCCTGTCTGGAGGATGGATGCGTCCATGCAGGCACCTGCTAGGATGAAATTGATGGCCTTGTCCTGAAGCAGACAGATTGCATCCCGTTTGAAGTTGAACATCTGGTCGGAGTTGTGAACTGAATAACAAGTGTAATGTTTAATGTTGAGTTAAAGTGAAAGGTATATGTTGTGTAGTATATTTCATGTGGCTTCAGAATCTGTGTGGATGTTTGCGAGCTAAAGCTGTGACAGCACAGGATAGTGTGGAGGCTTCACCTCTTATGGTACGTTCACAGCAGAAGTGAAGTAAATAATTTGCGTGAGTAGAGTCCATGCAAAGACGATGCACCATGCAGTGAATGGTTGCGGATGAAGCAAATCATCAACCGATGACGAATGACGCAAAAAAACGTGGTGCGAAATACGCAAAGAGGCAAATGGAGCGAAGTGAATCATTTGCCTTTTCGCCCGACGCGGTCTTACAACAGCCAATTGGCGTTGAGTTGCCCCGCTGGTCATCCAGACGCAGCTTGTGGAGAAGTGTGCAGCGACGGATTGTGTCATGAACCCAAACGCAATTATGTGGAATTTCCACAAGTACAGAGCAGAAATAGTGGTTATTTCCATGGTGGATAGTGGAAATGATTACTGTTTTTATGAGATAAGCCACGCCCCCTTTACGGCGCGAATGAAGACAAATTAAATAGTAAACTCAGGGAAGTGAAGCGTTGCGAAATATTTGCTCTGCTTTTAGTGTGAAAGCACCATTTGTCTCAATAAGTGGATGCACAAGCGGTGCATGGTGATGCACAAAAGGTTATTGGGCAGGAAATAAAATAATATACAGTCTATTTGACTGAAATGGCAATATTTAAAAAATTGTGAGGAGAAAATCCTTGCACTGAAGTAATATATAAATCTTTCATTATTCCATCATTTCTCAAGGTTGTATCTCAAATTAAGTGTGAGTCATGAACTTACTAGAACAAAGAGTACCTTTTGATTGGATTTAATAAGCAGAACATTTTGAATAGTCTTAATACTTCTTTACCTAATACATGGATGGTTGGTGCTGGATATTGGCAGGATGGCAGAACCCTTATTTTAAAAGGTTAAGTCAATACGGCATTGTGTTGTAGGTGCATGTAAGCCATGGCATTGGTTATCCTCTTTAGATCGTTCCTGCACAGTTGAGCTTCATTGACTTAATATGTAAATGAAGAAGATACATATTGTTTTTTCGTTCTGGACATTTCTCTGTCTGCCAACTTACATGAAGAGGACCTTTTGATTGATCATAAGGTCCTTGATTGATCAGTACAGTAAGAGATGCGGCGCTGTGACAGGTGGCGAGCATGATGCCAGTTGGTGTTAGTAGTGTAAGACTTTGCACAGCTACACCCACACTTTCATTGTATAAATTACGATAAAGGTTATTTTAGCTCCCCCCATGCAACATTGTTGGATTGCAGATGAGCCATCTCAGGTCATGGTCCGCGTTTTACTATCTACTGTACCATTAATGGTACATTATATGTGGGGATATCGAAGGCACAGCAGACACACTGTCATATGTCTTCATGATCCCTTTGACTCCTGGTCCCCTCAAATCTCTGGTGACCGAGGGGCCACGACCCCGGCATCTGCCAGCAGTGGCAGAAGGAGAGTCTCACCTACAGCGGACAGATGCTGTGGAAGATGAAGTCTCCACAGTGAAGCCGCCCCAACGCTCACCAACGCTGAGTCTCACAGGGATGAGTCATATGACATCGATTTTAGACTTGTTTGGCTCCAAGCTACAGTTTGTGAGGATCCCCAATGAGGACTCGGTTTTGTCTGAAACTGCTACGAAATATTTAAGTGTAAAGCCTATTTATTTGTATTTGTATGTCATTTATTTATTTGTGGTGTCAGTGAAGCCGATGTTTGATTTTTTGCAAAATAGATAAATTTCTACTTGTTGACAACTTTTTCTTTTAAAGCCTCATTCAATTAAATTGAGGTGCTTTTTAAAAACAACTTAATTTATGACTTGATCATCATTCTAATAATTAGTTTTGCTTTGTTTATTGCTCATCTTAATCTTTTCTTATAATTGTTTTTATGTTCTACCTTTATTGACTTGAACACTTGGGAGGGGGGGCAGTGTCATAACAGTATAAAAATAGATGATGATTTTTCTAGTCTTGAACAAAGCTCTCCGTGTACTAATTATCTGAGTGAGAATTTGTTGTTGGTGCTCCAAATGTGTGCAGCAGTGCGTGCATGAGAGGCGAGTTTGATGCACGTAAGGGAAGCCGTTTGCCTCTTTCCTTCCTGTGTGTTCTGAAATCTCCTTTGCTGCAGACAGTCTGAGGTGCAGAGATGGTGCGGGCTGTGGGGGAGGCAGGCAGCGGACATGGCGGCAGGCCAGAATCAATTGGCAGTGTAATGAGATGGCCCGGTGCCAGGTAACCATGGAGCTACCCTCTCTGCCTGTCTACCAGTGCCGAGTTCAAAATTAAACTGAATGAATGAGAGGAGGGAGGGGGCGGGAGGGAGGGCAGGGAGAAAAAAAATAAGGGGGGTCTGAAATGGCAGGAGTGGAGGGTGAGAGAAGAGAAAGAAATGGCGAGAGAGGAGGGTGGCCGGTGAGGCACTGCGGGCGATTTCAAAGCACTGCCGCTGTACAATTTAACTTGAGCCCTTATTTCGGCGATTGGAGACGGAGGGGGGGGGGAAACTCATGACCTCCCCACAATCTTTGAGCTGGCAAATATCCGCTGCAGTTTCTGTTTCGCGCATCTTGCCGCACGGCCAGCATTTCAGTAACGAACAAGTGTGCTTCACAAAGAAAGAGAGAAACACCCTGAGTTTTCCCCCTTTAGACGAGTTGAGCTGCCTTTCTTTTGCCAGTCTCATGGCATTATTCTGTTTAATTTGCCTGTAAATCTCATTTCGTTATCCCCTCCTAGGCCCCACACTCTTCCTCCTGTCATGGTAGATGTGTTAATATTCAGCAATTGGCTGCATTCTTAGAGTGATTAGTACAAGCCAGTGGATCCTGCAGATGAATATAAATTAAGTAATTAATACAGTAATTGGATCTTTTTCTCCCTGTTACAGCCTTACCCCTGCTATGTCATTGTGCTCGCTCATTTCTTCCCTCAAAGACTGCCGCCCACAATGGATAGTTTTACTTTGTCAGATGAATCAAATGTCCTGCAATGTTGTCAAACACTGCAATCATTTGTAGTACTTACATTTTTCAATTAATACTTTTTTATTAAAATTACAGGCATGTTGAAATAGAAAGTAGAGAATTTTAAAAGTTAAACTTGATATATTCTATATACCAGTAATTTATGTTAATAGGAGTGTATCGAAACGTAAGGTTAACCTAGATGATTATTCAGAAGGTTTTATGAGGACTCATACATTGTGGCTTTTAGGTTATCTTTATTATTGTAGTCAAAAGAACTGTCATCAGCAATCAAATGTTACAGAGCAAATTTCAGTATTGAAGGATTTTTTCTTTTTACTGAAAAGCAAGTTAAAAAGTTATTTTCATTTGTTTTACTTTTTTTTAAAAGCTATCCTTCACTCATCAAATTGCTGCATTAAAACGCACGTTCAGGATGGAGTTTAATCACGAACAGCAAATATTTAGTTGTTTTCCGAGCCGGCCTCTTCGCCGTCCGCAGAAACTGGTCCGACCTGGTCGAAACAGGCCAGAGCCGTCCACAAACAGCAGGCCGGTCAGACCCGGCTGAACCCAGCCAGCGGTTGGTTTTGTGCAGCTCTTCCCATAGCGGTGAAAGTCAAATGTTAGGCACAGGTTGTGTACTGCACTTGGGTTTTCTGAGGGAGAGCGTGATACACCGCTGCTCCGTCCGCACAGTAAGAAGTATGCTCAGCAGCCTCGTGGCACGTCAAAGATGGTCCGGCGCTCCCCGCTGAAATGGCCCAGACTTTGGAGAGTTTGGAGTTGCACGTCGAGAGGGAGACGAGACACTGGGCCAAGATGTCTGTGGTGTGGATTAATGGGGAGGACCGGAGAAAGGGTGCCGCAGTCGTGCGTGAGCAGAATATGCGATGGGGGGGGAAGGAGAGGGGGGGGGGGTGGGGTGGGGACAGTGAGGGACAAGCAACTGCAGGAGATTGGTTAGATGAAGGGGGGGGGGAGGGGGAGAGAGATTTAAGAAAAGGGATTGAATTGTCAAGAAGCAACGATGTTCGGGCGCGAATGGAAATGTACAGCAACAAATACGCTGTCCGGTGTCTCCCAGTGCCGCTGGCTTTTAACATGGGGTTCAAATCTAAACAAAGGGCTTCCCCCGACATGCACTGAAATGTCCATCACAGTCCGATGATCAACATAAACCAGGGAGAGAATGAACAAAACAAGTCAAGTGTGCAAGATCTTTTGGTTACATTAACAACTAAATATACTTACTTTCATGATTACTTTAAGTCTGTGTTAGGAGGCAAACATTCCGTGTTTCAATAGTTCTGATTCACTGTATCATCACATTATCACCATCAAAATATGCTTTAAATTCTTAACATAAAACGCTTACATTTTAAGGAACAAAAAAACAAGGTTTTATTGCAGCAAAGTTAGGACATGTGTTTAATGAGGTTATTGTAAATCATAGCAAAGAATTCAAAGTAACGTCAATGTGTGAGTCTTTTCTGTCTTACGTCATAATTTTTTTAATCAGGCTCTGTTTTATGTCGTTCCATATCGTCACAAAAATGAGTAGGCCCACCTGTAACCAATTTAGATTCATGAACTACATGCTCGTCCTCTTATTGTTCCTCTAGCAGAGTCCCTGGGAGACAGATGGGTTCCTCTACTGCCAGCAACATTTTGTCAATCGTTTGACAAAAGACTCCAATGGCTTCCAATGAGTTTACATACACACCAATTCTTTGATCTAGATTTTGTGATTAATATGAACATTTCCCTGTTTTACCTACAATACATCCGGCCTTTATTCTCCAATCACAGCTCTGGTGGTTTCCAGAGGCTTTACCGTAGGTTGAAGTTACTGCAGAAGGATAATAAAACAGCCTGGACTGTGGGTGGCTGTCCCATGTTTTGACATTTATATCCAAACAATTAAAATCCAGTTTTTCAGTGCCTGCCTCCCCCTTGGATGGCACATTTAGCTTGTAGGTACTGAGGAAATCTTTGTAATAGTCTTTTTTTAAATGCCAATAAAATAGAACCTCGTCCGAAAGAGGAACATTACTGGACGTGCTTTTACTGTGAAAAGCCACAGCTGCCCACAGCTCACTGGGTCCCAATGACGAGCCTGGCTGGCGACATGTAGAGAGGTATTTGTTGAAACTTCCCAGTACACACACAGTCATCCATGAATCACAGCCCAAACACAAAGGGTTGACACATTAAGGGGGATGAAATATTGTTGCTCTTCCTGGCATCTTCCATACTTCAATATGAGAATAGTATACAGTGTCTAGATTTTGTCTGATAATTCATATTATGTAAACAGTAAAGTGTGCTTTATAGTACTAGATAGATTACTGCAATCCACTACCATCATTGAATAAAGCCATTATAAAGTAAATTGGTGATATAACCCCTAGCTTGCCACCTATGCAGCGTGGCGGGTGGGGGTGGGGGTTGTTACTCCACCTTTCAGTTTTATTATGAAGGGTGGCTTTTTCATAAAAATTAAAGCCAAGAGTTTTCCACCACACTGATGGGAGGAGTTAACATTTCATATCTCTGCCAGTGACTGCACTCAAAACAATAATAGAACTAAATCACTGCGTTAAGTGATCGTTATAATCTGTTCACTGGTTCATGTCCAGCACCCATACAGGCGACTCAACAATAATGACACATACAGTAAGAATAGAGTAACTCAAACAATAAAATCCAATATTGATCACACCTTTATTCTTCTGCTTGATGCTACCTGTGTTTACATGATATTGTATGAAATGTAGTGTTGATTTTTGGTAGCCCAATTCCTCCTCCTCATGTTCCAGGCAACGAGACAGGCTTTAAGGGGTTACCTTGTTAGATGTTTTTGGGGTTCTGCCCATGTCGGTCACTCTGTTTTTGTTCTGTTTTTGGAGAGGTCTTTTCTGCGGCGCCCCTGTGACGGGGGGTTCCTGGCAATACACCGAAAGTCAAATTTGTTCATTCAGATTCAAGTGGTGACCATGGAGCAGACAGCGGCCCGTTGGCATGCTGTGGCAAAACAAATGTCTAACGTCAGCAACTCAACATTTGTCCTTTTTCACAAAAATATCATGCTGATAAAAAACGAACAAATCTATATATGAATGGGGTTCCTGTATATTTAAAATACATTACGGCTTATTGTGCAATTTGCAACTGTTCATAAATTGCAGACAAATGAGCTCATTGTTCTTCCAGATGCCAGAAGTCACAATGTCACAATGGGTTTTCATGTCTTCCTGAGGGGCGCTTTAGCCAGGCAGCTGCTTTCTGGTGTTTGGCTTCTGTGATTCCGACTGTTCAACAGTGGACAAAAGCTTCTCCCAAATCTGAATCGGTGCCTTCGACATCAGTGCACGTTAGCTCACCGGTGGGTTTGTTCCTGAGTGCAGGATGGAAATATTTTTTTGTAAATGAGCAGTGGTTTGTGCAAAAACGGTGGTAATCCACATTTGCATGCTCTAGCAGGAACAATAAATGTACTGTATGAAACAAAAAGTCCTTTGCTCTAAAGAAGATGAACAGGATCAAATGTGCGGACATGGAAGAAAAATTGTGTGGGCTAACATAAAATAATCCTACCCGGTTGCATCAGTTCTTTATTTAATATGGAATTAAGAAGCCTTATGGATTTCAAGGCAGAGACGCTCTTGTATGTTTATTTAAAACTCACACAGTGAATTATTGATCTTCACAAACATTGCCTTTTCATTTCATAACTGGAAAGCGTGCAGTCATTAAAACTCACTCGCCCTGTACAGTACATTTGGGAGACACTGAATGAGGGCACGGGACCCGGACAACAGTGTGCAGCATCGGGACGAGGACACGTTGGGAGACATACACACGCCATCCGGGGGACCAGTCGCAGCCGCCCCCCCCCCCCCCACACCCCCGCGTGGCGGGCCGAGCAGAGTCCTTTCTCAGGCACTGACAACACAGCCGTATGCCATTCGTCCGGTCTGAAAGACGGCTACCGGGACAAAGGCCACGGGGTGAAGAGAGAGGGGAAACGAGGGAGAGATGCTCGCTGAGTCGCCCCGGCCGCCCTCCCCTGAGCAGGACGGGGAGCGCCGCTCCTCCTCGTAGCTCGTAGCACGCTTTCTCCCCGGCCCTCAGCCATTTTGGAGAGAGGGGGGAAAAAAGTGGCTGCTTTTCTCTCTCTCTCTCTCCCTCTCTCTCGCTACGTGGCATAGCTTAGGAGAAGGCTGCAGAGAAGACGCGCTTTGCAGCTCGCACTCGGGAGATAATGTTTGCAGGGGAAAAAAAAAAAAATTACCTTCTTCCAGCTTTTTCTTTTTTTTAAATGAATTTTTGTTACCCTTGCATTCAGCCGCTAAGCCTCTCTGCTCTCTGCTGTGCACTTTCACTCATGCCGTGTCCTTTTCTTTCGAAAACTTGCGCTCTAGTTTTTCAACTCATATCTTTTTTTTTCCCCATCTCTCAATTTGATTCGATGCAACCGAGTTAAAGACAAAGGAATAGGTTCACAATTTTGGCAGCAATAAGAAGAGACAAAGCTGCAGCCAAGGATCCTGCTGGGATCCAAAAAAGCAAAGCAGAATGAAGCACCAAAAAAAAAAAAGAGAAAAAAAAAGAAAACACCACCCTTTCCTTTGCTTGGTCACAAATTCCACTTTCTCTGTAGCCAGCCCTGCGCTGCCACTCCTCCTCATCCACATCTTACTGCATTCAACCTTTTGCCATTTCTCTCTTGCCGTACATTTTTTTTTTTTTACAGGCGATTTGAGGTTTTTGCACCCTGGAAAATGGGCACTGGACAACGTGTTAGGAGGGCGTCATAACGATGGGATGATATCTTTCTACTTATGCTTGTTATTTCGCTTTTATGTTTTTCTATTTTTTTTTCTCCCTGCTACTGTTATTCCGTCGTTGTTGTTGTTGTTGCAGTGCTTGTAGTTTTAGTCTGTTATGTACTTTTTCAGGTCTGCTCGGATTACCACGTGTTTGAATGTGTGCTTTTAGGAACGAGTGTGCACAGGTATCTTATCTGTCTGCTCAGTTCAAAGTCATCTGCTGACAGCATCTACATCTGTTTCTATAGGGTTCTTGAATAATGCCAAAGCTTTGGCCTACACTTCTCCTCGAGCCTGACTCCATCTCATTCCAGAGGATGTCTGACCATCAATTCCCTCTTGGTATGTTTGCAATTTATGATACTTTCAGTTGTCTCTCCGTTAGCTCGGTTCACAGTTGTTTCCAAACCGCGACGTATGATTCAAACCTGATTCACAGTGCATGCTGTTCATTACAGGTAGTAAGGTCAAGGTCAGTGTTGTTGTACAGTATGCATAATGTTTTAAATACCTTTTATTTATAAACTACCCAAATTAAAACCGGCATCATTTTTTTTACCATTTTTGCGGCTGTGATTTAACAAGCTTTCACCGCCTTGTATAATCTTGCTTGAGAATATTTGCGGAAAGATCCAGGATTTCTTGTCTTGTCGATTGCAAATGTAATTGATCCTTTTCACCAAAATACAAAATGGAATGACCTTGGCGTATTCTTTTCATATTGCTGCATTTCATTTTAATCTCATACATCTTAAAATGGCATTTTACACAGCACAAGGATCATTTCTGAATAAAAAAATCTTTAACGGGCGTCCATTCCGCGTTCATTGTTTGCACAGCTGAAACAACACACGTCATATTATTCAGTCTGACATTTCAAAAACAAATGTCGACCTCGGTGATCAGTAGGTTACACAAACATCACGTCCATCTCGCAGCCATGTGCTCCGGCCTTGTCAGTGTACAATGGTTTAATTCCACTGCTCGCAAACAGGAAATACGTTCTACATCCACATGATGAAAAATAAAAATACATGAAAGGAACGGCATGTAAAAAAATAAATCTGGCTAAACTTGTATAACCCTGTGTGTTGTTCATAGTGGTTATTTTGCTACTGAGTGGTGGTATGTGGAACGAGTGGCGTTTATGGTGAAAAGACTCGCTGTGTCTCTGTTTTTGGGGGATCCCGTCTTCTTTATGCGGTCTTGAAGCGGTAATGTCAGCTGCCACAAACCCGTAGATCCGAACTTGTGGTGACTGGCTTCACAAGCTCGTGTCTATAGGTATGTGTCTTCACGGCGAACACTACAGCGGCCCTCCTGTCTGTGAGAGAAACCACTAACTCAATGTAATCATCTTCAAAGCTGATGTTGACCGGCTCATCAGAACTGTCAGACTCCATCACGGTCTCGGCTGTACAGCGACTAATTAAAAACAAGCGCTCCTTGCCCTGCGTTCCCTCACATGAACACCGCTGACCCTGTCACGAACAGAACGCTCTCTGCCAAACCTGCCCCACGTGTCCCGGGGACCCCACCCAAAGTAGGAGTGCTGAACTATGCCAAAAATTACATTACATTGCAATAGCAATATTACAGGACAAAAATGGAATCACTCTCTTTTTTGGGGATTTAGTGGGCAGTTCCAGTATCCTGTGAAGGTATATTTAGGATGATACATTTTGATACCTTTTCGCTCCACGCAGCAGCAGTCTGGCCAGTGTTCCGCGGGTTGAGGTAGTAGGTTGTATAGTTCAGAGTGACGCCACAGGAGATAACTGTACAGCCTCCTAGCTTTCCCTGAGGAAACACCACACACTCCGCACCGCGAAGGATTATTTTACCAAGCCCCCAACCTTTTGTCTGCTCTCGGCCCGGGGCTCGCGAGTCCTTCTGTTGGTTGTAAATACGTTGTCTTTATATCAACTTCTTTTGTACCTGGCTTTTGATAAGATATTTGGAAAAATGTGTTATGCTCCAGACAACGTCTTGCTTTTTTTTTTTTTCAGTCGTAGGATGAGATAGAAATACGTCTCGAACCAGCATGAAAATGGCAGAGAAAATCACATGATCATATGACATTCTTTGTGGGAGAATGACATGGTGAAGCACACATGATAAAAGGTAGAAAGATGTTTTTTTTGGAGGGGGGGGGGGCACCAACATGCTGCTCCAGCAGGGTCTGCGGGCCCCTCTCACGAAGTAGAAGAAACTGAAGGGAAGCACCATACAGCCGCAGGGGGAAGAACACGGTCTTGGCAGCCAATTATGTACAAAGTTCAGTTTCACTTCACCATAGCGATAAATTTCCTGTGGTAGAGAAACTACCGTGATGAAAATAGTGAGTAACAACTTCCACTGCTTCAAACCAAGAAAACCAACAATCCCTAAATTCCACCGTGTCCCTGACAGCAATATGATCTGATTTATTGCTTTATTTTAGGCAGGTTCAAATGAATCCGAGATTCATCTGAAGCCATGTAACTTTTAAGCAAGGGTATTTATTTTTTCATATGCATTTATTGATTGTAGGTTTTTAACGGGTTATCAAGAGATCATTATTACACCCCTGCATGATTTGGAAGTTGTTAAGGACCAACTATTCCTGCGATACACTCCCGTAAAAGCATGCGCTTTTACTCCGAGCTCATCGGAAAAAAAAGCACACGCGGCAGCGGGCGCCCTCCTGTTTGGGGGTCGATGGCGTCCCCGTAGTGCGGCGTGCTGCTGTGTGCAGATGTGCAGAGCATGGGGTGGCGTGAGGATGAAAGACTGTTTCCACTTAAGCTCTTCGCTCTCCCTGTCCCAAGGCCACCGGGTTTGACGGAGGTGGGGCGAGGAGCTCTGTGGGCCAGAATTTTAGCAGGGGCCCGTAGAACGGGGAAGCTTCTGCAGCACGGCAAGATCCAGCGCGGCGCTTTCAGCGTTGCTCTTGTGTTTTTACGGGTACAATGAGCCAGCTTCCTCTGTTTTATTATTATTATTTTTTGTCCTTGTGTGTTTATTCATTTGCCTCCGTGTCTGGGTGAAATGTGTTGTTGTGGCCATGGGGTAGTGTGTGAGAGCATACAGCAGGAGGCATACTGTACAGGAGCTCTCCCTAGTGACCCCCCCCCCCCCCCACCGTCACACACACACACTCGCACCACGCCCTCCTTGTGGAATTGAAGTGTAGGTTTTTCACATTTTCTGAAAATGTCTATAAATAGTCGTGTTTAGCTGTTCTAATGTTAGTTCTGTGTGCGGCCGACCCGTAGCGCCAGAGACGCTCGAGAGGAAGCGAAAGCAATGAGGCGCGTTGTGGAAATGAGATGATGTGAGCGGAGCCCTCACTGCAACCAGGTGCATGTGATGTGTTGAGAGGACTCAGCATGTGATGGGAGAGATCAATTTGCTTGAATAACAACTGCTGGAATAGAGAAGCAAAAAGGACAATTCACGATGATGATCAAATCCCAAATAAGGAAACTGTAGGTTAGGTCAAAGTGTTTCTGCTTTTCGTCGACCGGTTGTTGAAATTAGAGACAGTCCACTGTAGCTGGTGGAGGGAGAGAAGGAAGTAGCGTGGGCCCACACAGGCCATTTTTCTGCTGTCACTGATCTCACCGCGTTGCGCGTTGTCCGTCAAAGGAACCCTGCTCTGGCAACTCCCTCGTCTCCCCGGCGGTCTGGCTCTCCAACCATCTTGTCTCTCGTCCTTTTTTCACCAGGCTTCTCTGCTGCTTCCCAGCAGCTAATACTGATTAAGCACAAGACAACCACACCACCAGGCTTCCAGTTACATTTCCTTTACCGCTCCCTGAACCGCGTTTTCTCTCTCTCTTTGGATCTTGTTCCCACCCTCCCTTTTCTCCATGAAGCGCGCGCTCTAATACCCAGTCACTCTCGCAGACACAGAGGGGGAGAGAGACAGGAACAGAATACCGGACTTGCCGACCGGAGAAGGATTTTTTTTTTCTTTTCTTCTTTTCTTTAATGAAAAGGAGCTTGAAAAGAGACATTGTGAGATACAAATGTGATTGCCTGTCTTTCTGTCTTTCTTTCTTTTCCCTCCCCTGCTTTCTTGAACCCTCTGCTCTTGTTCACTTAACCACTTTCTCCCTCGCTCTCTAGCTTTCCTTATCTCTCCGTCTCTGCGTGTAGCAGGCCTTTATAGTGTAAGTGATTTGAGCCGAGGGAGGAAATGAATGGATGACATTTTTTTTTCTTCTCCCTTTCCCCCTCTCTGCTGCTGTTTTTTTTTCGATGCTGTGTTTAGCAGACGGAGGGGTAAGCAGAGCCTCTACACTACCTATGCCCTCGGGACTTGAGCCTGCAGTCCATGAAGCATGCAGGGCAGAGGAGGGAAGAAAATACAGACACACACAGACAGAGAGGTGTGATGTAGCGAGACTAAAGCGCCGAGCCAGAACAGAGAAAATGTGAGACAGATGGAGGCATGAGACAGACGGACCGACCAGGGGAAGACGGGCAGTGGTGTCACATGGAGTAAGAGGGGCGAGTGGCAGTGGATAGAAGGACCACAGCAACAGGCGCTCCACATATTTTCCTGTTGCTCACAATAATCTGGCGGTTGGAACATATTTTCACAGCTTTTAATCATCACTGAAAAGACACGAGAGAGGGCCCACATGTGCGCTTCATTGGATGGCATGTGGCCTGTGTGCAGAGGGCGTTTTTAATTTTTTTTTATTGGCTTTCATTTTATTTAGGTAGTCAGCTCTGTATCGTACCTATTGTACTCGCCTTGTAATTGTTCAGCTCTCTTCCTGTCTTACTTTCTCATTCTTTCTATTTTGTGTCCTACTCATTCATTTGGTGAGCTTGTAGCGGGACATTGATTTGCTCGTCTTTTCCATGCGCATGCCATTCTTTTACAGGTGCCCATGACAACGCATCTTCCTGCATACCTATTTTACCATTTTTTTTTAAAGACATTTAAAGAATCAAGTTTTAGCTTCGTCCTCTGCGCTTCCTGCTGCTGCTTTTATGTCTTGTTGGCTTCTTTCCTCCATTGTTCCAAGATGTACTGCGGTGTCATTCATCTGCGTCGCTTTCAATCTTATCTCTCTCTCTCTCTCTCTCTCTCTCTCTCTCTCTCTGTATTTCTCTCTCTCTCTCTCTCTGTATTTCTCGTTCACCAAATTTAAACCTCACTCTTGCTCTCCCTTTCATGTCTCGCTCTCCCTATCTCTCTCACTCTCTGTGGCTGCACATGGAATAGTCTTGCATGTCTGAGCAGCAGACGGCTAGACGGCAGCAATCGGCTACAGCAGCCTCACGTGCTGGTCCAAAGCACCCGTTCAACGAATGCCCGAGCTAGAAGCACTCAAAGTCTCTGCCTAAAATCTCCAGCTTTCTTTTTTGTTTTGTTTTTCTCGCAGATCTGTCTCTTTTCATTTTGTCTGCACACCCTGGCCGCCCCTGTCCCTCTGCTGGGCTGACCGGCGCAGACATACACACGAGGACTGCGGCAGCCTCTGCCATCACGGTCCGCTGGGTGAGTTTTCTCCTTCTCTCCTCCCTTGCATCCTGTCTCATCGCCCTCCCGACCTCCTTTTCTTCCTCCTCCTTCATCTCACAGGCAGTCAGATCTCATTTTGTGCTCCTCGCGAATCGGCTTAGCCCCCATACCGCCCCGAGCCGCGTGATTGACAGGTGCGGTCCCCGGGGACCGACAAGTCTGCCCTGTCAGGAGATGGGATCTCTCGTAGGGGAGAATATAAGTTGTTGTAAGGAGCTTTGGTATTTTACGGAGGGAAATTTCTAATCTGGTTGTGCCTTTTCCGCCTCTCCCGCTCTGCTCGGTGTCTGACTGGCACCCCTGCGCATGTGCATGGTGCAGCATTTTTTATTTTTTTTGCTATTGATAATCATGCTACAATTTGGCCGAGCAAGGCCGCGGCAGCGGGAGGGAGCCCGAAATATGCCATGGCAGAGCCACTCTCCTGAGCATCATGCAATGATAAAATGCTACCCTCCGCGGTGTGTCTGGCCGATCAGGCGTGACTACAGCACACGTGTGCCCTGCAGAATACCGCAATGCTTATTGTATAATACAACAGGAAAAGGTTGTGCATGAACTAATGCACGTCCGGGGGGGGGGGCACGCAGATCTGACCCACCAAGACCAGGGGGAACTTGTGGCTAAAGTGAGTCTTAGGTAACAGCGCAGCACAAATCCATGGAGAGAGGTAGCTGCCATTGTCTGCTGAGTCTCAGCCATGCAGCACATGATCCACTCTGTGGCATAGTATGGGCCAGACCAAAAAAGCAATCTGTACCTCTCTCATTCCCTGAGACCCTAACTTGTGACGTTTTGCTGTAATGTGCACGGGTTGGGTTCTTGGGAGCTGCGAGGGGCACTCACACTTCTCTCTTAACCTAAAGCAGAAAAAAAATGTAAAGAGGCGGAAAGACACAAAGCGCCACGAAGAAGGGACGGCTTTGCTTTTTTAGCTGGGCCCGGTGACAGGGAGTGTTCAAATGATCCACCCACACAACCGAAATAGAGACCGAGGGGCACGAGGAGGTAAAACGTTGGGTTTATTTCAGGTTACGGAGAGGCTGGGATCCCGGAGGCAGGCACAGCCTGTGTGGCGCTGGGTGGGAGGAGGGGGGGAGGAATGTGGGGATGAAGGACATGCGTCCGGGAGGGAGGGATGTCCAGACAAGATGTGGGGATATGACGAAGCGCTGTCACATTGACAGTATTTCGTTTATTTTCATAGGCGGGAACAATGAGTGAATGAATAAATGACCAATGTATGACCGCGGTTACACCCACGGTGACTAATGTTACTCACGCTAACATCAACCAGCAGCACAAGAACACGCCTCACTCGGTTGTGGAGACACTGCCCTGCTTTCACTGTGTCGACACACACAGTCAACCGCTGTGTGTGTGTGTGTGTGTGTGTGCAGCACAAGTGTTTTAGCGCATAATATCACTTGGGCTGCAAAGTGTAAATGACATTCACCCTATTTCCTAAGGGCTCTTCCTGCCTCGTCTTGAGAGCAACACAAAGTACAGATGAGAGCGTGTCACTGAAAGCTCGGTACACTTGTGTTTGACCTCATCCAAACGATCATCTTTCTTTTGCTATGCCCAGTTCTTCTATCTATCTATATACGTGTGTGTGTCCTTGTTACGTGTGAATAGGACCTAATGCATGGTTTCAGGGCGGATCATCGGGCGCTCGTGTATGTTGCAGCAGGGCGCCACCGACGTGGGCGCCACGTTTGTAGCGCGTTGCAACATTACAGTTCTGTGTTTGATTGGATCGGGGTTTTCGATGCAGCACTGCACTCCTGCATCGTGCTTGAGAGAGAAGTTGCCTCAGTATTCACAGTTCTCCTAAAACCAGCGATCAGCGTGTTGAAATGTGTCTGCAGGCAAATGCCTGTTTCTATAATTGGTCGGTGATCTGTGATCACAGTAACGGCTTCATTTCCAGCTCTCCCCTCCCTTCATCCACACCTCCCAGAATGTAACCCTTTGCTTGTCTACTTCTTCTTCTTCTGCAGCCACTCTGATGTCACTTCAGAAACATTTGAGCCGCAGCGCCGTTTGATTGTTGTTTTGTCCTCATTCTTTCATTAGTTTGGATAGGATGTGATGCAGTGATCGTGTGGTTGAAAGACAGGTAGCTTTGAGCTATGATTCTATTTTCAGCTCTGATTTGAAGGCAATTTTTAGCCGTGTCAGCTGAACAGTTGAAGAAACAGCTGCCATTTTTTTTCGGTACAGTTGTTTCATGCTTGAGGAATTCACAGATCCATAGCCATTTTTTACTAAGTGCACTAACATGTAAATCACTTTGGATAAAAGCGTCGGCTAAAGACATTTAATGAAATATATTATTGGGGGTTTTGCTGCCCAGTCTGGTTTCACTTTACGATGTGAGAATGGACCTGTAAGAAAGGTTACCTCACAATGACTCCAGCAGGGTTTAATGCAGCGGAAGCCTTTTTTAAACCAATAGTCTTCATGAAGATATGCAACGCAAATTAACAACAGACTAGAACATCTACATCTAGAATCCACATTGTGAGCTGCCTTTGAGCTTTCATTGGCACGGTCGGAAATTCTTTGCTGCTGAGGTCTTTAGCTCTACGTGATTGTTTGAATATTGAAATGTGTAAGCTCTAGAGGTTTTGGGTACACGTCAATGTTTTTGTAATTGCTCTGGCCTTTGTATCTCAAACAGAATCAGAGATAAGAAGCTCTTATTGCCAGCATAAGTTTCTCATCTCAACACATAACACATTTTGTACATTCAGGTGTTTAAAAAATGTGAAAGCAGTGTTGTCTCACTTCAGTGGCGTTGCCTGATTAAAGCATTAGTGTGCATCATTAGGTCACGGTGTCAGTGTTTGCCTTGCAGAGAACGAGTAAATTCACACAGACCTCAAGGAAGAGGCAAAGAACAACAAATTCTGTTTCATACTCAACCCTCACTAAAGAGAGAGAGAGAATGACTGTGAGAGCAGCTAACTAGTGTTCTTTTACTAAGACCTCCCAGTGCAGCCTCGCCCCCCCCCAGCCTCCGCTCGATTCTTTTCAAACTTTTAAAATGGCCGACCACTTAGAGGACTGTAGATCTTCCAGTGTGTCTCACTGACTGTTTTTTTATATACTGTACATGCACCGCGCAGGCAGGTTTAGCGCTCACAGCTAAGACCTTATAAAGAAAAGAGAGGATTTGTAATGTAATGATTTACTAATATGAGCTGACTGTAAGCCAGCAGTTTCAGGGATAAGAGAAAAATCCTCGCTTCAGTACGTGTTATTTGGACACATTAGCCATGTCTTTGTTGCTGTCTGTCCATTGTGGAACAAGTAATGAGGTAATGCTAGGACGAGCTCACTAAAACATAGACCTGTATTCATTATTGTCATTTGATTAATAACAGGTTTAGTGGCGTTTCTGCTCACTTTTGAATGGATGAATGACCACATCTGTTATCTACGAGGGCAGCAAAGGCCAGCGAGCGCGGTTTTGTCAGCTTTTAAGTCGTCACCGGCCCTGGGCTTTCGCCGTGCCGCGGTGTCGCTCGCGCTCTCTCGGAGTCCTGAGGTGCCCCCCCCCCCTCCCCGCCCGCCGGGCTGACGTCTCTTTCCTGTCTGCTGCATGTTCCAGTAGCTGCTGTTGCTCCAGCAGCAGCAGGTGTGTCTTGCTCCTGTGCCGCTCCTAACGCCCCCTCCTTCCTGTTCCCTTATCGCTGCAGTACTGCAGCTCTGTCTGGGAGTCAGCCATTCCATTGTTCTCGCCCCCCCGCCCCCCACCACCTCTTCAACTAAAGGTACTCTTGTGGGCGCCGGCGCCGCCCTGCCCGCCCCAGCCCGTCAACGGGACCAGTTCCAAATCGCTGTGTTACTTGGCACCCAGGTGCCCCGAGCATGTTGCGCTTCCAGCTTTTCTGTCTCCCTCCTTCTCCCCGGACGGAGCTTTGCTCTCTGCTGCAGACCGCCGCCATCTTGTTACTCCTTGTGCTGCAGGTCTGCCGCCTCAGCTGCGCTCACAAGCAAATGGTCGAACCCAGCCTCCAGTGTTTGCCGGCGTCTCGCTCTTGCTGCTGTTGTTTCAAAACCGCTGTGCGCTGCTGCGTCTTCTGGGTTTTCATCACAGCACCGTCGTAGCCGACGGGCACATTTTATCGGTGCACGGAGGCAGACGCACCGGCAACCTTTGTTTGACCCAAAAAGGGCTGTACAACGTGCAGGCTGCGCCGGTGCACAGCTATACGTATCCATGACACTGTCATTAAGTTCAGTCTGTGGTCCTTATTGTAACTGTCACAATCACACGCACCACCGGGCTGGTGGTTATAATACTGATTTACAAATGATGGTATAAACCTCAAGTGCACAAAAAGTGCGTGATTGCTGGTTGTTTTTTAAGAGGAATGATGTATCACAATCTAACTCTGATTTTGCACACATGTACATTGTATCCCTGTGTGTGTGTGTGTGTGTGTGTCTTAGAGAGGGGGGGAGGGTGGGAGGAAGAAATGGAGCTGTGGTGCACAGAGCAGATACTAAGAGGACTGAAAATGAAAAATGCTTGCATTCTCACTAAACACAGAACATGTATGAACATCATTAGATTGTGCAGGTAAATATATTCTAAACAGATATAAATCATTCATAAATGTCTGCATACTAACAGTCAAATATGGGGGAAATCCAAATGTAATTTAAGGAACAAATTTCACCGTACAGTATGGAAATGGTTTTGATAACTGTGCTTTGGTGAAAAACAAGTGGATGTGAGTAGGTGGAGATCAAATGGATACAGCAGTGAGCTCAGAAGGTCTTTAATCCTCTCTGACACTCTTCCAAGAAGAGACTATAAAATACTAATGAAATCATAATGAGTAGAAAGAAGAAAAACTCTGTCTGTGGAGTCTGGAGTATTCATGCATACATCTGATGTTTCAACTTTAATTTTATATATACATGCACGGTAGCTTTGCCAAAGGCTTCGGGGCTAAAATGTTGCTTTTATCTGACGTCTCATTTTTCAGGTCAGTGGAGGCAGCCGCTCGGTCTGAGAGGTCTCACAGAGAGGTTCAATCATAGCTATTACCAGTATGCAAATCACAATCCCATTTCATATGAATGTGTTTTCTCAAGAGAAAGAAACAAAACCGCGAGAATTTAATTTATTTCCTATGGCAGCATCAATACATGGCAAGAATGGCTGTGCAATTGTATTTTCCTAATTACAGACTGTCAAAGCAGTCGGTACTTACAAACTACCATCTAATGAGAAGTGTACAGACTTATCAGTGATATGCTTCTTATGAAAAGGATCAGTTGAAACCCGTATAGTGTACTACTCAAGGATTTGTCATTACTGCATTGATGACATAAATTGATTGATGAATGTGAGGCAGCAAACATGATAATAAAGCAAACAAAGCCAGAAATCAATGTCAATTGAAAAGCAAATATGCCAGAAATCAAAGTCAATGTCAATCAACGAACAAATATATGTTTATTTTGCCATGTAAATGCAAACAATGCTGCAATATTAAGGAAAGATTTGGCAGCTTTCATTGCATTACAATGTGTTTAAGTGTTGTAACACTTATGTTATATAATGGATAGAGACTAAAGCATCTCAAATTCTTAATAAAGATTTTTATTTTTGTTCCAGGTCTCCAGTATAAATACTAATGATTTTCAGTGAGTTTGCCCAACTTCTCACGCAGCGTGATCAGCAGGTAGAAGGTTTCGCTCCGGTGGGATGAGCTCATCCTCTATTTGACGGACTGGCACGATAACGCTGTGCAGCGTTCCCTAGTTCCCCCGACGATGTGCCCTTATGACCTGTAGGCACAGTGAACATGTCCAACGTCATCAGGGCCACAAACCCCAAATCTGTGTTTCAAGACTGAACCACCAAACTTGGCATTGCATTACATTCCCATCAGCCCCAACTTTAGCGCTGTTCAGCACATTTTAGCATTCCGGCATACTTGGCTTCGATGAACAAAGTAAACATTATTTCTGCCAAGCATTTCCCGTGAGCGTGTAAGAATGCTGATGTTGGCATTCAGCGCAAAGCACTGCTCTCCTTACTGTTAATCCGGCCCCCATGAAACCGCTAGCCGGAGCAATGTAGCTTCTCCACCTTCCGCGGGTATTCATCATTAATCGTGCGTGATCGTGTTTTTTATCATGTTTGTTTCCATTTCGATAGTTATTACAAAAAGAAAAGTAGCCAGTGAAGAAGTCAGGAAACATTTCATACCAAAATATGTCAGACATACAAGGATTTTGACTTGGCGGTTGGCGCATGACAGCAGACAACATAGTGCAAGGAATAAGATAAACTATAATCAAATATAATGCTATGGGTTAGTAACCTAAAGCTATGGGTTAGTTTAAAATAAGTGAATAAGTTAACTGAAAAAGTTAAAAATAAAGTGCACCAGCGACAAAGTGATGAATTAACTATAATCACACTTTGGTTTGGGTGCTCACTGATTAGCTATTGAAGAGCAAATTGATTTGTAGCTATCCTGCCGTAACAATCAGCATCACTGTTGTATTATAGTCAAATATAAAATAATGAGGAGATTAGTGAACTATCTTCACTGCAGCAGAGTGAACAGCTTGCACGTGGAATGTAGAAGGATTCCAGTGATGAAGGCACCAGATGTTTGAGTTCTGCATGTGAAGTCACTCGTCTACAGTCGCTACCAGGTGCAACGGTGCTGTGGCCAGGCACAGGTACCGGCATCAGGTACCAGGCACAGGTACCAGGCACAGGTACCAGGCACAGGTACCGGCATCAGGTACCAGGCACAGGTACCAGGCACAGGTACCGGCATCAGGTACCAGGCACAGGTACCAGGCACAGGTACCGGCATCAGGTACCAGGCACAGGTACCAGGCACAGGTACCGGCATCAGGTACCAGGCACAGGTACCGGCATCAGGTACCAGGCACAGGTACCGGCATCAGGTACCAGGCACAGGTACCAGGCACAGGTACCGGCATCAGGTACCAGGCACAGGTACCGGCATCAGGTACCAGGCACAGGTACCAGGCACAGGTACCGGCATCAGGTACCAGGCACAGGTACCGGTGTCTACTCTGGAATCCAATTTAAGAAGGTCCTCGCTCGTCTTATGTCAACAATACATGTTCTCTGATGGAAAAACACAAAGTGCGTTAATACAAATAGAAACATTCTATGAGTGAGAAGAAGAATAAAAGCAACTAATCCCGTTTCTCATAAAGGGAATCTTGATAAATATTAACCATCATTGGTTGATAACTTAAAAAAATAAATAAAATTGAACTGCTGTTGGGTGAAAACTCCAGAGTCTGATTTTAATTTTGGGGATTTTCTTTACTCTTATTCACTTCATTCTTTTTCACATTTGTCATTGGGAAGACTTTTCCAACACAAGTTGTTCTTTTAAAACTCTTCCAAATAACTCACATAAGCTGAAAGCAGTTAAGAGAGACAAAGTTTACACCCAAGGACAGCGACAATAAAATCAGCCCACTGCTGTGTGACTTCTCCATACACATTGCTCAAAATGTTTAGAAGAAATACAAATGTATACACAGCAGCCAGCCCCTTCTGTTACTGTAGCCCATTTCCCTCTCCCATGCATTTACACACACACACTCACACACACACACACACTCACAGCCTGTCTCTGTGCTACACACCGTCTTTTGTTTGGATTCAGTCGGCATTGAAGGCAGATCCTGTGGCCCTTCTGAGGAGAATGTTAATATGCCCGCTGTGTTTTCTCTGGGGGTGCAGAAAATGGACTCTTGCTGCTAATGCACTGTCACACGAGCCCCGCTCACTCTTCTCAAACAGCTAGCAGCACCCAAACGAATTTCGTGTTAAACTTCAGTAGTACCATCCTTTCTGTCTATGGGCGTTGTCAGCATTCAACAACATGACGTGCTGTGGCACTTTCCCTTATTGATCTATAAATGTTTGGACCCTGTAAGTTAATGTTGAATCGTTTTGTTTTACCCAAATGAATAAAAGGAAGGTCATACAAAAATATAATATTGAGCTAAATTTAAGGAAAGAACAGCTGAAAACTCAAATTCAGGTGTTAACATCTTGAAACATTTTTTAAAAAAGATTTAGAAATATTGTTAAATAATATAATTGACAAAGAAAATCTGATTTTATTCATTAAATTAAAAATTGCAGTAAAAGTGTCTCAGCATGTTGAAAAAACTCTCACTATAATCAGTTATCAATAATGTTCCGGTGAACTTCAGATTTATGGAAGGGAACAGTTTTGATTATTTGTGGATATTTTTCCCAAATGCTTTCAATCAGGAATCAGGAAACATTTATTGCCATAATATGTCAGACATACAAGGAATTTGACTGGGCGGTTGGTGCATGAAAGCAGACAGTACGACAATGGACCACAGACCACATAAGATAAAAATAGAATAGAATATAATGCTATGGGTTAGTAATCTAAATCTATGGGTTAGTTAAGTTAAAAATAGAGATAAAAATACAATTAAAAATAAAGTGCACCAGTGACAAGTGAAAGTGTATGTGCATGTAGAGAGTCAGTCGGAGGGGGGGGGGGGGGGGCCGGGTTATGTTGATGAGCCCGACTGCCGAAGGGAAGAAACTGTTAGTGTGGAGGGAGGTCTTGGTCCTGATGGACCTCAGCCTCCTGCCGGATGGAAGGGGCACAAACAGTTGATGTCCTGGGTCAGAGGGGTCAGCTACAATCTTTCTAGCCGGCTTCAGAGTCCTGGAAGTCTTGAAGAGACGGCAGATGGCAGCCAATCACCCTCTCTGCAGAGCGGATGGCACGCTGCATTTTATGAATTTTAACAAAATTGATAATGGGACAAAAAACGGTTAACTCAATAATCCGTTCTAGCAATGACTTCATGCTTTTGTAATCTTTGTTCCACAAATTAGACAAACAAACTGCCTCCCGGCTTAAATATGCAGATGTATTATATTGTTCTGTACATGTAGCTGTAGGGCGAGTTATTTCCAACGTTCATTCCAAGAAGGGCTCCTGAGTTGAGTCGAACTTTTGACTGAACAATGTCAAATGAAGATGTCCTTCCTTGCTTGTTGTGGAGACTTTGACCTTTGGTCCCGGTCCATACGCTCTGGTCTTATTTTCCCACAACTGCTACGAATACATGAACCAAGAGCACCAGGCAGGCAAAATACAGCACGAGCTGCAAACACCTGTAAGCGCTTAGTGAAGGCTTGAAATGCTGTCGCTGGTGGTCCTTTTCAATAAACGCCTATACTCTTAAGTCTCAATGAACGTTCCTGCACTCCATTTTCCTTTCACTCATTTATTCCTTTTCCTTCTGTTTCCCAGCTGTGGGCCGGGAAGAAATCTCCCCACCCCGTCAACTGAAGTCCTTTCATGATGAATGGCAAGGTACGATAATAGCCTTCAGGTTGCCATAGAAATAAGACAGGGGCCCTGTGTGCGGTTTTCTTTTTTTCTTGGAGCATAAATGACGGAGGACTCTTGTCAGGCAAACTCTTTTTTTTTTTTCTTTCCTCCTCACCCTCACAGGCGGCTCCTCGCTCTGCTTTCAGCTTTTCCTCCTCTTTTCTTATTCAGCATTTCTTCTTTCTTCTCCCTAATCTGATGTCTGAGGCATAAATATCAGAATCTTGCGAGTTGAAACTGATTTCGCTGCAATGAATTCAACCGAAAACGTGTTTGAGATGGAGTGCTCTACAATGCTTGTGTTTATGTACCACCGGCCCCACACACAGACAGGTTGTGCTCTCTGGGCCGGTATGTGGCCCATTCCATCACCAGCACCCGGGAAACCTGGTCTGGTGATAAAGAACCATCCAAGGCTCCTTTCGGGGAGCAGATGGAGTTTTTTTCTTTTCACCGAACGAGGCATCCACCCAACTCAGGTCTCCTCCCTGCATCGAGCATCTCAGTGCAGCTGCTACATGGCCTTTGAAACTGAGCTCTTGTGATCTTAGTTTCCCGCCAACAGCTGCTCTCAAGCTAAACAAAGTATTGATCCAGTCTGTCATTTTCACACTCGCATGTATGTGTGTGTGTGTGTGTGGAGGTTGGTCATGGTCTCTGTTGTGTTTGTTTTTGCGTGTAAAGGGGTGGCTTGTTGATAAGGTGATGAGCTCTAACCGCAAGTGTGTGAACCGGAATGTGCAACTGTATATTTATGTTGTGTGATGGATAAGGCAGACCTGCAGTGTTCGGTGGGATTTATGAAGAACAGGCTTTTGATTAGGCGTAAGCTTCATCGATCATAGGATGACGGCTCCGAAATTATCAGCCAACACGGGTCAATATTTGCAAACGCAAATAAGACGGCACGCAGTAACATTTCTTACCTACAATCCACCCAAACCTTTTCATACATGTGGATTTTTTGTTCAAAAACAAGGAATTTCACCATGTGCTGTAGAAACTACCTGTTATTGTGATATGCATTTTTCAGTCATTTTTGACATTTGAAATTCTAAAATTATAGAATTTGAATGTGGAAGTTGAAAAAGGGTTATTCAGAATAGTAAAAACAATAAAATGAAAAATGTAACTGTTTAAAAGCCCATTTTACCCCAAGTTGCTATGGTTCCTTGGGGTCTTAATGAAATGTCTGTAACATACTTTGGTCAAAATACCACAAGGATCATTCAAAACGGCCCCCTTTTTACCCTGTCTAAAACAGGCCTCCACAGAGTGAGCTGTTCCTTTAAATGAGCCATCTCTCCCCTCTGTGCGGATCGTGCATCTTGAGGGCTTCATTTGCTTCATGCTGCTAGCTAGCTGTTCCAAGTCTATCCGACGCTTGCAAAAAGGAAGTTACTTGAGACTCCCATTTCATAGTGACGAGAGAATGACAAGGAAGCTCATTCGCAGTCACTCAAGCATGACGTTTCTGACATACAAGAACCATAACAAATTGCGGGAGTTGTCTTTTTTTCCAGGAGTTTTGGGGTCGGTAGAGATGCCAGATACCCAAATTAACATATAGAAGCAGTAAAAAAAGTCTTCTTCACTCCACTGATAACCATATATATATATTTGTTATGCACTGGAATAATGAAAAACAATCAATCAATAAAGCCGCCCAATACAAATAGGTTAATAAGAGTTTAGTTGACTGATTTAACCCGTGAAACATCATTTTCTATGTCTGTATCAAATTAAATGTGCATCGCTAAATAAGCAACAAAAGGATATTATTTATTGAAACCTTTGTCTTGATCTGCTGTATTGTGTGGGTGTGTTTTCATCAGATTGAGTACATCACCCCCACTTTGTCAGCTCAACAATGGAAATACATTTAAACAAATTAAAGCTGGTGAAGAAACACTTGCAAAAAAGAAAGATTCTCATATGAGATGCAAGCTTCTTTCTTTGCTCTGTATAACAGCAACCTTTCCTGGTAACCTTTCCCCTGGTTTGCTTTCCATGTACTCACACAGTCGGGTCACTGTTCTCCGCTCTCTAGTCTTCCCAAAGCTATTTTTTCTCTGTTCTATAAACGCTCCAAACCATTTCTGGTTTTAATTTGCCAATGATGTTTGTAATCTGATTATCCTTTATGTTGAAAAGTATTTTTACAACAAGCAGTTTTTTATGGGTGTGTCAAAAAGTGTAATTCAGTGGAGAGTTTTTGATATTTCGGCTCATTCAAATTGGCAGTCCTATTAAAACCAATCAATCATGTAGATCTAATCAGATATCATCCTCTTATCCAGACTCAACCAAGCTTGAAATATCTTTACGATTTGGAATGATTTAAACATTTGTCAATTTCTTGTCTATTCTTGCGCGTGCTTTCTATTGACAAAGAATTCTGCACCACAAGGCAGACGTCTCACCCCCACTGTGCATCTTTTTAGTTACTGAACTAACAGACAGAACACAGTACATTAGTCCCTTGAGACCTTCAGATGAGCAAAGGCTTGAAAAAGTGACATGTTCGGTGTTACCTGTGGCATAAAAAAAAGAAATGTCAGCTTGAAGCTGTGGATCACACCTCATGTGTTCTGTACATCCTTCTCCATTCATTCTCTAAAATGGTGTCTTGTCCTCTATGTTGGATTTTTGTGATTGTAGCTTGTAGCAGCACAAAAACAAAAAGCTTGCTCACGTTCTCCTCTGGGTTCTCTCCGGGTTCTCCGGCTTCCTCCCACAGTCCAAAGACTGGGGATTGGGTTGATTGATAACTGTAGGTTTGTGGATATGAGTTTAAATGGTTGTTTGTCTCTGCCCTGCGAGTGACCGTCTCCCCTCTTGGCATTTCCCAGTATTTATTGACAGGAGTGCAAAGTAGAATCTGTCTTAAACAAAACACATATTTTCTATTAAGTCTTCTAAGTTTGAGAAGGGTCATCCAGTTATTACAACCTCTGCCATTTTATTTTAAAGAGTCATAACTGTCCCAGCGACCTCAATCACCAGCAGCATTTCATTATTTTTACTGAGCACTCAAAATGATATAAAGATGATTTTGAGATTGATTAAACCACATTGCAATTCAATTTTTAGATTTTCTTTTAAATTTAGCTGCATAACATAACATTTCCACCATGAAGCCTCACGAAATGCTGGAGAATCAGGTACGACTTTTTTAACTTGTTTGGGTGAAATCCCCCTAAAAACAACATTGGTCTTTTGACCTCACCCTCTGACGCCGGCCCCTGTCTAACTAGCCAACAATAGTTAAGTCTCCATCTTTTTCTGTCAGGGAGCGCCTTTTTTTTGGGGTTTTTTTCGCGGGCTCCTGTGGCCGTCGCAACCAAACGCCCCTTTTTTGGCCAAAGTCCACGTGGCACAAAAAGGCAGCGGCATTCCTGATGTCTGTGGCTAATCTGTGGTGTCAGCTTGTGTTAACGCCGCACCGCAAAATTTGAGGGCACACGGGGCCGGGGGAATATTAAAAACTCCCATCAGCAGCATTCCTCCAGAAGGAGGGCGGCTCTGATGAGAGCAAGGGTCACCTAAGGTTGAACTGCAGTTGTGTGTAAGAGCCGGTCGTACTGTAAGGGTCTGATCCAGCGGACGGGAGGGAGGGGGGGGCGGAGCCGGACGGAGGGAGCACACTTCAAAGGGAGAGCGCCCTTTCCTCGTCTGGCCTCATTGAAACTGGGCCAAATGAGCTTCGCGAGGGCTTTTGTTCCTGCTGTTAGACAATTCACCGACCGGACGCAAGATGCCGAAAAAGGACGGGAGGTCACATGGGTAGTTAATTATCTGCTCCCTCAAGCTGCCAGGCGCTTTCTGCATGCCACCCCAAATTGACTTATAACGAGCATGAGATACTGTGGTCTAGCGGGTGTACAGTCAGGCTGTTCCTACGAATTGCCACGCGTCAATTTTCACGCAGCCATGAGACCGGAGACGTTGTCCTTGGGGCGCCGGCGTTTCTCTGCACACATCCAACCCCGCAGCTTCCTACGCTGCTTTGAAGGCTAATGCACAAAGCGTGCTCGGCAGCTCCCGAAAACGAGCCGTGACATTGGTCATGACTGACGACGGATGGATACAAACTGAAGCCCGTACCTGTGCCCCCCCCCCCCCCCGAGGAATATGATAGCCGAAGAATCCAACGTATTCCTGGTTGTCTCGGGCCGCTGCGCAGGCACGTAACATGTGCTCTGCTCTCCTCGGGTCCCACAGGGGCATGGACAGGAATTCGGGGTCAGGGGTCAGAGAGCCATGTGCATGTGCACTGCTGTAGCTTGGCAACAGGTGCTGTGCAGGAGCCAATCAGTCCTTTGAGATTACAGCGAACCTTCAATCTAACATTTCCACATTATTATTTTTTTAAGCTTTGTTTTAGAACAATACTTTTCTTTTTGAAAGGACGTTAAACAAGGCGAGCTGCGAGATACAACATCTGTGCACAGAGAGAAGCTTGTATGGCTCAGAGGTGGTTAGTGTCTCGGGGAAATGATAGCTCTTTGCCAAGGTATTCCTTTCCCCTCCTGAGAGGCCCGGCCATTCAGCACCGAGGTCAACAAGTACAGACCATTATTACCCACAATGCCCTTGAACGAGGGGGGAAAAAAAGGAAAGAAGTTGAATATGCAGGGCTGTTCCTTTAAGATGGTTAGACTGGAGCTGCGTGAATGCACTCAGAGGCAGACAAGATGGAGAGATGGGAGGGGAGAGGGAGGAGAGGGGGGCAGAGAACAGAGATCCTCTAGTAATGTGTGGAAGGATAAACTTGTGTTGCCCTGCTTCCGCAGCAATGCTCCTCAGTTGAAATTATTCATATTGGAAAATTATGGGTGTCAGTTTGCTGATTGCACCGCTCGACGGAAAGGAGTGTTGTTGCTAGGAGAGGAGGGATTCAGCCATCTCTTATTGGCCACTAGGATGCGTGAGATGGTCCAATGAGAGCCCTCCCCCCAACAGCAGTGCTATAGTAGAGCTACCCCCACATGCAGACCTGATTAATATGTCAGACATGTTTTATGGGTTAACGTGAATCAGGCTGCACGTATTGAAAAGACTGCAGTGTGTGTGTGTGTGTGTGTGTGTGTGTGTGTGTCGGGGGGGTGGGGGGGTGGGAGAGTGTAAGTCTATACAGTATTTGTGCCAGGGGAATAAAGGCAAGGCGATTTTATTTGCATAGCAGATTTCAACAACAAGGCAATTGAAAGTGCTTTACATAACCATTAAAAACATTTAAACATAAAGCAAGGAGTTTAACTAACAGTTAATAATATTGATTGAAAGCTCATTAAGAGGATACAACAGATGTTAAAATTAAAATGTGCAGTGTCATTTAAGAATGTCTTTATACCACATTGTGTGAATCTACCCTCACAATTCAGAAAGCAATGTTCACACACACACACACACACACACACACACACACATGCACTGACTGTAGTGATGAACTAACTCAAAACAGACTAGAGGAAATAGGGAATAGGATTCCTCACATGTACATGATTATCACGAGAATGCAGCGCTCAAAAGAGAAACCGGAGTGAAACTGGTTGACTTTAAAGAGGACTGCAGTCTATTCTACTGTACAGTTGTTCATCCGTTCATTTGAAGACACCAACACACTAAGGACTCACTTTGGTTTGGTTCAGATTTACGATGGCGAAGCTCTGAGGAGGCGACTACTCCTAAAACACTTTGTCCTTTGCTCACCAGCCTTGTAACAGCTGAGCTGGAGCCGTGGGTTGATAGCGTAGCTTAGCATAAACACTAGAAGCAGTGTTTATGCTAACAGTGAGAACCATTGATATCTCCTGTGTGGGTGGAGAGGAGATTCACAGGAGATTCACAGATTTGACGTATATCGCATTGCATTGGGGGTGGGGGGGGGGGGACTCATTTTGGTTAAGGGATTATTCATATTATTGTTTGGTATCATCTCTAACAATTATTTCATATTATTTTTACCACATTAGGCAAACTTATATTTCCTTTCAGTCGTGTTGTACTCATGTTCTTCACCAATCAAGACTGTAGTGGATAACCGGAATGTTTTCTGCCAAAAAAACATTAGGTATAAGTTTCAGTAAAGAGCGCTGCTGTTTGTTGAATATAATCAAGCCCGTTGCACCGGACGTGTACCGATGCTGGTACCAAACGGGTAGAGAACCGAACCAGAACCAAATGGCGTTCTGGAGCGCCGTTCACATCCTACCCGTTTGGGCTTTTGAGTGGCTGACGAAGCTGTCAATCTTTTCCAGGTGGGTTTAGTCGGATCCTTTGGGATCAGACAAACAACAAAAAGTGGTTAGAACATCTGAATGATCCAACCAGAGCCTGATTTAGGAAAGAAATCCAGCTTTTGAGTCCTCCCGTTTCTCTGCTGTGAGGCCTTAACAAAAAGCCTGTCCTAGAGTAGTAATCTTCACTGTATCAACGTATAACTTTCCATGATTACTGTCCACACATTACATCACGTACATGTGTTTTTAGCCTGGTATGTACATGTTTTATAGGGCTGGATACCCCGTCGCCGCACTGTGTGCCATATGCATTTATTTCTTCACCAGTAACATGTACATTTATTTTACACAGTAGAACACTCACATTTAAAATTGTCCAAAGTATCGTGGTTATGCCATTTTTGGGGGCAGAGGCCAAAAAACCTCTCAGGGCCCCACGTGCTTTAGCGAGTGTAACTCAATAACTGACTGTAGGGTTGAGGTCATAGTCTTCCTCCGATGACTAGTGTGAATAATGCACCAATGTATTAAGCATCATTTAGTTTCTCCATGATGT
Source organism: Pungitius pungitius (assembly GCF_949316345.1). NCBI lineage: Eukaryota > Metazoa > Chordata > Actinopteri > Perciformes > Gasterosteidae > Pungitius > Pungitius pungitius. The sequence continues at coordinate 9,289,397 of NC_084915.1, read as the reverse complement.
AATATAACATGTCTTAAAACGGTCCTGCTGACGGCGGCAGTACAGATGTTTTCAGCGGGGGTCGGACATCTCGCCGAGCTATTTCTATCCCTAACAAACTAAAAATAAATATTGTGCTTCTTACGCCACATCTGATCTCAAAGTACTGACTGCTTCCATAGATGTTACCAAAGTGCTGCTCCCCGTAGTGCAGACAGTCCGTGCTTAAATTCCATTTAGATTCTTAGAAATCACTCTCATTCTAACATATTGTCTAATCTGCAGTAACTATCGATAATGCAAGAAAATGCTAAAACTAAAACTTTCAAAGCACTAATTGGCCAGAAAGAAACAGTTTGATTTAGAGGTTTTCTCTTCAGAGTTTGGTTCCTGCTGCTTTAACCAGCTGTCAGGAACACACACTGGGTTTTTTTTTTTGTCACTTTTGTTCACTCCTCTATGGAAATGCGCATCTGTTCTCCGGCCACACACACAGGCTGAGAAGTGTAATGGGAAGCTGCAGTTGGTCTTCTGCTTTAATCCATTGTTTCAACTTTGATCTATTCCAACATTTTACATTTTTGTAGTTATTAATCAAGTATTTACTTTCCTTTTTTTATTCTATTATTCCATTTCACTCTTCGATGGTAAAAACCTCTCTTTTCTTTGCATTTTGTCTTCTTTTTTTTTCCATTTTAAGTGTTGCATGAATACAGCTGTTTGGAACACAGATTTGGACATAACCCCTCTGAGGGTCAATGCCAGTCTCCTCCAGTGCGTGCAGCACGTTTTTTGAATAACAGGATGGGCCGGCCCTTTCAGACTGTCCAATTGTGATAAGGTTGCAGGTTGGATCCCTGTTATATAGCCAGTGTGCCCATGTTTAGCCCAGCTTTTTTCAGAAACTGCGCCCATTAAAGTGGAACGGTTGAGATTCTCACTGATGCAGCTGAAAGCAGAATAGGCTGCTGCTACAATACAGAGAGGGCGACTCGGTCAATAAAGGGAGAAGTTGCATTCTTGCTAATCACAAGCCCAAGGACTTCCTGTTGTGCAATTGCAACACAATCAAGATAATGTATCACACAAGTCATTTTCGTTGAGCCTTTGTTCTTCTATTGTTTTTTAATTTATAAATAACTAAGTTCATTTACAGACTCTGCTGATTTAGAGGGACCCAGGCGGCTGAAATCCGATCTCGTGCTGCCCTCTAGTGGATGATGTTCTTGCAGCAGACAAAAAGACAAAACATTAACACAAAGTTTTATTGGTTTACCTTTTTTTTCCACATAACACATTAGTTTCAAATCAGCTTTAAGCTGCTTTGGTCCACTTGTTACTCACACAGCGATTAAAATTCTCCAGTAAAACAGTTTATAGAAACTTAATCTCAGGAATAATATATATAAAGAATATACCTTGGGTTTGGCAAAATGTCTATATGTAATTAAAATGTAATTAAAATGTACCTAAGGAGTGAAAGGACAGTGCTTTCACAGTCTTCATGTGTACATTACAGTGTATTGGCATAAGAAAATTCTCAAACAAATGTCTTTTGAGCATTTGACGTTAAGATCATTTTCATGGGTCTATTATCTGCTGCAGTGCCGTTGGCCTGATTCTAGACTCACTGTGGATGAATCCGTATTAAGAAACACAACTATTTCTCATGATTTAACTCTTGCCCCGTGACACTATTAACCAATATTTGGCTTTGAACTTTCAAACCATTTAGAGATTAAGTTTTCTAGAGTTTCAAAACCGAAATGTATAACTTTCCATTTTTTTCAGTATAATGCACTAAATGGAATATTAATCATCAAGTTATGAAACAGCATTTTTACATACTGATGCACCATAACTTTGGAAACACACAATAACGGAGGTTATTACATTGTCAAATGAGTATAAACTCTGTAAAAAATACAATATACAAAACATTGTTTAAGTAACCAAAAAATGTGTTAAAAGAAAAGCTTTGTTTGACACTTGTGGTGGTTTAAGCATTGTGTGACCTGAAAATCACAAGTTTGATGCCCGACGTTTAGTCGTCCAGAGATATACAATAACAATAGTTATTAAACATAATGAGTATCTTTGGTTCATTGGGGGTCATTAGTCTACAGTTGTATGTTACTACAAACCAAAAATCTGTTTAGAAAAGTAGTGCAACACACCAAACTGCTGGATACCACCCAATCCTATGCAGTGTGCAGCATATAATACCCAAGCTACACTCCATAGCAACCGCGACCTGTAATGCATTCCACCATGATTAAAAAAAAGGCTTGCAAAATGTACCTTACATCTGTGCAGGGGTTCCTTGGTTTGGTAGCCTTTGAGATGATTCAGAGACTCATTTAAGGTTCTTAAGAGGACGTCACAGCCGTTTTACACGCTGTTGTTACGCCGATCCGATGATCCCTGCTGAGCTGAGGCAACACTTTCTGAAGGAACAGGACCCGGTATAATTAGTGAGTCGAGTGGAGGCACGGCTAAACAGAACACTGCACCTTTCTTTAAATATCGCACCAGAAATACAGTGGTTATAGTGGGAATTAGTGGTTTTACGTATTGCTGCTACTACATTCATTAAAGAAATGTATGTAACAGAAACAGGGTTATGCAGAGGCGTCGAAGGTACCATGGAAGCCATAAGCCATGTTAACAGGCACGTAAGCTCTTGCCAGTTCTTCAAAGCTCTTTGAATCCAAAACCAAGAGGAATGCTCCTTTATCCTGGAAGGAAAATAGATCAAAACATCAAACATCATAATCATAAGTATTAGGCACTTATTACACAAGTTGACATATGTGGCTCAATAAGGCAATTAAAGAGGATAGTGCACATACATGCTGCAGTATATTTAAAAACCAGAGGCCATTTATAACTGAATCGTTTAAAAAATGTGAATGTGGGAATTTTATTGATTGTATAAGTGATATTTTTGGTCTTGTCTGAACTCTCTCAAAGTTGCTGATTGACAACTGCAGCTGAACATTTGGATTGAAGCTGAAATTTTTCCTTTGTTATATGAAAATCTATCAAAAGAATTCCGTGTCAATTAATTAATGCATGTTTAATCTCCCTTATGAATATTGATGATGCGTTACGTGTCCAGTTAGTTACTTGGAAGAGAAGATGATGGTGCACTTACAGGTCTGCTGCTGTTATACAGATAATGAAGTGGCACATACTGACAGTGATGTAATCACAGTGATTTCTAACCCTCTCGTCATGTCCCCTCTACCTGTGAAACAGAGTCCTACCTGTGAGGGGGTGAGGACCACGGAGAGGATGACTCCTTCGTCCTCTTCCACGGCATCAGGTGACGGCACAAACGCAGGCTCTGAAGGGAAGAAACCCTTCTGCTGCCACACCTGAGCACACAAACACAACCTCTATTTTATAGTAGTTGATGTAAATTATTTAACTTCAACTAAACACAACAGTGTTTAGAGCTGTGCATTTTGACATCTTTGCTATTATTCATTATTTTAATTATTTGTCAATGGGAGAATTCTGGATGTTGCTCAAAATTCGAACATGAAATAAACACAGCGGATGATTTTTTCTAGGAGGATCTAATGTCGCTATTCATACAGTCATTAACCCCCCCCCCCCCCCCCACACACACACACACACCTTGAATGTATTGTCCTTCAGGTCCATCTTGAGCAGTGAGTCTCCCACCAGGTGTCTGAAGCCACAGCCATAGAAGTAGCGGTAGGGCCGCGTGTTGTTTCTTCCGTAGTTGATCTGAGGGAACTCAAGGCCTCCGTACTCGTGGAGGTCATCTCCATGGAGATCCTCGTGTTGGCAGAACACCTGGAGACAGATACAACCCTTTTTTCACACAAAGGAAATTGCTACGTCTACCCAAGTAAAGGAGCAGAATACTTCCAATATTATATTTAGATATTTATATTTATGAACCACTCACCTTGTCGTTGCTGACTTTGACACACGTCGCTGAGCTGGAGAGCCGCGTGTTCAGGTTCTGGTCCGTTGGGGTGTCACCGGTCACGTTGAGGGGAAGAACAAAACGCCGAGGGAATACCCTGCACATGGTGTTGTACACCTGGGAATGACACCACACAAGCGCAATGCATTGTGGGTGGAATTTACAGGTTCCTCTCTTACAGTGTGTCTTTCTGTCGTTGGGTGCATAGAGGGATTTGAACAGCACTGGAAAACATCAATCAATCAACTCTTTATTACAGACTCAAGGTTCAGATAGTACAAAAAACAGTAAGTACACATATGAATGAATGGATTATTTGAAAAAACAAACCAAATGCAGAAAAATAATTTAGAATTATTAAGCAAAAAAATAAATTCAAAGGAATAAAAATGAACAACACCCATAATGCTGAGAAATGACTTCATCTCAGGGTGGATTTTTTCTTTAGTTACTGCAAAAAAGAGTGTTGAATAATGTAATAATGTGATAGTGACCTCATCTAAGGCGTCCCCCGACTTGCGTAGGTTCTGGATGAGGTAGTTGTTGATGGCTTGGCCGTCGTCTGAGCAGCACAGGTCGATCATCAAGAATCCATCTTCCTCGAAGGCGTTGATCTGATGGAAGGTGGAGATGGCTTTGGTGTGGTACTTCACCGGGATGACCTGAGGAGCAGAATAAATGATTAGACTCCGGATCCAAAGCGAGTGCATTTCCTCCGTACCCCGTGAGACTGTTTCCTATGTTAGGTGTGATCAAATCGTAACGGTCACATCCCACCTCCCCGTTCTTCTTGTTAACGACATGGAAGACCGTTTCCAGTTTGGGATCCCAGTAGATGCCGTCACTCATAGCCTTCCCCCTCAGCTTGCATGTGACTATCTTCATCAGGTCCATCTTGATCGGCTGCTCAATGAACACCACGTAGTTCTCCGACATGGCTGGAAGCAGGAGGAGGGTTTCAAAGGGCTTTGCAGCATCGCCTCACTTACAAATGACGAGTCCAGGAGGGTTTGCTTACCAAAGCTGTGATAGTAGGAGGGATGGGACTTGTTTGCAGGCACAATAGAGCAAAGTATTTTGGTTCCCTGAAGGGTGTCTTTGGCATCTGTCTTCTCAGGAGGCACTCTGATGATGTTGTACAGGGCTCCTGGAATAGCCAGGATAAGGTTGTCAGATTTAAATTCTTTATTTTTCTATAACGGAGGACGAGAGTTGGTTTGTGTAAACCTTAATGTGGCACAAGTGGACGAGGGGACCAACCTTTGCTTCCATAGGAGTTACCCATATTGTAGCTGGTACCGTCGGGGTCATAGTGTGGGTGGGCAGTGGCTCCATTCACAGCAATGAATTTGCTCCAGTCTACCTACACGAGATGGGGGAGAAAGACAGCATAGTGATGACTGTGTGGAATACAGGGCCGAAGGCACATTATGTGTTTGTTTGTGGAATATAAAATGAATGAGATTGACATTAAGAACTATTTTTCCATGAGGATCACAATGGTACCTTTTCCAATGTTTCTAAGTTCTCTGGGTTCACTTTGTGCATAAAATTAGTCTCTGTGCTGACAAAGTAGTCACCCTTGTACTTCACAAAGCTCACACTGGCATTGTCCGTTGGTGCTGTAACACAGAGAAATGAAGGATTATTGGCCTTTAGTGGAAGTTGTCCCCTTCTGTCCAAGGTCTAATCCAACTTCCACATTAGACAAGGCTGACCGAATATGAACATTTTGTACAGAAAAGGCCCCATTTCTTCCCCCACTGGTTCTGTTCCATGTTCATACTTTAGAGGCAGGCCTCAGAATGCAAACATTTGACCCGATCTTCTCTCTGGCTTAAAATAACTTACAGTGTTTTATTTATATTTCACTTAAAGTGATTACATTCTTCCCCAGTGAGGCAACTACAATACTCAAGAACAACTACAGTTGTCTCACTTGTCCTTTATCTATTCATACTTTATTACCTCCTTTTCCGTGATGTGGTGGAAAAACTATTCAACAGTACAGAATGAATCCTAGCATAGTGAAGTAAAGAAACTTTAAGAAAGAAAAGTATTTATTCTCTTTGTGAAGAACGTCCAATAGTCGTATAGTGCATGAAGGCAGCACGGGAATAGAACCAAGACTGCAGCATCTGGGCACCTTATCAATGGCCGGAGCACAGCTGTTTAACGATTGATTGATCAACCATACTCTCCCCATTCAATCCCCTGCTGTCTAAGCTGAGCTGACATATCAGCAATGGACCTTCAGAGGACCCTCACTGACCAAATGAGACAGCACAGTTGAAATTTGCCTTCACGGTGTACTCACTTATCATTTCAAAGCGAGACAGGAAGCGCTGGAAGAAGTTCTTACAGGGGTCGGGCATGGCCAAGGTACCAAATTCTGACATCACGATGCGATCCTTTTCGCAGTTGTTTTTGTAGGCATCGCTGTCCAGGAACCGACTCATGTACGTCACCTGACCTTGGTGGATCTTGAACTGGTGTAGCATGGCCATCCCATCGAACCAGTGGTTGTAGCTGTGACAAAAGATACACTTAATCACAGCTGATGGCAAACTGTTTAATTTGTGTTGTACTGCAGTACTTCCAACTCACTGTGTGTTTCCAAACTCAAACTTCCCCGGGCCATTGCGCAGGAGTTTGCCGTTGATCCAGGAGGGGATGGTACCTTGTACTTCAGTGGATATCGGCTCTGGTGTCTCTTGTACCGAGCGCACCAGAGGTTCAATTGTCTCTAGTCCCTTTAATGCTGAGGTAATGAATTCCGTTGCCTTGCCATTGTCAACAGGCTTAGCATCGTCTGTAGGGAAAGACAAATATGCAGTGTCACACCACAATACCTTTACAGACACTTGACAGAGCGCGATATTTTAACCATCAAAGTATTAGGCACTGTTTTGTGTGGGCACATAAGACATCATGCATTTTTATTGTGTGTGTATTGTGTTTTAAGTGTGTCAGAGGTCAATGTCAGTGAAATATACACTGCACCGTACACATTTACCTGACCTCGACTTTGCATGGTAAATATTTTCAGCAGTAAACATGGAGGTTTGGCATCACTCATGTGAGGGAAAGTGAGACCAAAGGTCCCTTCCTCAGGGGGAGAAATAACAATAAGGGCCTCAATGTCACCGTGTGACAATGTCTCAAGTGTTAATCACACAGACCTGCTCTACACCTTTTTAACACGCAACTATAACTACTCTCAGCTCCACTGTTACCACGCAGCGAGTAAGACAACCCACACAGTGGTAGTACTGTGGGTGAATCTGTCTCACATTTGGCATTAGTACCAGAGTCAGCAGTTAAATTGGGTCCAAATTCAATTTAAGAATTGGGTCCTATGAATGGCTTCTACTTTAAAAAGATAATCTGTATGGTCCGTATTATCTATGAATCACATTCACATTTGTTCTCATTCACATACCGTGTGAAACATAGAAAAAATAAAATAAAAAGTTTAGGACTGTGTAACAAAATAATTATTTAAACCTTCAGGGGGAGTAGCCGGTTTATTGTCTTAAAACATGTCTGGATTGGAAGTTCTTAGGTACTTGGCAACGCCCAGTAAATAAACTCCACCATGAAGGGCAACATGTGGGAAGATATATCCTAAGATATGTAGTAATTCCCCTTAATATTTTTAAATGCGATGCATTGTCCCTCTTCACATGTGAAGTCACAGAATATGTTATGAATCTCTAAACAAACATCTGTAGAAGAGACAAGAGTCTTCGGGAAATGTCTGATGATATAATGCTCGGCGTTATGACTGTGTGTAGTATGTGTATGTACTGCAAATATTGCCTATACACGTTGGCTGTGTACATTGTGATTGCAGCATATGGTCAGTGATAAAACGAATCAAACTGTGTTGCAGTCATATCCCTGTACAAGGGGTTGTAGGCTGGTATATGAACTTTTCAATATGAAACCTGACTCCGATTTCAACAGGAACATTTTGTCCTTCCTTGAACCGAGTCGTCTCTTATCGCGCATCATCGCGCTCTACCACTTAATGCAGATAGAATGAGAACGATAACAGCCCTTATTCTTCAATCATGTAAAGATGCGACATGCATGACGTGCGTCGCACATGGCTCTCAAAATGTCCCAATACCAGCGCTCCAAAACCAACACCAGGTGAATAGACTGCCCTTTTTTAATGACGTCTGAATAACACCAATAGAAGAAAAAAAATACCCAACATAGTTGAGACCTACCTGAAGTCTCGAGCTTCTCAGAAGGCATCTCACTGGTGAACGCAGGCAGAAACTGTAACAGGACCAAAGATCCGCGCTATACGCAGGCAGCAGCGCTCTTATGTAACAGTGAAACGTAATATAAATAGGTTGGGCATGCGCAAAGCACATTTTGAAGATCACTACCCGGTAGATGCTGTTTTGAGTTATCTGAGTTTTCCCTGACTAGACGCGAATTCCTCTGATCGTGCACAAAGTAGTATATCATGTAGATTTCTTCCACCATGTTCGATCGTGCTAAACCTGTCACTGCGTTACTCTTGGCGCGACTACTCAGATTAAGGAAATGCAGGTAAAAGCAGCAAACAGAGGGAGATGCCGGAAACCATAGTATATGAGAGAAATAACGTCATTGTCAGAGTGGGATTTGCAAAAGCTTATGGAAGTATATTGATGACGGCAAGGGGTTTGTCCGGGTTGGAAGCCAGAGTGGCGCACAGATCCACTCAGAGTTTTTAGTTGTGCATGCATCTGCAGCTACACTTGAGCCAGCAATATGGGTTGTCATTAGTTACATTTCTAATTCTTTGAATGCAACATTCACAAACTGAAGGGAACCACGAGCAATATTTTGCAGGTGTGTGTTTGTGAATCCGAACTCCAGTGTGCGGCGGTGCGCTCTGCGCCATGTGAAGGCACCTCAAAGCAGCGACCCTGACCTGAGCAATGGGACACGCTCATCATACATGCACGGCCATGCAAACAAACAGCTAATGCTACGCCAATAATCACAATTGCACTTCCTCTAATGATGGAGGTGGTACGTATAAGTAAAATCCCGTTGAATAATCCATTAAAGTCTGCTGACTGCAGGGTAGAAAGTAGCCTAGAAGACACTACCTTATAAGGAAATAGATGTAGAAGACTGCGGTCATGTGGACCATATTTCAAAATAAAATGCACCTCTATGCAGGGCGTTACGGTTTCTACAGCCCAAAAGACACTAATGATCATTTTCCAATCTTTGAACAGTGTGTGTGAACAGTTTGAAAAATACATCTAGATAAATGGAAAGCAGGTGGGTTATTGGGAGATGTGTCAGGTGTGAAGGTCAGTGGAGGAGGCCGTTAGGAGAGGCCGCTGCAGGTGTGAGGGTGGGTGAAGAGGGGAAGTCCAAGGACATCTGGTGAATATAAAAAACAAGGCAATGAAGGGGCCCGTGAAGGAAAACTGTGAATGAAAAGTATGCACACAGTTAAAAAAATATTTTTTATTTTATTATATAGCTGACATATTTATTTATCTCTAGCTTACTTGGCTGAGAGTGCCATCTGTCAGGTCAAGTGGACAGCTAACAGTTAGTTAGCTAGCAGCTAGTTAGCTAGCAGCTGATTAGCTCCCATATGGGCTGTGTGTCTATCTTGACTTGCAGACTGAACCACATAATCTTTGTAAAAGGATTACAGCAATGTCCCGGTGGAGGGGGACGCTCTAGACTGCTTATGTCTGTGTTATAAAGCTCTTACAACCTTCCTGGTAATGTATTTTTACTTTCTAGCGGTTGGTTTTACAAGAGGAATAGTCCTAATAATTGCAGTATAATGTCAGTAGACTGTAGGCTAGCGGTATATGTTAGTGTATATTAGCCCCATGTGCTAGATTACATTACATTTGTGATCTACTTTTTTCCTCACAGGTTTACAGATTGTCACGGCAACCGGTGGCGCTAATGTGATATATCTCCTGTGGTAAGGCTAATTTTAATGTTGCATTGCAGTTTAATTGGTTTAATTTGACCATAAACTGTGCATTGTATGACTTTCAAATCAAAGTAACAGGAGTATAGCTAACGGCTTAATATGGCTTCTAGAAGATTACAACATACATCAAACTTAATTACAATTACATAAGGACAAGGACTCTAATTTAGAATCAGTAGAGAAAAACTGAGTTACTGAGTTATGGTTACTAATTGCTTTTCAAATTAAGATTTGACACAAAGCACATATGATCAGTTTGAAACGATCCCCATCTATACCACAAATATAACTAATATTCCTTTGCATTTTTATAAATTAATGATCATCCGACAATGTATCAGTCTAGTACGAAGTAATGCCAGCCAGTCTGCATCATTAGTAGTCTTTCCCCGGTTGGATAGAATTGTAATTGTGCGATTATGTAGAGGCAGAAATGACATGCAGTCATATGCATAACGTAAGGCTTCTATTACTTCTGTTGGTATTTCTGTTACTAAATAACGTTTATACTTCCTTCTGCACTGCGGAGTTGATAAAATTGGGTCCTTTTTGATTTTGCTACATTTATTCATTGTGCTTGTTATGTGACACACTATGTATAACCGGCCTCGTTACAACAGGACACCCCACACCAGCTGAACAGAGCATGCCGTCCACAGCGATCTCCTCTCATCACTGGCCTCTATCAGAGTTGCTCGGGCAGCGCAGTCTGCTGGGCCTCGGAGCGCTGCTGGCATGGCTCGTCCTCTTCCATCTCCTCGTGAATGTCTGGCTCCTCTGCGTCTTCACCAGTCTCTTGGTGGTCCTCGGCGGTTGGCTCGGGTCCCGCGCCGCGCTGGACGCAAACAGCCTCCTCCACCTGGAACACTTTTTGCCTCTTGGCAAAATGAGCCCACCCGTGCACTCGCCTGAACACGAGTGGCGGTTGAACAACGAGATCCACAATGCCGTCCACAAGGCGGTGCGTGACTTCGTGTCCTCGTGGTATCGCACTCTGCTGCCGGAGGAGGAGGGGGAGTTTGAGCGCGCGGTGCGTAGCACAATGCTGGAGTCGGTGATGGAGCTGAAGGAGCGCGCGCGCCGAGTGGACCGAAAGGCGCTGGTTCAGCGGCTGCTCGAGCTGTACGGCTGTCACCTGCAGAGCTACATGACGGCCCGGCAGATACAGTCGACGCAGAAGCAGAGCTTTGGCCTCTGGCAGCTCTACAGCCAAGTAGACGCCCCTCACCCAGCTGTGAGAAGCGCTGCCGCCGAGCTCTGCTACTCGAGGGCCCTGGTTAACCTCATCTTACACGTGCTTGTTCCATACCCGCACATGGAGACCAGGACCGGAGGTTACATGGTCACGGAGCTCATCACCTGCAACGTCCTGCTGCCGCTCATAAGCAGGGCGTCCGATTCTGACTGGCTCAACCAGACCATCGTGGACGTCATCGCCAGGTCCAGGGAACCGCAGGAGCTCCCGGCTGCGGTTGCTCTGTACGGGTGTCAGATCCAGCACGAGTCCTGGACCACCTGCAGGTCCCTATCTTCTTCTGATGCGGCCAGCTTCAACAGCGGAGGCACCTCTGACCTGGACGACCTGCAGAGCCACAGCAGCATCTGCGAGAAGGACTCCTCCCCGAGCAGCACGGTCAGCCTGGCGTCCGTCGGGAAAGTAGAGGGTTGCCACGGAGGTTTGCTCACGCCATGCAAAGTGAACTGCTGCTCCGTCACGCCCGACCACTACTCCCACTCACCGGATCCCAAACGCATTTCATTAGACTCCTTGATTCAATCGGACTCCGAAGACGACCTGACGGGAGGCTTTTGTGACTGCGGTTCTCCAACAGACATCTGCAACGCGATTACTTTAAAGGAAGACGAGGCCTTCGGGTGTTTCGGTCCTCTGAAAAATCTCGGGCCTAAGATGGGGGTGGTCGAGGACTCCCAGTGGCCAGCAGGCATAGCCCAGGAAAAATCTCCAACATGTTCTCCACGAAGACTCCGCCTGGCTTCCTGCCCCTTTGACACCCACAACATCCAAGCTGCGCCTGTGAACCTCCACAATGTGCAAATTTCTGGCACGGTCACTGCAAAAGAACAGCGTGGCACAGGCATACATCCCTATACTCTCTACACTGTAAAAGTAACGCCAACCTCCTACACTTCCATATTTTTTTTATATATGCTGCATGTCAGCACACATTAACCTCCTTTTTCTGGTCTACAGTTTGAGACGCTCGCTACAGCAGAGAACGGTGAAACTCTGCAGCCTGCGTCCTGTCACACCGTCAACAGGAGATACAGCGAGTTTCTCAACCTGCAAACACGCTTAGAGGAGAAACCCGAGGTCAAGAAGGTAATCAAGAGTAAGTGACTATCGTCCTCTTTAATTGACCATTGAGCGTCAGTGTAACGAGGGCGGGTGCATCAATGCGAATCAATACCGTGTATTTCAGATGTGAAAGGCCCAAAGAAGATGTTCCCGGACCTACCGTTCGGCAATGCAGACAACGACAAGGTTGAAGCCCGCAAAAGCCAACTGGACACCTTCCTTAAAGTATGTATCGGAGCAGTAGCTTATGTCATGGTCAGGTGGCAGTGGTTGAGTGGAGAGCACGGCCGTCCTCCAATGGAGACGATCCCCGGCTTCGTTAACCTGACTGCTCTGCGCTGTGTATCCTGTCATCAGTGGGTGATCGGGCGTGAATGATAACATGGAGTGTAAAAAGTTGTCTTTTTTTCACTTTTTCTTTCCAAGCAATTAAGCTCTATTCCTGAGACGTCCAACAGCGAGGACATGCAGGAGTTCCTGGCTCTCAACTCAGATGTTTGCACATATTTTGGAAAAAAGCCATTTGTCAAGTCAAGAATCGATAAGGTCAGAATCGACATGCTGTCTAGCTTGTTCCTGTCATTAGCTTGTCACCCCTCAAGATGAAACTCCATTTGTCTCTTTATCATCGAGAGTTAGAAGAGAAGATTGATCAGTATGAAGCTGAAGCCAGCAGCCGGTTAGCTTAGCTTAGCATGGACTGGAGAGGAAGGGAACAGCTATCACATAGATTACGGTACATAGAAAAGTATGTTCTATGTATTTGTTTTCTGGAACTTTTAATTATGTCCTGTCTTCTCCGTGGTTAAAGATGATGGAAAATGCTTTAGACACTTTGAAGACAGCATTCCCTCACCCTGAGCCCCTCAGTCCCATGGAGGACCTGGAGGGAGATGCAGACGGAAGAACGACGGACAGCAGAAAGTACATGTGAGACTTCCATATCAGCATGTTGAGAACAAAATGTCGTCCACAGGGACCTTTTGATAATGAAGAAGCTCCTACCTGTAACCCGCAATCACGCTCTCTGATGGCCCCTGTTGTTTGATCAGCCATTTGAATACATTTTTGGCCTTCAACATTACTAGAGGAAAAAAACTGACATATCTTCTAAATGTAAGGACACTGAATTATCTTGTTCATCTGGTATTCTTATTAACTAATTAATAGTAATTATTATTTTTGGATTCTTGTTTCTTTTCATGCACCAGGAGGCTTCGGTTCCAAAGCAAAATTTCCCCATCTCTCAACATACCTGACCTACACCCTAAAGTGACATACTGCTTTAGTGAAGGCAGCGCTGTAAGCTACCACACTGTATTCATTTCTGATTGAAAGATGTGTGTATGAAAGGGAATTTGGACGCGGCTGACATATTTGCTCTACTCATTTTAGATCCTAAATGGCATGTTGCTGTCGGGCCTGGAGAGCTTCGCCAAAGAGCAGGAAGTACTTTTATGTGAGCCGAATGAGAAGGAGACATCCAAGCGGAGCTGGGTAAAGCCTGGCATGGACAGGAAGACCGTAGGGAAAACTCACAGCTCAGGTTGATCTTTCTTATGTCTTTGTATATATATATAAGATTATTGTACCAGTCTTGTCTCTAAATGTTTGCTTCATGCAGTAACTCAGCGTCACCACTAGGGTGCAGTAAAACTCCATTGATGAGTATTTTTCTAGTTGTCACTTTTCACCATTGATGCATTTTGTCTCTAAGCATTTAAGTGTTCCTGTGAATTCATTGTGTGTCCGTGTTTGTTACTGTGCACTGCAGACACAGCCGTGGCAGATGTTGCTTTGAACATTTTGTGTCTGCTGATGAAGGACCAGTGGAGTTGGCTTTGCACTGAGAACATACAGAAGACCATTAGGCTGCTCTTCGGCACCTTCATTGAGAGGTAAGTGTCCCTTTGAGTCGTTGGTTACTGCACACACAGCTCACAGTGCTCTGCATCCCAAAGAAGGCAGGAGTTTGTGCATTTTTTAAGTAATCCGTAATCCCATATCTATTGTTTTTATGGGCTTTCTGCAGCAACTCACACACAAAATGATGTGACTTCAGACCTTTTTTTTCTGGATTGTGACATTGTGGCTCTCTTTGCCCTTCATACAGCTGAGGAACCAGATGTTGGCTTCTTTTCTCATAAGCACTAAGTGGTTTGTAGCAATCGACTGTCGCAAGACACTCTCAGATTTCTTTGTAAATATGACTTTCACCAATAATCTAGAATTACTGTTGTTATGCCACACAGTCTGTGGGAATTGTTGACTGATTATACTGGCCTCCATTTTTTAACTTAACATACAAGTCATGTCAGTAAACACTATGCATGCTCCTTGGATGGTTCATAGAGGTTTAAGAATACTTGTGTGCACAACTTTGTTCCCTCCTAATCATTCAAAGCATGTCTGCATGTGTCCACATTTAATTGCACAGGTTTATTTGATGACATCTAGTAGCGAAAGCACTACTACATTAAACTACTGATTCTGTTTCAGATGGTTGGACTTAGGGGTTGCCCACCTTACCAGTGCCCCTTGCTGGGTGATTTACCTTCAAGTGCTGCAGGAAGCTGTGTGGCCAGGGGGCACGCTGCCTGCTCAACCACGGCCGGAGCGCAGTGTGGCCGAAAGAGAGGAAACCAAGGAGCAGTGTCTGGACTGTCTAATGGAGCTTCTGCCAGGTGCACAGAGCCTGGTCCCTGCTGTAGCTGTTTGAATGGTTGTCATTTTGATTTTCAAAGGCTCCTGAAGTTAGTTGACTTTCGATTTGCCTAATTGTTTTTGGCAGAGCTTATCGCTGACATGTTGGGGAGTGAGAAGTACAGACTGAGCTTGGAGACCATGCTGGAGTCTTTACAGGATCATCAGATAAACAAGTGAGTCAACAACCCAAGTGTCTGTAAACATACGTCTTTATTTGCTGATTTATCACGGGTACACTCAGGCTGGCTTTGGTCATATTGCAGTATTTCCTTTAAAAACTGGAGGAAGTATTTAGAATGGGAGGCCCAGAGTAATGTCATTTATGAAACAATTGAGATGTACCCTAACGCCTCAGTTGACTTCCGTAAAGCTGTGCGCAGTGAGAACATTTCGTACAATAATAAATACATGTGCTCTCTTTAATAATTTCATATTACAATATTGTCAATACAAGGGTCTGTTCTTGTGCAGGCATCTGATCTACTGCATCTGTGACTTGCTGCTGGACTTTCTGATCCCCGAGTCGTGCAGCGCGGCCTTCCAGGGGTCTCTGCTGCAGAGCCTGAGCAAAGACGCAGAGAGGGACAATCCGCTGGCATGAACAGCACACCCTCACTCAGATGTGGGCAAGTGGTCTCATGATTAGTATCTTCTCGATGTGTTTAGTGCCATTAGCAGAGCACTGGTACAGCTAACCAATGAAATCGGCTGTGCTCGAAAAGAAAGTTGTGGCTGATGGCTTAGAATATGAAATGCACTTATTGTACGTCGCTTTGGATAAAAGCGTCAGCTAAATGACATGTAATGTAATATCTGACATTGACATGACGTTGTGTACTTAGTTCATCGGGTAACTGCACAGTTACATCATGTCGATTGATGTTGAGGTATTGACCTATTATGATGTGTGTTTTCATGTCCGTCTACTCAAGACCATTTTTCATTGAAGCACATATGTTTTACAATAAAATATTGCACAGTGAAGATTTACCATCAAAGACGTGTCAACTTCTTTTGATCTGACCGTCTGTTGGAACCATCCTTGAATGAATCTCCAATGATTCACCCTGAAATCACAGACTGAAATTTCCTCCATTAAAGGGACTTGGTGCAGGCAGTGCTATTGCCTTCCCGTGTTCTTCTGATCCTGAGCATTTGAAAATACTCAGTCCTTTAAAGACCATGCCTCCAAAAGGCTTTACTATTGTCAAGATTATGAAACCAAAGGTTTCCGGCTTCTTTTATATTTGCCTTAAATAGTCGGCAAAAGCACTAGCCCAAGGGGGGGCGTGCGTTACTTTCCCTGTATGCCAGTACATTTTGTGAGCAGCATGATCAGGGAAAGGGTAACAAAAACAATGACAAATCCCAGTCGAGTGCCTAAGTCAATAAGTCACTATATTAAAAACCAACTGCGAGAGATCTGGCAGAATCAGGATCAGATCAAAGCTCACATTTCTTTGTCTGTGCAGAGATTAAAAAACGTTGCTGTCCTTGTGAAGGAAAAACACGGTGCTGCAATGCAGAAAATGCAAGAATGTTCTTAAAGCTTTTATGTTCCTAACTTTCACCTTAAAGAAGTATGTGTCTAAATGTGCGCTCCTTGTTTACAACATAGTTTCAAAAGTACTTCTTAAACTGTATTTTAGGAACATTCAGAACAACCCACTTCCTTTCACATGATATCATGAGCTGATACTGGCGGGCTCCCACCTGCTGTGTCATGTGTTGGGACTTTACTGGCAAGGAGGAGACGAAACGCTCATGCTGCATCGATGGTGGGCCCATCCGGTGCATCTGTGCCTCTCAAAGCCCTAGCGGCTTGTATTTTTAACAAAAATGGCAAAAGCGTCTGTCAATCTCTGACGTTTGTGGTCTTCTCGAGAGCCGCTGCTTGTAGCTTTTTGGTGGGTGTAAATACCTTGTTGTTCATTTGAACTACGGACCTGACCGGCATACAGAACCATGGACCTGCTCTTCGACTCGGGAGCCGAACACGATCAGGCCCGATGAAGCCCTTGGACGAGATTGCAGCACGCCAGTCCACCTGGTGGCGGTAATGCACCTCGGATCGACACACACCAATAAACACACAATTTGGAAGAAGAAGCAGCGATTAAAGCAGCATCGGAATCAGAAACAGGACAGAAAGACCAAAGGCCTTCACATGCCAAGAAGCCTCAATATATATATATTATTTTAAACTGCTGTTTTTGTACTTTTACACAGAATGCCAGTGTTACACAGCAACGTCATTTCTTGGAGAGATTATGCTCAACTTCTGCATCTAGGCATCTACCAATCACCTAACTTTTCATCAGCCAGGACATAAATTCACTAAAAGCATTTTGGAAATAAGTCATCTTAATGCAATGGCTTACACTAGCTTAAGTTGTCCAGCTTTTCGCTAGAGGCAGCCTGCCAGACGCGCCTCTGGGTCAGAAGGATCGTGGTAGTTGCTCCTTTGCCGGCGCAAATCTGGTGCAACCTTTAATTGAAAAAAGACTGTTTGCATCGCTGCAAAAGTTTTAGCAGTTTTTCTTGTTATTCCGTCACACGGATCTCCATAATGTTGCCCTAATGTCTGTGAGCCCTTTTAATGATATCATGTTAATCCCGTTGCCATACTTTTTATACCTTGTTCAATAGAGAATGGATTTAGCTCTGTGACGCTGGGAAAGGACTCCACCCTTTCGTCACATGTAATGGCTTTATAGTACTGCTATCACCACACAGATTACGTGATACGACAGGTTCCTTCACCCCACAGCCATTTTTACTGCACCCAGGGGATTCTTTCTGTTGATTCTGCTGTCCACTTTCCATGGTTTTGTTGAAATAACCATGTACTGAAAGGACTGCAACCAGATCCATGTTGTAGTTGAGGTTTCCTGCAATGCAAATTTGACAGAGGATCATTTTTAATGACTCACTGGTCGTGTCTCCACACTCGATCCGGAAAAGTGTTGATGTGTCCCATTTAATCACTGTCTGCATTCAGGCCTTAAACGTCATTGCTGCTGTTTTAGGATATTGCTGCAAGTAGATGTTCGGCCTTTTTGGATTGCGTAAAACGTAGTTCCTCTGGACGAAGCTTCAGCGTGCCACATCACTGGAGGGGTCAAAGTGCTGCTCTTTATGATGAGATCGATTTAAACATGATGATGAACTGGATTCCTGACGACTTCTCATGGATCCAAACAGATGTCTGTACATGTGTTATATCTGGGGTGTCAGCCAGAGGCTACACTTCGCTCACTGACCACAGTCATTCCCACCCTTTTTAAACCGTTGCACAACAGTCCAACTAAAGCAGAGCCACAGCTGAAGTATCATGCAGGGAGTGAGTTAAATGGGGAATTCCATCTTAAACCTACTCATTCACATTTGGCACAAACTGTCAGATATATTACTCCGAGCAGACAAAGATCCCTAGCTGAGGTTGACAAGTGTGTGCGTTTTACTTATTAAAGTTTTTCATTTAGCATTTTTTTTCCTGTTAGCGTGTCCTCTGCTGCGCTGTACAGATGTACAGTGAGGCCGCTCGGGAACCCTCGACACCCCGCCTTAGTGCTTTATCTACTCGGGCTGGATGGACTCAGATGAACAAGCTTCACCCTGCTACACCCCTAGTACTTTATTTGACGGTTTGGCTAAAAGAGAAGTAGATTCCTGAGCAGAAGAGGATGAGGTGTGTTGACCAGGGTGTATTCAGTGTAGGGAGAGGGAGAGTTGACTTACTTACTGACCCCACCTTGGGTCGTGACCCCGACTGTCTGAGTCAAACCGTCCGTCATTCTCAGTTCTGCTTCTGATGACTCTTGACCTCTCAGCAGGTTAATTGATGGTTCATCAAGAGTTTAAAAAAAAAATATTTTTTGAGTCTGGAAACGGTACAACCAATGTTGTTACCATAACATGGTACTTAATTTCCTTGCAGCTACAATCTGTTTGAATAAACAGAATAAAGCCAGTTTGTTCACACTAAGGGGCTCCCCAACAAAGACTTTACGTACAACTGATCATTGATTCATTTTTGTTTGTTTTGTTTGCGTTTTTGCTGATATATTTTTGTGTGTCAAAAGCCCAAAAATACATCGCTGGACTTCTTAAGCAACTCCGACATGATGTCAAAATAGTGGAATTACAATTTTTGGGTGTGTCCACCGGACTTACATTTACAAAATGACTATAACTCAGCTGTTATTTTTAGCTAGTAGCTAAATGTTTAAATCATCGGGTCCTACAAGGCACAAATTCCTTCTTCTGCCCGTTAATGATCGAAAGAATGTCAGGAGACCGGATTAACTTGGGTGCCGTAGATCACCGGACGTTCTGGGTCAGATTATAAAAATGTCATACTGGGAAGTTATGCGCCACCAAGCAACTTTGATGAGAATTAATTGGGCCCTTTTATAAATGAGAGGTTTGTACTCATGAGTGAGGCACTGTCAATAGTACTGAAACAGAGCGGAGGAGATTGATCATAAGACCTGGTTTGGCCCTAATCAATGTACATGATATATTTCATTTTCTGCTGTCTGGAACTGTACTATTTATTGAACCACATGGTCTATGATGGGAAACCAAACAAGAATATGGTCCACATAGAATGACCCTTGGATTTGTAACCATGTTAGGGAGTTCGGCTTCTTGGATCGAATAGTCACCTCGTGAGCATCAACCCATCTAATTTAACTCATTAAACCATAAATGAATTGGATTTGCTTGTGAACACTTGTTTGTTGGTGCCAGTTAGCGTCCAACGCTACGTGTTGCTGAGAAGCTCAGTGAAGCTGAAAGGAGCTGCAGACTGGTGAGAATTCTACATAACCTCTTAACTAGGAGTGACCCCCTTTCCCTGTTAGATGACTCTAGAAATACTAACATTCGCCCCACTTGGAGCTCTAATTGTGCTTTGAAAACCTGAAAATCCAAACGCTAACCTTATTCCCCATGAGAGGTCAAATCTCAGTCTCGGTCACGTCAACTCAGGTCAGCAGGTGTAGAGCTGCAGAGGAGTTCGGCGTCTCAGCAAAGACACTTGAGCAGGGAGATTCTTGCTGCCACAGATATTTGAAGCAAAGCTTCAGTTGAGACTAAACACACGGCTCCCTACTGTCCTAACGGTCAACGGTCAAAACATGGAGAGGGACGTTTCTTACCAAGGATCAACATGCTCTTCTTGGTATGTCTTTCAAGAGTTTGCCTCCACCACGAATGAACATATCCGACATCCTAAAATAGAGCGAGTTACCACAATTTTGGTAAAAATATGTGCAGTTCAATCTGTATATTCACTAGTCACCTTGTATGGTGTTGCTGTCACCAACGTGATTTACACTAACACAGTGCAACTGGGATTTTTTGGGGGGGAAACTATGCCGCTGGTTCTTGATATTTTAAATTTCTAACCAAGCAGTGCCTAGAGTTGCGTTGGCGTCCGACAGAAGGGAAGAAACTCTACAGTAAAAGAGAAAGAGTGATGAAGAGTCAGAAGGAATAAACACGATTTTGTCTTCTACCCGTTCTAACCAGATGTATCTAGCAGATGACCGCTGGACTATGCAGCAGCACCTGCAGACATAGAGCACACTTAGCATCTGTAGTAGCTTGTGAAGGTGAACACATCCAGCAATGACTCGCTGATCTAATCCCTTCTCCAGAATATTTGCTGCATAGTTATAACGCTGATCCTTAATGACGGGTGCAAAATCCTTTTTAGAGAATCATGATCAAGCCATTTTTTCCCATCTGTCGACAGGCTTTACATCTCCTTTCGTAGCTGCCGATGTTGCTGTGCAGAGGTAATACAGAGAAATGTCTTGCATGGATGAAGAGGGTTGCCCTCTCAAATTTCAATATTGTACAACATGCTTGTTAAATTTGTTCCTCCCCACCTTCTCTACATGGTAATTACAGGCTGTACCTCAAAGGGAGTGTAAAAGGTGACACCACCTGTCCTTTTAATAACAAGCCTTTGTAAGCCCTCGGCGAAGGCCAGCCTCACGCTCTGCATCTTCACTGCTTGAACACACACACTGAGTTTATTCTCCACAGCAAACTCTACAGGGCTCACTGCACCGCTGACGACGAGAAACGTTATCATATTTCAACGTGTGGCATGAGAAGAGTAGAGTTGAAAATGGTCTGTAGTCCACTATACTGACTCAAGGTAGCCACTGAAGGCTTATATGATGGAGTGGAGATGTTGTTGGATGGTGCATGAAATCATCCATTTTCATCCTGTGAGGATGCATGAGGTCATTGAATGAGGAGTGTACAAGAAGCAGATCCCGTATCAGTCACATTTGACTGGTATCCAGGAATTAAACCAAGTCGTCATTAGTTATTCTGACCTCTACACAGGCGAACGGCGGGCGGAGGTATGTGAACAGTGCCTGTAAATAAAGCCGGCTGGGTCCAGGGTATCATCATGGAAGAATGCAGTTTTGCATTGTGCCAGGTTAACAATGTAATATCAACCACATGTGGGGCAGGATGAGATGTAGTGTGTTGCACAGGGCTGGCACAGGTTCGGATTGTGTGCATTTTGGTTTGATGATGAAATGCCGCTATGCTTCTAAAAGACACATTGATAGAGCCATAAAGCACCTGCAGGACCCTTCTGCCCCATAATTTGTTTTAAAAGGCATCTGTGCACGTCGTGACGTCATTAAAAAAAACTAATTCAAAAGGGACATTACTTCATAGTCTGAGCAGATGTGAAGGTCCAAAAAAACCCTGCACCCTGTTTGAACAATAACAAAGAGAAAAGGTGGTTTACTGCAGTAAAATAAGAGCTCAAGGTTTTATGTAAAGTTGTCAGTCAACTCTCAACAAAAAATCCTGATTGTTATTATGATTACATTTTGAAAGTTAACCTTTTGGGAAACTTTCTGCATATCAACAACTCAATTGAAATTCACGAGGCAGCAAAAAGACACCATGTGCAGTATTTTACATTTATTTTGACGGATAGTAAATTTGACTGCTCATTCTAATGAGTGGAGCTCTCAGTGAAGCACTCAGTGCCAGGTGTGTGTTACACAGGTCTGACTGTAGTGTCGGAGGCATTCACTGTGTTCATCCATTGCGGTCATTGAAGGAGCCAAAACCACAGAAAGGCTTACGACGTGTCCGTAGATCTTTCCCCATTTAACTGAGAGCTTTATTCTTTCTTTTAAAACTCTGTATGAAACTCTAGCAGGCAGGTCTTCACTCCTCTGTTTGTGAAGTGACCTGTGTGTAATGAGGTCTGATGGCTTTATGGGGGTTTGGGACTTCGGGGAAATAGCTGTAATGCGATTAAGACTGCGACTGCTCTCCAAAACACAAAAGCCATGAAATGCCATTTTTTGGGGGCAGCGGTGCCACTGGTTCACTGAGTCAGTTGTTGTTGACACGCGACATGCACTTAACCACACAATTAACACTCAATGAATGTCTTAACCATCTTATTAAAGCTGAATGAGGTCACAATAAAGATGTGAGGTTGTTGTTGTTGTTACTTTTAGTTTGACTCTGATATGTTCCAAAACATCCATAGGATACTTGATTGCATTATTAACTTAATTTGATTATCATACGATTTGTGGTCTTGTACTGGAGTCGGAAAAGTCGATGCAGTCTGCAGAAGGATTCAATTCAATGATGTTGTGCTTTGGTCTTACGACAGATCTGGGTAAAGAAGAGAATGTATTGCATTGTTTTTGTGCTGATTTTGCTCTTTTTTTTGTCCACTTTCAAAAATTTCAAAACCGAAGGGAAATACTATATAAATAAAAAATAAAAGATGTCTGGATCCATTTGTCAGAGGCCTTAAGGGGGCACTACCGTGATCTGTCTTTGCCCAAACAGCTTGTGTATGTGTGTGTGTGTGTGTGTGTGTGTGAGAGAGACTGTTTATGCTACAGTGAAGATTTTGTATCAACTTTACCACATTGCAGAGGTTGTTCTCTTTCTGATTCCAAATGTAGTGCAAAAAACGGAGCTGGCGGGGTCTGCTGCTGCAATAGTGGATACCTGAACAAACCCACATGGCCGCTGACATACAGAACAAGCACACTGTAGGATTGGGGTCACCTTATGGTCTGTCAGGGCTGGACTCTACAATCATTCACAAGATCGATATTGACACAACACAAGCTAGGCTAGCTCTTTGGGAGCTTCATACCAGCTGGCAGTGGATTTGGCTTAAAACCACACGTTAGAGGAATCAGTAAAGTCCATCGAATTGTCTCTCTTTGTATTATTGATAGAATGAGATTTGCACTTGAAATATTTGTAATATAGTGCGTGATGTTAACCTGGTGTTAAATGTTGTTCTTCCCCCCCTCTGACTTCACGGTCCAAAAGTAAAGTAAACACCCAGCTCAGCTAGATCTCCAAAAAGAAGATGATTGCATCATATTTTTGCTTTACATTGTGATTGCAGGCATCTCCTGCCGGGAAGAGAGGAGCGATCTTTCTCTTGTGATTTGCTCTGGAGACAGAGTTGGCTTCACCTCATTCGATGTCCCTCCTGTGATCACTTGGCTCAACAGAGAGGTACTTTCTCAAAGTTGTCTTGTTAAGAACGCTCTAAGAAAGCAATGCTGCCCCCCCCCCCCCCCCCCTTAACGTTTTCAAACAGACATTCTCTGCTCTTCACTCTTTGAGTGTGTCTGACATGTTGGCATCTCGCTTCGATTGGACTGTGATTGCTGGTAGAGGATCTCATATCATCACTGCGCACCCTCACGTTGTGCTTTTCATTTGTTTAACTTTGTGTTTGCATCACTTTTTCCCCCCTGTGAAAAGTCACATATTTATTTTGTTCGTATGGAAACCACAGCTGGTCAACATCTTAACTCAGGAGTTGTAACCACAGTTTGAACCAGAATATTTCCATAACTGTATTTGATAATAAAATATATTTATAAAATCTCTAGACACCCAATGATGTCATAATAGCAATGGCAACTGCGACACTGTACATTTGTCTTTAACCAACTCTCCTCCCATGAACCTCCTTGACCCCCAGCAGTCAGGCTTCAAGGCGAGACCCTCTCCTCTGTCTCAGAGCAACTCCGCACCTCTAGAGCTGCCTCTCTCTCCTCTGTCCTCATCCTTCTGGACCTTTCTGCTGCATTTGACACAGGAAACCAAAAGATTCCTTATTTCTACATCCAGGTCAAGCCCTGTTACATCCCAACCCTGCGCACTCTGCTCTGTATTCGACGAACTGCTGGTTCCTTCCTCACTGAGAGCAAAACACTCGACAAGAATGCGACTCTTTGCTGTCCTTGCTCCGAAAATAGTGGAACGAGCTCTCTGATGACATCAGGACCCGCAGAGGGCCTTTACATCTTCCGCCGCAAACTAAAGACACACCGCTTCAGACTACACCTTGACTAAAAACACTAACAATGTGTAGAACTTAAATTGTACTTATAATGGCTCTTATCTATAACAAGTTGTGAATCGGCTTATTTTATGAAATTGCTCTTCTGAGTTGAAATGCAATTGTAATTCCTGAATTATTTTTAATTGTTAAAGTTGTACGTTATCTTATCGATCTAATGCTTATGTGAGTATTTTTGAGCTCATGAATATGAGCAACATTTCATGTAGACAGCATATTTTATCTCTGTTTTCATCTGCTGTGGAACACCTGTAAGGGCGGAGCCCCCGCCTAGAGTCCAGCGCCAGGCCTCCACCCGAGGCGGCTCTGTGTTTGGCGTCAGTAAACCCCTGCTGGGTTATGTAAAAGGAGTGGAGTGGTGATTTATTGTACAGGTGTTGGGAGGCTCGGAGCCGGTGGAGCCGCAGTCGTAAAACAAGGATGGGGGCATGTTCACGGAGGAGCAGGGCCGAGACGCACGTGTGGACAGGTGGAAACACACGGTAGCTTTGTTTATATGCAGATGGAAGCGTTCATACTCTGGCTTTAATACACACACATTTAACAATTACATCCAGTACATTGATCTCGGTGTACTTTGTGTTCCTGCGCCAGGTGTTGTGGGGCTATAAAGGTGAATACTTATATCATGAAAGACGAAGCCTGAGGCCTCTCTGCATGTCTCAAATCTCATAAATCTAAGACCAAATTGTTTTAAGACAGTTTCCAGATTTTTTTAAAAAGCAAGTTAGGAGAAAAGATGTACATTGATGTTCAGCTCGAACCATTTCAGGGGCTCTTTACCACTATTTTCTGATTGACGGAGTCAGGGGTGGCGGAGGGTTGACAACTAACAGCAACCGAGAGGAGAACAGCTTTTAACATTTTACTGCCCCCAATCAACTTATGGCATACCCACAGAGAGAGAGGAGGGTTTAAAAAGTATTTAATAAAGGAAAAGGTCTTGTGCTAAAAAAAATGTTTAGACTGAAAATGTCAACAGGCTTGTCTGTTTGAGTAGCTGGCCCAAAGCAAAGAGGTAGTAGACTTACCTTCTGTTACCTTTATTTCCTAGATTTCATAAAGCAAAACTTGAATCTGCTCACTCACGAGTAGTTTCTCTTGCTGACTTTAAGTGGGCGCACCAAGTCACCATCGTATCTCTACATCTAATTGGACTACAGTTCTAAGTAGTTGGGACAAAGCTATTTTGCGATCGGCAAAATAGAAAAACGCGCAGCATGTTTCAATCATTTGAACTCTCAATGCTCAGCAGGTAGGACTCATGAACGCTATGCCAGTCTGATTCAATGCCTCACCATTGTCCACCAACATAAATGATTCATAGCATTGTTATTTTGACATTGCTTTTATCGTTGATCATCGTTTTATCCCTGTTTTTGTTGTCCAATCAGTTTGAATCTTATAAAAATGTACATTCCGAACATTTTGGCTTCTTAAAGAAATGTCCAAAAATGAGATAAAAATTTATTCAGGGATTGCAGGTAGTCGGACTCTGACTGTTGAGAGGGCAGCTGCAGTTTATGGGGGGTGGGGAGGCTTAAAGAGTCAAAGGGGTTGGAGGGTTGATCCTTGGTGTCTCTGAGACATGTCTACTTTTTCCACCTTTTCAAGGGTGACAAAAGGCCCTGATCTCTCAGTGAGGGCAAAGGCCTGTGATCAGTCAGGTAGATGTCTGTGGAGCACACGTTCCTACTAGTGTTCACAGATGGCTCTGCGATATGTCTGACCTTCAGCTATAGATGGTTAACAGTAAATACATCTTTTTGGATGCAGGTTATCCTTTGTATCCTGTGCAGAGCCAACCTCATGCCAGTAAGATTTTAACATATTTTACTTGATCAAGAACCCCTATTATAAATGATATGTAAAGTATAATAATGTTGGAATTCCTGATGGGTCAGACAATACTTCAATTGGACTTGAAAGAAATTGCTTCAGAGTGCCAAGTGTATTTTGCCAGATAATAAAAGGGTTACGGTTCGAGAGTGGTGCAACATTATTTCTCAACAACCACACAGAGCTGTGTTGAAATATGTTGGCTAATTGTACAAATATGTTCTAGCCTCGGACCCGTCTTCATGACAGTGCCGACATGAGAACTGGAGAAATGATGGTTTGTAACTAAGTAGTTTTGAAAGAGGGAACAGCGGTGATAAGAAGAATATAACAGTGGAAGATCAGAGCTCTCCGTCGGAAAAAAGCTGAGCGTGTTTGGGTGCTAATGCTGTCGTCTCTCCTTTTGCTCTTGGCAGTGGAAAGCTCTCGTAGCCCTCCTCTGACCTCCACTCATCTAGATAAGAAAGCTCTGTTTCATCTTAGTTTTCACTCGAGGCACTTCTTACTTCACAGTTGGCAGGTTTGGTTCTGAAGAGGCTAAACCCTTTGTCTTTGGGAACGGCGAAAGTCTGCAAATCCCTTGATGATGGAATGGATGGAAACAGCGTTTTATGCTCTCACTTCAAAACAGTTTGCCTAAGAAGTGCTGTGTGTGTGTGTGTGTGTGTGTGTGTGTGTGTGTGTGTATTAGAGATCATTGTAGTTTTTCCGCGTGGCTTCCCTATAACATGGAACACAAACTGTGTGTTTGTGCTCTACATCCACACACACAATATTAGCTACAATATTACTTAAAGGCAAATGGAAGATTTCAAGATCATGAAAAACTTAAAAATCTTTTTTCAGAATAATGCAGACAAACAAGATTGTCCTCTATTTGAATGAAACAATGGCAAACAATAAACACATTGTTACGTCCACTTAAGTGAAGGACTATGTTTGTTGAAAAGTTATTTTCAGTCGACGTTACTTGAAACCACAACTTTGCTCAACAACATAGGCCACAAAGTATGAATAGCTTAGTAAGAAACTTCATTTAACAACAACCTGTAAATCACAACCGCAAAGCCTGCGTCATTGTCTATTTGAATCGAAAAGGGACTGCAATTTACTAAAAACATGCTGCTGCATTGAGGACCTAAAACTAGAGACTGATTGTTTATGCAGTGTTCTTACATCTCCTATGACATTATTCTTATGCAGGGGAATTGGAAATCCCTTTATTTTTAGGAACTTATGTTGATGTGGTTGGGAGGCCTTGAGCTAGTGGGGCACACTCACATGCTCAAACCTGCAGTCAATCGATTGATGTCAACAAAGCAAGGGAAAGCTCTGATAACAACAAGCGACTACCTTCTCTTTTCAAGTAGAAATGAGTCTTTGACGTGTGAGAAGTCCTCCTGGTCATTCCTTAGGGGAGCAGTTATTCATGCTGCTAGAACAAAGCAATTTAAAGACCAGACAACTGGCCCATCCATTATGTTTCTCCTCCAGTGTCCCCAGAAACATGTAATACTTTTTACTCTGGACGAGCTCCCCCCTCTTTCTGGAGGTTTAGTCTGGAGCACATGAGAGAGCGGCTCAGGTTCTCTTGGTTGGATGGATGGTTTTTCTGCCAAACCATCGAAATGTGCCGTAGCTTTTGAATTTCTGTGATGTGATATTGACTCCATTACAACATGGCGATGCGTCAACCCCCCGCCGTACTTAAAGGCCCGAGCGCCATCAATCTGTAACAACAGCACGCTACTGAGCAACGCACCATGCGATTCAAGAGATTAGCTGGCCTCCGCCGCCGTTTCCCCCGGAGCGATGGCAGTGGAAATGTTGACATATCAAACTCTATGGACACTGGAACAAGTGAACAGCAATATGGAACAGGGATAACGTCATTTGTTTTCTTTGGCTCCACGCACATATGCAACTTATGATCTCTCGTCGCTGCATGACAGCATCAGGTGAATTTAATGTCATGGAAAACCTTTAAAGATTTGTACTTCTTGATACTTATTATACCCAAACATGGGCATCATAATCACAAGGTGCTTCAGATAAGTCAATTAAAAGTAATTATTTAGATACACCGTCAACAAAGTGAACTGGGGCGGGGGTCTCTGCACTGCACTTTATGTGGCCTAATGAGCAGCTGTCCCAGAAGTTTCTAATATTTTACAGTATCTTTTGGTTTGTTGTGCTAAACACTTTATGTGAGCTTTTCATGTGATGGATCAAAATGTCATTATGAACTGCTGTGCTCGAAAAAATTCACTTTACTTTGACCTTTGTGTTTACATCCTGCTGAGTGCACACAGACATGAGATCAGTTTTACGACAAACGACCACCAATCTCCACTCATCTGACAGGTTTGCATGCAGGATTAGGCCTCACGAGTGTACACCAAATAACAGAAACAAGTCTTAACTTATGACTAAGTTGTTTTGGCGCATTAATAAGCATGTGCAGCCAGACATCACTGCTTTATGAAGAGGTCCTGCTGAGTGCTTTGAGTAATGCACTTCAGGATGCTGTGGTTTTATGAGTCTGCCCATCGCTCAAAGTCAAAGTACTTAATCCTAGACACCCAGTGCTTTGAACTGCAGGGGTGGACTCCGGTCGTCCTGTCCGCTCTGTCTTCCGAGAATCTGCCTCTGACATCAGCAAAGTACTCTGTTTAACCCCCCCGTCCTAAAAAATGACACAGAATGCGATTTTAAAAGCTACGGCTGGAGGCACAACATTGGATTCTCTCTTTGTTTTGTTTTTCCTTGGCCTCGTTGGCGAGTTCACTCTCTGAGTAGCAGGATCAGTCAGTCGTGAATGATGCATCTCAGCAGCTATTGGATCGATTGCCATGATATTTGATCCCACTGGCTCTGGTGATCACCCGACTTTTGATCAAGTGCTACCTGAGCCACAACTTACCCTGTGAAATACATCCACATCTACAAAACTAGATGGGTTGCCACAATATTTTCTAATGATATTCCCATTGGCCTGCATATGCATACCATTAATATCCATAGTAAATAACATTTCTAACACAGCATCAAGTGACAAAGTGTAAACACTGTATGTACTACTTGGTATTTTTTTTCCTCTTTCCCTTTAATACTTTTCCCACAATGTCATTGGATTGAAGAAATTAATTCATTTGCATAATTCCTTGAGCTACAGGTGTTGTGTTTGTTTGGGCCTGTTGTAGTTCATACAAACAAATTCACACAGAATCCCAATACTTTCAGTTAATGAAAACAATATACAGAACATCAACATGAGAAAACCCGACAGAAGCACCAGGAACATATTGAGCAAATTATGTTTGTATGTTTTTGTGTATTATTGTTTGCTGGCACTGGAGCGTGTTGTGTTACAGACTGTAAAACCTTTCAGTGAGATCCCCCACGGTAATGCAAAGACTTTACACCATAAACAGCTGTTGACGTAAACAAGAGAGCTTCAGGTGCTCAGCAGTAGACGTAGTGGACGTAGCCTCATGCTGTTTGGTTTAGCAGTAAATAAAGTAGCCCAGAGGTCTGCTGCCTTGGCTTACTCACTAGATTTTATAATATTCTTCAAAATGATCAATAATTGAATTTTAAAAGCACTGAAATGACTAGTTTCTTGTGTAATTGAATCTAAACATGTTCCTATAAAAATCAGGATTCGCTTTCAAACAGTTCTTTCTCTGCACAACACAATGGCTTGTTTCTGACATGACTGACATGATGCAATTACTACGGCTTTTAGAAATAAGACACAAATTGGATTTCTGCTGTCCAAGCCTCAACGTTAAACCTCAAGAGCTTATTTGATGACTCGCTGTACGAGAACAGTCTGGACAACCTGCCTGCACTCACTACCAGGTGCTTTCAATAAGTTTTCCTTCGACTGAAATTTCCTTACATGGAGCTCTGCTGAGTCCAAACATCACTGTTGTACTCTGGCTTTTCTTCCAAAATAGCAAAATAAAACAACATTTTCAACACTAGTCTTCTGAATATATGGGGACCTGGCTCACTTGTTTGATGAACATATCAAACCACAGCATGTAGACAGACAACATGATTCTCTAACTGCCCCGCACTTGAACTGTTAATGAAACTTTACTCAAGTTGTGACTTTACGCGCTGGCACCCGACGCGTTATTTACTTTTTCTCACAAACAGATGAAAACAATTCTCCTCCTGTTTTTAGTTGATGGAGATTTTCCATTTGTTTAACAGGTTCCAGAGTGGCAGAATTAACCACATGAATCACTAAAAGTGATAGACACAAAATCAAATGATGATTAAATCCAAACGGGTAGAAAAACACAACGACAGATTCACTCTTTGCCACCTCGGTCTGATTGAACGAGAAGGCCTGCCTTTTGGTCTTTGCTGGCTCCTCACCTCCGCGGGGTGATTTGAATGAGAAACACTTGTTGGGTTTGGTGATTGTAATCTCAACTTCATTACACTCAGCTGTAAACATCTTGAATGCACACCAGAGACCACATATGTAGCCAAAAAGGATGAGATCATCAGCAAACAGCACGGATGAAAGCAGATGTTTCCAAAGCAGAAAATAGGTCAAGCAAGAACATTTTAATTTTTTTTGTCTGTCAATTATGTCATCAAGTGTTAAGGCTTTAAGCGTCAAATTCACCAAACTTGGGACAAACTAGACAAACGCGTTGTGTACTTCTGTCACTTCAGCTTCACCACCCAGCGGGACACAGTGACTAATGTTTCCTCACACACGTAGAGGACTTCAATGACTCATTTATTTTGGTCATTGCATTCACTTTGCTAGATCACCATTATTTGTCTAGGCATCAATTTAAATTTCGTCATTACACTTTCCATGTCTGGGTATATTTTTGTCTCCCATTACGATCCAAATTAAATCTTAGTTATTTCATTTGGAATTTTTGTTCTTAATTTGACCGCCAAGGACTTATTTTATATAATAAATGTGGACAACCTTAGGAAGACTAATGAAGAGTTTTATTCCAAAGTAGTCCTACAGGTATTTACTTCATCTTGTTTTTTCGTCCTCTTTTCATCAGTGCATAATTAGGTATGCCGTTGTTTTGAAATAAAGTAGTACCCCTGTTTTTGGAGGGGGTTTTGCGATCATGTAATCCTCAAATGAACCTCGGTTAACACCTGTGGGAGCGCTTACTTCTCTCCTGCAGCTGTGAGGCTCCTCACTTTTTTTTTCTCATGTCGTGCAGGAGGAAAAGGATGTGGGTTCGAGGAGCACCGATGCAGGCATCTGTATTTTTCATTGCTCAAGTTATATCTGTCAGTGGATCAACTGTGGCCAAACAGGCATAAAACTGTTTACCACACGATGACTGAAAAAGGAATTTTACATGGTGTCCTGAACTGGCCTACATGTTGCTATGGAGCAGTGGTGGGTTGTTAGGGCCAGCTAAGCCTTTTCTGCTGGCCTAAACAGAATCACAAAGTTATAGCTTTTTTATAAATATTTTTATTTTTTATAAATAGTTCTAATTATTTTTCCCTTTGGCTTATTTCTAGCATTGCACACCTCCCCTCTTCTTCTGTTGCTGTGCCTTCAGAATGTTTGACTTACTTACTGTCTCTAAATAAGAGAGGCCCAAGGTCCTCGAGGTTGAAGACAATTACCATAGTCTTCAACCAATCAAATCGATAGTGTGACATGTAGGGCGTATTCTTGGATGTGCCAGTAACATGGAGGTAGCCTCATAAGTACGTCTTTTCTCAGATCACAGTATTTAGTAGGAGGTCAGGATGAAATGTGTGTGTAAATAGTGAACAGCATTTGATAAGTAAACTTCTTTTGTGTTTTTACATCAGCAGTAACGTGTTCATTTGCCTATTGTGTTTTTTTCATTATGTCTCTGATGTAAATAATATTTCAATGGCCATTGCCCCTTAGGGTGTTTTATTGCCACAATTTTGATTATTTTGCTAAGCCTTGTTGTAAATCAATGTGACTATTTCTTGTGAGTTTGCTGTTGTCATTGAGTTAATTTAATTAATATGAATTTTATTTCATTTTATTTCACTCTTAATATTACAGAGTTATGTGAATATGATGTGTTTACATGAAACAAATAAAAACCTGTAACTGTAATAGTGATCTTATCGGGTTATTCAACCGTAGTAAGACGGCACAGAAGGCCCGTCGCTGCTGTGGAGGAATGCGAGTGGAGCTTTGTGTGTAGTGTGTAGGACCTCACAGTTGACTTGCTGGCTTTGACTTCTTCCAGGCTGCAAGTTTTCAATTAGTGCCACAGTTTGGCAACATATTTTACACACTCGACTCGGTTACCAAGGAGGCAGTTCTGGAAATGGCACTCAGGGTGGTGGCTGTGTTTGTGGTGAAAACTGGCATCCAAAATAGTCTGTTGGGTTTGAGCTCCTTGTTGCTGTCGTTCACTCGCGTGTTGTTGTTGAATGTGAGCAGGAAGATGTGGTTTGTTTCAGGCAATGAAACATAAAACGATTTGTTTTTAAATCAAAACGTGGTTTTCAGAAAATGCATTTTAGTGCTAGTATTCACTCAACAGATGGCTGTATTAGTATTTGAAATATATTTTTGGCTCATTTTACTCCAATAAAACAGTTACTGAATATGACGTGCCTCTTCTTTTCGAACACCTGTTTTGGAAATAAGAAAATTTCCTTTAGAAGATGGTTCTCATCTTTCAGCCTTTTCTTAAACTGATAGCGACATGCTGCGGGAAACATTTCCAACTCCGCTGCATTTTCTTGGTCAAAAACATCCCCTATATTTTGCATCAATTTGCAAGTTTTTCATTGAGAAATGATGTTCAAATTGTCCTTCAAAGTCAGGATCATCAGTATCATTAGTCAGCAGTGACCGGGCAGAGAGGTGAGAGAGCGTCAGGTCACCGACAGAGCGTCACCTGAGGGCCTTCCTGTCCTCGGCACTCACTGGGTTAAGTACCGTATTTTTTGCACTACAGGCCGCACTAGAGTATAAGGCGCACTGTCACTGAATTGTCTATTTTCGATCTTTTTTCATATATATAAAGCGCACCGGACTATAAGGCGCATCAAGCTAAAAAAAAAAAACAGACAAGTCAGTCGTTTTTTGAGAAAATTAAAGGCTTTTAAGTGCGCCCTTCAGTGCAGAAAATACGGTACTCTGGACGTCACAGGCCTCAGTGGGGAAGACCTCCCTCGCTTACTAGTCGGTGCTCTTGGAGTTTCGCCGTGTGTGGTTTTTGACGCATTCTTTTGTGATGGTCGCAATGAAAACATCTGATGTTTACAAATGAAGTCTGCCTTTAAAAGCAGCGTCTGCAGTCATTTGTTTCAGCTTAAAGTTCCCGGATGACGCATTCATTTCATGATTCAAACTAAAAAGTTCTTTTTTGTATTGTGTCCAAGTGTCTGAGTACATTTAAAAACCCAACCTTGTCGTGTGGATGAAGGCTGAGCCCAAGCGTGCGGTAAATGACCACATTTTGTAACGCCCTGACGTATTAAAGGGGTGATTTCAACACATCTATTTCCCAAAACACATGTCAATTACATTTCATTTCATTTCTGAAAGAAGTAAAGAGAGGCTTTGTTTTCTGGAGACACTTGTGTTGAAAAGCTACTTTAAATTATTAGGGGAAAAATATCTTTGGACAGAGATTTTATGTTATTTCTCTTGTTTGTTGGTGGGTGGAAGTACATTCTATGATCACAACCTACCTTATGTTTAAATAATTATAAAAACCAGAAAACGCATTTCCTGCTGAAAATGTGTTGGAATGCATGAAGCTGAAATTAATTTCAGAAAGTTGCTTAAAGTACAGAAATTAAAAAAAAGCTGAAATGAACTTGAAACAATTGCAAAAAACAGAAATGGGAGAAGCTTCTATGAATTTGAAAACACTGAAATAATAAAAGCTGAAATGAACTTAAACGTTACTGAAAGAATAGAAATAGGAAAAGCTGAGAATTAAAAAATACATTTTCTGTAGTAATATAAGGTTTAGTACTAGTTATAGTTGTAATTGTGGTACTAGCAGCAGTAGAAGTAGTAAGTACTAGTTTCGAAAGCAATTGTGGTGTACCTATTGTTGAGGTACAGATAATCATTGAGGCTTTTATTTGAAGTAATGCAATTGGGTGGGGGGGGGGTTTGTGAGACAGAATGTTTGTTATTCAAACCGAATGGACTTGGTAAAATAGATTTGTACAGCGCTCTTCTAGTCTTCTGCCCACTCAAAGCGCCTTAACACTAAATGACATAATTCACCCATTCATACACTAATGACAGGGCGAACCAACCATAAAGAAAGTTATATTCAGTGTAGGATTTAATTGGAGTTTAGAACAATTATTTCACACTGAAACATTTCCCCATGTTCATGATCATGCTTTAACAGGGAAACACCAGTCTTACTCAAGGGGGAGTTATTCTAACTGAAGGGGGCTCATTAACCAGAACAAAACAAATAAATTCCCCGTAACAACGTACTTTCATTCCACTGCGTGGTAATGTCATTAGCAACATATAGCCATAGATGCAGTAAACGACAGGCCAAGCTTAACACTGTACTGTAACACTGAATGCAGCAAAACATGTAATCACATCATTCAAAACTACCCACAACGTAGAGGTCCTTGTGTACAAAGTCCAATGTTATTATTCACACTGCTCCCTCAGTATTATGTCCACTTGCAGTTCACGGTTTTACCCGTTCAGTTAAAAAAAGGTGGATTCACGTGTGACATGATAATACTCACAAACTCCGGTTACTGTAGAGAGAGGGGGAGAAAGCCGCTGAGCTGCGGGCACATCACGGGCTGTAGAGGCGAGGCGGCCGCCTGTCATTGTTCGCTGGCGCGGTGAAGCGCGGTGAAGCCTTCGGCGTTGGTGACGAGCTAATAAAGTTCCTAAAGTTAGCCAAACACTTCACTAGCTACGAGGAGACCCCGCCTAGCACTACACGAGTTATACTTTGCTAATACTTTGCTAACCGCGGCGACGGACGATTTTCAACGCCGGAGGTGTAGACGCTCGTCCATCACACGGCCACTCCGACAGTCATTCTTCCTTCCTCGACACGGACCCTGAACTTAACTTGAAGCTAAACTTGCGAATGGCTGACATCCTACCGTCTCGCTTCCTCAATCACAGGTGTCCTTCCCGGGCTCCGCCAGCAGCTTAATGACGTCACGCCCCCGGTTTAAGTCCAGCATACGGGGAGTAGCCTCGTTAGCAGTTTAGCTAGCTAGCACTTATCGCTCTCCCATGTCCCAGATATCTAACCGTCCTGCCTCCACATTACTTACGGTCTGCTCATCCCGGGTCTCCGTCCCAAATCAAGACACGCACGTCCATGTACGGTTAGCTAAACGCGGTTAAACCTACACGTCCCTGCGCAGTGGATGACTGCTGATGACACCAGCTGGTCACTAATGAGCTCACAGTGCAGACAGACAGTTACTGAGAACCCACACCTCAAACAAATGCTTCCTGGAGCAAAACTATTTGGAGTAGCCAAAAAATAATGGCATTTTGAGAGACAAGACTCTACCGAACGCATGAGTGTAGTTTTTATGTCTCTATGTGTTTTAAAACTGCTCTACCAACAGTTTACAACACATGTACCTTCTGTTGTTTTCTGACTTTGTCCTCACTCTAGAATGCATCACGGCATTCCAACAATCAGGATTGACAACAAACGTACATTTGCATCTCAGTCTCATCAGCCAGGGAACTGGATGGACTTCTCCTCTTGACTGTCTTTTTATATTCGATTCACGCAACATGGACCCATGTTTCTCATTTTGTTCTGATGGTGCAGATGAAACACAAATTGCAAGCTGCGCTGAGCTCACAGGCGCCACGGCTTGGCGAGGCAGCGCTTCATAACACTGGCTGCTTTAAAGCCTTTTCTGTTCTAATCAAAGCCACACTTTCCTGCTCTGAGGGACAGAAACCACATTCATGCATGTCGAGGCTTCTTCGGAGGTAATAAATCACTCTGGTCTTAAAATTGTTTATGTCTGTTAATCACATGCAAAGTATACAGATACAGAAAAGACTTCATTGGAATAAGGGAAGGACATTGACGTTGTTCGGCGTTCAAATGTTTACTTCCAACCTACGACAGATGTATGAG
Source organism: Pungitius pungitius (assembly GCF_949316345.1). Classification (NCBI taxonomy): domain Eukaryota; kingdom Metazoa; phylum Chordata; class Actinopteri; order Perciformes; family Gasterosteidae; genus Pungitius; species Pungitius pungitius. Next base: position 9,253,082 of record NC_084915.1, on the reverse strand, counting down.
TGTAACCATGTGGTGACCTAGGACACACGTTGTGCCTGTTTGTTTGCAGCTCTGCATCCTTCATCTCTCCAAAGCTTGAACTTTTATATTTTATCAGCACAGATCAGATGTTTCTACTTAGGGCACCTCCTATGCTCCAAGTCTGTGGCCTCCAGTCGCGCGTCTCCCTCAGTACGTGTTAGAAGTGAATTGCATCCATCTTGAATCAATGTTTTTTTGCTCTCCCAAAACGTGCCCTCGTAACCGTGTAATTCGTTAATGATGAGAAAGAAATGTGATACTCTTGAGATAATAAGGGTTTTTTTCTGAGTCAGAGTCGGGTCTGGCGTGGTGTCCAGGACACGCTGCCTCTTCTCTTTCTTTACATTCACACACAGATCATGCATCCGCGTCATCAGGACGTCAGCGCCTCTGTGATTCATGACCCGTTTCCACGTTGTTGTGAAGGTTCAGCTTGATAGCAGACCTTGTTACTCGGAACCACAAAAGACCTCTTGACACAATCTTTGTATGAAGAAAAAACAGGACCAATGGACCCTCCACATGTAATCGTGAACAGATCTCGCCTCGCCTCGATAACTCAGAACAAACAGATATGGTTCCGCTGGTTTGATAGCACACAACATGAAGCAAACTGTCCATTTCAAACAATAAGGATGCTTCTCCCATTTGATTTCGAATTAACAACAACCTAAATAGAAGCTTTTGAATGTAAATGATCAAAAAACACTGTTGTACTATAAAGATTGAAGGTATACACCCGGCTCTCCGAATGAACTATGTGTTTTAGTGTTGTTCATCATCAGTAATCCAGTTCGGTGAAGTATGCAGCGTAGAGGAGATTCATGGTCCTTTCTACGCTGTTCTCTTTAAATCTGTGACTGTTATGTCCTCTAATTCAGTGAGTCTCCAAGCCAATACAAACAATGATGTGTTATTGCACTCGCAGTCTTTTAAAAGTCGATGATAGTAATAAAATACAAATAATATTTGTCTTGATAAATTTGTCTGAAAGCTCCAACGGAAAACACAGACATCCGTCATACAGTAAATTGCTTTCATTCGTTATATCTACTGCTATAAAACTAAGATAGAAATGAGTCCCGGGAAATCTCTGGAGGGAGGAAACATTTCTAGAAAGCCATTAGGAGGGTTTAGCAGACATCCCTCAGGCATTTGATCTGACTTTCACTCCACGCTGTTCCTGAAAAATTAAGTCAGGTATTTCTGTATGTCACATACAAGTACGGTTTTATTTCCAAAGCTTAAGGACACTTAATTGTTCCAGTGCTCATGGGCAGCTTCAGTACTCCATTGGCTCAGAAACGTTTTCCATGATGCTGTTCCCTCCTTCCTCTCCTCGTCACGTCACAACAGCCCGATGGGCAACTTTGTCCTTCTCAGTGGTTCCTGCTTTTAAAATGGGACAGCAAACCTGGAACGATCTATAATTGTCGTTTATGTACAGGTCCACCATTTCTACTCCACCGAACCTCGTGAACTAAAGAAAGAAACTTCCACTTGCACTTTAATTAAGGTTACTATCAAAGACAATAAACTCATACATAAGGAGAGTAAACCCTATGAGATGGAGAAATGTGTGTGTGTATGGGGGGGGGGGGGGGGTAATAATCTACTAGACTAATTATTGCTATAGCCTCATTATCTTTTAATTATGCTCCTTCTCCAATGTCCCATTCCCACGTTTAATCCTAGGGATCATAACAAGGAAGCCTAGCTCACGGTGTCCTGCATCGACAAGGCAACCCTACTTTTAGATCATTTACTCTTTGGCTGGAGTCAATAAGGCCTTGCAGGTCGATTCAGTACGCACAGGCCAATCTTTAGCCATGTTCTATTTTCAATCCATGATCGCCTTTAAGCTGAATGGCTTCATGCACTTATTGCAACCAGTCATACTCCTGATTGGACAAATGGGCCGTGACTGTGATGTCATTGAAAGCTAAAGCAAGGCTCGGCATCCTCTGCGTCTGTCTGGAATAAACACAACTGTTTAACTACACTGATTGCAGCTGCTGTTGTTTACACTGTGTCGTGTTGATTACGTAAAAGTTGTATATTGTTCAAAATGCATGTAGTGCTACATGCCAAATAGCCAAACCATGTTAAACTGTCTGAAGTCACAGAGTTCCGTCTCCAACAGATCTAAATGTCAAATATGATGTCCACTCCAAAAAGAGTGCTCATTAATTGCCCAATAGTTTATTTCTGTCAGCATTACAGATTGAGCCAAATAATACTTGTGTACATCATTTCCAACCTCATTTACGCGCCTTTTAACTTTTCCAGCTCCCTTATCGGCTCGTTGACGTGGTTCTCTCATCCATGGCCACGGGGGCCCTGTGATATGCAGTCTGTTGATTGTCCAAGTCTGAATATTTACCCAAAACTCAAGCGTTTTTGATACAAAGGCTGCCAAAAGCATTACAATGCTAACATGCAGAAACATCTTCTAAAAGGAAATAACCGGTGACCATAAAACACATTTTAATCGTCCGTCTCTAATCATTAAACTTTCTCCATCCAAAATCCTAATATGGTTTGGATGCAGCACAATGTTTTGATATTTTCAACCACCCAAATAAAGGAAATGATTGTGGTAAAATATGATTTGTTTAGTACTTTGTATTTGAAGAGGAAACCTGGAAAATGAATGTAGTTCGATCTGAATCATTAAAATGCCACTTCTCGCCACAAGCTTTTATAATATTCATTACAAGATTCATAATGTCACTACGTAACAGTAACCAAACAGTATAACTAGACGCTTTCTGAAGTCTCTGCATGTGGTATCCCAAAAAAATCCACAAGGTGGGATTTATTTCACTTTGCCTTTTATATTGACTAAAGAAATGTGATTTAACGCGTACATTTTTGGCCTTAGAAGCCAATTTTGTTACATTTTTTTACAGCAAGGCCAGCTGATTCCATTTCTTAAGACTGACCAGAAAACAATTATGTATTTCCAAAAATGATGCGAGTATTCTGAATTACCCCTTCTTCTTGATAACATCGCCAAACTGAACAAATAAACAAAATCTTGCTTATAGACTGTAGACGACTGAATGAAAATAAAGAACTATTCTAGTGTTGTTGTTGTTTGCTTTCCTTCTCATTAATTACTCATGTAGTTACCTAATTACCTACTCATGTAGCTGTAAACACGCTTGTAGTCTTATTCAAGTAGACTTTTTCTTCTATCTGAGTACTTGTAGCACAGTCTTTGGCCACAAAGACAGTTCTGATACATGGACGTAGTTAAAGCTTTTATGCTCCTCTGCACATTTCATGGGCTTTATGCTAACGTATGTTTTCCCTCCTCTTCAATTGCGCCTGGCAGCTATCCTTCATATTGTAAAACCAGCTCTCTGGTTTAACTATTACTCTGGGAAATATCAAAGCTGAGATTCCTGGATGAGTTCCACATCCATTACTTGCTGGTTGCTTGGCAGATTGAACTGTTTCTAAGGAGTGTAAATCGGTGTCATGAAATGTTTACTGAAGAATAACAGAGGTTTTGAACTGCTATAACTCCTTCCTTTCCACCGGAGGATGTATAGAGACATTCTACAAGGTGATTTTAACCTGGATCATATTCTTTTGGGAACCAATCTGTGCTAGAGACATTGTTTGTACTTTTGCACGCCTTGTTAGTACTGAGAGACGGCCAAACTAGCACAGAGATCTTTGCTCTCTGCAGAGGGAACAAAATATATGCTGCTCTCAGTTTTCTGCTGACGATGGCAGATCCACACAATCTCTTAAGTCTTCCAGGAAGCACTACACTACATGACGGTGATGATTTCAGGCCCTCTTTGCATCTAACATAACCGTGTTATTCATATTGTCTCTAGATGTGGTTTGACTTTCTGAGAAAGAGGTCTGTTCCTTTCGGCTGTTCTCATTACGGCTGTGGTCAGCGTCACCACCATCCAGAGACGCTTTGTGCGAGTTCAGATGAATGAGGAAGAGTTGGCCACAGACCACGCTTGGAGGGCTCTAAGAAGAATGATGTGTCCTTAAAAGGATAAAGAGCAACATCTGTTTGTTCTTTTTTTTTTCTTTTCTTAATGTATTTGTTACGACCGCTTATGGAAATGTTGTAAGAATGAGTCCACATCATTTTTCTTAGTTATAAGCTTTTGTTAATTATTTGCAACTTGGGAGTGATGCTTTCTTTTGTAGGCTTTAAAGCAAGCAAAAAAAAGAAAAACAACTTTACACAACCTTCAACATGCACAGATTCCCTGATGAGGAATTTTTCTCTTCCAAATGAACCCATTGTAATTTAGCTTTTTAAAGCCCTGCTGGGCTCCGTTTAGCCAAACCACCCGCCCTGTTTACAGTGGTTTCCATATGGTGGCAAGTTATTGCCCAGACACTTGCTGGGTTACATAATATATTTCAACAGACTTGTAGATATCACTTACATTCTGTGAAGAGATGTTAGATTTGTTCAACTTGTTGCAACACAGTGGTCACTAATACTTTGATTTAACTCTCTTTACCTCTCTTCCCTAAAGTACAAATATAACATGCTGTTCCTTTTTATATTTTGCACAGTCCGTAGATGGCTTTGATCATTACATCATTTAATAATTCAACAGTGCTGCATCAGTAAAGCTGAACACACATTTAAAAATTAAATGCATAAATGATCCTCAAACTTAAGTGGAATGTTGAATTCTTTCCGTCATATTTTCCTAAAGTGTTGGTAGATTCAAGCTGTATAACTGCTACACTTTGGGCTTATGTAAAAGAAATAATTTGCTGCAGCTGTTTCTGCTGGAATATAATTGTCTTTCCAACCACAAGAACTCCGTTATTTATGTGTGCCGATGTGTCACGTCCTGAATAAGAGCAGTTACCGTAGACATTGACGATGGCATTAGCATCATTTGTGATGATGTATTTTCTGCATCAACAGTTTCTGTTGGATGTATGGTTGGTAGGTTGGAAAATGATAAACAACCGACAAAAACATCAGGAGGCGAATGAATCAGCCCTCCTGCTGGAGAAAAACTAGCAACTTTGATCACTTAAAGGGGAACTCCACTTTGCCTACACATGAAGCCCATTTGCACGGCTGGATATGTGGAAAAAAAATTGGCGATGTGCAGATCCACACGGGTCTTTGAATCGCCTCCATCTGCCAGGAAACACTACTCCACATGACTCTGACTTATTGCTGATGACGGTGATGATTTCAGGCCCCTTTTGCATCTGACATGACAACGCTGAGCCTGTTAAACGGCTTTAAGTGATGTCACTCAAGGCCGAGTTGGGTGGGGCTCGAGGCTGGGAGCTTGAAAATGAGGTCATCGACTCAAGGCTGCACGATCTGCCCGCCAGAATAGCTGACTGGGCGCGTTGCATTGTGGGCAATGTAGGCGCCCGGTTTGGATTCCATTAGGAGTTCATTCTGTGAGTACCACATGCATCTGGAGCTGATATTCCTCCAATTAAGTATTCATAACTTAACAAAAACCAACAGCTTTAAATCACAATTCAGTGCCTTGGCTGCTCCACAGCGGATTATGTCCATTTCCGTGCCTTTCCCAAACCATCAGCAATTGAACTTTTTTAGGCCTTTACAACACAGGGGCCTAATTTGTTTAATTGTGACCAGTTCCGTGAAGTAACGATGTTGAGCCGGTCTCAACTTTTGTCGGACAGGAGCCCTTTGCAAACTACTGAAGTAGAGTAAAGCGAACGAAATACATTCCTGATCTCACATTCCTGCTAGTTTACATGTGCGTGATATTTCGACTGGCCATCTTGCGATAGATGCAACAAAAGACAACCGCCACCATGGTAACTTCCTGTTAACTGGGTCATTAACAGGTTTCATCAATACCTGAAGCAACGTTCCCCCACCAGCCCCCCTTTGCCTGTGCACCATGTTTGAAGCAAAACTTCGCCTCCAACTCCAAACCACCCAGCACCTTAGGAATCTGGGGCTGTAATTGATGTCATGTTGAATGGAATACACTTCCCACCTGGACAAAAGATTAAAAGGTCTTTATTGAGGTAATTGGTAGTTTGTTTAAAAGAGAAATTGCAGGATAACTGGTATAAGTAGGACATACTGATGCACCTGTGCTGTAAGTGCAGATGAATAGAAACACTGATCTTTTATCTGTTTTTTGTAAATGTAGCTTATGGCTGAATCTTTGAATTTTTTTTTAATGTGCCGAAGGTTATCCGAGTTTGTGTTTTACCCCGTTGTCTATCTTCTTTTAAAATATATTTGTGGAGAAGTTGAAAAATCTAAACCATCTTCCTTCAGCGAGCTGCTTTCCAACAACGTTTCTCAGTTTTACCACATTTTCCCCTCCAACACAATTTCATGCCAAGATTTCCATTTTATGTGACACACCATTTGTGGGAGTGAATCTCTACATGTGGAACCAATTCGCTGCGAGTTAATGAGTTATGCAGGTGGTTGGAATTGTTGCGTGCTACACTGTAGTCGAGGAAATAGAGGCGATGCAGTTTGGTGAGTTGACTCTGGCCTGCATTCCTACTGAGGCCACAGTTGTTTCACGCTGCAGGTTTACCTTTAATTTTCCTGTCTTTTATTATCAGGTGTTTTGTAGTGTTTTCTAAACCATATAAAGCTTTGCCTGGACTGCAAATTCAAAAAGACGCCCGAGTGAAATACAAAAATAAATTGTTTTCATTTGAACAGGAACTCAGTTTTTAACAATGCAGTTGTCAAGGCAGCTGAATACAGTAGGGTTATACAGCACAATATATACATGTTCAAACAGTATGTAATGTTTGTAGAGTGGCAATAAACTTATGCAGATGTGTTACTTTTCTGATGAAGAAATGTGGGCGACACCACAGCTGTTTGAAGACGATTGCTAAATAAGACGGATAGCTCCATCCGTGGGGAGATAAAATAAATAAATGAGAAGGGGAAAATAGAATATTCTGTGAATGAGTCACACAGCGAAGGGCGGAGTGATGGCGTAGAATGTGTGTGTGTGCGCGTTAGTTGGGCGTGGGGAGGAGGAGGGGGGGGGGCACCATGAGGATCACAAGGGCCTTCTGGATGCAAGCACACGCACACAAATAATACAATGAACTATGTGCACGTTCCAGTTCAGGTTCTTAGGGCCCATCAGACATGGAGCAGCATTCATTTGGTGTTGGGTTTATGGGTATAAAACAAGTTTAATTTGAAATGTTTATTCAGGTCTGGTTTAGCCTTTACCGCTGACTAACTGCTTAATATTTATTGGGATGGACGTGCAGTGTTGATCATTTTTTCAGGGGTTTTTGTTTTGCTGAAAGCAGCTGCCATCTCCTGCTGATGAGAGCACTGAGACGGAAGCAATGACTGAATTAATGCCTGCAAAGCCCACGCAGGGAGCTTAGAGGCTAAAAGCTTTTATAGACAGATTAAGGATTTTGTAGGTGGGAGCCACTTGTATCATAATGCACTGTAAGGTTCTAAAGTCAAGCAGTAGAAAAGCAGGTAAAAAAAATCTCACAACCACAACTCTGGGACTAATTTTGTAACGTGTGTGCCCTGAGAAACCTCGGTTCTGTTCAAAAAGATGTTGATTATTTTCTAATGGCAAGGGACATAGTTCATCCATGATCTGAAAAGGAAACGTGGTAATTGGATTAAGACTTTGAGGCCAACAAGGCAGGAGAGCTGAGATGAAAGCTAAGCTAAGCTAACCGAGCCGAGTATGTCCTGCATCCTTCTGTTGCATAGTGAGAACAAATGATTCTGGGATCCTTGAAACAGGTCAATTAGCCAGCTGCATTTCTTAAACTTATCGCATGTCAGACTGATGACTGACTGACTGACTTGGCTGTGATTTTTTTACTGTGTGATTTTAGTGGAAATCTGCTAATCTAAATGGTCAAAAAGCAAACACTGAGTAAATATAAACACATCCAAACATCCCACACTTGTGGAGTTTGTTTCTTTCTCTCTCACTCTCTCTCCCCCTTTTTAAGCTATAAACGTCTAAATGGAAGTTGATAAGAGCAGGATGTCCTCAAGGACGATAATTACAAGCTGGAGGCATAGAGAAGAACGTCCGATACAAAGGTTTGAACAATATATAGTGCTCATGCTGTTATGGGTTTCAATGGAACAGTCAATAAGGACTTCTCAAGGGAGTCTTCACATGGGCCCCAATGTATTAAAAAATGGAGATCAAAGAAACAGAACAGATTAATTTTAGGATGTCAGCACCTGTGACATCACTTAAGAGATTACCTGTCTCTGTGTGGAAATGGATCTACAAACTGATGGCATCCCTTTATCTGGAGCTTTGACCCAAACCCACACCTGCATCAGGGGGAAGCCCAAGACGTCTGTGTGGTGAAAGGTCCTTGAGCTGCTGTGACAGCCATAACGAAAACAACAGCCACATCCGTTTTGGATGAACTTGAGTCTCTCGCAGCCTGTGGGTCAACGCACTGCAGGGCTGCGGAGTGAAGGACACAACAGAGAACGTCCTGCCAGACATGTGTGCACTTGATAAGTTGTTTGAACTTGGCCTCTCAGTAAAACACTTCTACTGAACACAGTGTGCAGCTATTCAACTGTGACTTTGAGGATTTCTGTGGTTTTAATATGATGATTTTAGGATCGTCTGACAACCGAGGAGTTACTGATCTGCTTAAGATAGAGTAGGTCATGAGAGAAGGTCAAATATAGGGACCAGCTGTTTGTGACAGAGTGATGGTTTCTCTGACAACTTTTTCAATTTTACAAAACTGCAAAACACTTGATAGTTCCCACCAAAGAGTTGATTTTGATTGTTGGGATGTTAGTTATTAATGCATTTCCGGATCTGAGAAATGCTCAAGATGTGGATTTCAGTTCAACAGATGTGGATGTGACCACATTACTTTCAGGAGTTATGTTGCTATATTGAGGCAGCCAGAAGCAAAACAATGACACCGGCTACAGCGACTAAACAAAGAGTCCAAACATGAATACCTTTTTCTAAAGCCTCATGCCTTTTGGCTTCCCTAACAGTAAACATTGGAAAGGATAGTAAAAACATCTGCAATCCTGCAAACATCCGGAGACTGACGTTTTCTGTATAGAGTGGAGGACACGAGGTTCAGGAGATACTAGAATAACGGTAGAAATGCATTGTGTTATTCCAGTATCTTACAGTCCTTATGCGTTTAAACTTTTCTGACCACTTAGTTGAGTTCCACTCCAGCCTGGCTTCATGAGGAGGAAGGTATTGGTCAGCTCAACATGATTTACTGACACAATGCTTAATTTTCTCTTATTTCAAATATCTAACCAGCGGGACAAGCAACAATTTGTTCAATTTTGAGTAAAAATATAATACTCAAATGTTATTTATCACAAAACAGCAGGATTATTTATAGACAACCATTCTAAACAACCCTATCTAGCTTTCTAACTTGAGTATATCAGAATAAAAAAAAAAAAACATTTGTAATACATTTGTTCAACCACATGTTTTTTAAGATCCAAAGCACAGAAGCTTCGATGAAACCATTCAATGAGAAGTGTGCCCCAACAACAACAAAAATCAAGAAATAATATTGATGCTATGAAATGATACCTATGCCTGCATGATGGTATCTCGCTACAATGTCTTTTATATACTATTTTCCACTACTATACATTCAAAGGGGCTTTGAAAACAGATCTATAGACCTCAATATTGAGTAGGTTGACTTCATGTTTTCATTGGAAGGAAATCATAGAATACATTTTGAACAGAAATCAATGTAGGATTACTTTGGACAGTCAATTAAATCCATGTGCCATCAAAAATGTTAGTTAATAAATGATTAATAAATAAATGATTTTTACAAAGATGTCTCCAGTTAACAGACTGCTAGATTCTTTGGGCTGGACTTGGACATTAAAAGTCACAATAGGTCAGTGTTGTTAGAATAATGCTGATAACAATCTCTGGAAAAAAATACATTTTAATCAGGGGCCACTGAGGGCGTAGTGATTCGGTTACACTGGGGCCCACTGGTCTCTGCTTCCACAACATTTCTCCGTTGTAATTTTTTTGCCATATTTGAAGTCACACACCATCTCAAAAAAAAATTAAATGAACCACACATGTTTCTTCAAATGATACAAAACTAGTTTTTTATGTCACGGACAGATGAAGGCAACCTACCAGATAAAGAAAAACGTTTTTTAAATACTGAAACTCACAAAGAGGGACCTGGTCTTTGTAGCAAGCCAGACCATGTAGCTGGAATGTTGTTTATTGGCATTCAACATCTTAAAACAAATTCATTCCCCAAACCCTTTTCCCAGCCCACTGTGTCACGACCCTGACTCCAGGGACCATTCCCAGGTTCTCCGCTGAAACATGAACATCAATCATAGTTTACACTTTGAAAGAAAGCATCTCGGATTGGCGGAACGCTGGCTATAGTTGTGGGTTTTCTGACCACTAGACCAGCCTCTACTGGGACATTTATCAACCTGTAAGGCAGTAAAACCACAGAGGGAAACTCACCAGGCAAAGCTCCAAACCATTACATGGTCAAAATCATTTTTTTATTTCCCTGGGAAGGTCCCACCAGCCCTCACACACACACACACACACACAATGCTACAAAAGTTATAAATATAATTTGTTAACCGGTTTTTTTTTCCAGGAATCTTTTCTTCAGATTCAATTTGACTGGTGACAACTTAAAATAAGGTTATAAGAGGGCCATACGTTGATCTCTGATCTTTTAATTAGTCTACATGTTGCAATAAGACAGAAATCATCTCCTCTTACGATACAAATGCAGACAGTTTTGGCCGATGGTCACACTCCCTGCTTCGGAAGGAAGACAAACATCAGGACAAATCTCTTAAGGTAAAACAGCTTATGTCTTATGGTCTTATGTATGTATGGATACATCTTACGGTTACAGGTCTGCACCCACAGTCCTTTTTTTCATGCTACAATAGAATTTGTAGAATTAAGTAGAACTGATGTGGTTTTATGAAGAAAATGAAATCCGTGACTTAAAAGAAAGAAGTGTAGCAGAGAAATGTAGATTGTGGTGAAAAACATTTTTGGAACTGATCAAGGCCTTAATTAGTGAAAGAAAAGACTGGGAAAATAGCTGGATTACACATAGTTCTTTTAAAGTCAGTGGTTGTCAGGAGGTGGGTTATAGATGCTTTCATGTAGGGCTGCCATAGCAAGCCTAGTTCATTTAGAGAAGCAGGTGAAACTGTTACAAAACTGCACGATCTTGGGTCCAATATCTTTTCTAATGATGTTCTATTTATGTCAACACTATTCCAAGCGAGTCGCCAGATGATTTGTGGGAGCATACAACCCTTGGGGATTGTTTCCAGTATAATCTCTGAGAAATGTCATTGGTTATAAATCAACTACCCCCAAAGCGATAGAAAATGTTGGTCACAGTCAAACCACAGTCTCAACAAAAAACATTAAAACAAGGGAATGAATATTCTAAAAAACAAATAAAAAGAAAAGAAATTATCAAACTTTAGAAGATGTGCAAATGGTTTGTAAACCTGTTTGTTTTGGTGGTCAAAGTTTTTTTTTTCTTCCAAATCCATGAAACTGTCCTTCAAAGGACCCTTTCTTAAACAGACTTTGTCAAACTATTGTCTTGCATCGCCGAGGTGGTGCTCTGCCGTCCCAGAGCTCGCAGGGTTTTTTTGGGGTGGGGGAACACCACATTTCTAGTTTGATGTTTTTACCATGAAATGGATTTTCGTGACATTGGATACAGACGTTCATTCTGCTGACTTCTTTATAGTGCTGCCAACTTTGCTTTTGAGTGAAATATTTTGAAAAGTGTTGGATGGATTGCCATGACATTTGGTTTGACACTCATTGTTACTCAGAGAATATGAGCAACGGTGAGTCATGACTTCAGGGATCCCTACATGTTCCATCTAGTGACACTGTCAGGTCAAAATGTCCACTACTTTGGTTTATGGTGAAGAATCTTCCAAACTAATAACATTCCCATCCGTCTCAACTGTAATTTATGTTAACTGCTGTGTCTTCAGACTGTCCACAATAGTGTGTATAACATTAATCACCATATTTAAATTGCACCTTTACAAAACATAGTTACTGAGTGCTACACTATAAAATATACAAGTTAAATAGTAAACAACCCCACACTAAGAAGTGAATAACAAATAAGATCCAGAACCCGGATATAGTGGTTGTTCGTACAGAAGTTGCTGTGAACATGTGTGCATCCAGACTCAGGAAGACTGCCGTGGGAGAAGAAAGCAAGAAAAGCAAAATGCGATGGTTCTCAGTTAAAGCCTTAACTGACGGGCCGCCGCTGTTAAGCAGATGTGTTGATATGCGGATTAGCTTCAGGTTTCCCCCCTACTGTGACTATACAGTTTGCGCCATTCAGATCTCTGTACACATTTGCCATGTACCTGTAAAGCACAAGATAGACCAAGACAACCAAACAGTCTTTGTAGCTTTAGTGTGTGTCTCTTTGACCTCTGGGTGATCGGCCTGAGGTGTAGCGAGGAATGCCTCACGACCCCATTCCTGCAACCGACCTCTGCCTTTGCCACGCTGGCATTGTTTAAACATGCATCCATCGTAATTCATCCAATTGTAAAATCATGGAGCGAGTGGTTTTTCATTACAAGATCTACCTCCCTCATTATGTATAATTTAATAAAACAAACCTCCAATTTTCAATTCATTTCTATCCTCTTATTAAATGTGGAAAAAGCTCTGTCTTTTCTGGTCTGTCAGTCTACAGTTCAATCACTTTATTCTCTGTTTAGCATTCAGCAGCTTAACTTCTGACCATGACAGCCCCTTTAGCAATAGACTCATAATGTATAATGTTTGGGTTCAGCTGGACTTTGCAACAGAGCCTTGACATGAGGGAGGAACTGATGAATGAACATATCCTGCTGTTGTTTCAGCCATAAAGAGATAAAATAGTGGGAGGATTAACATCTTTGGACCATCTTAAGAAAATGTAGGGTTATGATTTATTTACCTCAGGATGCTACTCCTGACCCCTTTTGATTCAGCCCAGAACATTTAGAGGTACACTTTGTTATAGTTATGGGATACTTCCATAAATTCCGCAGCTGACTGATATCCCTGTCCATAGCTGTGTTATGTATTTATAATCCATTTTAGGATTATGCTTATTTTACATAGTCAGACCCCCACCTACTTACTGCTTTGTGTCTTTAGAAGTATTTATAAGATAATACAATTTAAGTTGAATAAATTACAACAACAAAAACTTTACACGTCACATTAAAATTTGTTTTTGGATTGTGCCTGAGCAAACAGCCTCGCTGTTTTAACTTTAAAGCAGTGAAACCAGTATGACGCTGAATATAAATGCTTAATATATTGTCCCTTGATTGAATTAGCCTCAACAAATAAGTAAAGGCAGCAGTGATTGTCTCTTAAACCTCTGTGAAAACATCACATAAAATTACATACATCAACGATTACCATCAAAAACCACAAACTGACAATGTAAGTGACAGTAGTCATTATCTGTTACTTTTGCACAGATTCTGATCAGATGAGCTATCAACAGTGCTAACTCTTTACCTTCTATTTCTATTGTGAAGTCTGAAGGAGAGCTTTGCTAAAGTAGATTGTAAGTGGCAGCCAGTCATCTTATCCTTTTTAAGAGATTAACACAGATTGTAAGCAGCCCAAATTATTTACTTCCCCATCAGGATAGAAAGGGTCTGGAGAGGCGTTTATAACGACGTACTCTCTTCTACTCCATCTTTAACTTGAGGGGGAAGGCCTTCTTAACCTGACAACAAAACTCATCTCTATGCTGCACTGGTGCTTTGTTCCCCACCTACAGAAACATCTTCAGGTGATCCAGGATGGACCTGCTGCGACTACATGCCGAAGGAAACCAGTCCACCCTGCAAGTCTCCATGAACACGAGGCACAGCAGGACGCAGTACAGGTGTAAATTAATTCAGTCTTTTTGTTTTTTTTACTATGACCTTACTCTCCTACATGGGAAAATATCAACATGAACCGTATCTCACATTACACTAAGTTTTTAATAATGTCGGGAAGGTTCATTTCAAAGTGCACGTATCTGAAGCATAATGTAACTAATAGAGATTTTTAGTCTGCTTATCATGGGCACTTGCTAAAATGTTGTGATCAAACAAAGTGTTTTAGGGAGATGATTATACATCCTGGCTCTCTGTTCCCTATATGTTAATTAATCGTCTCTCTGGGATTGTAATCCATCTCTTTCTGATGCCGTAGCTGTTCATCCAGAAACCAATGTTATTCAACCAGTGATATTTACAACCAGGTTCTAAAATATAAATAACTAACTGAAAATGACTCACCAGCCGGCGCACGTTTCAGGAGCAAAGCCTACTGTCAGGTAACGGTGCTGGTTGAAGGCAGGACTCATATGCAGAGTGTCGAGGTTTCCAAGAGGTGCTCTTTATTCAAACACACTAATCAAAGGACCGTGCACCAACGCCGCCGGGTAACATAGACAATGACGCGACAGGGACAACAGGCACACAGGGCTTAAATACACTAGGGAGGTTCGCAGGTGATTGGACACAGGTGGAAACAATCAGGCAATCACAGGACAAGGCAGGAAGTGAAGTTACCCCAGGGACACGAGAGACATGAAACTACAAAATAAAACAGGAAGCAGAGCCAAACCGTGACACCTACATTTTTAACACAAGGGCACTGTCGTCTTCTGGAGCAGTCGGCCTCGTCGGGCCATCTGCAAATATGCTCACACGGGCTGACGTTAGAAGAGGAAAACAGAATCTTTCCATATGGTTTTAATACATTGTTTTTGTTCAGACCTCAGTTACCGCTCTCTCATTGTGCCACCAGGTCATGTTCATTTCTCCCCCATATCTTTGGAGTAAGTTGATCTGTTTGAGGCAAAGCTCCCGCTAATCTTTCACTAAAGAAGAGTGTGGTGAAATTGCTTTTAAGCATCATTACTATTATATGTAATTAACAGTAGATAACAGTATTACATAATGCATTTTTGTCTTTTAGATTTCCTGCCTGGCTAACATAGGAGGACATGATATCAAACGGGTTACTTGACGGGTTACGATGACGATGGCCAGGCCATTAACTGGAATGGAGTAAATGGGAAAAAAGCATTCAGCCAAATGGTCTCCAAGACACTGCTCCTGCGTAAGTTTAACTGTTGTGATGTCCACTAACCCATAGGACAATGAGTTTGGAGAGTTACCTGTTCCAGTTGGGGTTCTCCCAACCTTGTAAGGTTTCGCTTGACTAATTACCCATATACCCTAGGGGCATGATGACGGCTTTAGACTGCGAGCGGTGCTAGAGTGAATGCAGTATTACTTTTTTTTTGCAAACTAACAGAAGCTTGACTGTCGTTTTTTAATGAATGAAAACAATTTGAAGTCACCCAGTCTTCTTTAAAAAAAATTATCCAGATTTTAGACTGCTTAACTGTACTAAGGATTCATGTATGATCTGTTTCTATGATTACAGATGTTGTCAGAACGAACAATCACTGCCACGGATGATGAAATTCTGAAACATTTCATACGTCGGTTCAACCTAGCGACAGACTGGGGAACCTCCAGGAGGCGTGTGAGGCATGTAAATACATATAAATGCATATAAATAGTGTATACTGTACTAAATGTATGTATAATGTACAAATCTTTAAAATAAAAATAGTTTGGGTTAATTCAATATTGTGTATATTCAATGATATTTCCGGGGTTGTTTTTAAGAAATGAATCTGCTTTGGATCAATTTTTGGCGAAATGAGCCGCTTTATAAACGTGTCAAATGTGGTCGGGGCCAGTATACTTGACATCCGTACGGATTTAAGGTGTGACGTCATGTGGCCGCGGAGGTGATCTAACAGTTTAGTACAACGTTAGTAGGTTGGCACCTTGAACAACAGCCTTATGTTTTGTTTAGGTGTAAACTTATATCAATACACTAATGTTATCCGTTTATTTAAGCATTTATTTATTTATATGTGTATTTACGCATTTATTTATACATTTATTTATACTTAAGTCATTTTTTGTCCTCCATAAATATCAGTCATTACTCGATCTTTGAGTTTCACAGCTGGTGAATTATGAGGTTTGAGCAGGTTTGAGGAATCAGACTAAAGCACCAAAAAAAACAGTGATGCACCTGAAAATAATCTATCAAGTGTGTTGTCTGGTTTACACCCCAGAAGTCATTGCACATTTGCAGCTGTAGAAAAAAGATCTGGTGAAAAGTATTTCCACATCTTAATACCCTTGGTGTGGTAGACTCTATACAGAGAAGTTGCTTTTTCCTATTGATTTAATTTTTGGTGTGACTGAAGCTTGCTAAAGAAACAGCACAGCATGAAGGAGGAGATTGGAAACAAGAGGATGCTTGCCATACACGTTGGCAGGACATGAGAGAAAGCTGCTGCGACAATTTCTATTCATCCTCTACCACGATTAATGACTTTGCTTTGCAGCTTTTCTGATATGTAGTATGCAGTTTACCTGATCCAGCCATTGAAAAGCCAAGAGGAGGGGTCTTATATATTGTTCTGTTAGAAAAACATGTCCAGTTGCTCTCTGTTTTCTTTATTGCTTTGTTTTCACTGGGTTCTGGCCAGAACAGCTGCATGTCGCGTTGACCCGAAAATGTTGACCTGAATCTCAAGCTTGATTCACGATGTTAAAGATAATTAATTCATTTTGTTTGACATATCTGAAGTGAACAAAACCTTTTTTTCCGATGCATCAATATGCATATTGCTCAGTCAGCAGAACGTGACTTTGCATCTGCACTTACTGACATTAATACATTATCCACTCATTTCCACAGCTTATGACCTTGTGCATTTTTAGGCATGTTTTAAGTTGTTTTGTCCACATCAGGTTTGGATCAATTGTAAACCAGCCTTGATTGCTCTTATTCATAAATCATGACTTATGATATTCGCTATCAACTGCTCATTTATAGATTACAGACTTAAAGTCATTAACTTTAATAAAGCTGTACTGTCTTTTTCACATTGTCGTTGTGCTTCGGAGCAGATGTAGTTGAATAAAATGGCCTCTTTACTTCTAAAGACTCAGTCTTATAGATTTAGAGCGTCACAAATTAATCCTCCCCCTGCAAAATGCTCAGAAGTCTTTGGGGACCGGCGGGGCCAAATGAATGTGGCATAACTCCAAACACACTTTGCATACAGATATGCAGCCGGCAGGACTTTACTTGTCCACTGGGCCAAGGTGAAAGGCATGACGTGACGTTTTGAAATTCAGCAGATTATTTGTCTTCGCCAGGAACGACTGTCACTTTATACAAAAAACTTGCAGTTTTGTTTCCCAAAAGTGGCTCGCTAGCATAATTAGCATTCCCTGTTCCAAGCAGGAGGCACAGCGAGCCAGAAACCCAAGGAAGGAGAGAGTTTCCTCTAAATTGTTGCAGATGAAACCTCAAGTAGAATACCTTATGAACATGTAATACTTTTATTCTGCTGATGAATTACAGATTGCATTTTCTTCGCCAAAGGGTAACTCTCCGTCATTTTCTGGCCTCTCACCGCTGGACTTTCCCCGAGCATGTTATAGATATGTCGAGCCTGCTCCGAGTTCAGCTTAAACAAAGGATCTGTAGCAGCCAGACCACCCAAAATATTCATGAGTAAGATTATGAGTTCCAAGCAGCCACCCCGTTCTGCTCTTCTAGTATTCTGTATACACTTTGACTTTGATCACAGCTCCATGATTAATCATTTGCCTGCGTTTGTCTTTGTGATCCAAATTATTGTGTGAGAATAAATGTCAGATCTCCAAAACAAGCCTCCCTCTTTTGGGTACTTACCATATCCCCCTCTCATAAAGACACACGTGGTTCTACTTAATCTCTCTCTTCATTCTGGGACCTAAAAAAACCCTCTTGATTATACTAAATTCAATATAAAGCCTGATGGTTTGTCCTTAGATGAGCAACTCAAATGGAACATTTAATGATTTATCGTGCAGCTGCACTGATGTTCAGCTGGCGGCGTCACATGACCGTAGTGTTTCAACAACAGAAAACGCACCGAGGCATACGGACCAATCATGCTCTCTAGTTTTGCTCGTCTGAATATCAACAACATTTCACTTGAACACTAGAATGTACATTCCACCCTTGGGTTGAACAGATGTGACTAAACTGAACCCATCTATCATCTCACACACACACACACACGTTGATGTTCACTATAACAAGTTAACAAAACAGAATCAAAATTCGGATGTGGCGCAATTCTCTACAGAAATGTTTTTTGAAGGGCTTCATATGGACAACCGGTGATGGAAGTTGCAGCATAAATTCAAGCATTATCACAGCGAGGGAGAAAATTGTAGCAGATAAAACAGGTCTTCACTCTAAAACATGGGTTACAGACCTATGGGTCGCAACCCATGGGATGATTAACGGGACAGGAAGCAGAAAAGAAACATCAATTATGTTCATTCCTTTCAGACTTTTCTTTAATCTCTGCACCCTTTCTAGTGAATGACTTAATTTTTAAACCTCTCCATGCCTCTGAAAATGTTACTGTAATGTAACTTTGTTCAGAAGAATATCAGTGATTAAGATGATAATGAAGACAGTGAGACAGAACAGGAACTGAGAATATTACACATACCTTCCAACTAAAATAAACACATTTGAATGGACTAGTTTCAAGTCCAAGTCTGTCTGCTTCGTTAATTTCTCCAGCTGAATGATTTGTCCCTGAGAAACGGATGAACACGTCTCTGGTGAGCTACAGATTTAAAGTGGTGCTTTTGGATGATTCTTTGTGGAGGTGTTTTACAGATTGTGGATTTTAACTATTAGTGTACAAATTCATATGAGAGATGGTTCGGTGAAACTGTGTTTTTTAATTTAAAATTGCAGTAGCTCTGTCTTCATAATGCCAGGTATAACATCAAAGAGGAACAGGTCCATTCCACAAAGGCTGTTGTTTTCTGTCGTGTCCGTACTCATACCGACCTTTTCTCATGAACATCATGGATAAAGGCTGAAATGTCTGCATTGCGTAGCTATCAAAGAGCTGCATTCAGACTCTAAATGCTTGATTTAGGAATGTGGTCATTGTGGTAATTACTAGTAAATTTTAAGCTCAGGCCAGAGAAATGTCCTCAAAGACCTTGTCCTCCCGCTGAGGTCAGGGCTTTGTCTTTGGAGATATCCAACATACTCCCTGCAGCTGACTGATTTCTGTCCTTTCTTAGGAATACTTTTCTTCATGAAACCATTTAAAACCACACATTCAGATTGGATCCCTGAGGAAGAAAAGTTTAGCTGATTATTTTAAAATGAAGTTACCATCTTTGTCCCATTTATCCTCACACATGGTGAGAGGCGAGTGTCTCGGTGACATGTAACCACACCATCTTTTTGGGGCTTATGGGTGAGACGATGCGCTGCAATCGCTGAGTCAACAGAGCCGACTGGTGTAGGTCTGTACCAGATGTCTACCAGATGAAAGCTCTCCTTCCAGGTTTACATGGCCGGTGTATCCATGTACTGTCAGCAGGAAGCACCAAGTAAGGGGACACCATATTAAGACTTTTTAGAGTTGGAATTTTTTTTTTTTTTACCAGAGTTAAATAGAAAATGCTGTAAACTATGCTACACTTTTATATCTGTACTCTACATATGAAGCTACCGGCCTCTCTCTGTCCAAAGATAGATAAATCCAGCATCTCTGAAGCCAAAACCAATTATCAAGTTATATCTTGTTTGTTTCATTGGTAAAAATTCAATGTTAAAACCTCAAATTGCCATAATGTGTCAGCTTATTGCTGACTTCTAAACAGTTGACTCACAAGTCAGCCTCTTACTGCTTTGCTCAACAAAGGACCAAAGACAATATTTGTGTTTTCTTTGTTGAAACTGGATGGAAACAAATATAGTATAAAAAAAAGAATAAATGCAAAACAAATACAAGGCCTAAAGGGCAGCATTTCAAATTGACAAGCGTAATTCCCTCGTGGCAGCTCTCCCTATGCATAAATAACCTTTGGGCAGAGCCGTTAGCCAGCTGTTTCAGTTTCCTGTGTTTGTGCGTGGCTCCGTTAGCCAATGCTAGCCTCGTTTTAGTGTACACACAAGAATCCTCTCCACTTTCCGTCAATGTAGCATTTTTCGGTAGATACTTCAACAGAGCAGCCGAAGAGCCAATTATGTTGTGCTCACATAATCGCTCCCGACTTGATGATACGGTTTAGTTGTCAAGCCCCATCTGCACAACGGACAGAATGTGTCAAAAGAAGTGGCGTGCAGTTTACCTCGGCCAAACTAAGATGAATCATTTGTGTAGTTTACCTTGGACAGCGATGTGGATCCATCATCACTATTGTTTTGCAGACCTCTTCAGAAATGTGTGTTAATGAGATTGCTTATTGGGCATTTCCATGTGCCCACTCAGAGTCCCAGGGACTCTGTACAAAGCAGTTCTTTGAGAGTGGGTATCTGTAAAATGGTCTGTGGTGTGCAGTCCATCTGACTCAGCAATAGCTACCAAAGCAAAAATATGTTGCTGATCAGACAGAAGACGCCACATAGAACATTTGTCACTGGGCTTCTCACCCTAATTACTTACAGAACCTCTAAAGTCTCATCCAGTTTAGAATAGTTTTGGTAATAAGGGCTAAACCCTCCACAAGAATGCAGATTTACTTGTAATTTCTTTAAAAACAGGAAATGCAAAGACCCAACTAGTCAGGATTGTGGCTTAACGTAAAGCCGTGGTGAAAGAAGTTGGACATATTATTTACTGAAATTGGGAAGAGTCATCTGCTTCAATGGTTAGAGTAGTTCTCACCCTGGCTCCTCCAGGCAAAAACAAATGGTGATTGTTTTTACAAGCACTTCATTTTAATCAATGAAGTGCTCATTAAAATGATGTTGGCTCAGGAGGGGCCCACATCATTGCTTGGCCTGTGGTAGGATGTATATTCACACAAACAACTTTACACTCAACAATGTGTGTCCTTGGGTCCTGAGCAGTGCAACTGCCTCACTGAACTTCATGTGTTACTCAAAAAGCAGAGTTCACAGGAAAAGAAACCAGGATCAACTTGGGCTTGAGGCCCAACTAAGAAATATCATGTGTGTGTTTATGTCCTGTCATATAATTTGGTTTAAATCTTTAAAACATACAAGTGTGCAGTTATTCTTTAATTTCAAATAAAATATGTGTCTCCTAATCTAAGATATTAGTTACCAATTCAAATGCTTCACTCGGGGGGGATGCGGTTGAGGCCAAACCTTCTTTTTGATAAGGAATGTTGTTCAATTAAAGCCATCAAACTTCCAACTAGCTTTGACTGTGAACAAAGGTAGGAGGCTAGGAGGTGAATTGAAAAATGCTTCACATCCAGGTTTTCCTCTATTTGCTCTTCTGAAGGTCAGAATACTCAACCCTTTTGAGTTTTAAAAATATTGAACATAAGACCTCCCATGCTAGACTCTAGAAGTCTCTAGACATAGAGAAGTCATTGTCCCAGAATCGCACAATTCACATTTTCCACCTTCTCGCACACTGCTGCATTCTCGGGCTGGCTTTTGACACAGACAAGGAAAATGAATCCACGTCAACCAATGGAAAGCATCAACAGTTGCATTTCTATAAATGTTCGTTGTGAGACGAATGCACGGAAAGTAGAATCAAAAGGCTACGGTGAACTGCCCCAAGGAAGTGCCTTATAGTGTGGCTGCACATGCGAGAGCTGGTGATTAGCTTGGATGTCTCACAGAGAGGAAGCACATGTCCTGACGCATGTATCATAGTCCGCACCACATCTGCTTCCTCTCTTTCTTCTCTTTATATTTAATGCCGACCCTCGCTGCAGGTTTACTCAGCATGGGTTCCGTAATCATTCTCCCTCTGGCAGTATTATGCATTTACTATGAATTACTTCATCCGGAAAATGCCTTTTAGTGCATTTAGCCTCACCTCAAACTTTCTGGTGTAAAGCTTATGGACAAATGTGGCTCACAGATACTAAGAAGCCTCAGAAATCTTTGATTTTAAGGATTCAGACTTTAAGGATTTTGCTGTGCAAAAGCTGATATCTTGGTTGGGAACTTTGGAAAACAATCTCATTCAACAAAAATGAAATGCTGTAAATGCAGTCGCTTGGCAAGCCCGATAGGGTTGTTACCTTAGCTTTGTTGCTAAATTTGCACAGTTCATTTAAAAAGCCGTTTTTGTCCCATGGATTCCCTGTCTCTTAACCGCGCGAGAACAACGTCATGGCCTAATCCGGAAAGTAAAATGTTTAACACCGGTAGTGTGCTGCAATGGCTTCTTTCCCTTTTGGACTGGCTCACCATCTTCTCAAAGGTGCGAATGAACGGCTAAACCCATGCATGGATTCCCCATCTTTAATATTCCAGTCAATTGACTAATTGCATGGGAAAGAAAAATTGAGTATTAGTTGTAACTATACATGGATGGCTTTATTTTGGAATAAATACACTGAAGTCAAAGACAATTACAAATGCCTGTGTAAAAAAAGTATTTTAAAAGTATTTACATTTTTTTTGCACAGAGCTGAATAAATATATACATAGTATACAATACAGCCCACGGGTCATGGTTTGATTTTACTGTACAACATGCAAAAGCTGATACAAAATAAAAATGATAATTCAACTAATGCAGGATCCATCCCTTAGTTGGAGGGTGGACAGGACATTGTGGCCCCATAAAGGAACAAAACAAGAATATAATGGATTACAGGATTTAAGCAAGTCTGTAGAAAGAACATCTCGGCTCCGGCTTCGGGGACATGAACAGGGCGACCCATGAAAACACGAATTCTGTACAGCAAAACCCAGGGCTTGCCAGTTTTTCTTCCCCTCTCCGCTTTATCAGCTCATTGATAATAAATTACAGTGGTAACCGTGCCAGACAAGCGTGACTCGGTATGGCTGAACAGTATGAACTGAGAAGACAACTGTTGTGGTTGAATGATGAATGAAGGAAGCAGTCAAACACGCTGAGCACAGGGGGCGGGTCTTTGGCTATATCAGTGAGACAAGATAAGCCCTATATTATAGCCCTTATTTCCAATAAGCAGCGTTATGTTGAGTGCAGCCTGATGCAATCCCTCACTGCTCATTGTCTCCTGTCCTGCTTTGTTTTGTCCGATCTGTTATGAAAACCATCAATGTGACTTCAGTTTGTAGTTCAAACTGTTTCCATGATTGCAGCTGATTGAGGTGTGCAGAAAATGTTATCAGCTTCCCAGTTTTAAATGAGTAATGCTTTTTATAAAGACAGCAAAAGCAGAACAGAAAGTAAGGGAAATTAGGGGATCTGTTTCTTTTCTCAATTAATTTTTAGAAATTAATTTTTAGAAACTTTCTAAACAGAGAGAAACACCTATAATGGCAGATGAAGATTGCACTGTTAATCATGCTAGCATTACATATTACTCCAGTTGGAAGAAGTTATGGAGGTAAATCTGAGTATATTGGAGTAACTGTTTGGAAAACCAGAAGGAATAATTTATCTTTTTGAAAGACTCAACTAAAACGTTTGATATCTGAACAGTTAAAACATGAAATAAAATGGATACTCATAAGGTATATTCAGTTGACTGCTTGCAAATGGGAATTCTGTATCTGCTTGCAGTACAAAGGATTCCACTATACTTAATTTGACCTTTCTATCATGGTATTTCAGCATAAGAAGTAGACCTGGACAATGTTCTTTGCACCCAGAGGGAGGGCAGTGAAATAGAAAATCTTTCAGCCTTTATCCTTACTCTCTCCTGCAGGTGGAAAAATGTGCACCCGACAGGTACGGTTTGTATGATGCTGGCAGCTGGATTTGATCGAGCCATTTTTAAAACATTCCAACAATTTCTAGTTTGTACGTTTTAGTCATTAGCAAGCCATTCGGTTACAGAAGTCCAGCTCCTGTGGCTTGCGTAAGCCTGCGCAGTGGTTCCTTGGGAGCAGATGCCCAGTTTGGGTCTTGCAGTCCAACGGTCGTCTCTTGAAGCCCTTCCCACAGGTTCTGGAGCAAGGTGACCACTGCCCAATATGCCAATCCGGACAGGGGTCTCCGCAAACCCTGGTGGCTGGGGGTCTTTGAGAAGGATCACAGTCCATCCATGGCTTCTCATCTGCACTCAGACACTGCACCATCCTCCTCTGGAACCCGACGCCGCAGCTCACTGAGCACTGATCCCAACCTGTGGATATCCATTTCCCGAGACCCAGGTCCTCCTTGCTGTAAGACTTCTTCAGGGTGTCGACCCCATTCTCCATGGCGCTATCCTCAGACAAAACACTGTTATGGGAATTGACACGCACCTCCTTCTTCTGAGATTTGTCCTCCTTGGCCTGACGGGCGAGGTAGAAGGAGTAGCGGATGCGAGGCGGCGTCATCTTGCCTGCACACAGAACCTCTACAGTCAGGGATTCTCCCAGGGGCTTGACAGCCTGCAGGGTCTCGGCGAGGCCGGCTGTGCCGCTGTAGCGCAGCAGACTTTTCTTTATAAAGATGTCCCTCTCTCCAGCTGACACAACGTAGTTCCCATTGAGCAGGTAGTGGCCCTCGCTGTTTTTAACCGCCAAATAGTTGTCGTCACTCCTCATTCCCTTGTAGCCCCGCTGGCGGATGTCTATGTTGGCTGCGCCCAGTGGTAACATGACCACGAAGTTGTAGCCGTGCCTGCATGCCAAAACATGTTGCAGTCAATGAGGGCTGTACATAGTGAAGTGGATCGTGCTTAAATTAGGGGGGGAAAAAAGAATGACGTTAGCAATATTCCGTGACGGTGTGGATTTTACTCACTCAGGCTTTGTAAAGAGTCCCGACACCTTTTTGCAGCTCTTGCTATCTCCTCCGCAGATTCCACACTTATCAAACTTCTTGGTGGAGCCAATTTTTCCATCACACCCAGCTTTGATGCACTTCCCTTGGACACACACTCCTGTGGAGTCAGGGGAGCATGGAGTCCCATCCACAACCTTGTTTGTACAAAGACACTAAAAGGTTAGCTTGTCATAAAACTATAAAGTACAGAACTCAAACGCAAATTTTTAAACGGATCTTTACTCTCCAGAGAACCTTCCTTTTACATTTTGCTTTGCTTTGTATTGTCATTCCATTTTATTAAAATGCAAAAATAGTTCTCTATTTATTTACTGGCCCATTTCCTAAATTAGGCAGATAGGAAAGCAGACAAAATAAACATTTCAATTATGTTTTATTAAATACATTTATTTTACAGTGACCACATGGGGTACATGCTATATAATATTGTGCATCCGAGTGTGAATGTGTCAGCCTAACTGCTAGTCTGTTTGCAAATATTTGCAACTGCATTAAATTCTCTTCATTGAGGTTGACTCTGACATCTTCTCATCCTAAAATGTGTCCGACTTTAAATTGAACTGTCCACAGAAAGTATAGTGTACACTCATTTTTGGTTCAAAATTGCAACTAAATGGTTAAAATAATCCAGCTGCTCTGTGTTTTAGAGCTGCGTGTCCCCCGAGCACTGTTATCTACTCTCCGTGAGCCGGTTTGATGGACCGGTAAGTGTGAACTCTGCCTCGCTGCTGCTAAAGCTCACTCTTCACCCTGCTATCTGAAAGAATTGTCCTCCTTTTCTCCTTCATTCCTACCTTCGTTCTTTGCACTTACAACGGCGGCAGCGGAGCGTTTATTCTCGCTCGTCTACCATGACCTCATATCTCAAACAGTAATCCATGCAGACTTTTGTCCAACCACCGATCATATTGTTCTGAAATGTATTCAGACAAAGCAGAAAATAATGTTTACCTTGGGTGCCAGGACGTAGAAGTAGCCAGTGCCGTTAGCTCTGCAGATGAGTTTACATCTGTCATGGGTGGACACTCCAGAGTACTTGGGTACCCAGACCACGGAGGGGTCGATGCGGTTACTATTGAAACTCCGTCCAGTGCTGGCACACTGCTCCTCGCGAAAAGTCTTACCTATGCAGAGGGGAGGATGAGAGGTAAGAGGGGGGAACACATGGAAAAATGCCCTTTAGACATTGGTGACCTGCTAAGAGCCTCGTACCTGTTTCAGTGCACTGGTTGGGACTGCAGGAGCGGTATTTGACCCTCACCCCTTGGCAGTATTTACCCCCATTTGACGGAACTGGGTTGCTACACTCTCTTTTAGAGAGTTGGACGCCGCCCCCACATGTGCGTGA
Source organism: Pungitius pungitius (assembly GCF_949316345.1). Taxonomy (NCBI): domain Eukaryota; kingdom Metazoa; phylum Chordata; class Actinopteri; order Perciformes; family Gasterosteidae; genus Pungitius; species Pungitius pungitius. The sequence goes on along the minus strand of NC_084915.1, from coordinate 9,226,816 downwards.
GCAGGAACCGAACGGACCCCACCTCCCCCACCGGCCGTCCACCTGGAAATACACAAAGTGGTGGCGTATTGCAGGAGAGGAGATGGCTTCAAAAGGTACACATGCATCTCTTTATGTCGTCCTTACCTTCACATGTCGGACCTGTTTGTTGGAACAGACCCCTTGGTTGCAGACCTGATTGTCCCCACAGTGTGTCCCGTCTGCCCAGGGGAAGTGACGAGTCATGCACACCAAATTGCCGTTGGATTTTCCTGTGCACCACAGACGGCCACACGGTGGCTGCATGAAGGGACAGGGCTTGGAGCCTTCGCCGAACGCCAGCTCACACTGACGGTCGAGGATGTAGGACGTTCCCGGCATCTCGTCAGGGAGGAACAACGGTTTCTGAGGGTGGTCGAGCAGACATTCCCCTAGAAGAGGGAGACTCCGTGATCAAGAGACTCTTCTCTGGGGTTTCATCGCCTGTCTTAAAACCCATTTATTCAAGTAAGAGCCAACATTTCACTTCATCAGTATTTCCACTTAACTTTTCATTAAGTGTGTTTGTGTGTGTGTGTGTGTGTGTGTGTGTGTGTGTGTGTGTGTGTGTGTGTGTGTGTGTGTGTGTGTGTGGATGGGATTGTGGGTTGGAGGCAGTGAGTAGACTCTATTGCTCTACTCACTGCCTCTACTGTAGTGAAACTACAGCCTAATGCAGCGTGTGCCACATACCACACACACGCATGAGTGGCCCCCGGCCCAAACTTAACCACTTCCTAAAAACTCCAACGCTCATCCTCTCATGTTTTATAATGGTAATCTTTTGATGTGGTTTAAAAATGTTACATTTAAATCAAAATGGCATGAGGGCAGCAAGCAGCTCAAAGGTCAAGTGACTCCATTTACAACAAATAGCAAACATTACAGGTCATTTTAGCTGACGCTTTTATCCAAAGCGACTTACATTGCATTATAACCCATGCATTTACATTTTGCCTGGGGGGCAATCAGGGGGACACTTCAACACGGCACATAGGGCAGCCGGCATTTGTGCCACCAACCTTGCGGCTCGCGGCCCACTACACTACCCCAAGCGCCACTATCGGCAAACAGAAACCTTTCCAAGAGAAGACTAATAATATGAATTTGATGAGCAGGTGGTTGGAAACATGAAAGATCAACGTCACTGGACGAGAAGGTTTCCACAAGGAGGTTTTTATCACACCGTCATGGGGGATTTACACTTCCAAAACAAGCTTTTGCACTGGGGAAAAACTTTGTTCACTAGTTTTGAAATGTTTATTATTATTCATAACAGATAATAAGTCAGTGAGTGAGTGAGCCGTGACTGTTTGAAAATGTGTTAAGTCCCATGTCCCATGCGAATTGGGCAGAAGAAACACTGATTGACGCATAGAACAATCTTATACACACAAGTCACTCTACACTGAACTAGCTGAACCGCACCTCTTCCTCCCTACTCTACCTCCAAAGAGCAGTCACAAAACAATAGCTGGTATTGTGTGTGTGTGTGTGTGTGTGTGTGTGTGTGTGTGTGTGTGTGTGTGTGTGTGTGTGTGTGTGTGTGTAGAAATGAACAGGTTACAAATAATTTTGGGTGCAGCACTGCATGAAAACGCTTGGAGTCTAGATTTATCACAGATGGCCAGGAGAAACCAAGTTACAAGATTGTTGGATAGAAATGATTCCCTGTCAAATCCAAAATGGTCTTTGCTCTGAACATTTCGGATTCTTGTGTTCTTGGATCATCTCTGGACCCAGAGAGAAGTACGGGTGTGTTTTGGGTAGAAACTTGCATGGGAAACCCAGGGCAGATACACCGCTCTGTCCAAACCACGGTGGCGACTCTCCCCAGAACAAGCTCTCTAATTTGGGACAGATGTGGGGGCTGTTTTAAAATAAACGTTTAGCGTTGCTCCGAGGCAAAGTCCTGTGGTCTGGCCTGCTTGGCAAACCTTCTGCTTCCAACCCAATGAACGTCTCTCTGGCTTTGCTCGACTTTTCTACAAGCATGGTCTTATACGTGTTTAGGGTTAGACAGAAAAAGGTCTGATTATGTGAATAATGCAATGATTTTGTTTGTTAAGCACGGTTGCTGTCTCTTAAATGAGTGCTTCATCAATTTCGCATGGCTCTACTATGGCATTGTTGCATTGTTGCACAATGCAACTCGATCACTGGTCTCTTATTCTGCCAGTCTCGAGCAGAGAAAAGGAGCAGGCTACTATTATATTCAACCTCTTTATTTTTTTAAACTTGTAGCCTTCAACCAAAACCAACGCTGTGAAAACCATCTTCATACATTTCTTGAGACAATATACAGTATTAGTCCTCACACAGTTCCCTCTGGAGCTACAAATACTATATACAATCATTTTCACACATGCAGTAGTGCTGTCCGAAACATGTCAACAGACTTTATGTGTCAAATCTGTGAAATGGCCCTTTAATGATTGTAATGATTTGTGTCTGTCTTGACTTTGACTTTACACCCTTTTAAAATCAGCTGTGGGGCTGCTAGGAGTCAAGCACAGGGGTCAGGGGTCGTGGAAGCTCACCATGCCCGCTGTCCAGGAATTCAGTGACGATGGCCGCACTGCAGAGGGACCATGGGCTGGTGCGGTTGATCTGAATGAGAGTGGGAGACATCATGTGGTTGTCTTGTAGCTTCCCAAACACGTCCTCACACGCCCTCACATTGTCGTGTGGCATGTTGAACACGTGTCCTGTCGAGAGGAAACAAGATGCCAGATGTCATTTCATGAATTACACGGATTCTTTAATCTGTCAATTGTGCATATGCACTCAAACTACAGGAAGTGTTGAATAATGGACGTGTGGGCTCACCGAGTTCATGGGCAGTGGTGAAGGCTGAGGGAAGGCCGTCGTCTTCGATCACAGAGCAGCTCCTCTTGGGGTCGCACATGGTGCCAACATCTGCCATGCCAAGAGTGTCACAGGTGGAAGCTCCACACAGGTCCTGTGTGTGTGTACATATATATATATATATTTTTTTTACACTTGTGTTATGACATTTTTTTATCCCAGTTGATAAATTCAACCTCACAGTTTGTTTAAAACCTGTCCGGTCATGTGATGTTTCTGTTTCTGTTTCTTGCACCGTCTGACCTCTCTTTAGGGATGTCACATTCTTCCCTTCAGCAGTTTCCTTGACGAGCACAAAGTTATTAATGCTAGTAGAAGTGATCGCCAAAAGTACAGAAACAGGTTGAAAAAACTGGAATCCTCCTTTTTGTCATTACAGCTATTAGGAAAAGATGCGACAGTGTCAAGTCAAGCTTTCCACAAGCCAGTCTTGAAGTATTTTCAGTGGGAAACAGTGTTTAGAGCACACCGTCTTCTATGAGGTAATGTAAATGTCCCCAATCGCAACATTTCCATGCCAGAGCAGAGTTTCCAGATGACCTATTTCTGCACCACAAGGTTTAAAAACCCAATTGTAGTGAGCATCCATTTGGAGCCGAACCTTCTAATCACAGGACAACTTGTGCTGTAACCGCCACAGAGATCCGCCCATCTGCCTGGCTCCTAAACAGCTCTGTCTCTGCATTCCCCAAAAACACAGAAAACAAATGGAGGTCAGCTACTAGAGATAAAGCAAAGCCCCGGGTTAATGTCAACTGTCCTTTGCGATGGAAGCACACGTGAAGAACAGAGCCAAGTGAAGACCCTGAGTGGAATGACAAATCATTCCTAGAATAAACCACAAAACACAAATGTTACCTAGTGCAAATCTAGTCCAGATGTGCACATGTGTGCAGACGAGATCTGAACGGTTGAGCCTTTTAGGAGCATAAAAAAAAACGGCCAAAGAAAAGGTCAAAGAAGTGTCAATGAGTTTGTTTTTTTCTTTGACCTAATTCTCCCATCTGTCATCTACCTTAAGATTACTTGTGCTTTCTGCAATTTAAATACAATATACAAGTTATCGTAGCAGAGAAATTACAGTCAGACTGGATGTTCACATGCAATAAACATTCTGTTTAATCTAATGAACTGCGTGAACTTGCAACATTCTTTTAACAACAGTCATGCTGGGGATGGAGCTTAGAGACAACCACACAGGCCTCTGGACAACACAGAGTTGGTCCTCATTAAACCAGAAAAATACACTATGGGATGGTTAACAGCAAACAATGGACGTGCCTTAAATGTCCACTGGAAGCCATGGTAAACAAAAACAACACCACTGACTAATTCTGGTCGCCAAGTCAAGAATCAACAGAAGAATGTTCCATTATCAGTCGGACTTTGTGCAGATGCTTTATTTGATATATTGAGTTAAAGTGTGAAGCATAATACGAGCATTGAGTCTGAGAGAGGTGAACAGGTTTGTATTTCCTTATTTCCTCAGGAACTTGGTGTCTCAGGCTCTGCTCGCTCCCTTCTCTCATCCTACCTTGACGGCCGCACCTACCGGGTACCTTGGAGAGGATCTGTGTGGGAACCTGGAGTTCCTCCGGGTTGCATTCTGAGCCCCCTCCTCTTCTCCAACGGCTCTCTCGGCTCTGTCATTCGCTCGCATGGTTTCTCCTACCACAGCTATGCTGATAACACCCACCTGATTCTCTCCTTCCCTCTCTTACCCAGGACCTGACTGTTAACTTTGGCAACTCTGTGTTAACGCCGACTGTGACTGCCAGGAACCTCGGCGTGAGGCTTGACTCCCGACTCTCCCTGACTCCCAACATCACACCGACAACACAATCCTGTAGATACACGCTCTACAACATCAGGGGAACACGACCCCTTCTCACTCAGAAGGCAGCGCAGGTTCTGACTCAGGCTCTTGTCATCTCTCCTGGCAGGTCTCCCTGCTACCGCCATTTGACCTCTGCAGCTCATCCAGAATGCAGTCTTCAGCCTTTCTAAATTCTCCCCCACTACTTCACTCCTTCGCCATGCTGTGAATGGATCGGGTCCAGTCTACATCCAGGACACGGTCAAACCCTCCATCCCAACCCGCACACTCCGCTCTGCATCTGACAAACTGCTGGTTCCTTCCTCACTGAGAGCAAAACACTCGGCAAGATCACAACTCTTTGCTGTCATTGGTCCGAAATGGTGGAATGAGCTCTCCGATGACATCATCGCAGAGAGCCTTTACATCTTCCGCCGCAAACTAGAGACACACCGCTTCAGACTATAACAATTTGTAGCACTTAAATTGTACTTATAATGGCTTTTATCTATAACAAGTTGTAAATTGGCTTATTTGATGGAATTGCACTTTCTTGTTTCTTCTGAGTTTGTATCTCTATGGTTGAAATGCAATTATTGTAAGTCGCTTGTGATGAAATCATCAGCGAACTGACATGTTATGTATGCATGTTAGAGGCCTGAAGGGCAAAAGGGCAGAAGGTTGGATATAAAATACATCCGATTGACATGATGATGTTTTTCACAAAAAGCAACTTGTATATTTATTTAGGACTGAAATAAGGCGGAAAAAAATGCTATTCAAACAATATCACTCAAACAATGACTGGATCCCTTGACGTCGGTCTTACTGCTGTATTTTGCAGATTACAGCTGTGTGACTCACTGTCTCCAGGCAGTTCCAGGGCAGTTGAATGGGGTCATTTAAACTGGCTGCAGAGTTTCAAACACAAACTCTGCACGTCAAGCGTGCTATCCCAGAACCTGGTAATGCCCCATATTAAGTTGCGGAAGTTCTTTCATGTAAAATGCGTCCCATCTTTTGCAACGCCTTGCCCTAAACAAGAAGTGCATGCTATTGCAGTAAAAAGAAGTGTGGGACAGTGAAGAATGTGTTGTGAAAATGCAACAGTGCCGTCTGACTGCAGCTGTGCAGGACCGCCCCCCCGGTGCAACTTATTTAAGACTGGGCTTGAGCAGGTGGGGCCCAAGCACGGAGCGATGTCTCTTCTGACATGCACATGGGAACCTCCCCCCTCCTATACCCCCTCCCCCCCTTTGCTCCCTCCATCTCTCCCTTCTGGGTCCTGTTTAATGAGAACCAGGCAAGGTGGTGGCTAGGGCTGGAAAGAACTCAGCTGGAGGAGGAATGGGAAATGCTGAGAGAAACAGGACACTTCCGACTAATGCGTCCCCTGGGGCACTTAAATAAGGCAAAGTTGCTGTCAAAACAAGCATTTGTTTGAGGTCTACTGCGATCGTGTGTCGGCTCATGTTAGTGAGATTGGCCAACGGTCATTCAGCGCATCACTCCTTTACATTCTCACGCTTTCATCTGAAGTTGACCCGTTGACTACAGATTGAAAATTGTCTAAATCTAAAAAATTGATCTGTCAACTTTATTTGAATTGTTCAACGTCCAACTAAGATAAAAGTTCCCAGAATCCACAGAACTGACAATTCATGGATCAGCGGTTTACACACTGACCAGCGAATTTGAGCAATGACTTCATCTCTGACCTGGTGTCTTCTGCCAAATATTAATGAGTGCAGAGAGACTTTGGAGGTGGGTTCCAGGTCTATAAAACTACCCTCTTGGGATCAATGAAGAGACTATTTCTCAATTCCTTGTTGACCAAGCCTCATTGTCAACTCTGTAATGGTATTGTTGGTGTGTATATTTACTGAGTCCCTGAGTGTGTTTTGAACCAATTGACCGACTCAGCAGGACAGATTATCTTCCAAAACAGATGAACTAGATTCCAACATTAATGTTGTTATCTGTATCCTCGCCTCATTAGTTTAGAGCAGAAATAGAGATTTACGCATTTCTGTGCGTAATTGCGGTTTACTAAAATACCACGTGCTCGCGATCTTCAGACCCTGCAGCGTGAACTCAGTCGAAGCCCTTTGTTTTACCTGTCTGGTGAAGAGGATTGCCGTGTCCCAGTAGTCACGCTGCTTGTCGTTGTTTTTGTTCATCTTTTTTTGCCAGGTGCAAAAGTTTCGCAGGGTCAAGGCTGCGTTTCCGGACACCTTGAGCCCTTTGTCCTCCTCGGATATAACCACGATCTTCACAACCACAATGTTGATAGAGTTGAGAATACTGGGGTGTTTGTAGAGCTTCGCCGCCACTGACATCAGTGTCAAGAGGTAGTGATTTAAGTCCGCTCCGTGGAACTGCACCATGGACTCGTCCGCCACCACGAGCGTCTCCACGTACCTGGGGATTGAAGCGAACCTTTTCGCTCTCCCCATCTTCTTCAGCAACGTTTCGGTCACATTGTTGTCATCTTGTAAACGCTTGTATTTCTCCAACGATTGCGCAACCTGGAGACTTATGTCGGCGTCCACTGCGCACCTAGAGGTTGAATTGAGCTTCAGGTTGTCGCTGGCTCTGCGCCGGATAATGTGCGCACCTTCCGCCGTTGCGGTGTCATTTTGCACCGGGCTGATAAAATATTCCCAGCCTTGAAAGCCAAACGCACCGTGTAAACCCTTACAGAGGCTCAGAGCAGCATAAGAATGTGGGTCAGCGTGCACGTACCCGGAGTAAAAACACCATCTCAGGTCACCGGTGACATCGGTGTTGGAGAGCCAGAATTCGTCTTGGTTGGAAATGGAAGGCGCAATGAAATTCGAGTCCTGGCGCAATTCGATCACAAATTCCTGCTGGAAAGCTCGTATTTTTAAGACACATTTCCCATTTAGGATTTCCACGTCGTTGTCAAAATCTCTCCTGCTGTGTTTGTGGTTATCCAATCGAATGGGGAAGCAAAGTTCCGTTTCCATGCAACTGATAAGTTTTGAGAGTGAAACCATAAAGCAGAGGAGAAAAGCTGCTCTGATAAACATGACGATGTTTGTAGTCATTAAAGGCTGCAGTGACCATGAGAGAAAAGAAAACGATATTGAACCTGCAAGCTTCAGATCAGGATGAAGAGCATAATTCAATGCGCAGCCCTCTAAAACAATGTCCACTCTGTGCAAACTCCTCCTAGTCGTGACCCATTCTCCACCTGTGTAGGCTGAGTCGACGGTTGCCTTCTGCGGACTTTATGCATTTTCGTCATGTGTAAAAAAATTATGGAAACTCTATCTCGCTTTTGGAGGGGGGGGGGGGGCAGTCTTTGGAGCGGCTCATTGGACGCGCGTCTCAGCTCACGACTTTGTCTGCAGCCACTTGAAACTCAGCAAACAGCAGGGCTATCATCATGTCCCAAAGCAGTGTGACGAATGATCAGAGGTCCCACTTACTTCGATGGCTTTCTGCATTCAGACCTTGTCTGACACTTTTACCCACATTGCAAAGGTGCACTTACAATATAATACAATATTTTTCATCTCACAAAAATATCTGCAGGCTCATCTTTATTGAAGGATGTTTCAATTACCTGCATCTTGAATATAACATTTACATAATATATATAATATAATAAGTGGGCTGCAGCAGTATTGCAGAGCTGTAGATGAACATGACACAAGTCCCTATATTATTGCAGCTGAAATCATTTGAAGGAGTATGAGGCTTCTCTGATATAACTTGCATATCATGGTTAGATCAATTTCTCAGTAACTCGCGTACGACACCTGGTGGACAGCACAGGAACCGGGATCCTTCCATTTAAAGATCAGGTTTAGTTTACAGGCAGATCATCCTGTAAAATGCCGGCACAAATGAATGTATTCCAATGTATTTTGCTAAAAAATATCCATAACTAAAAACACAAGTACAGGGTTATATGTCCTCTAAATTTCAGAAGAGCATATTGTTTTACTCAGTAGCATTGAAATACATGTGTTTGTGATATACTACTACCTGTCAATGTAATCTACTAATCTGTTTTGATAATCAATCACGCCAAACAGAATAATCCAGATCATAATAATAGTATTATGACACTTGATGAAAGTGGAATACTTTTTTGTAAAGTACACTTCGAATTGATATTGTTACTCATTTTGAATTCAGGACTTTTTTGGAGAGTGAATTGTGCGTTGTGTTTGTGTTGATACTTTAATAGCACTCCCTCTGCCACCGTAGAGGTCGATAAGAGAACTACGGACAGGTGGCAGGGGGAAGCTTGTCAAGTTGACACGTTGAACAAAATATCGATTACCTGTGAAATACTGTGGGCATGTGGGTAGCAGATGGATTTTGGCGTGGATCACCCCGGGGTGTGACTGCTCGGCTCTTAACATGAGGCCACTTTCTAGCCCGCTGTCCGCTTTGTTGTCCGTTCTCAGCCCGTTGTCAGGAACGCACCCCTTGTTGCTAGGCTAAGGACCCCTGCATTCAGGTTGTTCTCCAAATAGCCCGCTTGAACTTGTGTCATACAATTGTTAAAATAATGCTTCAAAAACGTATTCGTTAAAACATGCAAATGAAATGCGCGAATAAAAGAACAACCGTATATTTGCGTGGTAAGTGAAACTTGGCTATTGTATCTTTTGCTACTTTATTTGAAAAGGCAGTTCGCTAACTCGCTTATCATTTCAGTTGTCACCAGATGCGAAAAAAGTAGCGCTACTTTAATGGTACCCAGCCAACTCTAAACTGGGCCACGTTCCGTTCAACTGATACTTAGGATAACCCTTTGATTTGTAAAGTCCAAACGTCACGTCCCCTGTGTGTAAACGCTGGTCTCTGCCCGCTAAGCGTCGACATGGACTCCTACCACGTCTTGGAGCTGGCGGGAGAGGGCTCGTTCGGGCGAGTTTACAAGGGAAGGAAACGATTTACTGGCCAAGTGAGTGGCTTTTGTTCCGAACGTCCGTGTGACTGTTGTGGTCGCCGTGCCGCGTTCACCGTCAGCCATCTGTCTCCTTCAGGTGGTGGCTCTGAAGTTCATGCCCAAGGTGGGTCGTTCTGAAAAGGAGCTGCGAAGTCTCAGGAGAGAGATTGAGATCATGAGGGGTCTTGAACATCCCAACATTGTTCAACTCTTTGACAGCTTTGAGACTGAAACTGAGGTATATTTACAAATAAAATGGCATCGATGTGTCCACTATACTATTACTATATTGCTACCATTTCTATTAACAACTTTTCAGTCATTACATGTGAGTTCATAATCCCTGTTTACGTCTGTTAAAGGTTGTGGTTGTGACTGAGTATGCAGAGGGTCACTTGTTTCAGATCCTTGTGGATGATGAGAAGCTACCAGAGAGTCAGGTATGTCCAGAGTAGTGCCATAAATCAGACTTTTTTATGCTTTCTAATGATCCACATGTGCTTATTCTTCCCCTAATTCCCAGGTCCGTGAGATCGCCTGCCAGCTGGTCTCAGCTTTGTATTATTTACACTCCCATCGCATTCTTCATCGTGACATGAAACCGCAAAACATCCTGTTGGGAAAAAGTGGTGTGGTGAAACTCTGTGACTTTGGGTAGGTTATCTTTTTAAAGAAAAAGTTGCTGCTTCATTCACTTCCCCAAAGATAAGCTGCACGTGGTGCCTTCTGACCGTAGGTTTGCCAGGGCCATGAGCGTCTCCACCATGGTGTTGACTTCCATCAAGGGAACGCCACTGTACATGTCTCCCGAGCTGGTGGAGGAGAAGCCGTATGACCACACTTCTGATCTCTGGTCTCTGGGATGCATCCTTTATGAACTCCACACGGGGGCTCCCCCTTTCCCCACAACCTCCCTTTTGCACCTGGTGCAGCTTATAGTTAAAGACCCAGTCAAATGGCCCGGCACCATGAGCGACACCTGCACGGTACAGTAAAGCTGCAATCTGATCATCCCGCATCATATTTAAGTCAAAGCTAAAAGCTGCACTGTATAAATTTGTGATTTTAAATGTGGTGAGCCGATTGGAAACAATTCAATGTTCACAAGTTATTGGTGCTTAGCTCTGATATTTCCCTTGCAGAGTCTCTTGAAAGGTTTGCTGACCAAAGACCCTCAGAAGCGGTTGTCGTGGCCAGACCTCTTGCATCATCCCTTTGTTGCTGATGGTGTTTTAGGTGATGATTTAGAAATGACAACTATGCACAAGGTTGATCTTTTTAATTGACTTTTGTGATGTCTTATTGGAACTCTTTTATTCCTGTGTTAATGTGTTATCCCAGTGTTATTAGACACCGGCGTTTTCTGCCCTCTGACTGTCACCCCAAGCCCGGACATGATGGCCCTGAAACTTCAGCAAGTGGCAGCCAAGACGGTACAGAATCCTGGAGAGAGCATATTATTGCAGAAGGCCAGGGAACAGACAGACAGTGGCAAAACAAGGAAACCAGGAGGCGGCGACATCGCAAAAGTAAGTCACATGTTGATTTTGCATTCTTAAACTGATCACATGGAAATGTATGGAGGAGCTGTTATGCTGCTCTATGTACATTGACAGAAAATGAAGGAGGGAGCGGGAAATGAAAGGGTCAATTATGCGACGCCAGCAGCATCCCAGAGTGCCGCCGGTGTCTCTGTTACAGCTGCCAATCAAAGCCCACGACCAAAACGTCAAGCCCGCGCGAAATCCAAACACAGGTGGAAGTTCAGAATTAAGTTACAATAGACTTCCCAAAACAGCCCGAGAGGTATGTGTTCAGGGTTGTGGTCACTTCCCTCCGCAGGGGTCAGATTAGCAGGGACTACGAACGGGAATTTCCCTCTGTGGCGATTGGGCCGCGATGCGATGCAGACAGACAGACCACACTGCACAGGCAGGTCAGTGCCTTTTCCAGTCATACAAAGACATTTGTCATTTACAGAATGGGTCTTGTTCCGTAGAGTAGATAGAGGGTCTTAAAGGGTAACATTGCTATTCTTCCACCCGTGACGCTATTTTGTGTCAAAGTTAGTAATGGGGCAAATCTTTTGAAAAGATATTTAAAACATCTGCAAGAGCATCAAACATCAACACTCTCTTCTATCAATAATGTCTTGTTCTCCCAGGATGTTGACGGTGAGGACTATTGGGAGATACTGGCCCAACAATCAGATCCCAACAGGCAGCAGAATGAACTATTAAATTACAGTGCAATTATGCTTCAACTTAAAGCCAAGATCCTGGAGTTTGAAGCTCAGGTACTTAGGTACAACTTACCAATAAGACATAAATTGATTATACCGCCACAACAATTGAACATTTAGTCTTTTTTCTTCTTTGGGTCAGCTAACAGGAGGCGTTGTGAGGGAACCGTGGCGGATTCACCTCCCGTTGAAGGTCTTACACAACCTGATTCTGACCTCTGACCTTGAGCAGTCGCAGCAGTTTGTCCATGAACTCGGACTGCCTCGCGTCCTCTTCGACCTCGTCCAACATGCTGTGAACAACTCGCATTTCATCAAGGTCAGGGCTCAGGAATGGAATTGATGAATTTGTCCTAGCACTGTATTCTTGACTTTAACCTCTCCTCAACTCAGCGACCATGGAGCGTCGGTGCATTTGGAGAAATGATCCTTGTGCTTATAATCTACTGCGAGAAGCATTGTGACTGGGTGAAAGAAGAGCAGAGGTTGGATGTAGTCCCTTTTTTTACTACCCGGCTCATCAGTAGAATGCTGCATGTGTGAGTGATCATAAATTGCTGTCATTCAAATACTGCAGCTCATCACCTGCTCTCTCACTGTAGTCTAGAGGAATTCACCAAGCCTTTCATCACAATCCTCAGTCAACCAAACCTCATTCCTTTGGCGGTAAGAAATCATCAGTCTGTGTATTTTATAGAGTTACTGGCAATTCATCTTGGTTTACCTATCTTGTTAATTTGTGTGACAAATTTGACTGTGATCTCTCATTCAGCATCTGGCCGCCTCTGTTTTGTCTCTGTTATTACAACACGATGTTCAAGTCAAAGTGGATATGGACGATCTAACCTCCTTACTGAGGAAACTGCTCTTGGACTCAAATGAGGTACCAGAACTGTGTTAAGTAATTTGGCATCATTTGACAATTTCTGATGCAAGTTTGACGTGTTCCCCTGTCGTGTCGCCTTGTCAGCCCAAACTTCCTCTTCCCTGTGGCATTGGTCTGTGTGACGGCCTGCTGTCTTTAGTCCTGCACACCCTCTCTGAGGTCAGACAACAACTACCATGTGTTGAAAACAATCTGACTGGATGGATAACAAAGATAAACCAGCAATCCCTTTTCTCTAAACTTTGCCGGATTCTTCTTTTAACAGCATGAAAATAGCTCCAGATCTTTGGATCCAGGGCTGTTTCTGGATCTATGGAAAGGCATTGGCGGTTCACTAGCACGGACGACACCTGGCACAGGCTTCTGTTCGCCAAATGGTAAAATATGCATCTTACAAGGATTATTTAGGAACATTAACACTGTGTGGACTCACTTTTTTATTTGTTATTTTTACCCCAGGGCTTCATTCCTTTCTGTCCACTGCGCTGTTTCTCTTCACCAAGGATCCACACTCATGCATTGCTGTGTTTTCCAAGCCTGAATCCAAATGCGTATACACGCTTGGTCAGCTCCTGGATGCCGACTGGTTGGTTTCTGAACTCACGGATTCATCTCAGAGCGGCACAGCTACCACGCCTGGAGCTAACCATGTCACATTGTACACCCTCCAGCCTGCATCTGTTTGCTGACGGCGTCCCTGGGAGACTCGAGGTGGATCTGAGTCATGACAGCCTGTCTGTGTTGAGCTGCCACCTGCTGTGCTTCCCGTTTGCCCTGGACCTGCCTTCAGACGCCACGTCGGCCATTTTACAGTTGTATGACGCTTGTGGAATAGTGGCCGGCCTCCTGCAGGTGAGGGCTTTCCCAAATGCTCCGGTGAAGACCTCGCCGACAAACGTAGATCTCTGATGCAACACGGGATAACTCTTGCAATAGGCTCACGTCAGCCACACGCAGTACATCCCGGCACCTCCGTTCTTTTGTTTAGGACGTCGAGCTGTTTGCTGTCAGCTGTTTGATCTGTGACGAGCTGTCTGGGTGATTTATATATTTATTCGTTTGTTTTGTGTGCTTTCGGCAGGTAATTGAAACTCTTCCTCCCCCGCTGTTGGAGCTGCCTCTCTCCCTGCTGAGCCGCTTGCTCCTGTGTGACCCCCAACGCTCCGCCAGCCGCCTCGGAGAAGCAGACTGTAGCTTCTTGGCGCCGCCCGGGGACGGCCTGCTCGCTGCCTCCCAACACCAGACTCCGCTGCCCAGGACAGCCAGCTCGCTGCTCTCTGACCTGCTGCAGCTAGAGATGTGGTGGGATTCTGCCGTGGAGCTCTTGACTCTGTTGTCCCAAATAGCCCGGTGTTGCCCGTGGCTCCACCTGGAAGCCCCGGCACTGCACCGGGCGCTGGCTCACCCCCATGACCCGATCAGAGCCGCCGCGTGCAGGCTCCTCGGAAATATAGACCCATTCAGGCCTCCTGCGCTTCACACCTGGCAACCTGACACTTTCAAAAGCATGACAGACCGTCTTCATGATTCCTGCCTTCCCGTCCGACGCGGGGCTTGCAGGGCGGTTGGGAACTGGTTGGGGCACATGGCGGCAGCGGCCGGCGATGAAATGGGTGGCTCGGATGAAACGGGCGTTGACACTGCGGCGAAGGCCCAGGGCGAGGCAGAAGGAGAAGTGGCTACTGTGCTAGAACAGCGATGGGACGAGGAGGAGAGACGCGGTTGGGCAGAGGAGGCCGGGAGGGCGGTGGTCATGCTGACGTCTCTGATCCGCGACCCCGATGCCCTCACACGCCGCCACTGTTGCGCGGCCCTGGGAAACGCGCTGGTGGCCAATGGGGCTGTCTCCCCGTCGTTGGCAGAAGAGGCGTCCAGCTTGCTTCTGGGAGCCGCATGCACGGATGCCAACGATGCAGTGAGACAAGCTGCCGTGGCGACCCTGTGCCTGTACAGCGAGCGCGAGGAAATGCGTCAGGTAAAACAGTGTAACAGGGGACAGGAGGCCAGATGACAACACAACAGTCTTTTACAATTTTCACAATTTTGGAGAATTTTTTTAATGAATAAAAAGATTATACTCAGTTCTGAGTTTCTTTATGGTAGAAAACTATTTACACTATTTAAATGTAATGCATAAGCAAATTCCTTATGTTTTAGTGGTCATAGTTCATTGCATGATCTTAGACATACACAGATATTTGGCCTCAGTGCCAGTGTTGGTACTTTAAACATGGAAATAAGTATGTTTAAGTTAGTCCCGTTGTTCTGCGTTCAGGTCCTGAGATCCCTCGGTGCCAGTGAGAAACTTCTTCAGGCTTCACGCCATTCACCTCCACTATGTGACTACCGTCAGCTCATGGGACAGCTGGGAGTCCAGTTAAATGGGAATGACGGCAGGTTTGAATGTCATGCGTAAATAGTTATTCTCCTTCCTTACGGTACAAGCGTACTCTGTTTCTGAGCAGTTTAGTAGACGACTACAGTCAGTAGCATTTCCCGTTATACTTCTTTTTAGAAAGTGTTTCATTTTTTACATAAAGATTATACGTCCGTGTACATGGCATCCTAATGTTGGATATAAAATAACTTCCTTGGAGTTGTTGCTATATGTGATGAAAAGAAAAGAAAATGTGTTTTGTTTCTGATGTTTCATTTAATGACACTGCTGTTCACATTTCGGGAGAAAAAAAAAATGCAGCTAAAATTCCCTTTTCTTTGTCATTTTCATACTTCCCAGTTCTAAACACGACCAGTTGTTGTAAGGGCTACAAATAAAGCTTTGCTTTAAAATGATTTCTCTTCAATCATATTACCCAGGTTGTAGTTTTTGTATCATTTTGGTTGAGTTCAGGTAGTGCCCGTCATTTCAAGTTGAGAAGTCGTCTATATGTGTGTTAGGACCTTCGGGGGCAAAAAAATGTACGATAAAAACAACATCGATTTTTTTTTGGGGAGGGGGGGGGGTGGTGTTCTGCAACCGCGAACTGGAATTTTGAATTGTTCTCTCCTTTAAAAAAAAATTAGGGTAACATCGACTAAGAATAAATCACGCAATAATGAAATTTACCAAAAAAGTAGTTCTGTGTCGGATGTAAGCGCGAATGGGCCGCGTTGTCGGATCAGAAAGTAGCGATTTTTTTCTTTCTTGTCATTAAAGATGGACCAACTTTCGGGACACATTAGACATCAGGTCGTTATTTCCGATTATTCACTGCTGCGGCCACAGGTGCAGCTGCAATCGATGCAACAGCTCGGAGGGAAAAGCTCTGAAATAACGAAAGGAACCGAATTAAAGACTCCTTTTATTTGATGTTTTAATAAAAAATAACCTGACGCCACACACATGACATATGCAACATGGTTAAATAAACATTAAATTACAATGCGTTAATAAGTGCTGTCACATAGTTTTGGTTTCTTAAGTCGCAGTTGATAGTGCACCGCAGGAGGGTCGAACATGTGACATTTATTGCCAAAAGATGATTGAATTGAAAAAAAGTCCACGTTCATAATGAAGATTGTCTTAAAATAAATATGCATAGAAAAAAAATCTATCCCCGGTATAGGCATATGTATAACAGTAGCAGTAGATTATTTCCTAATCAATAAATCAGAATAGACAATAAATTACAGACAGTATCCTACTAAGCACTGCCAAAGCAATAACAAATAATCTTCATGACATTTTCTTTTCTACAAAGAAACGGCTAACACACTTCATTCCCTGAACATACAAAGTTGTTACAAATTAGTGCAGATCAGCCAGAGGCCTATAAAACGTATTGCCTAAACAAGCACTTTAGAGAGAAAAATCCAACTTATTTCTGAAATTCTACATTTTCTACTCCGTTTATGGAAAAACATGCAGAGGGAGGCTGCTAAAACTCCACTACTTACAATCTTTCTAACATATGGAGCACCTTTTCTTACATAAGGAAAACCAAGTTATTACATCTTGTAAAATTAAGGACAACCCGTCTCCTGCATTGCATGATCCACTGGGATAGGACTGGAGAACAAATTGTGTATCCTGAGCTGCAAAATAGATTGGATAACTTGCAAATATTTTGCAACCTGCAAAAAAAGACGATATAATATACGTTTCTTACTTGTTTAAATTAGCAAATTTTGGTTTAGTCACAATCATTAATTTGGACAATATGTCACTGCTGGAAGATTTGTAAATGTAAATGTTTTTAAAAATTACTTTAATAATTATTTTTTAAACAGGTTAGTTAAAATCTAAATGTTTACCTTCAGTAAAAGTAAAACGGAACTACATACAAAAAGCATCCAAATCATATAAAATATTTTGGGTTGCATCTATCAAAGGTTTTGTCCAAGAATAACAATATTAAACTGATAAAATATTTGCTACGGTTGTTGACAAAAGGTTTCTTGCTCTTCGGTACATTGACCGTTATTTCCGCAGTTTTAAAAGCAAACACATCTTCAAGCGCAATCCAAATATTCTAAAATATTCATAGCAATCTTTCATATGTGGACAACAACATGTTTGATTACTTCAACTGTTGTAAAGGGTGACACTAATTCTAAATCAAATAAATAAATAAAAACACATTCAGACCTATTGCTGACATCAATTCCAATGTAAGGCTTTTAAACATATTAAACCTGCATCGTGAATAACATAACTTCTTGGAAACAACCATATTTAAATTGGTAGATCCAAGCAGATCTGTTAAAAATGATTGTCATTTAAAGCATTGCAATGCCACAGTGCAGGCTCAAGTGATTAGAGTGCGAAAGCAATGGAAGCATTGGATAGTGTTGATTTTAAAATGTAAAAAATAACTCACGTCATAGCAAAGCATGCAATTACCCCACCCGCATTAAAAGAAAAAATCAAACATTCAATCCCGGACAATCTCACAGACACAAAGAGCGCCACATTCTCCCGGGGGCGGCCGCTTTAAGTCTACTTGCAGGATCTTGGAGCTACGCTGTTGTGTCCTGCTTGAGCCTTTGGCTGCGGGCCTTGTAAACTTCAATCAGCAGGTCTTTGACGTACTGGATTTCACGTTCTACCGACTCTGCCTTATCCCGGAGCTCGCGGTTCTTCCCTTCCAGGCCATGCAACTGTTCCTCCAAAGTGTCTAACTCTGCCCTTTTTCTCTGGCGGTACCTGGATTAAGGAAAGCAAAGATTAAATGCAGATCTTTACCTGTGAAATCATGGCGAGGGTTTGGAATTGAGTCTAAAAGGTCACCTGTGAGCTGCAGTTTTGTTCTGATCTCTTTTCTTCTGTTTGCGCTTCCCGCCTTCGGGTGGAATGAGGTTGTCTTCGTAAGTCAAAGCACAGTGGTCTTCCTTCAGCCTGCATGCCTGTCTGTGCCCTGGTGACTCCAAGCTCAAACTCTCCCTGGACATTAAAAGACACTCTGGGCCCTGATCATCCAGGAAACTACAGTGCAAATCGTGTTGCCCTCTCTGTAGACTCTCTGCTTTCACCTGTTCGTTGATGTTGCTTAAGAAGCTGTGATAGGCCTCAGACTGCGATGTTGCTGGAAGATAACAACCTTCGCTGCCCTCCGTTTTCCAGGAAACGGTGGCTTTTGTCATCTCCACACTTGTTTTGATACTATTGAGCCCCTCGCTGTTACTAGTGCCTCCGCTGACCTCCCTCATGCTGTACATCAGCAGATCCTCTTTCTTGTGCGGGACGTTAACTGACCCACCGAAGCCAAATCCACCACCGACGACCTTCGCGCCACCTATGACATCTTGACTGAAACAGCAATTTTTGTCGTCTCTTGGTGGAACGCCACATCTTCTGACCTCGACTGCACTACCCAGACAGTAGCTTTTCCCTACCAGCTGCTCGTCCTCTACATAGTCATAGCTACCTGCGAGGGTCACCGCCGCATTACCTGAGTTACTTCCTTTGGAACCCAACAAACTGTTGTCATAGCCTTCACTGAACCTCAACCCATCAGGGACTCTTTTCCTAACACACCCACTGGGGCGACTGCAGCTGTACGGGGCGTGTCTTGGAATTTTGGATCGCCCGATGGGCCCGCCACAGACACTCAGCAGGTCCAGTTCTCCGGTTGCCAGGGTAACAAGGAGTGGGCTGGATTCTGATTGGTTAGATGTAGAGTATGATGCGTATGGCAGCTGATTGAACGGCTGAGGACCCGGCGGCAGAGGACCCCTGTCGCATTTTCCGAGCCGTGGCCCTTTCTCTGGCAGTGGCTCAGACAGGAAGTAGTCCTCAAGTTGTGCAAGTTCCTCTTGCAGCAGAGAGGTCATGACCTCCAAGTCAGAGGGCACCTGGATATCATTCTGAAGGGGCGAAGGGGGAAGGGAGGCATTGGTGGAGGAGGGAGGGGAAGGAGGGTTTGGGAGGTACGAGGAAAAATCTACTTCTTCCGTCATCCAGTCAGTGAGACCATCACCTATTGAGAAGAGAGAAAAATTGCAATCGTGACATGGTGTTGGGTGGAGGAAAACAAATAAAGCTAAAAAAAATCATTCATGCAATCAGTATGAAAATGTCAGTCATCCGACATTGCACCAAGCAGTTTCCCAAAGGCAGAATCGCAACGACAAAAGCCGACTTCCGTAAACTATAGTTGTGGCGTCTCGACATATTAGGCGTAGCAAGTTTTTTACTTACTGTTCAAGAAGGACGAATGTGCTGCAGTGCCGAGCCCACCTGAAATGGGGAAAAATATAAAAAAGCGTACTCGCTGCAACTCACCAATTAAGTGCTGACTCTCCTCTGACACCTCCCCCCTGCACCCCTGTGATTGGCTGTGGTTAGCCTGTGGGTGAGAGGGAGCGCGGGGGTCTGCCGGGCAGACACGAAGAGTCTTCCAAACAGGAGCTGATGTTGCCATCATATTGTCTGTTGGCACTTTGATTCAGTCCAAGTCCAAGCATGTGCTGAGAGCAGGCAGGGTCTGACAGATGGGCCACAGAGAGCAGGGCTGGCTGAGCATAATGAAACCTGGAGGGTAAACAGAAACATGGATCAGAAAAATGCTGCTTCAAAGATGCAACTTATTCAGTCGACCGGGACTTTAGGCTTGCTGCCCTCAGCAGGTTTCTCAATGGGAATCTGTCAGTTAATGGAGATAAAATACAGAATAAAAATGACTTGCAGGTCATCATGTCAGAATAATGTTTTGTTGTTGTTGTTGTTGCTATAAGCAAAATAACTCTGCATATATAACAAATATCAATTATCTGGAAATTAAAATGGACCACAAACGTTTTTTTTTAAACAGCCCCTCTGCATAGAAGTCCGCGGACTTGTGTCCTGTGAGACTTGAACTCGCTCACAGCGCAATGCACTTGAGGTCTTTAAAACACGTGGGACCAGTAACCATGCCAACGGCCCGACTGTTATCAAGTAGTACCAGACTAGAGAAACTAAACTCACTGCTGCTACTTGACTGACACCGCGATCAATTAATCGGATTAATGCAGACCACTTGCTTCTGGTTGGATGTTCCCTTTTTTAAACGAATCACTTCTGTTTTACTACTTACGCCGTTTAGCTGATAAGGTGGAAATAATGTGGTACCCAAATGGAAACGTGGCAAAACACGCACTAGAAAGTGATAGAAACGTGATACCCTTCAGTGTACACAAACAAGTAACAGCCTTTATCAACCCTGCCACGCACTGTTATCAAAGCAAACCCAAACATACTAAGCGCCATTAAAAACCAATTAAATATGAAGGCACCTTGTCTGTAAGAAGATATTCAAATAGAAAAAAAACTGTATAAAGCAGAGAAAGAAGCCAAATTACGGTCCCCTCCGCAGCCCTCCTTGTGCCACACACGCATACAACGATCACGACAACGCAGAAACCCAGCGGACCAGGCTGTGTGCAAAGCGAGTAGAAAGAGTTTGACTTACTCCATTCTTGCAGAGAAAAAAGGTAGAGCACTTAGGGTGCGTTGCTAAGGCAAAGCACGATTTCTTATCGGGTCCAACGACTTCGCGAGTTTAAAGAGCCATAATTTTGCTCCGAATATCCGGGGAAGCGCAACAACAACAAAAAAAGACGAGTTGTTGCTTTGTTGTGGTCGACCTGTAAACTGATGGGCTGCTTAATTGTGAGAATGCATCAGTTCATTCACACCTAGCAACCAACTACGTCACTGGGAGAAACCGCGCTGCCGAGTGTAGATCCCTCCGCGTCTCACGGAAGGACGTCCCACACACTCGTTGCTGCGGTGTGTTGTGATGAGGGAAAAACCACACCTACTAAAGTACTCGTTCCTTTTTTGCTTGTTGCAAAAGTAAAACCATTGGCATAAAATGGTCGGTTGTAAATATGTTACAAATGGTGTGCGGCCACACAATGGAGATGGCTTTAACAAATCAAAAACAAAAACCGTTGCTCATGTTGATTAAAAATAAAAACAAAACCTCAAAAAGTATATAGGAAATATGACAAAAGAATAGGCTACATTTGTACTAGGCCTCAATGTAACCAATAGATTAATCAGTGTTTAATCAGAAGACAAAAACTAAATCAAGTTGTTGAAGCTGATGGAAAACAAGTAGTTCCCACCTACTTTTGACTTATAGTTGTCTTGATATCTCGGTAGTAATATAAGAAGTGATCACATTATGCAACGCCTTACAACTTGCCATTTATTTTCCTACAACCTGTTGTTGTACAGAGACAGGAAATGACAAGGGGAGAATAGGGACAGCTAGTTTTTGGAGACCGATGTTATAAATCACCTGAAACCAGCTGATCGACTTTACGTGGACACGACTCTCACGTGCACACAGATCCAGTTTACCAACTGTGCTTCACTGTGTAGCTTGGTATTGTTTTGACGAGGGACTATTTGATTCACAACACACTTTGTTTTTCAGCCGCCTTGTTGCATCGCCGTTGCATCAGTGGTCCATGTTCACAGCGATTGGCTGCGTGTGCACAGGCAGCCCTTCTGTCATTGGTTCCATTTGCCTCCACGTGAAATGTGATTGGTCAGTGGTAGGCAGGGCAAAGCATCGCCGTGTTGATATCTTTTTTTTCTGCAGTGCAGACTCTGCACATGTTTCAGGTAAACAAACCGGGTGTGGATATTGGTGCCGCAGCTTTTTACAGCTGAGAAAAGCTTTTTTGTGTCACAGTTATATCTCACAGATTGTGGTAATCAAGTCACACATTGTGCAGCTGAGCGAGTTAAATGAGAGTTTAAGGCATTTAATAACAGGCAAAAGATGCACTGTAATAGGAAGTAATCCTGTCATCATCAGCATTGCCTCTTTGAAAAAGTTTACTAATTTCTCTAATGTAAAGCCATTAAATTGAGAACATTTTTTAAAAATTCTTTTTCGTTAAATACCTGTCCGCTTAAATGGGTATCAACTACACCAGGGAATTGTTCAATGAAACAACACTGACTTATTGGATAATGGAAGATATCTTATTCAAGGATTTAGCAATTTTATGAGTGAGAATATGTTATGAGTGCTATCATAACATATTCTCAAAATCCCTATATCCGTGGCTAAATTGGTAGAAGCAGCCGGCTGAACCAATTTAATTTACTTATAATGACTGTCAATTATTAACTATGAAATAAAGCTTTGTTTTTCTCATTTCAGCAAAACCTGAAGTCGAGTGAATGTGCTTTTCTCCTGTTGCTATAGTAATAGCGGACACTGCCCCCTATTTTAGACTTGTTTTCTCATTGCTGTTGCCATGGGATTTGCATCCCTCTCTCTCTCTCTCTCTCTCTCTCTGTCTCCCATGGTCTCCCTCTGTCTGTCTCCCTCCCTCCATGCCGGCTGTCTTCCTTCAACTACACCTTGCACCCTTCCTTGTTCAATAATTCCTCCATCTCATTTGCTGAGTTGCACCTCTATGACAACACCTATGACAATAGTTGTGCAGAATTGTGCAGAACATTGAGGACACTTGTGTCCAGCCACAAATAGATCTGTCCATTGAGCAGCATGTCTGTGTTTAGAACGAAAGTTGGAACGCGTTTAACCAAAAAATGCCATGATCCCGATTGACAGCATGAGTTTTTTTGTACAAAGCGAAAACATCCTTTTGAAGCATCCTTTTCAAAGTTACAGAAACTCTGTAATTTGGAATTGTATTATTATTAGTTGTGATTATATTGATAATATTAGTAACTCTGATCTAGAATGGTGTTAATCAGAGTCATTCAAAGGGACAGCCCTGTATCTGAGGAGCTATTCAGCAAAATGCCCACTATCATATGAGTGGAGCTTGGGAGATTTGTACAAGGGCAACCTGATGCAATCGAGATAAATGTGGTTGTAATGGAGACCAGACAGAAGCTGGTAAAGTCGGTAGGTCTCCCAGGGAATCGCTGACTGCTCTCTCTGTCTGTATTAATTGATCCACAAGGACCTTCTTTTTGTGCATCATGGGAGAGAGAGACACACAAGGTGCAGCTCATGACAGCCGTGCTGGATTTACCTTTTGTTACCTTTGACATTATTTCGAGAAAAAAAGTGTCAAATATCCAGCAAACTGTGTTTTTGGTTGTTAGTTTTGAAATCCAATGTGCTCAGAATCTGAGGGGAAAATCTTGATTATTAAGTTGTATGAGGTAAAAACCTGAATAAACGTAACACCCAGTGAGGCATGGGAAAGCTGTTAATCAAACTGATCTATTCGATATTTATTTTAACATTTTCCACAGCAATATAAGGGTGAAATCAACCGGTGCCCAAGTTCATTGTCTGAACGTTGTGCATGAGGCGAGAAGTCAGTCAAAAAGTTGATTCTGCATGCCAAGTGCACGTATGGCACGTTAGTAAGGGTTACACCATCATTTCATCATCATCACTCTCAGAATTTATTGTCCTCAACTTTTGCCCCTCTTTGAACATACGATGAAAACATGGAAATCGGTTACGACTTGTGAATTTGAGCCTCTCAGGTGGGGATTAGTGGATGTTTCTGTGTGTGTTCAGCCTACAAATCACTTTGTGTAGCACGAAAAACACAAAAACGTGACAAGCGTGATATCATTTTCATGGATGTTGTGTGGTATCTAGGCTAACTTGATTTGCATTCAGCTTTGACGGAACCAGTCGTTCAAGGGATTATTTTTATGTATTATTCCTCAAGGACATGATGGTAAATTAGAGGTGTTTGATACAGCATCTGTTTCGTTCCCCTCTGGGATCTCACAGCTTTTAGGAAACCTCTCTTAGCTCTGAAGGCACACAAAGCTCTGCCCATGCTGACACAGCGTAAAAAAAAATAGATTAAAAAACCCTGTCAAAATTAACTTTAACATGAGCAGGTTGATAGATCGTGGAAGTTAAAGTAAAAGTTTTGGAGTAAACAAGATAAGCCGATTTTTACCCAAACTTGGTCTTCGTGCATCACCTGTTTTCTTCAATATTGAAGCTCTTCAAAGCAAACAAATCCCACATGAACCCTCTGTGGCGTCCGCAGCACTCAGGCCGTGTCGTTCCCTGCGAAGCCGGTTCAGCCCCAGAGGCTCGGCGTCTCTCGCCTTCCAGCTTTACACAGCCGATATTAGTCAGGGCATTATGCTTCTTATAGTCTCTCAACTTTATTCTACACGCAACTTTAAATATGTTAGTCAAGTCAAGTTAAAGGCTTTAATGTGGGAATTATGTTCACTCTTTATCCTTCATCTGTTCATCTTCACTCTATATTTTAGTGATGCTTTTACGTTAATTAAAGTATGAATCTTATTAATAACCAATCCTGCTTCACTTTATTAAAAATCTATTGTGTTTGATTAAAACCTTTATTTTCTGTCTTAAAGTTGGTTGAATAAAAGTAGATCTGAAAACGTGAAATTCTAAAACATTCTCACAAAACTATTTTTGAAGCTCTTCACTTTTATGGCTCCTGGTATAAAAAGATGATAATATCCAACTCTGGGGTGCAGTTGTGGTTTTCACAATCTATGCTTTTGTTGGCCTCATTAGGTCAGTGCTGGTGCTTCTCCGTATTTCCCCCCTCTGGATATTTTTCAGATATCATTGTTGTGCTCGCTATGAAATCCGAAAACATGTTTCTTTTATTGTGATCTAATGATTTGTACATTGTGTGCCCTATTTGGAATTCATGACTGTCATTTAACATTGCCTTCAAAGAGAGTGAAGATGATTTGTTCAAAGCGGCAAACATTAATAGTGGATCTTTCACGTATGCATCAGATGTATTTAGTGAAAGCTTCTTTCATCTGCTGCTAAGTGTGTGTGTGTGTGTGTGTGGGTGTGGGGCTCATGTTTCAGGGTTGGACAGGAGATTTTTTTCTTTAATCTCTTAAATTACTCTGAACTCACATCTGGAAATGAAAACTTCCAAGTAACAAATGTCTCCGCTACAATCTTGTGAAGGATGTGTAAGGCTGTGACGGGTTCGGCATCAAACTCGCCCTCTCGGCCGAGAGACGTCTCCATTTCATCAGGATGTTTTCAGACCAGGTTAATGTCTTCTGTCAACATCGTCAGAATCATGTGAGAACCGTTCTTATTTGCACGGCCAGTGTGTGCGTGTGAAAGGGAGGGGAGATCACCCGGGGCTCATTAATATTTCACAGACTATAAGACTGGGTGTCACTCGGGCTCATCACCACGGTAATGAGCTCACACTGCCGTCTTAAAGACCTGTTTGTTATTCAGCCGGCTGCGCCAGGGACTCAAAGATGCTGCACGATGTGTGAAAATCTCTCTGAAGGTCAACGAAGCTGAGGGTCGACGTGGGCTCCTCTAGTGTCGGCGTTGTAGGGGAATGTACCTGTTGTGAACTGTTCATCTGAATAAATATCTTTAAATGTTACACGATAGTCACAAAAACCGGGGAAGCTGGAAATGAAGCGTTGAATCTAATGGGAACCTGTCAGGGGCAACGTGTATTTCTTTGATTACATGTCTGTGAAATATTCCAGTGCAGTCACATATCATCATCTATCTGCACAAACACATGTCTATTACTGTCTGAAGTGAATGACAAAAATAAACCACACAGATCTATTTTCATACAAAAACTTGTTTTTGGGCTGACTTTATTTTCTTCACTAGATTTTTTTTTTCTTCCACATGGTTTCAAATTTCTTGATGTTGAATCATGCATGTTAAGTTGCATGTAATTTCACCTCATGTTTTCTTTTTTTATCTGGCCGACCTAGTGCGGGGTGAGGCATATGATTAATTGAAGTGTTTCAGAAATATATTTACAACTATAGATCATTAGTGTTAATGAGCCACATGTCTAATTAAATCACCTGACCCTTCTTATTTAAATAGAAATATCGCAGTTTTAGATGGAACACCTATTGTGTGCTCTCATTTAAATATGAACGCTAGCAGCTCATTAGGGCTGAGATGAGATTATTTAAGGAAGCTGGTAATTAACGACTTGTTTGCCGGAAACACAAATTAAGGAAGCAAGAAGTGGTTTGTAGCTGAATGTCCTCAGTTTAAACAATTTGTCAGCAACAAACTAGTAAATTAGACAAACTAACAGACTGAGATAATCATATATTTTTATTTATTTCATGTACATGGTAGTTTTACAATGTTACAGGACTATAATTTATGAAATTTGTTAAAATACGTGTTTTCTTTGACATAATTTTATGAAATCCAGACACATTAATGTGATGTTATATTCCTGAATAAAACAATATATAACATAATATATAGAGTGATATCAACATGTGTTGTAAAAATCCAACAAAACATTACACCAAGTATTCGGCTCCAAGTAATGTTTGAGTGAACAATTAACATTTACAATGTTTTTAGAATATTTGATACTACAATCTGTTAACTGTTTTGAAATTGAAGAGATTTTTTTCATCTGAGAAAAGTATAACTGTAAAGAAAAGGGGGGGGGCAGCGATTAGAGTGAAAACACTGCATGCATAGATTGGCTTTTATACGGATTAACGAGTGTTCTTCCTGAAACCTCGAAAATAATATTAACAACATGTTTTGGTAACTTTGCGAGATCCCCTAGTAGATCCATGAACATGTTGAGTGAACTCTTTTCCTTCTCACTTTTAAATTCTGTAAAATGGACCTCTCTCATTACGAGGCCCTCCTGTTCTTGCCGGCACGCATTGTCAACCCCTTCAAACGTCCAGCCGTGTGCACACCAGCAGGCGTGTGTGTGTGTGTGTGTGTGTGTGTGTGTTGCGTTTCAGCTCTGTCCCCGGCAGGTAGCAGCACAGGTTGGCTGGCAGGTGTCCCTGTCATCCTCGGGGTCTGTGGCCCTGTGGCTCCCTCAGCTCATGAACTGCGTGTAGCCCTCGGCGCCCGTTACTATGACATCCATCCAGATCCTCATGGCCTCCGCGGAAGGGGCCACCACGTAGTAGAGGCGGTCGTGGGTTTTCACACAGAAGGTTAAAGATGGATTTGGGCTCTGGAGGATAACAAGGAGAATGGGTAGAGTGTAAGACTGTAAGCTGCACCTGGTACTGTTTTTCTAAATAAATAAATAGTTAAACAGTTAAAAATCCTCTTTTGGGTCGTCTGTTTTAACATTCTTCCCCACCTGTAACACAATGCACTTATTGAAAAAGAAATGGCTAATTACATTTTAGAAGAGAAGACGAAAATAACTTCACCTTAATTTGAAAATTAGTAAATCTATTATCATAGTAAAAAGAAAATGATGTTGTTGGAATAAAGTTTCTTCAACATTTTGGAATCAAACTGAATTCAGTATTTATTCCAAAAAGTTTTTGGGCACATTTCAAAATAATAAACATCTATTTTAAACA
Source organism: Pungitius pungitius (assembly GCF_949316345.1). Lineage (NCBI taxonomy): Eukaryota > Metazoa > Chordata > Actinopteri > Perciformes > Gasterosteidae > Pungitius > Pungitius pungitius. The sequence continues at coordinate 9,199,298 of NC_084915.1, read as the reverse complement.
TCAAACAATTGTGGATGAAGTTCTGAATGGTTAGAAATGTAAAAAAAAAAGGGGTTACCTTGGTTGCACTGCGTAGGTGATCGTAATAAACCTCTTCAATTGCCTGGAAGTAAATGAGTCCTTTCAGTTTGGTCTCCTGCTTGTCTGAGAAGAGAAAACGATAAAAAAAGACATATTAAAATACATAACGCCTTTTACTGATGCAAGACCTCTGTCAGCCAAAGCGCTATCAGCCAGTTATGTGGGGATTTGTCTTTGGTCAAATAAAAGTATTTTTTTTATCTTTTCATCTATGGACCATAGATGGATTGTTACAAATAATATTTTATTTTACAATATTTTATCTGCAAAAATGTTTCATTTTCAATTACATCAAAGCTATAATGTTCTATGGCTGAAAACGAACCAAACAACACATTTAAACTTCAAAACCAAATAAACTTCACATTGCAAAATGAATGGCTATTATTGTTTTTTAATTTCCTATTTAATCAAAACATGGTGAATTTCATTGAGAATTTTTAATTGTGACTTAATCATTTAGCTTTAAAGAGAACGTTTCATAAATATCATTTTTTAAACAACTATCACGCTAAGAGATAAGTTTGTAAGTAGGTAAAACAAAGGAACACTAGAGACCCATGAATAGGTATGAGCCGCACTGTTTCACAGGAAAAGTTAATTAAAAGTGCAACTCTATTTCAAGCTTTGCCTCAAGTCTTTACCATCCTATTAATTTGACTTGTTTTCCTCACTCGTACTTTCTGCATTGCCCCCCCCCCCCCCCCCCCCCCCCCTTTTTTTTCAAGCCTTTCCCTACTGGCGAGGTTCATGTCTCGAGATCTTTTATCTATCAGATCAGTTCAACCATTTCCCTCCCAGCAGGTCTGACCTTCTGTCCTGTCCTGTGGGTTCCTGTTCTGATGCTGAGGCGTTCGGTGGTTGTTTCAGGGGAACCTGTGGATGAAGCTCAACGGACGCTAGTCGTTGGACTGATGGGTTTCTCTTGTTTGGGGCCAAACTTTAGGCACGTCTTCTCCTCGCGTCTAAAGATACGATTTCTTCAAATAAAATGGGTTCAAAGAGTTTCTGGATTCCCGCCTCGTTCAAATAAACAGTGCTCTTCTTGTCTCTTCGGTTCACACTAGAGTTGCTGCCATGCAACAAACATCCAGCAACAATTAAAGCCAATCTTTTGAAATACGTCTGACACTTTCTCCTGCTTTTCTTTCTCAATAAGTCAAATCTGCTTAGTAATGAGATAAATGTTTTTGAAATGTGAGTTTCGTTTTATTAGTCACGAACAAGCCAGGAGCTAGCCTCCTCCCCAAGAAAAACACATCTAGAGAAAGAATTGCATCTTATTTCATCACCATCATCACCATCATCTTCGTCAGGAGTAAGGGGGTGAAAAGGCTAGGCAAGTGAGTGGAGAGAAAGGGGAGCGGAGAGAATAGGGGCCACAGTAATGAAAATACATACGTGGGCTCTATTTTCAACTCGATTGTAAAATAATGCCTCTTAAACAGGCTCATGAATTATTGAGGAACATAACTGCGTGCGTTTCAAAGTCGGGGGACAGTCTGATAGACGCAAATTACAAACTGTCTTTTAACACGCAGGAACGGGGCGGGAAATTCCACTTGGTGCAGCTTTAATTAGTGTTTGTTGCCAGATGAATAAACGCCGGTCGGGACACAAGTCGGGTTTTTGTTGAAAAACACGCCAAAAGAGAGAGAAGTGTACGTTTCTCAGAAGAGCCTCGGCAATGCTGGCGGGTGAACTGAATAAATCGGGTCCTGGCTTGATGCGCAGCAACTCCTTAACACAAAGTTCTGACTTCACGAATACTACATACGGGTATTGACTACTTTAATCTCATGGAGACTACGCCTAACTGCTGCTGAAGGTCCGGCAGAACATGCGTTCCTGTCGGTGTGTGGAGGGCGCAGTGGTGTTCAAACTCGGGCTTTTAGGCCTCAAGTGGCTCTTTAGGTGTTATTTTAAGTTGCAGATTTTTAAATGGACTTCAAAAGACCGTGTCATTATGCTTTTTGATTTGTCTAATAAAAACCGAGGGAGCTCCTGGCTTCTTCATCTTTCTCAGTATTTTTAAATGTCCACTCATTCATAGTACCATTGTATACTTTTATAGCAACTCTGAACTGGAGATCTCAAGTAGTCCTCATTACTAAAATGTGCTGCAACCCACGTTGGAGTAATAGATACTAATTCCTTTGGAGATATTCTTCATACGGTTTGTGATTGCTTGAATGAAGACCTCTTTGATGGTGTTACTGAATCATCTGGAACCCATGTGATCTACCTTCGGGTTGAAGCGGCTGGAGTTACGACAGTAGCCACAGGGTTGTGTCTCCTTTTGAAACGAATAGAGAGCTGAGCACAAACGCTTCTCCTTTGACCGACATCCACGAGGGATCACTGAGTCGGAGCAGGCTGTGCTGCCCGTGTCCCACCACTAAATACCGCGCCGAAGGGACCTGTCACTCTGTTGTCGATCTTCTTCAAACTGTAGAACAAAGTCAGCTCCTGCTAACCAGCACGTTCTGCTGGCTCCCTCCACCTCTCTTGGTCTCTTTTGAAATATATGTATCTTGATATCAATGAGACTTCCTGACTCAACAAAGCCAAACTATGAAAACAGAACAAATATAACCCATGATGAAATGTCATGGTATCCTCACCCGCGTAGTAACAGAAGTTCCTCTTGATGCGGTCGAAAATGAACCAGCGCTTCTTCCACGATTTGATTTTGCCGCCCATCTTCACCAGGTGGCCCTTGCACATCTTCTCTGTGAGGATGACGAAGGGGCAGGTGTCTACGCTGTGGCCGGACGACTCCACGTGGGCCCGCAGGTCAAACTCCTCCTTGAGGTTCGGCAGGTAGCGCGTCATCGGACGGGCCTGTGAAGAAAAGGCTCTGTGATGCCTCGGCACAGGACTCGCTAAATGTGTCCATGGTCCATGATGGATGGGAATCATGGGACGCTTGATGAATTGAGGATATTTGTTTGCTTGCTTATACCACACACCACTGGTAATTAAACCCTGCCAAGAATAAAGCTTTAATGATGTGTACATTGTATGCTTTGCCCCCCCTGCCCCCATCCATTTATTTCATCCTCTCCCCCTCCCCCTCTTCCTTGATCTTCCCGTATTCCCAGCCTCTCTTTATTGTCTCGCCCGCTCATCCTCGTGCCTCCTCCTCCCGCTTCTTCCCGACCGCTCCTCCCGCTGCTCCACTGACCTGGGAGAAGTGTTTCTCTCTCATCTTCACCTCCTCCTCCACCAGCCTCAGCCTGTGGGCCGTCTCGTCTTGAAGCCTCCTCTCGGCCTCCTCTCGCCTCCTGCGCTCCTCCTCCAACATCTGGCGCCGAGCCTGCACCTCCCTCTCCTGGGAGCGTCGGGAGAGGAGGAGGAAGAGGAACAGATGGAGAGAAGAGAGGAGAAAAAAAACAGGGGCAAACAGGAGTGGAAAATATGTAAACGGTAGGCAAATATTGCAATACAAAGTAGGCGAATATCAGAGGAGGCTCAGGAGAACTCAGGTCCCAATCCAGGGTTTTGTAAAATATATCCCTAAAGTCTAAGTAAGCTTTGCTGATGTAAAATGATCCTTTGCGGCTTTCAGATACTTACATAAAAGGTCTACTTTGTTTCAAAATGTAGAAATAATACAAAGGTAAACAAAGTACTTACAACATAATTTCACCACACCTTCAGCTGAGTGAATCACTTTGATACATTGCGTGTTTTTATCTACTAAACAAGAGAAACATAAGAGTCCGCGATAATTCCAAGGTGTCCAACTTTCAGGGGAATTGGAAAATGTATTATTCCATACAAATAGAGATTATATTGCATTGAATTTGATATATATGTATATACATACCAAACACACTTTGACTGGTATTGTATATTGAAAAATGTATGGCCATGAAATAATGTCATCTAATGCTTTTCATATTTTGCCAGAAACTGAACTAAATATTAATATTGCCTCTATTGCCTCTAATCCCACAGAATATGCATATATATATATATATATATATATATATATATATATATATATATATATATATATATATATAATCCCACAGAATATGCATATATGCATATATATATATATATATATATATATATATATATATATATATATATATATATATATATATATATATATATGCATATTCTGTGGGATTATAAGTTCATATTTTATTGCTTAAAATTGGCTAAAATTATATATGGATTTTAAAAAAGTGAAATAAATGTTCCCTTTATTGACCAATCTAGTAATGGACTAATGGTTTTGAAATAGGAAACGAGTGATGGGAAAACTGATGATGACTGATAACCGTCCAGTCAGATATCACAAAAGTCTGCAGCCCTGCCTCTTACCCGGTTCTCCATCAGTCTGGCTTTCTCCTGCTGCGCCTCCTTCAACATCTTCTCCATCTCCTCTATTCTCTGGGCCTCAAACCCGGAGGCGCTGCAGCACACAGAGGGAAGGAGAGACTTTGGATGAAAAGCGTTAAACACACATGCATGGAAACCAAACACTGACAGCGGCAAGAACCGCAGGAGGCAATGTTTTCTTCACAAAGACAAAAACACGCTCTTTAAAATCTGAACTTCATGAAACACTGAAAAACTTGAGGGGGTTGGCATGGCAACAGCTAGTGTGACATAGCCACTGGAGCACACATGTACCAAAACATGTTGTCGCGGGAACAAAGCGCAATGACCCTTCTCGTGGGAGACGGGGCAGACTTGAGTGTTCCCATGGAAACAGAGCCAATTGCTGATTTCCCAGTCTCTCACCTTTCCGGGGTACAGGCGGAGTTGCCGGTGGAGACGCTGGTCTCCATGCTGTCGGAGCTCTCCAGGCTCAGGGTGTCGTACGCTTGGTTGCCACTCGGCGGCGCCTGATGATGCAAGATGGAGTGATGGACCGTGGGAGACGGATCTGTGGGTGCAGGGACAGCTGTCACAGACTCACAGTGCCCTCTACTGACAGTGTCGACTCATTGCTACTTGTTGATTACAACCACATCCAAAGCTTGTTAAGCCATGGTAACCGGTAACATCCGCTGGCACAGACTCCTGTTGTAAGAGTTTAATCTGCTAAATGGATGAGACAAAGGGAAGGAATGTTGTACCTTTGCTCTGCACAGCCAACCTTTTCCTAGAGTCCATGTCTAAGGTGTGGGACATCTCTCTCAGCATTAACTGTAACCCCTGAGAAACACGTCGAAAGCATCACATGTGTAACTACGTTGAAGATTTGATTCACAATTTCCTATTTGTCAAACATATTTGCTCACCTTGGTGGATGCATGTTTTTCATGACCACTGGAGCTCGGCAGTGTGCATGATGCTGCCTGTGCAACCTCAGCATCCGATTTGGACCTCAATAGCTGTGAGAAGAATGACAGATCTGTTCATTGTTTGATCATTTCTACAGGAAGTTGATGGGATTTATTACGTCTACTTTCTTGTCCTGCATTCGAAGATTCCCTATAGAGGCAGATGCTATTATTTTATTATATGGAGCTCTGCACAAACAAATAGTTAACATAAAGTGAATTGCTTTATGTTAAAGTCTTCCACCTCCAGCATGCAATATTTGCTTTTGCTTTTTTTACAGGAAGTTATGACCTGCTGTACTCAATGCTTGCAGGGTAGAGGGCTGAATAGATCCTATGATAAATAGCAGCATCTGAAAATTGGAAGTTCCCGAAAAGAAGAAACACAGCCCTGTATTGTTTAATCCACAAGAGGGCCTTCAAGTCTTAATAATAAAGAGTCAAGTGACCGGACAAGATCGTCCGAGGGTAGGGAAGTGTGCTGGTAATGTCGCGTGGCCCACTGTAGTGTCCTTTAGCAACACACAGCGAGAGACAGATCATTTACCTGACTGTGCCTGCGTGTGGAAAGAGACTTGGCGGGCAGTGGTGGTGGACATGACTGAGGCTCTCCAGCAGCCATGATGTCCTGGTACCAGCGCTCGAGGTTAATAGGAGACATAGCATTCCTGCTCAGCTCAGGCTGGCTCTGAGGTGATGAGAAAGCATCCAACCAAAGAGAGGAGAGCAGCACAAGTGTCAGTGACAGAAGCATCAAGCAGGCAGGAAAGAAGCACAGGAAACGCTCCTTGCAGCAATGATGGAAAACCTGAACAGCTTTTGAAAGCCAGTTAATAGAGAAAGAACAAACCTGGGCAGAGAGAAAAGAGGAAGGACCACATGCAGCTGAGTGGCACGAGAAGGTGGATTCAGAAGAGGCAATTTGGAATGATGGAATAGAGGAAGAAGAGGAGGGGTCAACTCTCTGCATCCCGAAGATCTGGCTTAACTGACTGACTGTGATGTACTCCTTCGCATACACAACCAGTCAATGCAGACACAAGACACACACACACACACACATTTACAAAACAGGGAGAGAGAAACAAGTGGAAAGGTATGTTAAGAAGCCAAATCCTTAGGATTGTAATTTGAGATGTTGTAAATGTGGCTGGGTGTGTTCAGTATTAAGTAGAATGACGAGTAAGAGGAACAGAGGCTATGGCAGATAGCAGGCAGGGCGTCTACCTCACATGGCAGAGCCGGCCCTACAGCGAAGGAGAAGCAGTGGAGAGCAGCAGGAGAGGATGAGTCAGGCTGCATGGAAGCATTTCCATACATCCTATAGACATCAGAGAGCCTGAGGTACTCCTGCAGCGACAGCCAAACACAGGGATCAGAACAATGCAGACGGTAAAAGTTAAAACTTGTCATGCAAAGCAAAGAAGTGGGCACTGCAACCCCCTTTTGTCTCTGTCTTTGAAATGAATATCACACTTTGATGGTCCCCAGGATCATCTTTCAGGTTTTTTCTCTCTTTTTATGCAACAATGCACTCCTTTGATTCTAAATAGTATAACGCTGCATGTTGGAGAAACAAGCTTCCCATTTGTTGCTAAGCAAACACACTGCATGCTCTATCTTCTTCGCACACGCGGCAGTACAGGCATTTATGAGCCATTTGTTAGGTTTGAGGTTTACCTCTTGTAGCCTAACAGGATAAGGGTCAGGGGAGGGCATGTGAACGGAGGAGAAGGAGGCAGAGGAGGGACAGGGGCTATGAGGAGGACCATCCACATAAACAAGGTCAGGTTCGCTGATGTGGAGAAATTCCTGTTTAAAAAGTTAATTCATGTTAAAACAAAATCCACTTGAAAGGCATTGTTTTGTTGTCGTCCTTCTCGTCTAGCTCACTAACCACAGACCGTCCCACATGTTCCTGCTCACCTCTTTCATGCTGCTGTGGGGCTTCTGGAATCTTCTCCCACCTGTTAAGGTGTGGTTCCTCTTCTCCAGGGCACACAACCTCTCTTGCTCCTGAAATGCAAAACCAGCATTGGACATTGGAGCGTTTTCACAGTCTGCCATGCATCACTGTATCTCTAAACCCTACAGGACGGGTTTATTAACGGTGTGGAAGAAGGAATACGTCAGTTTCTTCCTGTAACCCTCATAATCATTGTCAGAAGTCCCTCTGGTTGGAGAGAATTAAACTGCGTTTTCATGAACTTTTGTCTCTACCGCAAAGTGAATAAAACTCCTCTGAAGCAGCCACAGAACTGGTCCAGATTTTGAATTTTCTTCGACACGAGCGACTGGCTAACCTTGTGTAGCTGCTGCAACGTCATCATCCGGTCCTTAGCCATCCTCTCACAGTCCTGAGCCGCCTGCAGCCCCAACTGCTTCACCTGTGCTTCCATAGCAGCCATCTTCTCCTGCAAATCAAACATTGATGTCCCTCTTAGATATCCTCTTGAGTTGCGGCGATCCTATTTTACACGCATATGTGTATTTTCTGCCTCAAGTACAACCACACCTTCCTCTTGGCCACGCTGCAGTGATACTCCGCTCGCTCTTGGAGAAGCTGCGAGCTTTGAGTCTCCTTCTTTTCCTCCAAGCTGCTCTCCTCCTCCAGCTGGCAGAACTCAAGCTCCTCAAACTGCTTGGTCCCAGACTCCAGAGCTTCAGAGGTCTGTCCACATATATATATATGTGCAAGTTATTCACACTCGAGATTTTTAATGATAAGACATGCAAAATTTGGTGTATTTCTTATTGTTAACTAAATCCCATAGAAATCCCCAAAACCATTATTGATTAACTAATATTGTCGGTGTATCCAAAGCTTGATATATATTATGAGCTTATGATAAACACGGACACTGCTGCTACGAATACCCACTATTTTCAACCTTAAATAAATAGGTTATTTATTCGAGGTTGAAACAAATCCCCATAAATAAAACAGATAACTCCTCTTAAGCTAAAAACAACTGCTAGAGGCTGAAAACAACTTTGACTTTTTCAAAAATGAATCTAAATTTTCTACCGAATATAAAGGATTTAGCAGCCACGGATGTTGTATAAGGTTGGTGAGGTCAGAAACACGTTGTTGGTTTTGGTGTTTTCATGGGATTTCTTCACAATAACAAATGCATACAAAATACCAGCCTTTTTTCTAAATGTCCATGATGAAGCAGTCCAAAGTTTAAAGAAATACATCTGGCAACAGTGTATGTGATTAGAATCATTGCTGGTAAAAGGCATGCAAACTTTCGGAGCAGAGCTGTTAATGCCATTGTTGATTATCACTAATCGCATTTGATGTTTCAAGCATCTAGAATGAGGGAACAGCAGAGATTAAGTAGTCTAAACGTAGCAAAAGCATAGCTTACTGTTTAGTTACACTTACAACCTTATTTAATAGATAATGGTGGCCAACAGCACTAAAAGAGTTGATACACAGTCTGCAGACTTTAAGACTACCTCTCAGTTCTTCACAACCGAGTCAGCGTTATGTCTGCGGTAGTTTTCAGTGCAGATCTTACACAACTGTGGTATTCGGTATATCATAACTCACTGTTGCCAGCCAGTGGGCTGCGTGAGAACACTGACCCTGCTGAGCTGCTCCTGTAACTTTTCCCTGAGAGACAAGGGGCACTTATCAAACAGCTTCTTCAGCTCATTGTACTCATTCCTCTGCTTTCCCAGGGCCTTCCGCTCAGCCGACACATTAGCCCTCCCCTAAAAACACATAGAAACACGCACATACATACGAATGGGTCCGCATTCACGCACGCACACACACACATACACACACACACATACACACCACCCCAGGGAAAAACAAAAAAAAAATCACAGATAACTCAAATCCATGCAGCCAAGCTAACAGGCCAGAGCAGTTAAAGTATTAGAGGGTCAAAGCAGAGGTTAGGTTAGCAGGTGTGTTAAGAGGTCACAATACTTCACAGAAAAATCAACAGGTATCTGCACATCTGAATAAACATTTTAGTGTTGTTCCCATCCAGCTAAAAGCCTCATGCGTGTAAGGAAGATTTCCGCTGTCGTCATTTTTTTTCTAAAAAGCAGCTGGACACTTTTAGGAAAGTTTTAGGGCAGAAAGCTAACGAATAAGCGGTGTCAGTTACGATCTCACAATCGCAAATTTTGTAAAGGAGCAAGTGGTTCATACGGACAAACGCAGATGTTTGAACATTCACGTGCAAAGTTTACTTAGGAGACCAGTGGCTGTAAGTGGGTGCCCACCTTGTCCTTCTCCCTCTGGGTGGCCTTGTCCAGCTGGCTGAGTTTGAGCTGCAGCTGAGAGATAATTTCTTTTTCAGCCTCCACCTGCTGCTCCTCTGCCCGCCTCTCTGCCTGCAGCAGGGCCTGCTCCATCTCCACCTAGAGGCAAACATGGAGTCACAATGTGCAAACTACCTTTCAAGCTCACTAAATAGTTCAAGGTGTCACTTTAAGGGCTAATCTAAGAGAGTGTGTGTGCGTGTGGACCTCCTGTTTGGTCTCTTGTAGCTGCAGCTCCAGTTCACTGACTCTGTGTTTCAAGTCATCGACCCTGGCCAAGATCCTGCTCCTCTCCTCCTCCAAGCAGACCTGCTCCGCACCGGCTGAAAGCTCTTCACACTGAGGGAAAATACATTCAAGATTCCCAATCAGACGTAATCCAAATGCACGCCTGCACAGATGTGTTCCTTACCTCCTGGTGTGTGCTCTCTGTGCTGCTCGACTCCTCTCTCTGGGTTTCTTCATCGTTCTCTCTCAGCCTGTGGGGTCGGTCTACTCCCTGAAGGGACATCCCCCCCGCTGGGTCCGAGCGGGCACCTCTAGCGCCCACCAACAGCCCACTCCTCACCCCCTCAGCACTGTCCTGCTGATTATAGCCTGAACACAGATTGAGGATGGTCTCCAGCCTCTGTCGCTCCTACAGAAGAGATGTGAGACGTAAGTGGGCGTGTCCTAAAGTCAAGCCTGTATAGCAGTCCTTGTGTGACATTGTCCCATTTAGCAGCTGTCCCTCAGTCCCCGGCATGGGGCGACTGAAACCTGATAGCAGGAGGGCCCAAGCTGATGTAGTTCGTCCCTCAGGGGGGGCTCATACTAAAATTGGCATCTGACAAGAAACATCAATGTAAGGTTTTGGTTGCTTTACGCCATTTGTCATCCGTTTTTCTACTTCAATATGAGATGCTTTCTATGTTGCTCTTTTTTTAAATGTGTCTCTGCATGGTGTTTGCCACGTGGTTCTAGCTTGTGGGCAGCCTGCTGTCTCCCATCACCCCAAACGATGAGACGTTTGCTTTGATCTACCAGAATAACAGTGCAGAATGTGAAACTATAATTAGAAATCTGGCAAGACTGGTAATTGTGCCTGATGTGTATATTGTTGTGTCCACTACCACCGGGATGCTTTTGTCTGGTATTTAAATTATTCCAGCTGTTGACCTAACAGCTTGAAACCTGTTGTTGACTTTAATTGCAAGATTAAAAACTTGCTGTTTATGCCGTCTGTCTGGTTCAGTTCTTGACTTCTGGATTCAGAGGTGTAAACTGGCAGGTTTACCAGTCAGTTATGGATGTAATAATAGAAATATAATGGTACAGTGAACCAAATATTTTGTTTTGATGGATCACCAGATTTTATCATTGAAAGTAAAACAATTTTTTAAAGTATATGTTTTCATGTATTAATTAAATAATCTGCTTTTCTATTGCATCCCTTTCTTTTACTTATTCGTAAAAGATAAATTGCAACATGGGCTGTTTATAATGCAGACAGACCCATGTAAGTTGGATTAATAAGAAGATAAAAAAAAGTCTCGCACAGCTGTGCCAACTGTGCTAAGAGAGCAGTGTGCCAGATGTAGGGAATTCACCACTGTGAGGAAACCCTCTCTGTATTGCTCTCATCTATAGGTCAGTTGATGCAACAGAGAACAGAAAGAATAGAGGTGATATAATCGAGCTTCTGGACTAATGATGCGACTAATGATGGAGACTAATAGTACGCTATCTATGAAGTTAACATAATCTGGGAGAATTAGTAAAGCTTATCATGGGAATACGTAGCACCTCTAAATCTCATCAATTAACACATTGAATCTCATTAGTGTATTCCAAATGTCCAAATACAATTATTTTTTTCCAGTTTTCTGCTTAGCTAAGCTAGCCATCTCCTGGCTCCTAGCTTCTTTGTTTTTGTCATTTTTACACATTTTTCGCTGAGGAAGAAATGGCACTATCCAAGAAGAAAAGTAGACAAAAGAAGTAGAGCATTTAATCCATTTAATTCTGTTCATAGTTCCCACTGCAGCACTAAACCAGTGTCTCATATGCTCAGGCGCAATGAGCTCCTCCAGGTGAGGAGGAGAACTGGCCTGATGCGTTCAGGCCGAGTAAAGTCCTGGCAGGAAAAATGTGGTCTTAATTCTTCCACTTACCAATAAAGTGGGAGAGTGGATATATTTATAAATTCCAAACTGTTCAATTGTTAAAATGTGTTTGGATTTATTATTTATATTTTGCTGGGACTGTCAAGTCCAAAGAAAAGGGGAAATTCAAGCTTATCTTACCGTCATTTTCTCTAAAGCGCTTTATTATTATTATTATATTATTATTATAGGCAGTGTAAAATGTTCCCATTTTATTTATTTAAATGCAGCCCTTGTATTTTGTTAATTGAGAGAACATTTATTTATTTATTTATAATTGCAGTCACACATATATGTTCAGATCTTTGACAATAAATATTGTCAAAGGAGTTTTAGAATCGTACATTTGATTTGTTAGTCGTGTATTGATTACATGCAGATGTTACAGATGATACAACTCCATTCCTCTATTTAATCACACTAAATAGTCACATTATGGTCTTCCGGACCTTTGCTTCAAGACATTTTCTCTAACTGGACCTCTTCACATTTTAGTTGAAGACCCCTGGTATACAGTGTAGTAAGCCTTTTCTTATTATAATTTATTAAAATAACATCAGCATAACACAAAGCAGCAGAAATTGAGTGGAAGCCAACAGTGAACAAATATCAGTCACAGATAGATAACTGTGTTTGTGAATGTTGCATTCATTTTAAAGCAGAATTCAAAAGGCATGAACACCAAGAAATATCAGCTCTTCTATTCTATTCAATTTAAGTATCAGAGGGGACTTCCTAAGTGATACATTCTGGATGACTCAACACAAACACGCAATGGATCCACAGCAGTCCAACCCTCATCAGTATACATGAAATGCATGTTGTCTCTCATTTGTTACCAGAAACCTTTTGGTTCCTGAAATAGTCTGTGCTGTGGACATGAAGGGGATGTAACCCCCACCCGCTCCTCTCCCTATGGTCCCTTCAGCTGTCAGAAGCGGGCCGGAAGGGGGCTGGTAACATTGTGGGTGGAGGGGCTGTTGGGGGTGGGATCAGGATGCATAACACGCATCCAGTCTCTGATCCAGTGCGGGTACGAATAAGAAAGGAGCCTTCAGCCAAGCATGGCAATTTTGAAAGTAAAGGCCACTCTTCCCTTTGATAATTATAGCGTTGAGCCACATGCAGCCTCGCCCTCCACTCTGGACCTTAAGACTGGTGGAGGAATGTTCACCACGTGTTGCTCGGCCCACATGGACTGACGATGCCAGTAATGCTGTGGGGAGATGAGCTAATGGACGTATGCCAGGGGATTTAGACGAGATATCTGAATGGAGACATGGTGTCTGCCATGCCAGCGGTCTCCCCAGCGTCACTTAACTGTCACATGTGTTTGTCACATGTGTTTGTCCTGTGTCAGCTGGATGTTTAATATCTCATTTTTAAAAGATGTTTGAATGCACGGATACAGTTGCGGCTCTACCTGTCTGCTTTATTATCATTTATATAAAATTCCCCTGGTTAACTGGACAAACAAGAGCACCAGATATTTTATTTATTTTTCCTGAGGAAAGTTCACATTGGTATCCAGATTGTGACTCAACATATCTTCAAAAAATGATTTTCCACAATCAAATCTGCTGGGAAATCACATCAAAAGTGCCGATCACTTACCAGTTTCTCCATTTCCTGCTCTCGCAGCCTCTCCTCTCTCTGCCAGCGGTGGTATTCCAGCAACTCGTCCTCATTGTCACTGATCTCAGAGATGCTATTTTTGCGTTCGCGGGTGTAGGGTTTCACAAGACTCTGTTCTTTGCTGGTGGATCCCTTAATGTTCATGAAGGAGTTCTTCCTATTGCTACGTGGGCTAGCAAGAGGAGATAAACCAGACAGAGAACCCGGGCCTGACATGATGGCGCCTCCTGGGCCACACCGTAACTGCTTGCCTGTGGACTCCTTCTCCAGCCCAGAAGGTGGTGATACACCCTGGGCATACATTGCCCTCAAGGCTTCTTCTTTTGAAGTAGTTGTGATTTTGAGGTGTCCCTGCGATCCTGGAGTCGCTCTGCGGGACATGTAAGGGCTGACAGGTGGAAGCTCTCTCAGGCTGGTGGACCCGATCGGCTCTGGAGTCCTGAGCCTTTGAGGGACTTCAACATCAGGGATTTCTCGCAGAGGACTTGGGGGTCTCTTCTGTAGGGTAGTACCTCTGACTCGAGGGCTGGATGGAGTTGTTGGGGAACATTTGACAGGGCCCTGTCCTGACGCCCTGTTAGGCGGTGATGGGCTTGACTTGGCCTCTGCTTTTGCACTTCTAAGGAGCTTCGGGCTTTCTTTGACCCACTGAGCAACACTTGTACCGCTTGAGGCCACGGAGAGAGAGGTCCGTGGATGGGGGACAGGAGTATGTCCGGTATGAGCGGATCGCACTGGTACTGGTGGGGTTTTGTTCCCGTGGTTATGGCCTAGAAAGCTGCTGCTGTTTTCATAAATGGAATCCTCGGTCGTGAAGCCGCTTCTCCCATTGGGCATGTTTGGAGGAGAGGGCTGTGGAATAAGCCGTTTTCCAGATCCAGCCTTCAGCACTAAAGAGTCTTGGAGGTGCGTTGTTATGTTGCTGATTTTGGAGTCGCCGTTGCTAGAAAAAGACCGATGGTTCCCATTCAGGACACTTAGAGAGTCTGCACAGGGACACAGAAACACTTGTGCATGAGCATTCCTGATAAGTAAATAAAGAGGAGACACTAAAAGACAGTTGCAAAAACATACACATCAGACACAGTTGGAGGTATCTGCCCTGTGTTGTCGTTGCCTACTGACATCCACCACATTGTGCTTTTTAGAAGCAACGTGGTGGTCCTTAGAAGGACAAATACACATGCCTGAAAATACACAGCGTCCTGGTGGCCCCACTCTAAATTCTGGTAAAGGTCTTGGTGCTGTTCTTCTGCATGAACCGAACCCTGCAGTCAAGATGATACACTCCTCGGTTGTATTGTAATCCTACAGGGATCTGAAGCTGCTAAATATAAAAGCTGCAGCGGTCTACCTCATTCAGAGCAGCTAAAATCGGGGCCTTGTCAGGAAAGAGTGGGCCATACACACAGGGCAGGGTGTGGCGTCATTGTTTGAGCACTCACAGCCGAACCAATAAGGTCAGAGGAGAATGGATTCTAAATACCAACGACAGCGTGAGGCAACAGTCAAAGCAACTAACAGGACAGAACAATATGACATCGTCTGAATGTAACTGTGAAAAAAAGGTTACAACAATACTCAACCACAATGGGGTCACACTCGAAAAACAGAGATTTAAATGAACTAGATCACAATGTAGGCCAAAGATAATTAGCCCTGAACAATCTATTTCTGCAGCCTCACAAGGATAATGACCAATGTGCAGTCAGACTCCAAGACGACCAAATGTGCAGCAGATATGAAGATAAAGAACTGATAAATTATTATTAAAGAAATAAATTCCCATATAATGTAAGTTTAACTTCTGTTCCGTTTAAATATCTGGCAACATAGTTATGTATTCTTCAGACTTACTGTAGGTAAACTCGGGTCGCCATTTGTTATGACGTAAGCCTTAAAATGTAGATAGTTTTATGTACAATTTATCATCCTGCCAAAGGTCCCTTGATTAAATGCAACAGATGTACCCTAGGTCAGCCTTAACAGGATGTCCTTCATTTGTACAGTAAAGTAGTAAGAACCTAACCGTAACATCCATAAACCCAAAGCATTTACTCTGTCCAGAATGATTAATGAACAAACTATGCGACCTTCCTACATACCTTTGTGTTTCACGTCACCTACGTGAGTCTCTGACCAGTTATTCCTACTAACTGCACACATGAGAATCAACACAACCGGTGCAATTGACTCACAGGAACCTTACAATCTGTTGCTAGGTGTTGTGTGTTATTAAAGCAGGGTCTCTTACCTGTAGGGTGAGTTCTTGTGGTGCTCGGTCCTTGGCTCCCTCCGGGCAGCATGCTTTTCATTCGCAGGGCCTCCTCTGGATGGTTGAAGCGAAAAAAGACCGACTGGCCAAAGCACAGCATGCACCCTGCGAGGAGAAAAGGCCATGTGGGTATAAAGCTGTCAGGGATGAGTTTGTTAACACCTTCAGAGAGGACTAGTTTGGTAACTTCAGCCAGTTTAAATAGTTAACTAAATAAAAATGTCTGTAATGGCTGCAGTCACCGTTTTTTACAGGCTCAGTGAAGTAAACAATTTCCTAGATTCTGGCTTTACAGCATTACCTTAAATACAACAGGAGTTGTGAGCATATACAGTTTTATATACAGTCCTTCAGCTTAAGTCCTTAAGCAAGTGGAAATCTAGCATGAGAGAAGTGCCAAATATTTCTACTATTGTTGTTTTTATTAATCCCCTAATTGATTACAGGACGTTTATTGGCAGTTCATCATATTAAAATAAATGAAGTTTAACTCACGTGTAATTAACCAGTAAGTTAAATGAACTCCTTCCCCTGCGTTTCCTTTCCAGTTTCATTCAAGAACGCCTGATCTATTCCCTGAGAGTCACATGCTGAAGTTTGGTTTCCATTCCTGGATGTCCCCCGGGGAGCTTAATATTTATCTCTTCCTTCAAAGTGAGGTCAAAAGTCCACATGGCTGCAATATTGCTCTGTATGATAGAAACTAAGCAGTTTCCACCATTCCTGGGTAGTTTTATTCAGGATTTCATGAGTCCTTTGAATGAAGCCTGAAGTATTCCTGTTGAGCAGCTGCTGCCTGCACACACGCCGGCTGATTACCCGGCTTCAAATGACATTCTGGTGGAGCTGCTGGCTGGGATCCCATGGAGGGGGGACCGAGGGGGGGCCGGGACTGTAATGGCTTTTTATGGCAAGTATGCATGTTACTGGAAAGGCATGGGAGGCATGTTTGTTTTTGTGACGCTATAGGCATTTGCTTTTCGTGAATTCCAAATTCATTAGAAAGCGGTTTATTAAGTATGAAATACTGAAATGCATTTACCATCTCATCATTTAAATCGTCTTACATCAATGGAATGTAGAGAGCTTAATGCTAAAATCCCCATTTAGCTTAGCACAAAGCATGCTAACATTTGCTACCTGCAATAAGAACAGGATACAGCTAAGTCTGGTGAAAATATCATTAGCTTTACTAATTAAACATTATGAGGAACTGGCATGATGAAAATGCTAAATGACAATGTGAAGTTATTACAACTAATCTAGAAGGGGACAACGTTTGATTAGCCAATCAATGACTGAAACATGTTGCTCTTTCAGTAAAACATGCCAACTCAATGACAGCTACAGAGAAAGTTTCTTATAGTAAGCAAGTTGATCTCATTAACCAAGTCCGAGTCTCCCATTGACCCAAATACTCCATCCCGGAAACATTTTGCACTCTGACCATGGAAACATATGGACATACATACACGTTTTAAGGTACTTATACATATTTTAACATACTTATCTTGTCTGTTTATATTGTTGCTTGTATATTTCTATCTTATTTTTTATTCTATTTAATTCTTAGAATTGCACTAATTCAGCAAGTCAAATTTCTATATGTGGCAATAAATGGCTTCTGATTCTGAAATGAAAAGTAATTGGATGGATTGTGCAAATCAAACTACAGTCATAAACAACTGCTAGTAATGTTCTTGGTGTCATTTTCTAAGCTACTTAATTGAGTAGCTTAAAAAAACTCTTTTAAACCAACAATCCTCATGAAGCAGAAGTACCTTGCGTCAGGCGAAAGGGTTTGGTGATGGGAAGGCCATCCACACAGCACTGGTTTCCACATGGGTACAAAGTGATGCTGTCTGCCTGGTTTTCGATGTAGCAGTGGTGATCTGCGATGCCGTGGCCCTGCAGAGGGATGTCTGTCGCCCCGCTGCCCAGCGTGGTTCTCCCTGAACAAGAGAAATCATGTGAATAGTTCTGTATGGGTTCTGTTCGAAGCATACACGGGTCACCCCATGAATGTAGGACACAAATGGAGTCAACCCGCAATTGAATGTTACAAAAAACGGTGTTTGTTTTTAAGAAGTGTGCTTAGCCTGGCAGATTACATGAAGATTGAAATGAATGCACATGTCAACCATTTTTTGTGTATTAGTTTAATCGTTAGTTGGAGTTTTGAAGTCAATACCTCTCTCTCTCTCTCTCTCTCTCTTTGTCTGTGGTTTCTAGGCTCAGTTCTGCAAGTAATTGCAGCTGTGGAGCCGTGACAAGATGGTTAGAAGGTAAGGTGTCATCAGTTTTTGTCAACTCATCACTCAAAACGAGTAGTGTTGCCTACTTATTAAAAATCAACTGACTTATGTTTAATAATGTGCTTTTGGAAGAGACTACATGTGCAAACATAACATGTATTACAGAGCCTGTCTGTATTCAGGTATCTGTACATTAGAGACAATAAATTACAATGTAAGTCACATTAAAAGGACAATGGTGCAGCATGATTAGCACGACAAACAAGCTCTCAATGAGGTTTCTAATGTCCTATTCAACGAGGAGTGATTAATATCCACCCATTCCATCTAAACACAGACACGCACCCCAAATCTCACACATACAAACATACAGATGTTTACCTTCCAGCAGGGGTAGCAGGGTGATGGCTGTGCTCAAGCGTCCACTCCCCAAACTAACCAGGTGGGGGCGCTCTGCCTGGACTTTCAGGGATTTGCCGTTCTCGAGAAGGTCTAAAGGAGTGCTCTGTCAAAACAAAACCAATAAAATATATCATGACTATATGATCCTAAGATACACTTTTCAATAAGCAACACAAATTAATTTCTGATATATCAGAGAGACACAGCATAGAAATAAATAAATACATTTTAAATGAGGAGAATTGACATATACTATAAATACACAAAGATAGACAGCCCCTTTTTATTCAAACCACTGATTGTTAGAATAATTTTAAATTATTCTACACAAATCATACATTCCTCAGTTGAATTGACAAATTGACTAAACTGATTCTTTAATAGTGACACAATAACGTACTTATGATGTAGCACCTTAGTCGTATCATCTGTAAATCGTGAGAAGCGACTCACCTGTAAGACCTGATGCACCTGTCTCCCATGCTCCGCTTTATTCCTGCTCACACGCTCCATCTCGTCTGGACCGGCAGAGCTATCTGACACATGAAGATCCTGAAGCAGAGAGTGAGAGAGAGACAGAGAGAGAGAGAGTGAGAGAGAGACAGAGAGAGAGAGAGAGAGAGAGAGAGAGAGAGAGAGAGAGAGAGAGAGAGAGAGAGAGAGAGAGAGAGAGAGAGAGAGAGAGTGGGTGAGAGAGATAGCAGGGCATGAATGGGAGCTCTGGGAATATACTGCTACTACAGTTGTACTACAATGCGAACAGTGCTTCCCTTAGCAACCTCCTGCCCCACTTGTAAGCCCATGTGACCAAACCATTATACTGGGTAACTGTTTCCCAAGACAAAATAATCCACGAAGATCATTTATGCCGCAATATAAGAGAGATCACAGGTTTAATGCATTTGACAATGGCGTGCTGTTGCGTGATTATCTTCACAATTGTCATTTCGAGATGGAGCGCGGGGTATGACTGAGCTCTGCGGGTCCCTCACACATAAGGGGCTCCGCTCACCTGGACCACGATGAGTCACTGTGACTCACATACACATCGCACAAACACATAAACACGCACAAGCACACACAAGCCTTATGTTTGCAGACAGATGCTGCAGATTACATCCAGCTGTCTGCTCATCGCGGCTCACATCAGACGAGAGGGAAACCGAACCAGACGGACCTCAAACTATCCCGCATAGACACATGTGCAGCCCAGATGACTCACCATGTTTTTCTTCTAAAAGCTGGTCTCTCACTGTTTCCCTCGTTGTGTTGCTAGTCCAGGCCCTGCTTATATAGACATACCCACCTACTGTCTGGTGTCTGTCTACCGTAACCAAACTTAAATGACGGTTTTGTTTAAATATAACAGAAAAATAACATTTCTCGGCACACCTTGAGCCTTTCTGAGACTCTACTGACCTTTCCTGAGGATATTGCTGCATTCGGTGCTTTGATAATGGTGATGGAGTAAAATGTCTGTTAGACTAAAATCTTTTCAACTGGGTTGACAGATACTGACTTTGAGGGTATTATGACATTGCGTTCATACTCATGTGTTTTGGAAATATTCTCTCTTGAAAATGAACATATAAACCCAGTCAAATTCATGAAAAAGTATTTAAAACAAAAATAGCCCAATAAAAAACATCCACACCTGCTGTGCTACTACTTTAGCCCCGGATGGGACAACAGCGGGTTCAATCCGCCCTCTGATGTCACCGCAGACGAAGCCCTGTGTGCGACCACACATGTCAGACAATAGAATCCAGTGTGTGTCTCTGAGGGGACCCGGTGGCACGGAGGACAGACTGTCCCCTGTGTTCCCCCGCTGACACTGGGCCCCTTACGCCTCTGCTCCCTGGCTGTCAACGCTGGCCCTGTCTGAGCCACGCAGTCACACACGAGAGTGGGCAGAGAAGTGTCTCTCTGGCCGCCTGACTCACACTCTGTCTCACGCGCACAAACACACGTGCACACGGACGCTCCCGAGAGCCTCTGGGATTTAACGTACACACCCAGGCCAGAGAATGGTTTTAGTTGGTTGCGAATGCAGGCCCTTCCACTGTAACCTATGATTATGGGGGCAGTAATGCCCGTCAGAGTTGCCATGAGCTTCTGAAAATAGACACCGCCAGCCACACGGTCTGCGCTGCTACTTTTAGAGAGAAGCGATTTCTGCCGACAGGGAACGGCGACAAAATTCACCTCTAACTCGATGAAACTAATAAAAAAAAAAACGAGTGTTGTTTCATAAAGGATTAAATAGAAATAATCCAGTTACAATCACCACGGTGCTGTAAACACAGCGGACAGTTTACTTACGTCACGGACAGGCAGATCTTACCATTACTCGACTCTTACGGGGTCCAGGCGACTGCTAGGGTCCATGAGTTTGTCTGAAGTGTATTTATCCGTAGAGCGGTGTCCACATTATTGTTTATGTCTTGCTCCTAGCCTTCTTCATTCACCCACTGAATTCCTGTGCTATTTCCCTCCTCCCAACCCCTTCTCCTCCCTGAGAGCAGAGTGAAAGAGGGGGAACCCGGCATCGGCACTGCCCTCCAAAATGTGCCATTACATCTCACTAAAGTACATGTTATTTTTTTAATGACACTCTTTTCCTTTTTTTTAGCAGATCAACCCAGACGAGTGAAGAAAATTAACTCTATGTTGGTGTCAGCGTTCAGACCCTTCGTAAAGAGGCCCTGAGGATCTCCACTGTTTGAAAGATCAGCTGGACCGTACCAGATGCTCAGAGGAGGAGGCCGGAGTCCAAACCCCTTGAATTCCTTCAATCTCCATAGCTTTGTCTATCGGTAAAGCAGGTGTTAAGAGTGGGATCCAGGGAGGAAATACAATGTGGCGTAGGAAGATCTAGATGTAGGAGACCTCGTGTCTTCTGTCTCCAGGACTCTTTACCACTGGTGTAGCAAACTTCCGAGCATGTATATCCACTTTGGAAACCAAAATGAATAACAGTTTCTGATAATATGACTAAGCACAGGGGATTATTGAGTGTCAACTTTACTTGATACATCAATGAGGACCGGATGGAAGAAAACATTGCTCCACAGGAAGTAAGCAAACGCAAGCAAACCATCTCTTCAGGCGACCCACAGGAGCAATTTGGCAGACACAGACACACAGAGAGAGAGAGAGAGAGAGAGAGAGAGAGTGGGAGAAAGACTCCACAATGGATCTCTCAAGGTTTTTTCCCATGGTCTGAAGCCAATGAGGAGATGGAGGAAATGAAGCAGATGACGCGTCACGAAGGAAAATAAAAACAAACAAACAGAGGCAGCTAAGGAACCAGCTGGACCTCGGGTTGGTGTTCGGAGTCAGTGGCCCTCAGTGATGATGTGGAAGGTACAGTTGAGTTGAGGGGGTGAAACGTTTCTTTTTAAATAATGCTTTCTAATAGAGATTACATAATAAGTAAGATTATAGTAGATTACACTCTCCTGTACAGCAAATGATAGGACAAATATCTACTCCCCAAAGGTGTGTAATTAATGAAATTGACAATTATTCTGTTCATATCATATTTTATAAAATTGAAGAACAAGTATTAAGATGACTTTAGAATAAGGATGTTGCTTTTTCCCAACCCACAACTTTGATTTATAAGATTACGTATAGATTTAAAGAGATGTATTTTGACAGATTTGTAGGTGTTGTAGGCCAGTGTTTCTCAACTGGTGGGTCCCGACCCACTAGTGGGTCGCGGACCCGTTTGTAGTGGGTCGCAGGCCATTGCATGGAAAAAAGGTGGGTCCCGGAGCCAGACAAGTTGAGAACCACTGTTGTAGGCCACATTGGTTTGGACTGTTAAAAAAATGCCTAAATCAACCAAAATTATCCGAAAGGGCCAATAATACATACATAATACGTCTGCCACTCAGTCCATGAAGCTGTAGTGTGTTGAAGTCTAATGGAAAAGAGCGTTCACCTTCCCTCACGCATTAATTCAAGTAACAGGGACGTTTTAGCCCTGAAACCAGGCAGCGCTTCCTTTCAGCAGGACAGAAACCCGGCTTCTTCTGCTAAGATTGGCAAGCCGACACAACCTGGAACTGAAGTCTACCATTTGAGGGGAGGAGCTTGTTGTGTCTTTGTAGGAATGCTGGAAGTGAGACTCACCGTGTGATAAAAGGCCGATGGGTTAAATAGATTAAACACCTACAGTAAAGAACCAGATACAGTAGCAGGACAACGCTGGTTGATTTTTTTGTCAAATAAAAAATAAAATCATGAAATGCAACGCGTCCACATGAATGCCCACATTCATATACATTCACCACAAAGGACAGGAAGTACTGACTCACATCTTGTGCCAAATCCCAAAATGATTATGCACAACCTCAGACAACGACCTGAAGGGACTGATATTCCCCAAATCGGTCTTTGGAGTCGTCTATCAAGCTGATTTGCTATTTTCAACTGTCCACTTTTTTCAGAATTTATCTGCACGCCAAATAAATGCACATATGCATAGTAAAGAGCGCAACAAAAGAAATGTTATCAGAAAGTACACCTTACAGTGTATCCCATGTAACCCAGGTTTTTGGCACTTTAAAGTTAAAAGTCTACTCACTCAGGCAAAGTTGCACATCACACTTGGAGGGGAAATACTTCACCAGCCTGTAATTCCAACGGAGTACGTTACTGGGTGCATGAGCCGCACAGGCAGCAGGATCACACACGCACACAAAAACTGTCCTATTATTTGTGAAACCAGATGACTTCCACCTGCCCTGACTGCTCTGGTGTGGTACAAAAGATAGCAAAGTATGTAAACTCCGTCATGCACAGTACAACGAGTGAGAGATAACTGGGTCACATTAGGCTGAAAACCCACAGAGTGAACTTCCACAATAGCCCCATTATCTCTTACTTTCTCCCACTTACTGCGTCTCTCATTGCAACACACACACATACACACACACACAGAAGCCAAAATGTTCTCATTACCAGGCGGGGTTGGGAACATCTTCTTGTCTGTTGGCTGATTCCGTCAAAGATTAAAAGCATTTCCCGACTTTCCATGAGAAAAAGTCTCTCTTGGAGGATTCAAATATGCCATCAGTGCATCCCTGCTACTGCGACAGTGTTAAAGGGAAACGTTCAGTGCTTCCACATACATCTTTCCACTGGGTCCACCCCTCTTTCCGGCCCTTTTTCTCCCCCCACTTATCATTCCATTTCCCAGTTCATTTCACTTTAACCTTGCTGTGGGATTCCCACAGACGTGATCTCTATGATCTTAGATAATCAGATGTAAAGAATACCAAGGGAAAACTTTCCCTTCAATATCCCACATCTGGCTTTTTTTTATTGTTCCATTTGTCATCCCACCAAGTTGTAATTAACAAAGCATGGTTTAAGTGTCCATGAGAAAGGGGAATTTATCAGACGTGCTTTCTCTCCATCAACAGTTTGTAACTTTAAAAGCATAATATTACAACCACAGTAAAATACAAAAAAACCTGAGTATGAATGTTTTGGCTTTGCTTTGTCAGAAACAGCTGAGAAGAGCTGGTTTATTTAGAGTCTTTGAACGAGCGCCAATCAGGAAATTATAGTAGTCACAGACATTGAAGTTTTTCCTCTCAGGCTGGAATTTTTAGCTCAGCTGCTGGTGTTGTACACGTTGACAAGTCCCAAGTAATTGGTTCTGCTTGTCCTGGGTTCAGTTCAACCTTGTTGCGTCAAACTGTTTTTGCCACTAATAAAACGGTGGAAGCAGACAGAAATATGGGCCGGCTCTTCAACTGTGGAAAGGTTACAAGGGCACATGACAAAGACGAAATTAGAAAAACAAATAATTTGGTAAATATTTTACTATTTCAATGTCACCGGTGACAACTCTAAGTCTTTCGTTCCTACCAGGGACGTTTCCATTATCTGATTATTATAGTGAGGCCGTTCGTGTGTACAATAACTGTTGGAACCTTTTGTGCAGTGAGCTGTCTTCAATTGTTTTTAAATGGAAACACAGTTTACACATACTCCGGACTTTCAAGCATGAAACAATTGACCCCCTGGTGTCAAAGTCGGTGAAGTGCACACTCGCACCATCATGATCACCACAATTGTTCTGACTAGTTGTGTCCGATTAACTGCACAAGTCTTGGATATATTTGTAGTACGATGAGTGAGTTGTGTATGTCTGGCAAAGTGTCAGAAGTCATATCTTTCATATGTACAACCCAGAGTTCGTTGTTGACGTGAAACATTAAGGTTTTTTATAATTAGACTAGATTCGTTACCCTAAATCTCTACAAATGCAAACTCTTCATGTGGTACAGTATGAGATCTAGTTGTCAGTTATGTTAAAAAAATACACTACTCAGTTTGCTTGCTTCATGTAAATAATAAGCAATTTATGACCTAATTCACAATCTAGTGATCCGGATGGTTAAAATGTAGAGTGCATTTTTTTAAATGAATTCACAATGGTATGATTACCTGCTGCTCTACAGCCACACGTACTTGATCAATGTCACCGTGCTTCTCCATTTGATGTAAAGCAGCTGCAGTTGTTTGTTTCTTCGTGTGTAACAAGGAAACACCTGGAGCTCGGTCAGGAAGAGCCGTTACAAAGTAAGCTTTAACCACACTGAAGCACAACATTTACCTGAAGACAACCGATTTAACAATTCCAAAGGGCTTCAAACGAACGTGTCCTACATCTAAAATGAGGTAAAACCTCATACATGTTTGTAGGTACCGGTACTTAAATGTAATGTAGATAAATATGCTGCAATGAATGAGACATTCTTGAAAACAATACCATTGCTAAAACAATTGTTATTTCATCATTATGGTCCTTCAGAAGACTTGTCTGGTGCCCGGTTAGCTTGAGATGATTTCACGCACTATTGGACCGCAGCCTCCATGAGACGGTCGCACAAGCAAGAATCAGATGTATCCTGTGAGAGGGGAGACAGGATATACTCATACTAAGCTACTAAGAAGTTTAAACAATCATGTAGATCAATCTGCATGTTCTGCAGCGTACTTTTAGCAGTACTGGAGATGCGTTTCTGTGCCTCCTGCACGCTTACATTACCCATTTATTCAAAAGTTACACGATCTACGAGCCTCTGGTCTTCCTATTGAAACAGGATGCTTCCTGCAATATGTTGTAGGCGAAGAGGTTAAATTGTTTTACCGGTTTGTGACCAACAAAACTTTCCCAAAGATTAGCATGTAGCTACAGTTAGCCTAGTGGATCAACAAATGGTGAGGAACACGTTTACATAACAAGCGGTTTATTGAATAAAAGTATTGCGAAAATGAATGAAGAGGGGGATCTTTGCTCTTTCAATCACGATTGGGTGGCCCTTAAAAGGGCCTTTGGGTTGATAGTTATTAGCCGGCAAGCTAATACTCTTGCGACTGGGAGGAGGCCTTCTTTCCCGCCTTGCCGGAGGTCGGAGCGGCCTGGCCGGTCTTCTTCGGCAGCAGCACGGCCTGGATGTTGGGCAGGACGCCGCCCTGTGCGATGGTCACACCACCGAGCAGTTTGTTCAGCTCCTCGTCGTTGCGTACCGCCAGCTGAAGGTGACGAGGGATGATGCGGGTCTTCTTGTTGTCTCTCGCGGCGTTTCCAGCCAACTCCAGGATCTCGGCGGTGAGATACTCCAGCACCGCTGCCAGGTATACCGGAGCTCCGGCACCGACGCGCTGGGCGTAATTACCCTTTCTCAAGTGCCTGTGGACGCGGCCCACGGGGAACTGCAGACCGGCGCGGGAGCTGCGAGTCTTGGCCTTAGCGCGGGTCTTTCCTCCGGTCTTTCCTCTTCCAGACATGTTCTGTTATTGTTGAGTGCTTCTTCTTCTGCAAATAGATGAAACCGTATGAACAGTAGAAAAGCTGGTAGCACAACCTACATATAAGCCCCGAGATTGGTCCCTCCCTGAGACGCGATTGGCTGTTGGAGTGAAACAAGTCAAAACTCATTGGCTTTGTTGAAACGACGCCCACAAGGTCTCAACAAAGCCAATTATTCTTCACTATTTCACAGGAAGTCTAAGGCTATTGGTGTATATTTTTTGGTGGGCGGGAATTAAACACCAATCGGTTAACTTCCCTCCTGCTTCAAGTTTTTGGGCGCCTTTCTATCATGCAGTACAAGTAAAGTGAATCTACAAATTAAATCAGAAGCATGGGTTATGTTTATGTGTGATTCTCATAATACATGGTGTATCTCCTGAGTACAGCTGACGTGTGCGAGTAAGGAAATGTAATGTTAGCTCATTATACCTTATACCTTAGCTCAGTTACCTAAGTAACCTACCCAGGCAAAGTGTGTTAGGATAGAACACGTATCCTACCTCCTAAAAAAATAAGAATGCCACAAGTAATCTAGGGATGCTCCAAAAATAATTTATTTGCAAAAAATTAAACATTTCGAATGTGACAACAGAAATTGTACATTTCTTAAATTTTGCACATCTGTGATCTGTTTTAATTGCTATTCTATTACTAAAAATAATCCTGGAAGCATTAGCAAAATCAAATAATTTATTATTTTAAGGTCCCATATTCAACGAATTCTGTTACAGTATTTGAGATTCTGTCAAAAGCACAAATTGACAAAATTGTATGTACATTTTTAGATACTGGTTCTGTTTGCTTTTGGTACAGGTTTCCTCATATCTTAAGTTGCTTGTTGCAGTTTAATTTCCAGCCCTGAGTATGTCAACTCCACTCAGCACCTTTTCGTAAACTTTGACAATAGTTGCTCACAGTGACAGCAGAGTATCTCTGAAACCTTGCCGGAGACTTCAAAGTTACATTTTCACAATTTAAACCACATAGCTGTTGTAATATCATCACTCACGTGAGACCTGCATTTATTCTAAAAGAAATTCCGTATTATATACAATCTATGAGAAACGCATTATGATAATGCTCCTGGATTCAGAATAGGTTTTGCTATATTATGTATGATTATCATTGTCAGCATTTCCTGCAAACGAATTTGGCTGCTACCAATGTGAGGCATTTTGTACAATATAATATAGTCTGGCTGCACAAAAATGATAGTTATTGCAATATTTAAGTCCCAATGAGCAGCAACTGAAGTGTCCATAATGTGTGGACATATGATAAACTTAATTGTTTTCTTATTGACTGAAAAACTCAAAACGTATTGCCTGGCTTGAAGAGCCCATGAGAGATTCTAGCTGGTTGTAGTTTCAAAGGTGAACTGAAATGCATTATGATATTCCACAGAAAGTACCTTTATAAAATAGTACAATATATTAACTTGTTTCCTTCTTATATAAGATACAACATTAAATAACATTCTAAAACCAATACATCAGCAATAATGAATGGACTGCAATATTTAGACTGATTTGTCAGCGTGCTTAACTATGTGTTTATAATGACATTTTCATGAAAAACGAACAGCAATGTCCCTATTTTACTGTGTAATGCAACTACGATGACTTTTTTTTTGCAAGGTAAATTAAATAGCACTTGTTTGATGAGACCAACACAATAATAAGTTACTGTTCTACAACTGAAGAATTTTTCATGTGCCGTTACAAAAACAGCCCCAAGTGTAACCGAGTTTCTTACTGGCATCTGTTGTCGTTTTAACCATCGGTCACAATCAAACACTCCCACTATAGATTGTGTTCAAACAGGGCACAAGACATTTCATTGTGATTATTATCTCTTCCTTGAGCAGCAGCTTCATCTGTTGTTGAAGCAATACATTTCACATTTCAACTTCTTCGATGTGATGGAACATGACTTCTCTCTTGAAGGTGCAATGATCTTTATCCAGAGTAAAAGGTATCCTCTTTTCAAAATGTACTGGTGGAAATCCACCTGCGGTGTTAGGGACCCCCTCCATCGCCCTAACAATGATAATTAGTTATCCAACGAGCTCACTCCTCCGTTGGTGGCTTTGCTTTTTGATTTGCCCGATGAGCGGAAAGAGAAGCGTTTGATGAGACGCCGGGAGAAGCTGCCAGACTTTTTACGGCTGATGTTGGCGGCAGCAGCAAAGTTATTGCCCATGTCGGAGATGTCCTCATGCGACTGGCTGAGGCAGGACTCCTTCTCTCGATGTCTTCTGCGGAACAACAGCTTCGTCCCACTCTGTAGGAAGCCCACTAGAGCAAGCACAGGGAATACGTCACTGTATATAAATACTGTGTTGGGGCGCTGTTGAAAAACACTGACCAATCACTCAGTTACTTCTTTTTTTTGAGAATGACATCACAGATTCTATGAGTCAGCTCTTTCATCTAGTCAATTTTGAAATGGAATTTTCCATTTAAAGCCTCTTTGCTCTGGTTGGATGGATGCTGCAGCATGGCCTCCAGAGGGCAGGAGAGTCTCTCACGTCATATGGCACGAATATCAGAGAATGCATTATGCTCAATTTAAGTTTTCATGTTTCATGCTCCATGCTCCATGTAAGGCTATAAAAGATTTGTGGCATGTGAAATAAAATAAACTGTTCTCGAGGGTCAGAAAATTAAAAATGCATTTGACATGGACAGAAGTTTAACAATTAAAAGACAACAACATTTGAATGGCTAAATATGAATAGACAAACCACAACAGATTACTGACTGATGTTAGTGGAAACCCAACCCCTGGAACCATGTGTCACCTTTATGGTCCTTGAGGCTGCGAGTCTCCAAGCCGCCAGTAGAACCAGTATCCGATTCCACATCGTCCACGGAGGGACGCTCCGACACGTCCGAGGGTGTGGTGTCATCTGGTTCCTGGCGATGCCCCGTCCCGCAGTGGTTTCCCTGCATGGCTGCGTCCATTGCTGCAGCGTAGCCGCTCGATAACGCACAGTCGTCTTCTGAGAGTGGAACCTGCGGAGTCCAAAAATTGATTAATTAAGGTGTTATAAGAATAATGGCAGAGATAACTCTATTTCTCCTTTAATGTGGAACAATGGGGGGCTTTGGATTCAAATTAGAACCAACCCATTTGGCACAGCTTCTTGTTATTATATTTGATATATGGACAGATATAGTGGAGTACTGTTAGCAGGGAATGAAGTTGCTCTCCCACTACGTCTGATGTAATCCCAGCTTCTCTCTGCTTTGGTTTCAAAGGCGGGCCGTCCCGTGCATTTTGGTCTTTCTGCTACGTTTCCCAAAGCTCATGCAGGACTCCCACTCATTCCTAGAGATCATTTATTAAGACTTTTTTTGAACATTGCAGGGATGACCGAGCTGGTATGAGCTGGTAGACCGCACCTCTTTTAAATCAAAAGAGGTGCGGTTCTTCGGCTGAAACTTATATGTGAAACCATTAGTTGCTTGTAAATCATATATATTAAACAATATAATAATAAAAAAAGGCCCACAGTTATGTGTCAGAAGTGCCTAATATTTACATATGAAGGATAATGGAGCTTACCTTTCAGCCACAAAATCGGCATGTGCTGCCATGTATAGTGACTGGAATTTAGCGTTCTTAGCGTTTCCTCATCATAACAGCCTATTCAAAACTATGTTGTCTATAAACAAGTTGCTTGTTATTATGATCCCGATCATAACTTATATATAATAGCCTAGCAGTTCAATTGAAGGAAAATAGAATATTTAAATCATTTCTGATTTTTTCCATCATTTCGACTGTGTTTAACATAAGTGAAAGTTTGGGCAACTGTTCTTCCGGTTCTCCAGGACCTCAGGACCCTGTGCTCAGCTCAGTTACAGCTTACAACGCCATCCTAAACCACTCAGGTAAACACTGGTACTGATGCTGATGTTTGCACTTTTAGCCTCTATAACTTTTAGCAACGCACGCTGGGAGCACCGTTATCTCTTACAACATGTTGATATCTGCTTAAGGCAAAGAATATGATCGAAATTCCGATAATGAGCAACCAGGTATTGTAGACTTTGTCTTTGTAGACTCTTGTACTTGCGGGGAGTTTTGCACCGGTTTTCATTTCCAAGAAGACGTGGGCAGGTAACCGACCTTTGTGACGCCCGAGATGATCAGGGTGCTCCTCTTTGTTGGCGTCTTGCGTGCTGCTTTGGAGGCGGACTCTGTCAGCTGGCGAATGGCTGTCTCTGCAACAGGATCCAGGCCGTTAGAGAGGCGGCTGCTCACTGAGCAACAGAGACAAGTGTGTAAATTAGCAATGAGCTTTACTAGTCAATTGCCATATATGAAAAGGTTCACATCATTGAATACATTTTTGAGGTATAGCAAGTCAATAAAAAAAAAAGGTATCCTGATTCCTGATTCTTTCAGAAATGTATCCCAAAACTCACCATTGCATTGTATCCAATAAGGGAAATCATTTTCAGTATGTAGTTGGATCTGTCAAACATCTGTTGGGTTCATCAAGCTTCTTTGCTCTTATCTTTAGATAAGCAATAGTTTCTGTTTAAACCGGTTGTAAAACCAAATTAGTTATGTTTTTTTCCTACATATAGAGTGGAGGATGTCAACAGAAAACGGCATTCCTCTCATCTTGTGTTACGTCGCAACTCACTGTTCATCCCACCTTCACATTTGTCATGTAAAACGACATCGGGCATACAGTCTGAAACTCACTGCTGAGGTTGGGGCTTGTGCTGCATCTGCCATCTGACAGGATTGTGGCTTTCTTCTCAGTCACCTCCACTTTAGACGGCGAACGCAGAGGAGAATCACCTGAAAGGCATCACAGATATTTTGTGGGTTAGGGTTAGGGTTAGCCCTGTTATTATCATCACAGAACTCTTTCATATCTCCTTGTACACCTAATATGACACAATGTGGTACTTTACGGTGTGCATCTACCTGGGCTGCTGTCCAGTTTCAGTCGAGACTGGACAGTCGTGACAGTGGTGACGATGGTTCCGTCTGGCATGACAGTCCGGTCCACGTCGACCTTCTTGGAGGGGGTGGGTGAGGAACGAAGTGGAAAAGCATTGTGGGCACTGCGGGGCGCCTCGATTTCCACATAATGCAGCTGAAGGATTAAGGACAATCTTCATTTAGTTGATAGTGTGAAGTGAACAACGACCAGTGCATTTAAACTGACATCTTAAAATGGGTCGCAGAAGAGGTACGGGGAAGCAGGGTGTGTACTAATACGAAATGTTAGCCTGCAGAGATGAAGCAGGTGTTTATGTTGTCTTTAAAGAAATATGTAGATGGATGCAAGAAGTGAAAAAAAAAGATCCGAGACAGCAATCATATGCACAACAATGGACTATACATCAGCTGCTACTTCCTCTCCATTTGTGGGGAATCTCTGGTTCATTCCAGCTTGCTGGACGTTCGATTATCACGTGTGATGTAACTGTACACTTCAAAGCATGAGAAGGGCTTTGAAAGAGCTTGCCACCGTTTTCACAACAATGAGACGCATCCTGTTCCTCACCTCTGCGTTGACGGTAGCGATGGGCGCCAGGCCGCGGTCAGGACTTATCGACAGCGTATGTTGTCCAGTGGGCACTTTGCAGCGGAGGTCCAAGGCGATGCAGGCATGGCCGGGCAGGAATCCTATGCACATTCACAACAACAACAATCGTAAGAAAAAGCAATGTAAAAAAAAAGCTGTAATGGGAACACCTCCTTGCGTTGTCTACATCCTAAAGGCCCCGAACCATTACAGTGAACCTGCCAACAGTGCATTTTAGGCATGAAGATTTAGCTGAGGCAGTCTTAACATTCCTGCTGATCAGGTTTCTGAGGCGCAGCCAACTCTCAAGTGCTGTCGAGCAATGCCTTACGTTCCTTTTCGCCATTCCGCTCCAGCAGTCTTACTCTCATCTCTTTGGTCACATGACCCAACTCCCTTCAATACAAAGGAAACGACTGTGTTAGAATACAGGTAAAGCCCCACAATGCAGACAGCGGGTCTCCTTCCTCCAGCACTTTTCTTAAAAACTTCAAATCTTAAATAATGCCTACATAACAGGCAAAGAAAAGTTATGAAATGTTTTAACAAAACAACTGTCTTCCAATTCCAAATCTTTCTAAATCCTTATTGATGAATGTTATGAGACATCACCCACTTCAAATCAGCAAAAAGAACAGAGAAATAAAACAGCCAAAACAGTAATCCCCCATGAGACAAAACCAAGACTGTTCTAGCTGATTTAGAGAATCAATTTTCAGGGCCCTTAATGTCGGCCTGAGTGTAGAACACCATGAGCAACAGACTGCGGATGGAATTCATGGCTGTCATCTTACAGAGTGATTTCTTCGCTCCATTCCAGCGGGACGTTGGGGTTGCTGGGCACAGGCAGGAAGGATGTCGACCGCTCTGTGGAGGGTTGGTCCAGGCTGAGGACACAGCACAGCTCCCCTGATCTAGACCAGTGATCTGCAAGAAGGAAGCCAGACAGTCAGACCTCGGCTCTCTGCAGGAAGCCGGGCGGAAACGATCTGATGATCGGGCCCGAGGACGCATGTCTGACCTTTATTTAAGGTCGCCCTGAGCTGCCGCAGCATTAGTCGTTTCACCAAGACATTCGGGTTTAATCTCACTGATAAATGGTCCATGGCAGCCTGGGAGTGTGAAGAAAAACGGTGCAGAGTAAAGATTCCATCATTCTTTATCCAGTTGTAGATCCTTATCCAGTTGTTATTTTCTCTTATTTCTGCTCAGGTAGCACAAAGTGTGTTTTTTCTCACCGGAGAGCTGGATGCGCATGTCTTGAGGTTCAGGACCATGGCCGGCTGGGTGCTGAACAGAGTATCCTCTATCAGTCCCTTAATCATGTCCACGTCTGCACCCACCTTAGATCCCTGAGATGAAAAAAGAAGCAATGGATGATGATAAACCACGGGGGTTCAACAATATCAACTATGAACAAAACTGGGGCTTTTAAAACATTTTTACGCCTAATATTATCTTATATTGTAATTTCTTACTCTGCTGCTGTTGTTGTTGTTAAATGGTGTGCTTGTTAATCTAAGAACAGCCTCTTGAATTTGTGCAACCTAGATTGCAAAGTGTAAACAGGCTGAGAAACGAGACCTCCGCTGACTACATGAAACGGACATATCATATTAGTGGTATCAGTATCCCATATTCTCACTTGTCTCTGTAGCTTGCATGGAGATGCACTCAGAGCAAAGGATGGCTGCTTGGAAAGAGTCCAGGACATCAGAAGACCCTCGTCCTCCACCTCCTCCAGACACACCACCACCTGACGGAGACAATAGCAGGTTCATCTGCATTCATTTAGACTCAGACTAGATTGGATCTAAGTCAAAGTATAGTAAATATAGTGTATTATTTTTTCATTCATAAAAAATCACCACACTATTTTTTTAATGATGAACAGGTAACATTTGTGAGCAGGAAAAACAAGCAGAAAACATTCCACAGTGGAATAATCACTTCCAACCTGAATATAGTCAGGGGAAAATTGTGTACATTACAAAGATCCGTGTAGTGCGCTTTTGTACCTTAGCCACCATCGGTGTGATAGTGATCTGATAGGTCTCCATGGAAATGGCAGCTGGCGACTGCTGAGTGACTGTCACAGGAAACGTCACTGTGTCCACCCGACAGTTACAGTGCAAAACCTGGAAAGCAACAAGAGGCAGTGAGAGGGAAATACAGAAATTGCAGAAGAAATTGGCTAAACTGGCCAATAAAGTCATTCACAGCGACTCAGATCAGATTACGTACCATACGATTAGCCGATTGGTCAGTGCAGGTCACACTATCTATTGCAGAAGCAGCAGTTAACTGGAGACTGCTGTCAAAGGTGATCTGGATGGAGCTCTTGGAGGGACAGAGGAAGAGAAAGACTGTCCTAAGTATTACATAAGTGAAAGAAGGATGACACTCTGGGTTGACAGAAAAGACTGTGCTGCAGTGATGAAGCCTTTAAAGCTGCTGGTAAGCCGTTATTCACCATGCATCCGCATTTCAATCAGAGTGATTCTATTCACATGTGGTACTGATCAACTCATCCACTTGCTAATCCCAAATTGTTTCCGTTTCCCTGCCGCTGCAACCACACGAGCTTCGCGGGAACATTGGCAGATGAGTCAAAATTACTAATGTGCGATCATTTTCTTGTGCCAATGGTCCAGGGTATGTGACGCTGATCGTTGAGTCTCATCTTAAAAATGTACACAAATAAACAGACTCTTGTTAGGTGCTATATGGCAACAAATATGAGGCTATTGTGTACTATGCACAGTAAAGAACTGTGGTTTGAGTCCAGGATTTTTGCACTCAGATGAACACTGCCTGAAGAAAACTGGCAAAAAAAACCCCCCAGCAACATATGTTTGACTAAAGGGTGGCATGTAGTATGTTCTTGTTACTACAAGCGTCTGTCGTAATGCTTAAGTTGTGGATTACACCCTATTGATCCGGCTGCCTTAGCCCCACAACAGCATCCATTATGAAGACTGCATCAGTCAATGCTTAGTCATGCTTACAGAGAGACAGCTTTTGCTGTTGGACTTGGTAAAACGTGTGTGTGTGTGTGTGTGTGTGTGTGTGTGTGCCAGAGGATCTGTTTCAATAGTGGCTCAAGAGATGCAAGCGAGAGAAAACAAATCCCCTATTGTCAAGACATATGTTTCTCTAGGTCCCCGTCCAATCTCTATCAAACACAGCAGTGGAGGCGGGGCAGAGGTTGGAGGATGATATAACAAAGTTTGTGGTGTGTGTGTGTGTGTGTGTGTGTGTTTCAGCAAGAAGGGCAGTGAGCCAAACGTGGCGCTGCAAGCTTACGTAGGTTCCCTGGACTTACGCTGCAGCCACATGACTACAGCGTACAACCGGCTGTGTTTACTCGGGTCGGCTGCAGCTTCTAAAACTGCTCAGTCACCCAAACGTTGATTACAAGTGCACAACCGATTAATCACAAGATTCTGACTGTGTGTCACTGCGGTCCAAACCCTACGGACATCTCTGCAGTGAGGCAAATTCAATTCAGTACAATGTTGTAAGCACATACTCCTAAATGTCAGTATTTATTTCGGGACACTTACATTCTGCAGACATGAGCCGCTAAATACTGGGACATTTTTAATTGGTTTCCTGCATTTTGCCTCGATTGGTAATCTGACAGTTTAGACAAAAACAGGAAATACAAGGGGAAAGCACGGCTATGACAATAGATTATGAACAAATATCTTAATGAATGTGTATATAAATATTTATATATATACACTCTTTAAGCGCAGTGTTTTGCTTTATTTTGTACACATCCCCACTAGGCAAACACACACTCCAGCCCCTATTTTTGCAAAAAAAAAACAAATGATAATTTATGCTGGAAAAAAGTTTTTTTTATGTAAATAATGGCAAAGACAAACAAACAACTTAATACTTTTTTAAATGACTTCAAGACACACAGCAGCACAGGGTCACTATGTTTCAGAATAACTCGTGGCTGAAAGACAATTGCGTCCGTTCACATCTTTTGTGTAAAAATCACTTTCTGGGCTGGGTCTGTAATCCAAGCATCTTATATTTGGGTGTTCACTAAATTGTTTATTAAGAATACATGTTTGAAGGTGAGAATGGAAGCCATCACCAAGTTAAAGGTATATTTTAGAGCCTGAAATTAATTTTAAATTGTACAACTAATTTGGCGGCATTGAATATCTGTCTGGTTTAGGGGTTTATATTCTTTAACAGACATTTCACTAACATATTTGCAGCCATTGCTTTTTTAGGTTGCCATCTGGTGCTCTGTGGTGTTGTGCATCCTCCTGGCAGAGTCTGCAGAGCTAATTGTGTCATGTAAAGGGCAATGCCAGCAGCACAACCTCTGATTTGTCCTTGTGAGATACCGCTGTCCGACTGAGTGTGTGTGTGTGTGTGTGTGTGTGTGTGTGTGTGTGTGTGAGCGTGTGCATGTGGAAAGTATTTCTGGAAAGAGAGCGTTCCTGAGGACATCCACGTTGTCACTTCAAGTTTGTCAGAGTCACCCCCTTGGGTTCAACTGGCTAAACGCCTCAATAAAGCATGTGGGTCAACCAGAAATGCCCCCCGGCTTTTGTTGACCCACATCTTCCTTTCCTGCTTTATTTTCAATACCATGTCTACAAGAGGGTACACAGTATTCGGTGTCTAAATAGCCATTTATTGTCTAACAATTGATGTTTTACCATTGGAAGAAGTCGATGCACTTAGCCTATAGAGACGACGCACTGGTTTGATGACTTTTTTTTACCTATGCTAACAGCTCGGCTTGGGAGAAGCAACGTTAGCATTCTAACATCTAACAACTGTTTCTCTAACTCCAGTATAAATAAATCTTCAAATGTTTTTTGCTTAAAATACAGTGTAGTAAAAGTATAGTGATTAAACAAGACTTCTATTGTAAGCATTTAAATAGCTTTACATTAGAATTGTATCATGAATAAAATAATATTAGAATAATGCGCCTCTCTCTCCTTTAAATGCTTAGTCAAAGGACCCACCTTGTAGTTCAATGCTTGCCACTGATAAATTGTCAAAGAAAAGACAACGTTGTGCTGTTAAAATCGAACTTTCTGGTGAATTGGAACTCAATCAGGGCCTGTAATCGACTGATGTTAGTTTCCTTTGCCAAGTCAATGGAAATGAGCGTTGAGTGGTTAACGCTCCCTGTCGTTATGATGAAATGTACTTGAAAATCCTCACACAGCATTAATCATCTACCGGCAACTGACAGTCAGAGAGGGAAGTAGTGAAGTGTGGCCTCAAGATAATCACCACGCTCTTTATATTTCAAGGGAGCTCCCTTGTCCGCAGATACACTCGTATGCTCCCTTCTGTATGGCTTGGTGTCATCTGACCGCTGCAGATACCCACGCAGTTTACGATTCTGTTATGATCTGCTGGTCTGAAGAGTCCAACCAGTTCAGTCCTTCACGAGATACTCGGGCTTCAGACATCTGAACAGCTTCGTACCAATTCTGCATGCCAAGGCAAGATTATATCCAGATGCTTCCACGGTAATACTTCAGCCGTGAAAGAAGCCACGTAGTGGGGTTACTATCCAAAAAGAGCAGGAGATGTTTTCTTATGTTTCTGAACATTCAGGTGTCTGTAATAACTGTTCAAACCAATGAGTGTTCAATGCAAGCCTATTAACCTTTGAACTCATACAACTAAATCAGAATTATACTCAATCAATACAAGTTTATCTAGTGAGCTGTCAGGAATACATGGACACATTAACGTTTTTGTTGGTTATACTCCTGTCAATATAGTTGTGGGGGGATTCTAGACTAGACGACGTCTTTGTCGTGAGGAGGTGAAACACCAGAAGTTTAACTCCTCGTGTCATATCGGGGACGGGGTCTTCGCTCACGAGGCCACGCCGGCTCTGGGTATCTATCCAACGAGACGCGGCTGTGGTTTGTTTTTTCAATATCAGATTCAAGGTTTTATCCACACCCTCCCAATGTATTTGCATATGGCCCAGACACATTGAGGATAGCAGATTGCTGTGCGCGCAGACACAATGACGAGCAGATATTTCATCGTGACGAGTGGAAGCTATCGGGACGCTTTGGCTCACACTCTGGTGTCACAAACCAAACACCACATGGACAGACAGACACAGGGTGCCTGCCTCTGCCTCCTTCCTCCCCCCCCCCCCCCCCCCCCCGCACTGACGCATTTGCTCAGTCTGGAGAACTATCTTACAGCAAACATGATGTACTTCGTCACCGCCGGGTAGAAAGCCTCGTGTCTACTTGGAACATTTCAAAAGCCTGAAGGTCCTACAGTCATTATAGATTAATCCCATGGAGGAGCATGAAGGTCCTTACGTACAAAAATACCCGTAGCAACCGTCTTTTTTGAAAACACATCCCCTTGAAATGCCATTACTAGGCCTTTCTGGCCTAGTGTTTAGTATATCCCAAACAGAGTAGCTGTTCTATGAGCAACTAGCAACTAAGTTGTGTATTTTCTCAGCTGGAAGACTCATTAGTCTAACTCGCATTTAACACAAGTTCATCGAAGGTTTACTCCTGTGATGTGGAGTTTCTTGGTAACTGAGAGCAAAGAAGGTCACAATGGATCAACTAATTAGGCCGTTGTAAGATAACTCTGTTGGCACGCTCCAATTTATCTTCACGTTTCAAAGGGAAGCAGTTATCGGGTTAAAGGCAGAGTTGAACACTTTTACTCCCAGAGGGTGAGACGGGACAATCAATGTTACTCTTATATGTTGAATGTGAAGCTCGATCCAACAGGCGATTAGCTTCTCTTAGTTTAGCATTAAGACTGGAAAGGGGGGGGGCAGCTTGCCTGGTTACCAACAAATTAGATTTAGTTGAAATCATAATCATGTTTTTCACTATATTTCTAATTTGTAAATAGCCAAATAGCAAATGTACCTCAAATCAGATGTGCAATTATTTTTGTTTTAGTGATTTAGTTTGGAATGATAACACACAATGATTACGTCACGATACACCACTAATGAATGTTGATGAATTAGATTATGGCCCAAACATAATAACTAGTATTCTGATGGAAGGAACAATGTCATAGTACGTTATTTACTCATGTCTGTTGTGTGTTTGTCAGCGGAGTGAAAAAAAAGATAGATTTGAGCAGGTTGAGAGATGATAACAAACAGGGAGCATCTTGCTTAACAAGCAGTGGCCTATTATTTGCATGCTTAGGCGGGAGAGAGTATATTGTTACCAAACCAATATACAAAACTTGCACCATCACTGAACGAGTATTTCTCCAAAGTGTTCCCTTGAACATCTGAGGGAGGCCTATATGAATCTGAATTGAGTGCTGTTTGCTGACGATTGATCTGACCCCTTTTTAACTCCCTGCCAACTCATCTTCCAAACACACAGAATCCCTGAGTGGGGTGAGTTGAGGATCTATCTCTTCTCTCCGTGCTCACAGCAAGCGTCCGACTGTGTGTCAGACTTTGATTCACGCGGATCAAAGAACCATTTGGAAGGAGAAAGACCTTTAGAAACTTGCTATAGCCTCTAACCACACTGAATCCAGAATGTCTATGTGAATCAGTTATCTATTATATAGTTATCATATAATTTAATCAATTAAGATTAGGAGTTGCAGGCAACCGTACTAAGGATGTAGACTCTTCATCCATTTCCCCCGACCGACTATCGGACTATTTTTATGAAGCGTGGGTGTTCCCTCCATGGCTCCGCTGACTGGTCTCTCCTCTCAGCTCCTATGTGCATTGATTCAGAGCTGTTACGCAATGCTCGCCCCCCCATCCTCTCACAGATTAGACACTCCGACACCTCCGCTTGCCTGCCTACACACACTTCCAGCACACGTGGGCACACCACCTGCATAGGCCTGGCTTAACTTTGTACGCCTGCGCCTGATGGAGTGACCTTAGGCATGCTCCTTTACACATCATGTTTATCCAGCCCTCATTTGGAACATCATTTCTGCTTCACCTCCACCTCTTCACACGTTAGAAATGATCAACTTACCCCATGCCTGCAGGCTTGCTCATTCAGAGCTTTGACCCAGGTCCTCTGCCAGTGCTCCCTGAAGGACTTAAAGGAGAACAGAGAGGTCAACAAGCCTTTGACCCCGGCCTCGGGCATGGGTCCTCCATCCCGGCCCGAGCGGAGCTTCAGCAAGAATCCCCACACACCTCCAGCCGGGCTTTGGCGGTGCTGTGTGAGGGGGAGCTGCTGCCGGGGTGGATCTCTCTTGTCTCGCCCTGCCGTCTTCTTGGATCTCCACAGGCGCAGTACGGTCAGCAAGTACTGGAGCAGCCATCCCAGCACAATGAGCAAAGAGGTTAGAAAGAGCCCCACGGAGCACAGCCAGCACAACTCCTGCAGCTCCATCAGCGTCTCCTGGAACCTCTCATGTCACCAGGTGCGGACGGAAATATCAGGACTGTCACTCAAAGCCGATCAGCTGCCTGTGAGTGGCATCAGAAGATTCAAAGGGTTTTAGCAAATTGGAACTGAGGAATAATCCAAAATACACAAAGGATGCGCCGAGATGTGGGCTTTGATCTTTAAAGGAGCTTTTTTTTTTTTTTTTTAAATCACGTTAAAAAAAGGATCACGTGTGTATCTATGGAGCAGAAGCCCATGCACTAAACCTGCGTTAAGGTTACGTGCGTTAGATTAAATGCATCGTGCATTATTAGCGACGCAGCTCCGTTCAGCGGACAGAACTCGGCGAACACGTCGTGGCTCCAGAACAACCCGCCGTTTAACTTACACAGTCCGATCGGGAATCGAAA
Organism: Pungitius pungitius; assembly: GCF_949316345.1. Lineage (NCBI taxonomy): Eukaryota > Metazoa > Chordata > Actinopteri > Perciformes > Gasterosteidae > Pungitius > Pungitius pungitius. The sequence continues at coordinate 9,158,728 of NC_084915.1, read as the reverse complement.
GCAATAAATCGGTGATGTGAAGCTGGTTTCAAAGCGATATGCATCCAAGAACAACCGTGTTTGTCCCATCTCCGAATCATCCGCAGTGTTTGGACTGTTGTCTCTCTGCGGCCATTTATCGAAATCACTATTTGTTCATCACAGATACCAGTGGGTTTCAATTATCCGCCGGCGGTCGTACCCTCATACCTCTGTCATCTCTCTTCCAAGATGATTTGAACAAGAGCAGCAGCGGTCCGCAGGTGGCACTGCAGGAGAGGAACACAGTGGCATAAGGGAAGTGAAAGGCGAACCTTTCAAAGTAAAACCAGACAAAAATTTTGCACCCACAAAAATAAGGCCATTTGGCTATAGTGTTGGGACCCCAGAAAAGTAATCCCACCATCCCCAGATATGTGCAGTGGAATACACATTAACATGAGCGATCATTTAATTGGTATGCTACCTTACACTTACAACCAGTCCAGCTTTAATATTGAAGCTGGTTGCAAGTATATAATCATATATACTGTATATAACATAACTATATATATATAGTTATGTTATATACGGTGTTTTTTTACATGTAAAATACCCTGCTGGTTTTCTTGACAAGAATGAAGACAGAATTAAAAGCATTTTGACAGCGGACAGAAGACGTCACTTCCGTGTCAATACTGCGGTGGCCGGAAGCTGCTAAAATTAAATGTTTGTTTACACGTTGGCCAAGCGAGCGATAACGTAGCGCGGAGACAACGGTCTGAACAACACCACGAATACAGTGCCATTGTGTTTACAAAACATATGGACTAAGTGTATGCATTTCATTTTTTGAAACACTAATGCAACAGCTTGCTTAGTTTTTAATATATTTTATTTTGAATAAATGGGCCGGAAGTTCCACTTCCGTAACTCTCAGGATGTGCTTAAACATACGTGGAGTTCAGACATTTAGGCAGTGAGACGATATTAACAGCAATAACCCGTAATGCAGAATTGTATGGACCTCCATCGTAACTCATGGACTTATTTGTCTTTGACACCAGAAACACGGAGATGTATCACGCTTTAAAGTAGCGATATGACGCGTGTTTACATTACTGAAGACAGCCAAAACGCGCTCATCGATCGCCTGAAGGAAGGCAACGTCTGATTAGCTAGAAACGTGATTTGATTTATTAGAGACGGACCAACCAAAATGCCTGGAAAAATGTCACCAGTACCCGTCCTACCGTTAGTGATCAACTGTTTATTTTCTGTACTGGGCTGTATGGCCACTTTGAAACTCATTCCTGCTTTCAAAGACCATTTCATCTCAGCCAAATTGTTCGGAATAGACCTAAACAAAACCTCCAAAAAGGAAGTGTGAGTAATCGTCTTATCTATCCTATTATATCTCATCCGTGATCATATTAGATGTGTCTGGAAGCTAAATGTGCTCATTCCCTGCAGTAAGTTTTCTCTTCCTGGTCAATCCTTTTCTCAGCCCAGAGTCCCAAGGAGTCATCAGTGGGACAGTCTTCCTCATCATCCTCTTCTGCTTCATCCCGGTGCCTTTCCTCAGCTGCTTTGTAGGTGATCAGTGCATGGGCTTCCCACACGACGAGGTGGGTCAACCAACGCACATGCAGTACACCTGTTTGTTTCTCCCAAATCTGAAACTCAACAATGTTCTCTGTGTTGTTGTCGTCTTCTTTGGGGGGGGGGGGGGGTCAGTTTGTGCAGTTGATCGGTGCACTTCTGGCCATTTGTTGCATGATCTTCCTGGGCTTTGCTGACGACGTGCTGAACCTGCGTTGGAGACACAAGCTCCTGCTTCCCACCATGGCTTCCTTGCCGCTGCTCATGGTGTATTTTACCAACTTTGGCAACACGGTCATCGTGGTGCCGAAGCCCTTCCGGGCCCTGCTTGGACTGCATTTGGACTTGGGTGAGTTGTGATGTTGTTGGCAGCATTGTTCGGGTGGCATCATCCTCCATCTCCCAAGATGTTCCTCATAGGATAAACAATTCCTCTACCATGATCTTTGTTGGGGTACTTATTCAACGGTGAAAAACGTATCTTCCTCAAAAACATGTAGTGGATGTTGTTAGCTCTTAGATTTTCTTCCAATTATTCTGATTAACACACATGTTTTGGGGAAACACATTCACCCATGTCATGTTTAATCTTTCACAGGTATCCTTTACTACGTCTACATGGGAATGCTAGCAGTTTTCTGCACAAATGCCATCAACATCTTAGCTGGCATCAATGGCATTGAGTCTGGTCAAGCCCTGTTTATCTCCGGCTCCATCATCGTCTTCAACCTGCTGGAGCTCAGTGGTGTGAAGCTGTTTCCTCTCTTGTGACCAGCATTACAGACCACATCTTCTACTCTGAAAGTCATGAGTGTATTGGATATGGATAACTTGATTTTACTTTAAAAATCTGCAAACTAGTCCAAGTAGTTTGGAAATATGTGTTGAAGAATTGTATCACAGAGGTGGAAATGAACCACCCTGTTCAGACTGAATGTCAAGCTACATGATTTATAAGTGTGGCTATTTCATCCATACATATTTATAAAATTGTGCTTCTTTCCTGTGCAAATGACTGAACATGTTTCATCCTTACCAGGAGATTACCGTGAGGACCATATTTTCTCGCTCTACTTCATGATACCGTTTTTCTTCACAACATTAGCACTTTTTTACCACAACTGGTAAGTTAAACCTATTGCCTGAGGACATTTTTTTAAAGTTACAGAGGCCTGTATTATATGTCAGTGCCTCTATTTTCCGTCTCAGGTATCCTTCATCCGTGTTTGTTGGAGACACTTTCTGCTACTTTGCCGGGATGACCTTTGCTGTAGTCGGCATCCTGGGACACTTCAGCAAAACAATGCTGCTGTTCTTCCTTCCTCAAGTGGTTAACTTTGTTTACTCCTTGCCTCAACTGTTTCATGTCATCCCCTGTCCCAGACACCGGCTCCCCAGGTAACAACCTTAAAATTATTTTCCTGTCATTTCTGCTAATTATGTACTGATTATGTTGTCCATTCACCCTCTTGACTTTGTCCCATGAAAGGTTGAATCCAGAGACAGGCAAACTGGGGATGAGCTACTCTAAATTCAAAAGAAAGGACCTCTCTAAATTAGGAAACCTCATTATGAAGGTAAAGCTCTAAATTTTCTTTTAATAGGCATTTTATTTCTGATTTATTTGCCAGTGTGAAACGTCAAAATGAAGTGGCCTTGTTTGGTTTGCACTTTATGCACGGCTTACACATTCTACACAGTCCAGTTTATACTTGAAGTGCTCATTAGGGTAACAACCCCCAGTCAATGAAAGCTACTGGGTAGCACTGCAAATGCAGTAAAACAACAACATGGCCAGACTTACAGAGCTCTTTCTAAGTATATTTGAATATCACTTTTCAGATAATCTGAGAGAACTGCAATTTAGTTTCACTAGATTACATTCATTCATGAAAGGCATGTGGACAGCCATTCAGAGGTTTTGTAGAAGGATACTATAACAAGAACTCTTAATAAGTATTGGTATAGCCTGTAAACACACCGTAGAGTGGCAGAAGTACTGTTGTGTTTATTGGGTTATGACAACAATGTTTCAATGATACTCAACAGGTGGCAGAGTTACTAAAGCTGCTCGAGGTGCAAAGAGGCCAAGAGGAAGATGATGATTTTATTGAGTGCAACAACATGACCTTAATAAATCTGGTCCTGAAATTACTCGGTCCCACCCATGAGAGAAACCTCACAGTCATCATGCTCGTCATACAGGTATACCAAGTACCATGGAATAGTGTTGGTCATTGGGATGTAAACAGGTGTTTCCCTGACTGTTCCTTTCTGTGTCTCTCCCAGGTGATGGGCAGTGTAGCTGCCTTTGGGATCCGTTATCATCTGGTGCGTCTCTTCTACGACGTCTAGACAGCACTCTGAGAGAGGACAAACCATTGACTGAGATGATATGATGTTTTATGGGACTCATGGTTCATTTGTCTATTCATAGACTCCATTACCTCACTGTTACTTTTTCTGCATCAGACTCTGCTTGCAGTATACACCTAATGCAAGGTTCAAAGCTATATTTCACTTTGTACAACATTTTCACATGTGTTCAACCATAAAACTGCTAGGGGCTGACACCAATAGCTGTGTGCTTTTCTCCTTCATTTCACTAATGACGAGAAGGAAAAAGTAACTGTCTTAGTGAAATTGTGTGTCCAACCTGAAAGTATATTTTTGTACTTGTTTTTTAAAGGAAAATATAGTAAGTGGGAATGACTTTTTGTTTTCAGGTCAACCAACATTAGTGGCTGATAGCACTAACTTGTTTTGATTTGATAACAAATGTTGGGGGGGGGATGTACGCCATTGATGTAGACATGCTATGAGAAAATCTGAAAAGCCCTTTACTCGATTCTGCTGTTTAAGGAAACAGGCCTTAGGGAACATCTGCCCAAGAAAACTTAATTTATCAAAATGATCAATTAATGCAACATGAGTAATATTAATGAATTAGTCAATATATCATTTGTGGTTACCTTGCACACCTAATGATCATTGTGAAGAAAAGCAATGAAGAGATGAGGCTATAATCAGTTTGAAGACCAAGAATTAGGTGGAAATGAGTGAATAGAGGGGACATTAAAAGTTGTTGACAACGTTACTAAGTTACTAAGGCAGGGGATGGGTGAGAATGACTGAGGATGAATGTTGATACCTTTCTTGGTTCTATAGCTGTATTTTTATGACTGATATTCAATTCCCCCCCACGGCCTCAGTGGACAGTCAGCTCAATGTATCAAAATAAAAGGATTGCTATAAACAATGGCTATGTATGTTTTGCCTTGTGTTAATAAAAAGCTCTGATATATTCATCTGACTTTACAGATGCTAGTCAATCACAACCTAAAAAATGAAGTATCAAGCAGGCTACTTTTTAGTGTTGTTTAACCTCGAACACTGAATGAACAGTCTGTATAACTATATGTATTAATATGCAGATTGTAAATGTAACCGCTGAATAAATGTCACGGTGTAAAACGTATTCCCCGATCCAAATGAGCTAAATGGATTGAACTCATTCACTTCGGGAAATGTGGTAAATTAGTAAAGCGGAACGCTACACCCGGAACTATAGACGTCTGTCTTGTTTACGGGGACACATCTGATCAGCACACAGCCCGCGTTTCTTGCGCTCGACCAAAACAACTGTTTATCTCATGTCATTGCGTTTGAACAGCATATTGTTGCGTTGACGCTCCCATTCAACTGATGATCTAACGCAGTAAATGGTTGCTCGTTTTAAGGTGTGTCTCGACAATGTTTCTAAAGTTCTAGATAACTGGTTAATGTTTCAGGAACAGTTCCTAGTTACTGGTTACAATTACCTCTCAGCACCTGGTGTTAGCTAGTTAGCGCCAGGTTCTGCTCAAACCCGGTTGACGTTCATTGCTTCGGTCTGTGGGTTAAAACACTCTACTTTTACCCTATTTCACGTCCTGCGCTATGCCCCCTAACAAACGGATCCACGACAAAACGCTGAAACTGGTTTGCGAGTGGAGCTCGTGCCAGGAGTCGTTCAGTCAGATGGATCATTTCTGCAATCATGCGGAAGCTCACTTTAATGCTCTGAACGCGGCGCAGGAGGACGAAGAGGAAACGGAAGGTGAGGAGTTTTCGGTGTTATAATCCCAAGTAGCTGCCTGTGGTAGTAGTTCGTGTTTAATAATAGCTGTATACAGACATGTGGGGAAAGGAACCCTTCTTCATTGCCACTTCAGCCACATGGTCATCGTTGTCTTTGTTTTTTGTGTAGGGGTGAGAAACTGTCTCTGGAGAGACTGTGGTTTCTGCTCCGTGGATGGGCCTGAAGAGTTGCGCAGACATCTTTTCTTTCACTGTTACCATTCAAAGCTGAAGCAGTTGGGCCAGCAGGTGCTTAATGGCCAGCCCAAAATTGGTACCTGCTCCATCTGCCAGCAGAACTGCAACCTCATCCCTGATATCCCAGACAATTTCATCTGCCTCTGGGAGGACTGTGAGGTAAGCTTACATATTTACTGATGATTGTGAAGGAACAGTGATCTGTATGGTTCGGCTCATGCAAGTCCACGGTGCATGGAAAGCAAAATGTGTGCCGCATTTCATACAACACCACTAATGGAAACATCTCCTCTTTTTGCACCTCTGTCAAAGCAACCGCCTTATGAAAACCCAGCGTTTTTCTATCGCCATGTGGAGATGCACAGCCTGTGCGTTGACGTACCAGTGGGAGACCATGCGTTCCCGATACGCTGCAGATGGAAAGGTACGGGAATTAACATGGTTTATGTAACGTTTATAGATCAGAAATGATGTCACTGAAGATTACATGTCTCTCTCTACACAGATTGTGAAGCCACCGCTAAAGGACGTCCTAAGCTTCGGGAGCACCTGCGCAGCCACACCCAAGAGAAGGTGGTGGCGTGTCCAGGCTGTGGGGGGATGTACGCCAACAATACCAAGTTCTTTGACCACATTATCCGACAGAGTGCCATGGAAGGTAAAGGTCCTATCACAACTATTACTGGAAATGTAAGAACAGGGTTTACAACTGGTCAAAATTTTACCATCTAATAATTCTTTGTGTGTGTGTGTGTGTGTGTGTGTTAGGTCAGCGGTTCCAGTGTTCCCACTGTTCCAAACGATTTGCAACCGAGCGACTACTAAGAGACCACATGAGAACCCACGGTCAGTGCCTCCTTGATCAGTGTTAAAGGATGACGCTGTTCCTTTTGCACGTTTAAGCCAAATAATGAATAATCCCACGCGGTTATAATATCCTGAAATGTTTCTGTTCAAAGTTGTAGCCTTGCATTCCAGCCATCATATCACAACACAGGGCTTCAGTTAATGCCCGTGTTAGGTGAAACATAGGCACTGACAGATAGGTGGCATCAATGTCAAGTTAAAGAATACATTATTCATCATGATTTACTGGCCTGATGCAAGCATAGATACAAATAAGCCTTACATTTTGTCCATAATTACCATGTGCCATGTCCTGTTCTCAGCCAGTAGCTCACTGATATAATCTCATGACTGGTTCGTCTTTTTCTTGTTTGTACAGTGAGCCACTACAAATGCCCACTGTGCGACATGACTTGTCCTTCACCCTCTTCACTTCGCAACCACATTAAGTTCCGCCACAGCAACGAGAAGCCGTACAGCTGTGATTACTGTGAATATAGGTATCCCTCCTCCTGTTCCCCCACGGCAAAATAACATGGAGTTGTGATACATACACTTGCATTATTGTTTTCCTAATACTCTAAAACTTTATTTTGTGTTTGCAGCTGTAAGAATCTGATAGACCTGCGCAAACACCTGGATACCCACATTAGTGAGCCGGCATTTCACTGTGATGTTCCCAGCTGCGGCTTCACCTCTCGTACTCTCACCACCATGAACATTCACCACAAAAAAGAGCATACGGTGAAGGGGGATAATCCTTTAAATTATTCAATTTACACTCGTATTTGAATGTCGTTTATCGTTCTCAAATGTTATCTTTCCAAATCAGGGTAATTTCGTAGCTCGCTACAAATGTCATGTGTGCGAGCAGTGCTTCACCCGGGGCAACAGCCTGACCGTCCATCTGCACAAAAAGCACCACTTCAAATGGCCCTCTGGACACCCACGGTTCAGGTGAGTGTTGCATTTCCGATAACAAATCAACCCAGTGATGGGGAATTAGAGATGTGTGGCAGCATTGACGGCCACTTGTGCGATTGGTCCAGGTACAAGGAGCACGAGGACGGCTTCTTGCGGCTGCAACTGATTCGCTACGAAAGTGTGGAACTGACAGAGCAGCTGATGAGGGAAAGACAAAGTAGTCAAGCGGAGGAGGAGGATGGCGGTGGTCAGATTGAGGGACAATGCCCGGGGGCAACTCCCTCAGAGTTGCAGGTAGAACTGAGAGGGGTGCTGCTGGAGGAGCAGAGGACCGAGGAGCCCAGCGGCAGCGCCGAGGAGGGCAGTCAGGTGACGTTGTACGTTCTCACTGGAGGTTCATCACAAGAAGGGGACGACTAGGACTCTGCTCAGCAGCATGGCATCCTCAACTGAGCTGTGCCGTTCCTCTGAGCCTTTTTCATGGGGGTTTACTTTTGGTATGATATTGTGTGCAAATTTGTTTTTCCAGTTATTATTATTATTTTTGAGGTATCTTATTCTGTAACGTATGTTGACAGTTGGATACTAATGGTGCACTGCCTGGTGAGTTGCTGGCAACTTTTACATGGAAATGCTGTGCCAGATATTCAGAAATAAATCTGCCTCGCCGTCTCTATGTGTATTTTTTTATACTTCATTTAGATCAATGAATAAAGTTGTGTGCTCAAAATCACCTTGGAAATATATATTTTTTTATCTTATACGTTTGAAATTTTGCTCAGAAAGGAAATTAATAAGAGGAATATGCATAATTTTGATTTGAATCACATGGTTTACTGAAATTCATTATAGCGCCCTCTGCTGAGTAACCGCTCTACTGCATTTTAATACTAGATCGGGCTGTGCTCCACTAGAAATGATGTCATTCAAAATGTAGTCAAACGGTTGGGTTATGAGGTCACCGATTGGGGCTCTAGAAATAGTCACTCTTTAACTGGATAAACTATTTGAAGGTATATTTATATGCTCTTCTTTTTGATTAAATAATATAGTAAATGGGCACGTTTATTTTATATATTTAGGCTTATATTTGTATTCTCCTTCAAGGTAAGTACTTATAACATCAGTTCTATATCCAAAAACAACTGCTTTCTATAACCTTCCAGACAATAGAGACTTCTCATGGGAAAAGCTCCAGGTGACCTAAATCATGACATAGTGGCTTTAGCAGTGTGTAGAAGATTAGAGACTGCACACAGAGCTTAGTAGAAGTGTTACTTACTGCTCTCTGCTTCTTCACTCTGCTCTACTGGGACAGCTACTAATGGCTTTGTTTCTGTTGACTTTGCAAGAATGATGATGACTTGAATGAATGCTGCTGGGCAGCTGTAGAACTTTGACATCCATCTACATTTTTTTCTGCAGAAACTGATTGCATCTGAAGATGGACGCCCTGACGTTACATCCACTGCTGTTGCTGTTGTTTGGGTCCTTCCAATTAGCCAATTCCCAGTTGCCTGGATGGATTGGGGAGGTGGAAGGTAGTGGTAAGACCTCCTATAATGGCAGTATGATTTAATTTTTCAATCATGTTTTGTCAGATTCACATCAGTTCCTCTAGAATAACAACAATGTACTTCTTAATCCTCTCTTTGAAGCGTAGAATTTCTACTTGGTTCATGTTGTTCTGGTTCTGTACCCTCTTGATTGAATGCACTTATTGTAAGTTGCTTTGGATAAATGTGTCAGCTAAATGATAAATATAAACGTAAATGTAGAATCATTTACAAATTGAGGCTTCCACATAAAATGAGTCAACACATTTTATAAATGTTTGTGATTTGTCCTGTGGTGGTAGATGAAAAAGCCAATTAAAAACATTTTACTGTAGGGGAGACGGAGTGGATTCCCAAACCAGACTTTGTAGACGACGTTTATTGGTCCGGGTCAGCGCCCCTTTGTTTAGCTGGCTGTAAGGCGCGACACGAGGAGTTGAGGAGAGATCGCTGTGGAGACTCAACCTGCTGCTGGCTGGGCCAGAAGTCCCTATGCCGAGGTAGGACCACCACACGCCTGACTTAAGATAGAAGGCACTTTGTCCGTCATGAGGCTTTGTGTCATGCTTCGCCTACCCGTTGGCTTTGCGTTGTACTGCAGTGAACTGCGGGAGGCCAGATGTGGACTACAATGGGGTGGTTTATGGCAACGACTGGTGGGTGGGCTCTGTGGTGAGGTACACCTGTCGTCCTGGCTTCATGCTGGTGGGAAAACCTACCAGATCCTGCCAACCTAATGGCCTCTGGACACCGAAACCCACGTGCCTCAGTGAGTAAACACTGACCACAGAGATCCCACGATCCCTTATGATTCCCGTGGCTTACCATGTGACCTCCCTCCTGCTTTTAGGAATGTGTCGGCGGGGGCGCGTTGAAATCAGTGAGAGGGAACTTAATGGGACGTGCAACTCCACCTGTGCATACAAGCGTTACTTCGGCCCACCAAAACAAGGCTGCTCTCGGATAGACAACTGTATGAAGAAGGAGACTGGCTGGAAGCGGTTCTTTGCACAGTGTATCCCTTGCATTTGTGACTGTGCTTTGTCCTGTGGTGAGTAGCTTCCGCATCCCACTCAGTTCAAATAACCTTCATTTGTTTATTAAACCTGCATATAGTTGTTTCCCTTTGAGAAATCCCCTGCAAAGAACACCTTTGTCTTTTTTATGTTTAGCATCTACTGGCTAGAATATGGAGAAAACACAATGTTACAATACAGCGGGGTCCAGATGAAGAGGAAATACACACGGCACAGCCACGCAATGCTTCATCCAATTGTGTGGACAAATCAGTGGACTGAAATCTGGATCTTTTAAGACATTGATTTGATCGGTTTGGCAGAATGAAGGCTTCCACCTGGGTTTCTAAAGATATGATTTTATACAACGGCAAGAAGATATCAGAGCTTGAAGGTTTAAATTACTCAGTATATGAATTATGCATTTTTATGACGTAGGGTGGCGGCAGTGTCAGAAACAATGTAAGAGGCCATTTCAGAGTTGGGTCAAATGATAATTTGAAATACTTCAAATAAAAAGTTTTACTTGAAGTGGCGCTCTGTGTTTGATAAGAGGCTTATTGGGTGAGCTCACAGGATCCACAGTATTTGGTAACTCAGACAGCAGCTTTCCTTGTCTATGAAATTATTTTATGTGACAAACTGCACCAGGACTAGCTCACATGCTTTCTTTTTACATGGTTCTTTAAACATGTTTGTGTTTCTAAAGAAAGAATGATTTAAAGGGAAGTGAAACCACAGAGATTAGTGTCCCAGCTCGTCGCTCCTCTCAATCCATCTGTCTCGGAAGGAGGTGAAACCTTAATCTTGTTACTGAGGTAGGAGCTTTGGTTGGGGTCCACCATGTTCACTTTTGTATATGTTAAGCATCTACTGTGAAAATGCATATGTAATATATGTAATATTGCAAAATCAAATCTTTATTTCTACAGTGATTGTTTGTCTGAAGTCAACCTATGCCTCCTTTGGAAATGCCAGTCTCATATTAAGTCCTTGATCTCATAGACATTATTCCCTGGACTATTGTGCTGGATTATTTCGTGTCAAACAGACTTTAAATTGTCCTCAACTGATGGACAGTAACCTTCCTTGCAGGTGACATATCTCTTATATTGTTTCTGTGGTCTTTGAAGTTGTATTGCTTTGTAAGTATTACTTTCTCCGGATTGGATCAAATTAAATGCTCCTTAACGCCAGTAGATGTAGCTGTTTGTTTATTGTCACATCAGGTCACAACATTTAACTCCCTTTGCATTTACAGGAACTTGATACAGCCATAAATGAGAAAAGTGAGGAAAAAAAAGATCAAATTTGGTGGTCACCCGCATCTGATCCTGAAGAGTTTCTTCTGATCAGCTTTTCGTCACTTTTCCTGCCAGGTGCTGAACCTAAGGACAATGTGCTCATTTGGTACAGGTACGTAGCAGCCAATTCCTGTGAAAAGGGACAAGTTTGGATCAGCAACTTTATCATTCGGGTTCATACATAAACACAGAGGGCCAGTGCTTAGTCAACATGGTGCATTAAAAGTAATCATAAAATGAGAAACTAATACTTTAATCCCTCAAAGCAAAGACACACTCCGATAATTATGTTGTTGCAGCACATGCAAAGAGCCAAACCTCCATACATATATATATATACACAAACTTTATTACAACAATATTTTCAAATAATTACATCAAGAGGACATCTCGGGGTAGCTGAGTGAAAAGACAACCAATTATCCTGTCTCATTACAGCTCATTAAATCAGACATTGATTTAAACAGTATTGAATCTGTGGGGAGGAGACTCACCAACATCCAGCCTGCTGTACTGCCCTGAGCTTTCTGACAGGAGCTCCCAGTAGGTGTGCTCGCGCTCATCTCCAGCCACTCCGTTCACACTCTCCAGAAACAGGCCAAAGTTTGGGTCCTCCCTCACAGTGAACCTGGCCACGCAGGGAGAGAGAGTCAGGACATCTGTCTAAGGCATAAATAGGTAATCACAAACAGAGAGGGGATGTCCTTACTTGAAGTCCTTCTGCGTCTCCTGCAGTCTCCTCAAAGCGCTCACCAGCACACCTCCCTCTACCACGGAGCTGAAATAGGTCTCAGGGGTCATGTTAGACAGGTCATTCTCCACCGACAGTCTGATAGGACGAGTAGCCGGTCCTGCAGATCAAGTTAGATTCAGTCATGTCCCACTTTGCTATGATACGTGCACCCAAAAGTGACTCATTGAGGAGGACATTGTCTTATTTACCTGTTTCTGTGAGAGCTCCGTGTGTCAGGAGCAGAAGAAAGCCTGCAGAGAGGAGAGCAGCTGTCCTCAGTGCCATCCTGTATGCTCTTGTCTTTCAGATGTCGACTAACACTGTAGCTCACTACTAATAATGTGTCAGCCTGACCCTCATTCACGAGCACACTGCAGTTCTAGAAAGACTTCACTCCTGCAGCCACCATGTCACGCTGTAAAGATGCCTTTGCGGAGTTTAAATATTCACAGCTACGGACTGAAACTGTCGTGAGTGTTTGCTCTTATGTGGCATTCAGTCACCGTTAATGTGTGCTTTAGGAGTAGAGAACCACTGTTATCTCGGAGGCGACTTAACAACCATTTAGCCGATTAATCATCCACGCCGCTGTGTTTCCTCAAAGGGTGTGAATAGAATGTTGAGTGTTGATCTTCGATCATTTATGTATTAACTCAAACGTATTCTTCAGAGAGTAAGAAAGGCCATATCTAGATCCTTAAAGCAAATGGTATATTATGCAATATTATGCAATCAGCATATGAGCCTTTTATGTAGAATAATGGATTTAAGTAGCCTGCTGGAGCATAAAATAAATCCATCTTCATCTGTCTCTATGACAAGACCTACATTCTCTAAGCTGTGCCCAATGCTTTGGGCGGATAAAGGTTTGTTTGGTCACGGTTGATGATGCATTCATGACCGAGGCAAACATCAAACTGAGACAGGTGGGTCGCTTTTCGCCGAAATCGCTCACGTTGAGACGATAACAATCGTTTTAAATCGGTCCGATTAACAGGCGGGTACAATTTGCTAAAAAAGATTTTGACTTCCTCTCAGGGGTGATGTAAGGCGTGTAGGGCCCGCTTGAACGCGAGTAACCCCGGCGGTTTTACCGAAAATAACCCGGGCACTGCAGCATCAGCACCAGGCTGCGCAGGTGCGGCCTTTAAAGAGACAGCGGGGCCCAAAAAATAATAATTAAACCGAAACCCTCGTGGTGAACAAACACCGTCAACAGGAGTGCGGTGACAGCGGTGTATCCGAATCGTCTGTCCCTGTAGTATGTGGCAGGAGGCGAAATAGAAAAGTGCAGTCCTCAGCGGAGCCTCATCCTAATTCCACAGGGTTATTCCCATCCCTCTCGTTTCCCGAGAGACACGCGCCCCCAGGATGGAAAATACAGCTTTGAATTAGCATGTACGGGAAGCAGATTGTGGCATCCATTCTTAATGTTTTTAATCAAATGTGAATCAATTCCTACTTTTAGGTAGCCTCAAATAACCGTAACATCATTGCAACGTTTATACAGGCACTTCGGATGTGTTTATCATCATCTGTCTCTAAATTCCCCATTTCACAATTTGCTCCTTTTTGGTTTTGTTTTGCGAGAATAAGGATTATCGAGCGAGGATTATATCAAAACCAAAATAACATTTGTTTCCCCCCCTCCATTAGCATCCTTTCAGCAACGCCCTGTATCCCAGACCGGCGTGCGTACCACACACACGCACTAACCGGCAAGAGGGTAACGCTGGCTGCTCTATCGAGCTGCTGCTGAGGCATCTGCAGCGCCGTTTGCCCGATTTCCGCCTCATTCCAGATGTCACAGTGTGTGAGTATTGCGATGCCAGTTCGGATCGGATGGATTCACCGGACGGAATAATCGCACCGTGGGAGACAGAAAAGATGACAGGCATCCTGTTCCCCTGACGGCTCTCGGGGACGCAGTCATAGTTTGGGGCCGGACATGGTTTTAATGTGGGGAGTTGCTGTAGTGGATGCGGGATGCTGTGCGCCGCACCCCGACATGTATTGATAAGGAGAACACAGACGGGTCCGTTAATGCCTCTCGACCGATACGGATTTTTGCTGGATTCTGGCGCACTGTGAGCATCTTACTGTTGTTGTTTTCGTTGTTTTTTTTCTTCCTTTTGATGTCCATGGATTGTGCTGTTTTGTCTGACGGGATCAACTGAGCACTGTGGTTCTCTCATCCAGTGAGGTAAACCAGAGCTAAGGTGCTCACCTGGTCATTTCAACACACAATAGGTATGTGCAACGTGTGCGTGTGTGAGGGTTTGTGTGTGCACGTGCATGTACAATGCAACACTTGGCAGGAGCCTTATTGCATATGTGTCCACAGCATTATGTATAACTATAACAAAAAAAAGTAATTTCTCCTTACTGCTCTGTCAATTTGCTGCCTCAATAGTGTGTTTTCATCCTATCAGTTTGTTGTTAACAGGTGCTTTTTGACGAGCTGACAGCATCCCCCATCATTGATAAGTCACTGCAGAGCACATAGTCACCACACCACTGCAAAGCTACATTTATTAACCATATTTCACCCCCCGGAGACAGCTACAACGGCTGTGTGTGTTCACATGTCCTTGCTGCACATGACGGAACATCAAGGCCCTCAATCTGACTAAGAGGCCATCAAGGCCTTTACTGAGTTTATATGCAGACTTGTAGGGGAAATACACTAATGGCAGGCTGATAAATAAAAGCCATGTTCAATTTCCTTCATCAGCACTCTTCACATAGGATTTAGCTGCAGATATGCAGTATGTCATGGGTAGTTGTACTATGGGACCGGCATGGCAGCAGTGGATGTTTGTCTACTGCGATCATGTGTTCAAACTTGATATGAGTTTGGCTTTTTTTTAATGCTGCTTTTAGTATCTATTTTAGGCTCGCTTTGCTCCATGTTAGCCTTGATGAGTGGTGTCTTATTTATTTGTTACAATAACCTTGTTTACCTGAATTAATTAAACTTGAAATGCAATTGTTAAAATAACATTATCATAAGATAAGTTCCTTACCAGTGTGCCTGAACTAATCACTAATTCATTTTAAGCCCATCATGTATATCTGCGTGTCCACATGACTTATTTATTGGCCAAAAGGTGTTCAAGGCAGCACCAAATTGTTTGGGTATTTGTATGCCTACGTCTGCCAATGCCAAGTACATGTAGACAAAACAGGTTGTTTAGAACTATTTTCTAACTTTTTTGAGAAAAAAAATCAGAATTTCATGGATGGCAGTGCACTATTCTTTTTCATTAGACTGTACATGCAATATTTAAAGTTGTACATACATCTCCTGAGTTTTAAACATGACCATCGTTTCATCTAAGAATCACATGGATCTTTATTTACAGGTACTTATTCCAAAAGAGGTCAATTAGTACATTTAAAACCACTTAACCCGATGAATGAAATAATGTCAGCTGAATCTCGCACCTGCAGACATCTTAGATTTGCTGATATGGGTGAAATAAAGTGGTGCAGTTTCAGATCATTGTAAAGCTAATGGACCCCCGCATATCATAAAAGATGCTTCAGAGAGGCCGTCTTGTCTAGAAGGAAATGCATGTGAATCAGCAGTGTGCTGTGCTGCAGGACTGAAACCAGATCCTGCTCCTCAGACACTCATTCCCCCAACCAGCCCTTCATAAAATAAAATATGATCAGATCACACCCAGCACCTAGTTTTAAGACGGTGTCTGCAATCAACCTAAAAATCCTCCTACAACTCACCTTTGTGTCCACACATCTTATGCTGAGGCATCAGTCTTCTATGAATCAGTCAACCGACTGGAAAACAAAGGAGCCAAAACCAATCAATGGACGTTTGCCTAATTCAATCTAAATCTGGATTTGATACTTTTCACGCATGAACATGTGAGGCTTTTTTTTTTTCTGAGACAAGAGAGTGGAGTTGAGCATGTCTGTCCTCCTTTGCAGTCGTCCATCATGGCCGAGAGGACGCTGGAGCAGGGCTCGGTCAGCATCCCCATGGAGGAGACCAAACTCCCCAGCGGGGCGCCTCCGGAGGCGCCACTGCTCGTCCACTTGAAGAAAGTGGAGAACCACATTACTGAAGCTCAGCGCTTCTCCCACCTCCCACGCCGCTCTGCTGTGGACCTGGAGTTCAATGAGCTCTCGTACACCATCCGCGAGGGGCCCTGGTGGAGGAGGAGAGGTACTGCAAAGCTCAGTTTGCACGGTAACAATGATGGATGGGCGAGCCAGCGCCACCCATGAAGATCAATATCTGGAGTGCAGTGATCCTCAGTGAACCGTCTTAAAACCGTAGTCATATTTGAGGCCATTATATACACATATAGATATGTATGTGTAAAATATACATGTGTATACAGTGTTACCTCTTGCTTTGCTCCATTGTTTTGACACATACTGTATAGCCCAGCCGTGTCCTCACACACACACGCACACACACACACACACACACACACGCGTACACAGAGAGAGAGACGCACACCCCCACTTGCAAACTTCAACCATGTTGTAGCAGGTAGTGTGCTGGTGAGCTTTGCTGCGCTCAGCAGAGTTTAGACCTAGTTAATAATTTACACTCAAAGGTTGGCACACTGCCTGCCTCTCTTCTTTTTCCCCGTGTTGTCTATACGATCGGTGGTGAGTCAGGCCCACGATTGATCTTCTCATGAAATATGAACTCACCAACTCACCTTTATTAATGATGAGCCTCCAACCTTTGGTCATGCATGCTTGTCAACTAAACCACCCTGTGTAAACTGTTATGTTTAGCTGCTCTCGCCACGTTCTGTGTATTTAGCAGGGTGCAGACAGTGGACTTAAGAGGACTCGTTTATTCACATACGCCACCTAGCATCCTAAGGAGAGGCCCTGCATTATGCATCGCTGGTTGTCTTGAGTGTTATTTTCAGTCTTGTGTAATATTGACATGCATTATGAACATCTGGCTGAGGAGTATGAACGAGCAGGATCAGAAAGCACCTGATGCAGATGTTTTTGCTTCAGTGGTCTGGCCTAAATCAACCTGTGGTATCTGCTGTTGTTTGCGTGCTCCCTACGGGGAGCCTGCTTCAACTCATTACGCTGTTGATGTGTGAGCAGGAAGGGTCTCAGCTTTGACTAATTAAGCCTTGCTTGCCATTTACTCTCCTTCCAATCTGACTGAACCTCCTGTCATATACTTGTACATCCATCCCCTCATGACCCTTTTCTGCCTTTCTAATTACTTTTTCCAATCCCACGGTAATATACTCAGGGTTTTGCGCTTACATTTCACATAAACTGTAGCTTAAACGGTGGGGCTTGTTGGTGTTTGTGTCTCTTTTGGCCCGCTAAGCTTCACGGATTCTCTGCAGTTTCTGTCGGCTGAATTAAAGCTGTAAAAGAGGTGTAATCACACAGAGCTTAAAGCTGTTATTTTATTGTGATTGTTGCTAACCAGATATAGTGTATTATTGAACGAAATGCACTAGTCTATGTAATATCCGTCTAAATATATGTAATTACAGCCGATAGAGAAAAGACGATGATTTGAATGAGGAGCCTCAAACCCACGATGTCATCTGTAATTCAATGTGTTTCCTTCTTTGAGGCATTGGCGCATAATTATGAGTTACTCCGTATAATGTCTCCATTTAACTCCTTATGGAAAGATTGCCTAGGAAAAATCTGTAAAATGAGTTGTTTTATTTTATTGTAAAAAGGCTTCGGAAGGTTATTTGGCCACGAGCTGCCCTGTGTCTGCTTTTGTTGTAGATTCTTCTTCACCATTTATACCTCTTAAGTTGCTGTTGTTGTGACCTGCTTGTTAAGGGTATTCTACTGAAACACTTGCCCAGCTACCAAACAGGAAGGGCAGGAAGAGGGAGAGAGAGCAGGACAAGGTTTACATGGCTCTTGATCGGCTCAGTATTTTGCTTTTTACTGCATTGCTGAATTGTTGGGAGGAAGAGGAGTGTGGTCATGTTTACAGATAAAATCACGTCTTCATCTCAACACGCTCTGCGCTCCTTTAAAATGCATCACCGTGTATACAATAACGAGAATTGCACACTGATTTGTTAAGTGACCCCAGCTGCTTCACTACTGTCATTTTCTTGCGGGACTTTTACAAAAAATGTACAATTTGGATTCTTTTGTGTAATTGGATTTGAACATAAGGAAGCCTTGTCTTTGGTAATTTATTCCATTCTGTTGTAGACCATATGGTGAGAGAAAGTGTTTCACAATATGAAGTGGCAGCAGTCTATATAGTGTCTGGGTATATGATGTCTGCTAAATGTCCTGATGACTTTTGAGAATTATCAAGGAAATCAGATCTTGTTGCTTGTGAATTAAACCATGGGAATAATGAATGTGCTGATGTCATCAAATGTTATCAAAGAGCCTAAGAATTTTCTTAGACAGTCTAGATTACAATAATTGTATTAATGTAAAAAAAACATTGATCAAATCACACTGCTTTATGGAAATGTAATATTTCTGGTGTGAGAATTGAGTTGCCATTTGTGTCAAAGGCTCCAAATTGAGGCGTGAGATGACCCCACCTCAACCTCAATAATAAATCCATGTGTATTTCTTATGGGATCAGACGCGATGTACACGACGTCACATGCTTTTAAATCAATTTGTCTGCGATCAGGATGTGTTCGCAGCAGCACGTAAAAAAAAAACATTGCTACGCAGAGGGTCGGATGATCAGTATGCGCCACATGCCGGAGCAGGACTGCTTCACTTACCGCAGGCTGCTCTGCTGTCTACGTGGAGGCTCTCTGATGTAATGACCCTGCGGGGGTGGGAGGGGGGGGGGCCTTGCCATTAGGCCACTTTACTCACAGAGTGAGGGTTCACAGGAGCAGGCGGCTCCGCTGAGCCCCTTACACAGCTTGAAACAGGGAGAAGAGTCCCTGAAGAAATGGGTGAGGGGAGGGGTGGTAATGAAAACAGGATACTTAAATGCTTTTTAACTTTAACTGGAAGCTTTCATATTGTGAGCTCTCAGTAGTACCAGCCAGGGATTTTCTCTGCTGGAGGTAAATTAAGCTCTCTGTTAAAGTAGTATTTTTATTTTTGTATTTTAAGTGTAACAGTGCTTCAAGTTCCATAATTTATAGAACATGAAACATACATAAGTCAATTCAACCGTGTGAGATGGTGCAACACACGTTCAATACATTTTAAACGTACTATTTGTAATCTATGTTGTAAGGCAGGCTTTGATAGATGTATTAACATCTCATTTGGCTTTTTAGTGGTTTCTTACCAGTTAGTTATAAGGGCTTTTTGTCTGTGATTACTAATGAAAGTTCAGAATACACTTCAGAAATATTTTGGGCGTCTTATGAAACGTGTGGTCAATGGACTAGAATACTAAATATAACAAATGACTTATTGTTTCTAATCTTTCTACAAAAAGAGATTATATTGATACATGTCTGAGAATGATGAATGAGAAACCAGACCAATTCGAGCCGTGTAGATAATAGCTTTTCCCCCTTTTTGTTTTTTTCAGGTTACAAAGCTCTCCTTAAGTGTTTGTCGGGAAGGTTCAGGAACAAAGAACTGATTGGAATAATGGGGCCTTCTGGAGCTGGGAAATCCACTCTGATGAATATTCTGGCGGGGTACAGGTGGGATGTGGAAGATGCTCTTCTTATCCTAATTCCCTGTGTTGAAAATGGCTAAAATATAATTGAGTTTCCTGTTTGGAAACAGAGAAACCGGCATGAAGGGCAAGATCCTGGTGAATGGGCGACCGAGGGACCTGCGGACATTCAGGAAGATGTCCTGCTACATCATGCAGGATGACATGCTGCTGCCACACCTCACTGTGAGGGAGGCCATGACGGTGAGGTCATCCAAAAAATAAATAAAAATATACAGTTAAATACTCCATAAAATCACAATGTTCAATCACCTTCTGTCTGTCTTTCAGGTGTCTGCCAATCTGAAATTGAGTGAAAGCATGCAGATCAAAAAAGAGCTTGTGAGTCTGAATGCAATGGTTGCATTTTCATTTGCAGAATTATTTTCAGTAATAGGTGTGCAAGACAGTAGCAGTTTGTAAAAACACTTCAACTTCAACAGTCAATATGAGTGATAATACATACTAATGAGACAGCCGGCTTCATCATGTGGTTTCATCTTACTGTAAAATAAAGTCTACGTAAAACACTTTGGCCAATAATGTCACATTAACTGTCCATATATGAAAAACTCAAATTGTTAATATACTAACGTTAATATACTAATACAGTCCCATGTACCATGAATGTGTATTGTATCCTTATTGCCCACCCACAGTGTCCGTCATGTGCGTCCTCATGCGACCACATCTGTTTCTGTGTGTGTCACAGGTGGATGAGATCCTGACTGCTCTGGGTCTTCAGGAATGTGCACAGACACGCACCAACTGTCTCTCCGGAGGCCAGTGTAAAAGATTGGCCATTGCCCTCGAGCTGGTCAACAATCCTCCTGTCATGTTCTTTGATGAGCCCACCAGGTAGGATGTTACTTGGCTGGTTTTATTGTGATACATCAACACAAATGCCGGTTAAACAATGTCCCCGTGGATCTCCGTCTCATCGTGTGTCCCATAGTGGTTTGGACAGTGCGTCCTGCTTCCAGGTGGTTTCCCTGATGAAGTCTTTGGCTCTGGGAGGACGGACAATCATCTGCACCATTCACCAGCCCAGTGCCAAGCTCTTTGAGATGTTTGATAAGGTAACTTGAGTGCTTCTGGCGCTGGACACATTTGGCTTTCCATTAGCATCTGCCCAGACCAGGGCGCTACAGGTTAGCATGATTCATTTTATCCAGCTGACAAGCCGCCCAGCAGTCGATACACAGTCCTGTTGTTTTGTCTGTTGTTCATATATTAAACAGACAGTCGGTGCGTTGGAGACAATGTTGACTACGCTGTATCTGTGTTCCTCCTGCAGCTGTATATCCTCAGCCAGGGTCAGTGCATATACAAGGGCACAGTCCCTTACCTCATCCCTTATCTGAAGAACCTGGGCCTGCACTGTCCGACGTATCACAATCCTGCTGACTTCAGTAAGTCAAGCTACTCCTTTAGAACAAGCGCGTGTCTGCGTCGGACCGTGTTTTTGTTCTTACATGCTTGTCCTCTCTGTCTGCAGTCATTGAGGTGGCGTCAGGCGAGTATGGGGATCTTAATCCAGTGCTGTTTGAGGCTGTCCAGGGTGGCCTCTGTTCCGAGGAGAGCAAGAAGAACTCCAGAGACAAAAATGACTCTTCTTCTCCCTCTCAATGTCCCAGTGTGAGTGGTACCACCCCTATCATCTGGCCCCACACCTGTACGTTTTAGACTATCACACGGGATAGCCTGTCGTCACGTGGTAATAAAAAATCTACTACTACAAAAGACTGAAAATGTCTGACTTCGCATGTAAATTTCATCAGACTTTACAACTTTAATTCAGTGATTTCTGATAGATTATCTACTTCCATTAAGCCATAAGGTATATACTCGTTTCACCAATGGACTGTATGACCAGCGGTTCTTTGATAACTTCTTTTACGGTCTTAAATAAGTAGTCACCTGTAACAAGTACCTGTATAAGTTATCCAAACGGTTCCCATCTTATCCACTGCATCAACCTTTGTCCTCAGCCTCTCGCAGCTTCTTCTAACTCGCTCTGTGAGTCCGATTAGTCAACTTTGGGAGCATTAGCTTAATGCTTATACCGTAAATGTAAATGACCAAGAGCCCACTGATGTATGATTGTTTCTGCATGATGCAATTTTTGACCTTCTAATCCTTGAAATATTTGATCGGTTTATTGATTTTCTCTGTTTCACTTTCTAACTTGTGTTTTCCATGAAAGCATCAGAAAGTAACCTTTACACTAATAACCAAAGATTATGATGAATTTCATCCTTATATATATGTCAAAAAGCCTCTTAACTTTCATCTTATGTGATTGCGTGACTCAAGATATTGTTGCAACTTTGGTGACCTTTCACTCCCACTCAAAATATCTGCCTCCATTCATCACTATGTATCGTAGGTGCAGACATTTTCAAAAGTGCAATTCCTTTCGGGATTTTTTTGTCTATATCGACATTATCAAATTGTCAAGAGAACGTGAAATGTCTCGTCAGCATTAGAATTGGGACGATTTGAATATATTCTGAATTATGAACTTAAATAACATATTTATCACGTGACAATACTAAAATACAATACTAATACTAATACATTTTAACCAAAACATAAAAATACATAATTAATAAATCCAACTGCTTCTATTTTTCTTATTTTCACAATTAGGAAATATATGATTTGTCTTTCAAAGATTGTCTTATATTTGTGTATTGTGTATCTATAATTTAAAATGATTTACATACTTAACTACTTGCTCTTACTGTCTTTCTCCACAGGAAACAGGAACACTTGAGAAACATAGCTTTGCCACCAGTACATTCACACAGTTCTGCATCCTCTTCAAAAGAACTTTTGTAACGATATGCAGAGACATGGTAAAATAATTATTCTTTTGTCCAAAGGCAAGGCCTACTATGAAAAAAAGGTTTAGTTTGACTCCTGACATCAATTAATGTGTTTTGTTGTTGTTGATGTTTATTTTGTGGTTTCCAGGTGCTGACTCACCTCAGGGTGATGTCCCATATTTGTATTGGAGTGCTGATTGGCCTGCTTTATCTCAATATCGGCAATGATGCCAGCAAGGTCTTCAACAACACCGGTTTCCTCTTTTTCTCCATGCTGTTCCTCATGTTCGCTGCCCTGATGCCCACCATCCTAACCTGTAAGATGCTGAATCTCTGGATAGATGAGAAACCTTCATTAGCTGTTTGTTGTTCTTGTATGAAGTGAAAAGTGTTTTAACACTGCTGTTGTTCCACAGTCCCTCTGGAGATGTCCGTGTTTATGAGGGAACATCTCAACTACTGGTACAGCCTGAAGGCCTATTATTTAGCCAAGACCATGGCTGATATACCATTCCAGGTAATACTAAAATGAAATAGCACATAATGGTTTGGACATGAATACTGTTTGTTTCAACATAGCAACGCTTGAAAATGTCTTCTCCAGGTGCTTTGTCCCATAATGTACTGTAGTATAGTGTACTGGATGACTGATCAGCCACCAGAGGCGGTTCGCTACCTGCTCTTCATGGCCTTGTCCACATCCACAGCCCTGGTGGCCCAATCCCTAGGTCTGCTTATAGGGGCCGCATCCACGTCTCTTCAGGTAGGATTGGGCCAGGAAACTTGAAACATACACATACACTGAGAATGAGCTTTTAATTGAAGTAGGAGACAATTGCTGGTGGCTTTGTTTAATGGCACCTTTGAGGGAATTAAAGTGAAGTAACAAGTAATGTAAAACTTTTGTTTTACTGCAGAACAATTGTTAGTGTAATGCAATGACTTCATGATGAGTACTCTGCAAAGAGTAATAGACTACAGATTTATGGAGTTAGAACAAAGCGAGCAGCCCCTCATCTCCACTTGAGGGCAGTGGCTTCAGGTACACTTGCTGCATTTAACATGCCAAACCTTAATCTCTCGCTGAACTGTTAGTAGTTGGGGTGCATTGTGGGTGATGTGGGCACAACAAAGAACAATAATTGGGTTACATAAGTTGTTCTCTCTGTTTCTGCTGCATTGACTTTGATCCTTTAGTTAAATGTCCATCATGAGTCCAACAATATAATAGAAGTGCAATGCTAAATCGGCACAATGATCCTCTAAGTACATTCAGACAATTCATTCTACTGGAACAGTTTTTCATTTGAATGTTACTCATTTTTTCCACAGGTGGCAACCTTTGTGGGTCCAGTCACAGCCATACCTGTACTTCTCTTCTCTGGCTTCTTTGTCAATTTTGACACCATTCCAAAATACCTACAGTGGAGCTCCTATCTTTCCTATGTCAGGTACAGTTTATCTTGTCCACATTTGTGTCAGACAAGATATTTATTAGATTAGATTAGATTTATTTTTGCTTGTACCTGTCTTTGCGGTAAAGCTTTTATTTTATCTGAAATAATATCTTTAATAAAGATTTTTTCATTTGGTACACAAGTAAAAAGTGTTGTCTTTCAGGTACGGCTTTGAGGGGGTTATACTCTCTATCTATGGGATGAACCGGTCGGAGCTTGAGTGTCCGGGTGTTGTGTGTAAATTCCAAAAGCCAGAGGAGGTCCTGCAACTGCTGGATGTGGAGGACGCAAAGCTGTACGTGGACTTCATTGTGCTGGGGGTTTTCTTCCTGGTCCTCAGACTAGCGACTTACCTGGTTCTACGATACAAAGTCAAGTCAGAGCGCTAAGACGTCCAAAGGATGATGGATTTGAACCCCTGCACATTTCCTCGCAGTGTGGGATAGTAAGCAAACATATAGTCTCTATGTACTTTATATACATATACAAAAACTTACACAAGTCCAGCACATAAAATCCCCACAAAGCTGTGCTGGACCACCAAGCTGTACAGTATAATATTCTCTTTTAAACATTTTTCAAGAAAGAAGAAAAAGTGCAGTTCTTTCTCCCATTGTTGTCCTTCAGGTAATAGTATTTTCCGCACACCATTACCTTTCAAAAATATTGTGTATCTGCAGTCTACATAAACAGAATACACAACAACGTACCAGAAAGCATGTGTCCTGAAACTGAGAAATTTTGATCCAGCCGCAGGGTTTATGAGGACTCATAGTGACCATCGTGGTGCAGGAGTGTCCAATAGTTTCACAATCCGATGGCCAAACTGATAATCCAAGCTTATTTTTGGATCAGAATCCCGTTAATTAATTCGTCATTGGAAAGCACCCATGAAGATGCCGCAGGAATACTATTTCTCGATATATGCCCTCTTATTTCCATCATGAAAAGTGGAAACTTTCAGTGGCGGAAAGCTTTTGACTTGCGACTTCTCCTTCTGCGCTAGGAGCATCTCAGCATCTTACCAAGACGCTGAACATGATGGCTTTTCTCTGAGGAAATGGAACATTAACAAACTGCCAGTGAATGACTTTCCTCACTCTTCATTCCCAGTGCTGGTCATTTTTGCAGGACCTTCTGCAGTACCACTGAAGCTAGTGGAACGGTTTAATGTGGTCCTCAACAAAGATGATGTGGATTTACCCTTTCAACAAGGCCCAATGTTCCTTTCTCCTCAATATAACAATGTTTGTTTCCTCTGCAAGAGAGGAAGCATTCAGTTAAGAGGGAGCAGATTGCAAAATCAAGACTGTGATTTGTAGCCTGGTGCAGAGGGCTGTAGCACAGTGGGAATGGTGTTACAGGTGAAACGGCCGATTCAAAGAGTCTAATCGGCGTTACTCCTTCGACACATATCTTTGAACTGCTTGTTCCCACTCGTTGGATAACTCTTGAGCTGCCGCCTCCCTGAGCTATGAAGGGAAATCACGTTGTTTTGTCATCCTTTTCTCCTTCTTCCGCTTTGCTGACGTCTGACAGATGTGTGTTGTCCAAAACAATGAAACGCTGGCTGGGCAGTTTTTGTGCGTCTGACCTGGAATGATTTGTGTTTCCTCTGCTTCATTATTTGCACCTCCACCTTATGTATATGTACATGCTGGTTCACACAAACACACACACACACATACACCCGCACACACAGAGGTTCTTATGGACACAGACCTACACCCACAAACGCTCACAAGAAAACACATACATTAACCCTCTGCAATGTTTAGAAGAAACCTTCTTGTTCCGGGGCAATGCAAATATTTTACAATAGACTTGCTATGAAATATTTCTTACTTAAACTATGCTACTTGGTACCCTTATTATAAAGCATAAAATAATAAGTATATAATCAGTGATTGTACAGTGAAATTGTTATGCTGTAAACAAATGGACATTTGCACTTTTCAATGTTCGTTCTTTTTTTATTTGAATTTTATTTTTGTTAAACATATATACATGCATATATATATATATATATATATATATATATACTGTATATGTGTGTGTGTGTGTGTGTGTGTGTGTGTGATGCTTGAAAGTATAACAAGAAAGCAGCAACCGAATGTTGCATGTTCACAGGAATGAAATTTATGAAATATTAAATTTCCGATTGAAGCGTAACAATTTAATTTCCCCATCCAAATGTATGTATCTTGCCATGTTTTGAGGAAATGCAAATCCTCTGCTTTCTGCTGAACTATTATAGAATATCTGTAAAAAAGTGCGTCACGGCTGTAGATACAAAAAGAAAAAAATTGGGAGTGAAAAGTACCGTAGTAATGTGTGAAATGTGCTGGAAGGAAGACAACCAAATGCATCATTAAGTTGCTAGGTCTTATGGCGGCCTCTTTTGGAACAAACTGGATGAGTGAAGCAGCTTCATGATCATAGATCTGCTTCACAGTTCGGCAGCCGGAGTCCTGCTCAAACAGAAAGCTGCAGAGAAACGTTTGGATTCTGTCATTAATAGCAATAGTCAATATTGTGATGTTTGATGGTTATACCTCCAGAACCTGTGACATTATTTAGTCAATATGTTTTATATTAAGACCTTGATATGAGCCCTTTTGTTGCTACCAGTTTTACTATGTGCAATATCCATCCGAAGGTATTTTAACTAAATGGGGCCAATTTCTACAGAGAAAAATGTGACGCTGCAATCTCTCCTTTCTATCTTTTCATTTAGTAATTTTTCGTTGCTTCTGGTCACTGACTAATTTGGTGGGTGTGTTTAATGAATGTCTGTGTTGAGGATTTAAATTTGAGACAGAAGCAGAATAATAATAAGAAAAAATACTGGTGCTGTACTACAGCTACCAAGCAGATATTTAATTTTTAATTTCAGGCCAAATTGTTAGCAGAGGAAAATGTGTAGCAAGAAGGAAGAATTACATAAAGTCTGTTTAAAAATCAACACAGCAGATATATGTGTCTTACCTTACTTATAAATATAGTAAATTCCATGAGGTAATATTAGGCCTGCAGGTATAACTTTATAAGGTAAAAAAGAAGAAGAAATGAAACAGCTCCAACCTCTGAAGGAAAGCATGGTTCATTGTCAGCGTTGAAGTCATTAAGAAGTTCGGGATTAACATGTTAATCTTTTGACCAAAGAAGAGGCACTCGCAATGTGTGTAGATATTCAAATCCAGATGGATTATATTGATCTGATTAGATTTGCTTTGCAGCGTCCCTCACGGGTCAGATTGGTGATCACTGACAGATGTGTTTTAGCTGGGAATGCTTGAAAGCAGCGTTCTGTAAGAGACTGTGTACAACGAGGAATGTATGCTCATGTCAAAATGCTTTGCCGTCTTTGACATTATAATTTATCATTTCACTATTCACTGTTTCTCCTTTTTGTCATAATAAGCCACCAGACTACTGTGCACTCATGCATGATAAATAATACACAGGCTATCCCTACAGAAAGCTATGTCGTTTGATAGAACATTTATAATTTAATGGAAAGCGGTTTTACACTGATTTTTTTTCTTTCATTTTTATTTGTCGGAAGTACATTTCATTTTCAGTTTAATTTATGGTTTCTCGAATCAAAAAATGCAAGTTCTGTGTACTGAACGCTGTTCCAAGGATTATAATAAAGATCATTTATAACGTTTGCCCTCGCTCCCTGAGATGAAAATACCATTAATTCACACTTATTTGTGAAAAGGTTTTTTGTTAATATATGGTTACTTGTCATATGCTTAAACAGATACCTTGCCTACAGGTGTATTAGAGCCTTAAATACGTTATTTACCAGGTGGACAAGGGTTTTCACATCAATGATGCAATCTTTGGGTGTCTTTTTTATAACAACCACTTTTTGTTCACTCATGATATCGATGTGAAACTGGTTTCAGCATTAATGTCATGTAAAGGCATGCTAACAATCTTGGTCAGTGTTTCATGTCAAGATTTAAAAAGAAAACATTTTAACATTGGAAGCCAATACCTCCAGCTTTGAATAACTTGGTAATGTAAGCTGTGTTATTGTGGAAAGGAGACGATTGTTTAGAGGAGTAAGTATACTTTTAAAAATGGAAATCTGGGTGTCAATGTCAGGAACCATAAAGATCTGAATGAATACAAAATAAGAATAAAACTAGACAATTTGCAGCTCATACGTTTTTCAATAGCGCTGCTTTTACATCCACTCATGTAAAAAGAGCAGGTAAGAAAAAAAAGTGCTTCCATGGTTGTTAATCAGACTTACAGTATATCCCATAAGATAAGATAAAATAAGATAAAATAGTCCTTTATTAATGCCACAACCGGGAAACTTACAAGATAACCGCAGCAAATGGAGTAAAGTGCACAGTACACATGTGCACATAAAAACAAGATACAAAAAGTTTGAAATAGCGGTTATAAATTAAAACAAGAATCCACAGTATCTGAAATTCAATTATAAACAGAACTAAAAAATAATACTGACATTATTAAACAAGCTTGAGTTTCTCTGGTCTCGTGCTTGCAGCCTCACAGCAGCAGGAAGGAAGGAGCTGCGGTACCTCTCCTTCAAACACCTTCACACACTGGGGGTAAGTCAGCTGGTGGCTGAAGGAGCTGTTTACAGCAGCCAGGGTGTCCTGCATGGGGCGGGATCTGTTCTCCATCAAGGATAATCATTTCAACATTGTCCTGCTGTCTCCCACCACTTCCAGCACACTGTTCAACTAAAATCTAAATCTCCATTTGGCTGTGTATTAAAACCTGTTTGATGATGCCAATGAAAATCATGTACAAGGTCACATTCAAGCCGGCTGTGCTTCTCTTTGTTTCATTAGGTCGTAGACAAGAGGGACCCCTGCTGCCAAGAAGTTTATACAATTCTTTTATTGAAAATACTTTTTTTTGCATGACCTGTATAAAACATTCCTGGCCACTGGGACGGCATATTTTCCTCATTCTTGTGGGCAAATATTTTTGGCCCCAGAAATGAAATGAAATTAGATTGGATTGCAGATTTATTTCAAATCAGAAATGTGCCTTAGGCCTTAAATTACATTATTATTGACAACTCCTGTCCTGTTTCATTACGGGCCATGCAGTCAGTTTCTTTGAAACACAATGTGATAATGAATATGTAAAAATGTCACTTCATCTCGATATGATATGGCGAGAATAGATTTACGTTTTTGAATGCAGGCTCTCTCTCCTCTGGTTTTTGACTTCAAAATGATCAAATAGGTTTTAAATGAAAGCCCTTACAAGGCCTCCACCTTTTGATGCAGTTGATGCGGGCACTTTCACATTTCTGTTCCTAATAAAGGTGCTGCGCCACACCTGCCATTTGATAAGGATCTCTGCTCGTTGTTTCCGGTTTGGTTTTACAACTTCCGCCCCCTACATTGAGCGACAGAGTATGATCTTGTTGTTTATTTCATCTTTGCTGTGGACCGGCATTTTCCCACAACACCCTGCTCCTGCTCTCACAGATGACGAAAATGGCGGACAACGCATCATCGGTACGTTTTCAAGATACACATTTTAATTTCAGAGACATTGACCCGTTTCGGGATGCAGATAAAGGTTTTATTTCCTACAGGTCGAGATCGTTGAGGGCTGTCGCCTCCCTGTTCTTCGTAAAAACCAAGAGCACGAGGACGAATGGCGTAAGTATTGTCCGGTTGTTTTCTTGTGCTAAGCTAGCTAATGCTAACTAGCGAACCTCAGCTGTTGTTATCGGACGCCTCGGCCTCCAGCTAAAGCTCTGTAAACACCACACTCACAGGGCACACGTTTAACTGTGCAGTGTAAACGGATTTGCTTTGAATGCTTGCTGAAACCACTCGTACATCCACCGTGTAATAAACAAACCAGCTGTTATGGATTTCTTTTAGTAGAAAATATGTTTTTAGGGGAACCTGCATGAAATCCCTCTGACATCTCCCTGTTGTTTACAAATGTGAAACACACTGTTGGTTGCCTAAATTGAAATGATCTCACATTTAAAGGTCATATATGGGCCAAAGTGGTCCAATGGCAAATATTGACATGTTGAACTAATGAGAAATGTAAGCGCCCCAACAAAGTTACAGTCAGTAACTGTGGAGCTTCAGTCTGACACTTTGCTCCTCTGACATCACTCAGCTGGAGCCTCATGTCAAAGTGGAGTTTGTGCCTAAACGTCCTGTTATTTAATCGTAATACGAATGTAAACGATAAGGTGTCCTCATAAAGCTTTTTTGTATTTGAATTACAAAATATCTATTTCTCCATCCTTGTTCTTGTACACTTTTATTTATTGTTTCTTTTTATTATCATGTTTTCATAGTTTTTTTTTAAACGTCCGGCCAAACACCCTCACAGCTGTATACTATGAGAAACACTGTGTATTATGAGAAACACTGTGTACTATGAGAAACACTTTTGAGTTGCAGTTGTCGCTGAACAACTCTCTAAAACTCACGACAGTTAATGTAAAATATAAAAGCCGCGTTTTGTCTCAATTGAGAAGATGAAAATAAAAAATGATTTGCCATATTTGTGAGGATATTGTGGTTCTTTATCTATTATCTTTCAGTAGTTGTTTTTTGGAGGTCCATGGAAATAAGTTTGTTAATGCGAGTGCACGACATTTGCACGTTTTTTAATTGACCTTTTATCTGCTTTTCTTACAGCATTGGCTGAAATTTTAAGTGTGAAGGAAGTCTCTTCGAGAAAGCTTTACTATGTGCACTATATTGACTGTGAGTATACTTTGTGTTACATATTGTTTTTCTTTTGACGTTTTAACTGCATTTGCTGTCACTTTACAGAGTGAATTACATGACATGAAACCCAGCGCATGATGTCTTTTTGTTTGTGTCTAACTGCTTGTGTACAAAGTCAACAAGCGCCTGGATGAGTGGGTCACAGGGGACAGGCTGGACATGAAGAAGCTTCAGTTTCCTAAGAAAGAAGCTAAAACGCCAACCAAGAACGGCCTTCCAGGCTCCCGTCCCGGTTCTCCAGAGAGAGAAGTGGTAAGTGTATGCAACAGTAATGTTTATTTCCTCACTCTATCAAATCTGTCAGGTCAGTGTACATAATGTGTTTGCTGTGTTTAAATATATATTTAGCCATGACTCGACACATTAAGATTTTCATTTTAATTCATTTTTAATGCTGTTATTGTGAAAGACGATAGTTGCATTGTTTGTGCATTAATCTAAGGGTTAATATGAATGTCATTTAACCCGTTTCCTTCCTTTTTTATCAATTCAGAGAAAGAGTCTAGATCTGAACGTACAGTCGGCCACGGCTCCTTCCAGAGGCAAAACCCTCCCCACACCGGTAACACTTGAATTTACACAATCTAGAAATGACGGGCACCTTGTTTGAAACCAGCGGTAACATGCATTTTATGTGATCACACAGCTGTCAAGTCATGCTGAACTCCATGGAAATCCAGAAATAAACAACCATGAAATTAAAAAGGAAGATCCTGAGCCTGTCGTGCAGATCACTTCTGGAAGTGGTTTGACTTACAGTGGGACCAAATGTTTGTCCGGTGTATGCACTGGACTTGTCAAGCCACATTTCAACAACAAATCTGTCAAGGTAGCTGGTATTTCTGTTTATCTTTTACCCGTTCATGTTGTGTGGAAGATGGAATAGTAGAAGTATGAGCTATCAGGATCTACAGATGTACAATTGAACAAACATAATACATTGCACAATGGAAAGTTGTTGATGACGTTCGTTTAAAAACATAAAACCCGTTAACAATTTTAGTTTGAACTCTTGCATCTCTATCTGTTGAGTCTTAAATTCATTTCAAAAGCTATTCCAATTTGAAAAGGTCCATCTAGAGATAACCTGTGTAAGTGCTAAAAGCTGCTATGTGATTAACTGGCCGTGTAACAAGACACCTTCTTGGCTCGTATCGCACATTCTGATAAGTTAAAGTTGTTGGTCTACTTCTAATTTCAAGCCAAATTTAAAAAAAAACGTTTGTCTGCAGCAGAAGAGAAAAGTCGAGGCCGTCCCCATGGCGACTCAGGTACCCCCAGCCCCCCCTGTGCCCTCCCTGCCAAGTTCAACTGAAGCCTCTCAGGCATCTGTTTTTCCTGCTGTGAGGGAGCCGAGCACCTTTAAGTCCCGCGAAGACCACGAACCGATCTCCTCACTCACAACGGTAAAGAAATCTTAATTATCTTAAGTGTTGGATTTGTTTATTTTGACTGGTTATTGCCTGACTTTTGCTTTTTATGTAATAATAGAACGGTACTGCCCGGCGAATCATTCCCTCGCAGCCCGGCAGGAAGAGAAAAGCTAATTGTGGGGGAGCTGATGAGGTTTGTAACTTTATTTCATTCTTTACATGTCAGTCTCTGCAATTAATGCATAAATAAAGTACAAAATATGCCTATAGAATTCAATAAAAGAACAATTTGTATTAATGTTAATTATTTACTCCAGTTTCAAAAACTGACCATAATTATTGCCGGTATTTATATTGGCAGTTTTTCACAAGTATTTGTCATCAAATTAATCCCAGAGTAACATTTATCACAATAATTATTTCTAAATTGTTATCATTCTTTACTGTCCTAAGATAAATTAGCTTCCCTTATTTTTATGTAGCTATGCTTATGAAGCACAAGGAGACGAGCCCTCCTCGTTCAATGGTTGTGGAAACACTGGATTTAATGTCACTTAATGAAACACCAGAATATAATATACCAGGTCAACAGGAGCAGCTCAGCCTTTATGAGTTTTGCCCTCACACGTTCTCACATCACCTCTGATGATAGTGGCCAGTGGGTTTGTCATAACTTCATAAAATAGCTGTCAAACCCATATGAAATAATTGGTCTAACATTTCTTCACTTGTCATTCATCAACATCTTTGTTACTACTGTCATAACTGCTAGCTCATGAGTTCAATGAGTTCAATATTTCTTCCAATCTGCCCCTTAACCAGACTTGTCAGTATCAATAAGAATTTTATTCCTCTTTCATGGTTTCTAAAAGGCTAATTGTTGTCTGTTTCTGCCAGATGATAAAGGTTTTGCAGTATAACAACCCTCAAAGTGCCAGTGTCTTTCTTCCACCACCAGAGGTCAGTTTTCATTACCACATGTTGATTGTATGCTGCTATTCCTTGGTGGGTCCAATAAAACAAAGGGGATAGTTACATTTTAGAAACACGTCCATCCACTCTGGCGTTTCATGTTAATCTTAATTAAAGAAATCTAAATGTATAGGTCTCTTGAAAACGTATGCTCCTTTTTGATCAAGCTGTGTTTCCACCCAACATTTAGCTGCATGAAAGTAGTTGCTGCAGTAAGTGTGTGAAATGTGTCCCCTCTCTAATGTCCGCATCTCCAGGATTCCCAAGACAGCTCAGACGGCATCCCATCAGCACCCCGCATGACGGGCAGTCTTGTGTCGGACCGCAGCCACGATGACATCGTCACCCGGATGAAGAACATAGAGTGCATAGAGTTGGGACGGCACAGACTGAAGCCCTGGTACTTCTCACCGTACCCACAGGAGCTCACCACTCTGCCCATCCTTTACCTCTGTGAATTCTGTCTCAAGTACCTCAAAAGCCTGAAGTGTCTCCAGAGGCATTTGGTAAGAACCATCAGGATGTCACCGTCTTCCTTCTTCATCTCTTGTCACTGAAACATGGCGCTCATCCTCTTGTGTTTTACGTCTTTGGCAGACGAAATGTAATCTTAGACATCCTCCAGGCAACGAGATCTACCGCAAAGGCACCATCTCATTTTTTGAGATCGACGGCAGGAAAAACAAAGTTAGTAATGGATATTTTTCACTCTCCCCATGACGTTCTCTGAAAGCATTTGTGTATTTTTGACCAATATGTCTGTCATGTTCTTCCAGACTTATTCCCAGAACCTGTGTTTACTCGCAAAGTGTTTCCTGGACCACAAAACCTTGTATTACGACACGGACCCTTTCCTCTTCTATGTAATGACAGAGTACGACTCCAAAGGCTTCCACATAGTGGGCTACTTTTCAAAGGTACACAAATGAAGCAAGACTGTTTTCACCTTCTGCTGCAGTGTGTATACAACGTCCACCCACAACAGCTTGGGAACAGTCCCCCAAAACACAACTTCATTTTTCTTCTTCATGCAGGAAAAAGAGTCGACTGAAGATTACAACGTAGCCTGCATCCTCACCTTGCCTCCCTACCAGCGGAGAGGATACGGCAAGCTGCTCATTGAGTTTAGTGAGTGTCGCCGTGACACAGTGACCGTAAACGTACCAACACGGGAGTCCGTTTTCTGTGCTCCCCTCAGCTCTGCTTCAACGTGTGTGTTTGTGTGTGTGTGTGCGCGCGCGTGTGTGTTCGTCAGGTTACGAGCTGTCAAAGGTAGAAGGGAAGACGGGGACTCCTGAGAAGCCGCTGTCTGACTTGGGTCTTTTGTCGTATCGCTCCTACTGGTCCCAGACGATCCTGGAAATTCTCATGGACCTTAAACCCGACAACGGAGAAAGGCCGCAGATTACAATCAAGTATGTGTCTCATGGCAATTCACCTCAACCTCTTTGTTGAAGTTGACTTTCAACAGTAATAATATGTCAATAAAAACATCAGATCTGGTGTGGAACAGGCCACCTGCCCCTCTATGTTCGGTGTACTCTTGTTTACAATCATAATGATCATTTAGTAGCTTGGGAGGACCGATTAAAGGCCAATCTAATCAAATCAGCAATTTTCTTACGAGATGCAACAACTTTTAGAGCAAACTACTTTAGTTTGCAACACAGGGCTGGTTTGATACTTAAAAAATCAAGCACACTCTTTAACTTTAATCATCTCCTAAGAATATGTTTTCATTATAGCAGTTAAATGATTGGTCCCATTTTCATTTGAAATGTTCTTTTGAACCTCTAGTGAGATCAGTGAGATCACAAGTGTAAAGAAAGAAGACGTCATTTCAACGCTTCAGTACCTAAACCTCATCAACTATTACAAGGTGAGACCAGCGCCGTGTCCTCTGTGTTTCTCATCCTCAGCTGTCCCACATTCTGTGAAACATTAGAGCTGTAGAAAAGAAAGCACTGAACCTCCTTACAATTATTACTGTTTATCAACTTTCTATGATACTCGGATGTTTTCCATTGATCATTTGCAATGTTTACTGCTATAAAATGAAATAAAAATGGTTTCAGTTGTTTAGTGTGTAGAGATATTTGATGCCAAAGAACAGGCAGCTGATACAAACTGCAGATGACGTAGTGATTTTATTTTTTTTGTCTCCTGAATGTAGGGTCAGTACATCCTGACTCTTTCAGAGGACATTGTGGACGGTCATGAAAGAGCGATGCAGAAGAGACACTTGCGTATAGATCCAAAATGCCTTCACTTCACACCAAAGGACTGGAGCAAGAGGGGCAAGTGGTAGAGGCCCGGTCAGGCTCACTGAACACGCCCCTACCCCTCCTCCCAAAATCGCCATATAGCAGACTTGAAGCAAACAGTGGCTCAGATCAAGGCTTTCACGTACGGCTTCAAAACCTTTTTCAAATCAGGACTCTTTTTCAGATAAGACACAATAAACTTAGATTGTCAACTTTTTATTGTGAATACTCATTGTATAGTGTGAATTTAAAAAGGATAGACTGATTAACCGTGACACCGCCAAAATTTACAGCACACCTTCTACTGTGTAAAAGATCCTGTTTATGACCGATGTGCGTTTAAAAGTCAGATGTTTGTTTAATAGTGTACATGAACGCCCAGCGTGGCAAACTAATGGAAACAATATTGTTTTATACATCGCTTCATCTGTTGACTCATCCACATTATGTAAAAAAAAAAACACAAAGGGGATTTATCTTCCTTCAATTCAACAAGGATGTGATTTTTGTCTACATGCTTTGTATCTGCCACACAAAGTGGTGTTGAAATGTTGTTGTCCAAATTATTAATGTACCACCCAAAATGTAAAATTCAATGTGTGACACTTTATTTCAATCCCTTTGGTCATAAATGTAAAAAGTGCAGTACTTGGAAGTCTCTTTAAACCCTGGGACAGGCTTCCCGAGTGTTGTCTTCACTTTCTACTTTGGGTACACGTTTTTGTACAAACTGCAGGAATTAATGTCTCTCCAACACCTGTTCCTGCAAACACAAGTTTGAATTGTTATGAAATAGAATACAAACTACTAAACAAGTCACACTTCTTAAAAGAGACTCAATGAACATACGACTGTGACATTAAACACAGATAAAAGGGATACACTTTTAGGATCTCTTGCGAGCACAAATGTTCTGATTCTCACAGTAACTTTTAGTTTATTGTGATTCTCCTCCAGTGCCTAGTTGTATTGTTTTGTCTTTTAACTAACTGCGCGGTCAGAAATGTTCTATTGGTAATGTGGCTCACTTGTAAGAAGTAAAATACATGTATTTAAATTAACAGCCTGGATGCTGAAAACCCTTTTAAAGATTTATCGTAATGTGGCCTGAGAGCTAACGTGGACTATTTGGGTTTGTTCTCATATCCCTGTTTGAAATAGTTGGAAGTATTTTTGCTCTTTGTGATCATTGGGGGGTTCTTCCTTTTTATGATATAATTCAGTCTCTTGATCAACGGTGAGCAACGAGACATATCAATTCCCTGTGTTAACATGTATGTTGCTCATAACTGTACATACTGGACCTGATTGTAAAAAAAGACCGAAGCCATGTTGAACTGTTAGAGGAATGTAAATTTTGTGTACAGGTGTCTTTTGTCTTTTTTTACTTAATGTAAAGTAACTGGCCGCACAATATCAACGGGAAAGTACAAGTACATAAAAATCGTATCTTTCCTTAAGGTTGTGTTTTATGTTTACATGTCCCAAAAGTTATGGAATTTACCCTGTTTAAAGGATTTAGTAAATCTTTGAGTGAAACACAGTGTACAGTATGATTTGAACGTTTAATATAAAATGGTTCTTGAATTGATATAAAAAGAACGCAGAAATGTATTTGTTTGTCTTTACTGGCTTCAACTGTTCAGGTGAGGAAAAAAACTAAATGTTCCACTGTGGTCAGGGTGATAGATGCTCCCTACATCAGTCTAGAGATCCTGAAATGAACAACATTTCGGATCTATGTTGAAAAAAAATTAAACTGGTTGTGGTGGTAATGTGTGAGATCATCTGGAAAACTCTAAATCAATGCTCATAAGAACAGTTAAACTCTAACAGCCACTAGGGGGTGACATTGACACTTTAATGCCCTTCCTTTTTGTGCATAATTAAATTGCTAACGTTCAAACTCAAAAATTAAGCAAGGGGTGTGTTTATTGAGAATAAAAATTGAAAAAGTGCAGCCTTACTATTGTGAGTCTTTTACAGGTGTTGCGTAGCTGAGGACACTGAACAACACGTGGGCACCTGCAGTGGATCAGAGATGTCAATCCAGTCTACAGGTACAAGTAACTATTTTTCTGATCTTGAATAGTGTGTCTTAGTCTTATCACAGCGCCGCAAGGTCTCTCAACGCAGCGTTTGTTTTAGTGCGGTTTCGGTGATCAGGGCGGCACAGAGTGGGCCATCAGTTGACGGTGTGAAACCTTTATTAACTTCCCCTGCAGGGGTCTATGAATCGGATGCATCGAGGGGCATTCTTTACTTGTTGGATGGCCGTGGCGCCGCTTAATCTTTAACCAAGTCAGGTTGAATTAACAGCTTTTCAGCTCTGGTGAAACCTCTCCCAACATCACCTCACACCTTTTTTCTTTCTGAACCTGGTGAAGCCAAACCGAGAGCCGAGAAGAATTTCACACGCATATAATATCTCACGTTGCTCATTTCTGTCATCTAGTACATTTCCTCAAATACTGGCTGGTGGTATATTTTGTGACCTCTATATATTTATATTTATTTTATATAAATGGGTATTTTTACTCTGTGTTGAACTCAATCAATTAATTGATTAAACCATTTAAAAAACAATTTCAACACTTTATTGTCGAAAATGACCCTTTGTGTCAATTTGAGGGGCTCAGACCAGGACAAATCATGCCATTATAAATATTAGTGGGTCAAGTGTAGATTGTGATAATGGTATCATAACAGGCCACATTTGAGATACAAACCATTTAGAATAATTAAGATCATAAGATAACCATCTACTCTCTAATGGTCAATTGGAAATGTGTCATTTCAACTGGTTTCACTACATGAACTTTCTTAATTTCACTTGTAAACGAGATAATACATTTTTCTATTGGTCTATTTTTTGCCCATCAAAACATCGCTGGCACACCAGAACACACACTGAGGCCTGCTCGCTTTTAAGAAAACCCTTTAACTCCTATCAACTGGTGCGTCTGTTAATTCTCTTATCTCCTAAAGGCACACAACGCAGGCCTCTTCTCCTCCCCCGCTCCCCACCCCAGCCCAGAGCCATTGACCTGCTAACACACACACACACACACACACACAGCCATATGGTACGGCCAGGACGGGACTCCATGCAGTCATTAGGGGGATGGTGCCGGGCGCTTGGCTCTGGCCCGGTTAAGCAGCGCGCCTCCTCTCCTGACCGCCATTAAATGATTTGCCCAAATGACCAGGTGGGAGATCTTCAGGACGCAGTGACTGATGGGAAAGGAAAAGGCGAGGCTTGTTGTCACACTCCGGTGCTCTTATTGAGGAGCAGGTTGATTGTTTGTTATGGTCTCGACCCAACCCTTTGGGGAGTGCAAATAAACAAACTGTCACACACACGCACACACACGGCCATTTTCACCTTTAACCCTCAACGCTTTTAAGCCTTTATCTCTCCCGTGCAGAAATGTTGGTTTTGGCAAAAGACACATTAGACTAAATGAACGCGTTTGAAAATGCACAAGGCTGTTTCCATTAATAATACCTTAAGGGAAAGACCATCTTAAAACAATGTTGCATCATTATTCCGCACCTCTGCTATTGTTTGTCATTTCATTGCACGAGTCCCTGATTCAGCACATTTTTAAATTGACTCAAGCATTTGGACTGCTCAGTTTAAGACGCAGAGAGCTCTCCTCTTGGCCGCTGCTGTCCGACGCTGCATCAACCTCTCTCTGAGAGGCCGGGTGAAGCTGGGTGTGTGTGTGTGTGTGTGTGTGTGTGTGTGTGTGAGAGAGAGAGAGAGAAAGAGAGAGAGAGAGCGAGCGAGAGGAAAAAAGAGGGGGTTGGCTTTAGTGTGATGTGAATGGAATAGAATCAGCGCGAGAAGGAGAAAGAGGGAGGAGGACAGCACAAATCAACCTGCCTCTTGACTTAACCAACAGAACAGAAGAGCCGGTGGACCCAGAGAATCGGGAAGTGCGTTTGTTGTTTTATTTTTGGAGAGAGGAAGAGAACGGCAGACAGGAGGAACTGAAGGAGGAGGAGAAAGAGCCTCACCGTGGAGATAGATAGCAGAAAAATGCTGTCATGGGGAGA
The DNA here is from genome assembly GCF_949316345.1 of Pungitius pungitius. Lineage (NCBI taxonomy): Eukaryota > Metazoa > Chordata > Actinopteri > Perciformes > Gasterosteidae > Pungitius > Pungitius pungitius. Next base: position 9,119,092 of record NC_084915.1, on the reverse strand, counting down.
GAAGGGGAGGGAGTCGGCAGAGAGGAACAGGATGAAACAAGGCAGGGTCGAGCGGAGCTGAAATGTGGAGGTAAGCCTTTTCTTTCTGTATTGAGACCACAGAGAATCCACATTCCGCCCCCCCCCCCCCCCCCGCGTCCTCTTTCTGAGCGTGATGAACACAGATGGATGGATCCGCACGCCGCACACGCCACATACCTCTGTATAGGCATGCATGTGCTCACACAATCCAACCGGAGACAATGTAGGAGATCCGTAGAGGGTATGAAATCATGGCTCACGGTATCACCCTCTAGTTTGTCCCCCCTGTGCTTCTCCAGCCACCGTGTCGCTGGCTGCTCTTTAGAAATCTAATTCCACTCAGGGAGCCCTGTTTATGCCATTTACACGCGACATTGTGGATTAGAATCCAGCTCGCAACCTTTGTCGCATTTCATCCCCCCCCCCTCCCTCCTTCCAGTCCTCCTCTCTCGACACTACCCCCCCCCCTCCCCTTCTCCCCCCACCTCCTCCCCGTCAGCTCTCCTGTCTCTCTCCATTGTGCACCCTACGACGCGATAGGATTGTCTTAAGAACGGTGTTGTGACACAGTCCAGAGGCCACTGCCAAACCTTCGCTGTGGAGCGCATGTGGCTGCAGGACCCCAGCGATGGGGGCAAGGTGGAGGGAGGGGTACAGACGGAGGGACACTGAGAGAATGAAAGAGAGAGAAAGAAGACGCGGGGAACAAAAAGAGGGACTGGATTTTTTGGTCAAGGTGCAAATTTTCCGATCCTGACAAAAAAGGCCGTCAGTGTTGCAGCGGGGAAGAGCGCTGTAACAGTGCTGCATGTGATGTGCACAAACAATGATGGAATGGAGAACCACAACCAGAATTGGGGTGTTGTTTTCCAGGTGGCAGAGAAAATGAGGGATGCGGGAGGCAGCCCCCCCCCCCCCCCCTCCCATCACCACTCCCCCTGCGCTCTCCTCCAGTTTAGGATGGCGCTGTGTGTTCACCAGACAAGAGGGTTTCAGGGGAAGGAAAGGGTGCCGAAGGCGAAGAAAGGCAGGGATGGAGAGCTTGTGGGGGGGTGGGGGGGTGGGCAAGCAGCTTACATAAGCCAGTGCACTCAAAGGACGGGTCATTTGATTTACATTGAGCCGCATGGCTCCTCATTCAGTGTGGTATTCGCTGTGGTTGACATTAGCATTCTACACAATAAAATGCAGTTTGACCTGACATGATGGGAGGCAGGATGGGTGATGGATGAATGTGACTTGATGTCATTGCGTTTGTGTCCCCGGCAAGTCTGGCAGGAGGGAAAGTTTTACTGTAGCCCCAGTCGTTCTTTTATGGTGTGTCTGATTCAACGGGGCCCAAAGTGCGCAGCACCGTCATCCAGCTCGGCCCCCGGTGACTTTTGTTCTGCTGCTTGTCACTGTGCTGCATTTATTTAAATAAAGCTCATCAGTCAAAGCGTGCATGCGTCCAACTCAAGCACTTCCTGTGCCTTAATCCAGAGCACATGTGTTATTTGACAATTACAGGGCTTATAATACCAGAATAACTGAAGCCATTGTGCCCCCTGTAGTCGATAGCGATAAGCTATCTATTTCCATGAAAAATTAATGATGGAAATTTTTTGCCAAACCAAACTGCTGCATATTATACCCCTCTCTCCCAAAGACCTTTTCTCTGCATCAAACAGAGAATGTGCTCTTGTGCTAAAGTAGTTTGTCAATTACTGCCACTTGGTTTTCATTATTTATCATAATTGAATCACCTCAAACAGTGAATATAAATAACACGTCTCCCTGCTATTAGTTAGAAGGTACTGCTTCTTATGTGAGTGGTGAGAAGAGATAAAGTACTGTATGCGTGAATTGGGGCTGAACTAACTATCTCCTTTCAAAATCTTAATCATTGATTATTTGCTCAATAGTTTGGCTACTAAAATCATAATTTCATCTAAGTCTAAAAAGAATTTTGTTCACTGTAATGAAAAATAAGCAAATCAACATATTTTCAAGAAGTCTTTGGAATTTTGATTTGATAAATGACAAATAATTATTCCGATTTCGAATGGTCCAATTAATGTAGTCGTGATTGTTCAGGATACATTTTGATCTTGCCTGGACAAACTTCCCTGTTCACTGTGCTCATGGATCTATTTGGCGCTCTGTGGTTCTTCAGTCCAGCAGCGACACGCACACCTATTCGACATGTTTAACATGTGATCCACTGGCAAAAATCCCCAAATACTCTCTTTTTGTAGTACAAACCCATTGGAATAAACAGACCCGTCCGTCACCCAAAAATAGCTACTTGCGCAAGAGTTCTGCTTTTTTGAGTGCAAAATGTACAACCGAGAAGTACCTTTTCCTGTTAATGTCTTCTTCTGTTTTACTATTGTGGCTTGAGTAGGAGGGAGCCGAGTCAGAGGAGGCTCGTGAATCGATCGGCCTACTTTTATTTCCTGCGCCAAACAAGAGTCGAGAAAGCCCGAGCGTGTACTGAATAGAAAAACCATGACACGACCATGTGTCATGGTTTGGATTCAGATGTAGCGCTTGTTCTCTATCAAGGCCATTAAAATAGCCGGCGCAGATGCAAAACGTGACCAGACCTTACAGGGATACAAAACGAGTGGCAGAACAGAGCTTTGCTGTTTTGGCCTTTTTAATGTTGGTGGAGAAAGTGAAGAACCTTTGTTTACTGAACACGGAACAATGCTGACGACCGTCTGTCAGCAGCATCGCAGCAGTGAGGTAAGATTGAGTCACTGGATCCATGCTAATGTCTCCGGATGCTATTTGTCTGCCAGGATTTAAACTTAAGCTCACGTTGTTTGTCATGTTCCTGAACAGATGTACGCTGGGACTCCATAAAGGACTCCCTGTCTGCATCGGCTTCAGAACAACAGCAACAGTCAACAATCGGCAGGCTTTGCTTGACAATACAACAAAAAAATGCAGGTGACAGATTTAGTGATTCCTTAAAGGGCCGTCCAGCGCAAGTTGGCGGCGTACGATGGGGACCGTATGTATATGGACGTTTTCAAAAATAAGCTTTGAGAGCAAAGTGGTTCAGAGGTTACCAGGCAGACTCTGTTTTTTCTGGTCTGACTCAGCATCGTATGGTTCTTCTCACTTGGAGCCATTTTGCACGGCTACACCCCTCGGCAGGCTCCCTGTGGGGGCTCAGCGAGGAAAGGCAGTTGGACAGGCGGAGCCTTGTCATCAAATGGCAGGATGCTGGCAGCGTAAGCCTCTGGGTGGATCCTCTTAGCTTTGCTCTCTGCTGTCACCTGTCCCCTGTTAGTCACTGGTCCCACGGTGGCCGGCCTTTTTTTTTTTTTATTTCTGAGGCTGTTGCCCTTTTTTAGTTGTCCAGTATTACTTTGCAGACAGCACAGATGAGATGAATGAATGTATGAATCTTTATCATTTTCGGCAGTTAATTGTTTTGTTTGAAGCTTTGGGTGATTTTGTGAGCTAAACTAAACGACCTCAAGGAACAACAGTTATTAATGTCCTTTCTGAGACCCCTCACAAAATCCATCAGCTGTGCTGAGTGTGAAATGTGAAGGTCGAACAAAGAAATAGGAGCTTTGATTACGAAGAACCTATTCAGTGTTGAATGGTGTCTTAGACCTATCTGAATAAATCATGCTGTGCGTATGTTTGTGCTTTTTATGGAGAGGATAAAATATTAATTTCTTACAACCCTGATAGTCATAAAATATGTGGAAGCGGTGCTTTCATGAACATTATGTTACCATCTCTGCTGTGAACAGTTACCGTTACGTCTTATTAATTTAAACATATTTAGATGTTAAGATAAACTTAAAAAAATACAATATACATGTTAGAATATGTCTCCTTTCAGAAATACATTGGAGCCTGCTGCTGTTAATCACAATGTCCCTCTCAGTGATGACACACATACATTAAACCATTAAGCGGTGCAGTGGCTCCATCTCATTGTTCACGGTGCTTTTACAGGAGAAGGGCCCTCAGGGGTATTTAGAGCCACTGAAAGCAGACCAGGGCCGGCCATTCACCGTAGCACCGCATCACTCTGTCGGCGTAATGTCACATAGAATTTTTTTTAAAGGCAGAAATCATCCCGCATTCAGAGGACTGTAAAAATACATCATGATGTTTATTTTTATCACGGGCTAGTGTTGGAAATATTTGAAAATACGCGCATGAGGGGCCTCTTTTTTTCTGTCACAGCTACGAGGAGGAAGTTGCAACCTCAACGGTTTAATTTGCAAGTTGAAGGCAGCGGTAATAAAGAAGTGAGAGGCGACAGCAGTTAGTACCTTTCAGTTTTACGCTGGTTGTCTAACAACAGGACCACACCAGACAAGACCACACAAGAAACTGGCTGAAAGGGGAAGGGAATCTCTCATGTGCTTCAAAATATATACACACGCCTCATATTCGGACTCAATTTGTTTACGTGACACAAATAAGAGCCCTGCAGTCACAGCAGCTATGTATCCATTTTATACCGTGGTAAAGAAAAATGAGCACTTTAAATCATAGTGTCGGCTCCGGGCGTGTAGACCAGCGGCTTCTGTCTGTAACGACTCTGAGAATCCTTCCAAGGAAGCATTAGAAGTCACCTGGTTCATTCAAGTGCACTGCATAGCCTGCAATAGCGTCACAGTACACCAGCCACTATCTGCATCGCCATTGTGGGCATATTGGTGCATGAAGCGCTCGTTTTTTATGTAGGTCAGTAGTTGCAGAGCCGCTGTTGCAAATGACACGAGCACTCAAGACAAGACGGAGGCCGTAAACCGCAGTAAGCGCCGGCCTGCGGCCTTCATTTGCAAAGCCATCCGCTCGGGGCGGTGTGTTAATAACATTTTTAGGAAGAGGTAGTTTTAACTCAGATGCAATGTTTAAAGGTGCATAACACAGATTCATACTTGCTTATCACTGATGATAATCATAATTGAAGCCATCATACTGTTTTTTACAAGGATGAAATCAAAACATTAAATTGGTTGACCATTCCATTCATTAGTAAATCGCTTTTCACTGTTAATAGAATTAACAGTAATCTATTTTTAGGAGTAATCTCCTTCTTGGATAGCCCTTGATTTCTCTGTCAAAGGCATTTGGAGGCTTCACTAATGCCTGAGCTGTGATAGTTAACAAGAGACAGTAGTCTAATTTTTCAAAAGTTTGTGTTATAAAGCAACACTTATTGAGAGAAACCGAAGTCAGCTTCCAGAGATTCGCTCCCATAAAAGCGGTCAGAAACGGGATAAGTGTGGGTACTGTTACTACTGCAGCCATTTCATGGCATCTGGGTTACATTTCAGCGGACAATAGGGGGAGTGAGGAAGTAGAGGAGGTCGACCTCTCTTCCTTTTGAAAGTAGACGAGGTAGGGCAAACGTTTGGAGTGCTTTTAAAGCAATACTGAGCAATCTCTTTTCCTCTGCCTCAGAGCTGGATGCACTGATGACCGAGGGCTAACCGTGAACCGTGTCTCAACATAATAGATGCAGTCATGGCGCTGAGGGTCAGTTCCTTTCCCTGTCCCCCCCCCCCCCCCCCCCCCCCCACACACACACACACAGGGCGGTCTCAGGGGTACAGCTGCTCTTCCTGTCACTGTGTGGACAGTGTGCTACATGTATAAGGCTTTTATAGAGTCAGCAAAGGCACACAAGGACACACGTGCACTCACACCATCTCCCGTTCAGGCCTTCAATCTGCCTGTCGGCCTCCACACGCGCGGCCCGCCACAAGGTGGATTTTCAGATACACAGGAAGTGGCAGTGCTCTGCAAGCACACGGCGTTGATGTCATGGCAAATAACATGTCAAACAATAGTGCAAGTTGTGTGTTTTCTCCTACTGCGGCAGAACAGCACGTTGGAACAATAGGCCTCTAATTTGCATTTGGGGGTGCATCAGTCTTTGGTTGTGTTATTTATCACAAGAGGAAGCCAGGTTTTAATATAGACAATGCTATAGAGGGAGCTTTTCTGAGCATACTTCCTCTTTGTATTTTCTGAAGGGGGAGGTGCACTGATTCGGCGTACACTATGAGTTCAAACAAAATAACTAACTGCGCTGCATTGTTAAACGTTCCTATTTGCCGCCAGAGACAGTGTCCAACTCGTTAAGCAGCTTATTTTTTTTTTTACAGTAAAACCTTTTACTGAATAAAAAACAAATAACTGAAACTGGGGTAGCCATCACTGGAGTCACATGGTAGACGACCTCAACCCCATTAGTTTGCTTTACGATATATGGCACACGTGTACAATGAAGTCAGTCACAGACTTGGAATAAATCAAAACCGATCCGCTCTGGGTTGTGTGCGTGTGCATCCCAGACGGTCTGAGAGTGGACCAGGGAGCAACCAACAATGAATTATTGACATCTCGATAACCCTTGCCCCCCTCTGTCCAGCTTTATTAATAATGTATTAGGCATAATCCTTTATTTTTCAAATTTGAAAGACATTTTTGAAAGATGACTACCTTTTGATAAGGTATATGCTCATATGTAGATGACACCCAGAGGGACGTCCAACCTCCACATCGACCACAACAACTGCAATTCTTTCCTCACAGGACTTCCTGCGGCTAATCAGGCCCCTTTTCTGCAATAGGAATTGCTAATAACCTACTCTTGCCTGCCTCCTTGACAGCGCTCCTCTTTTTTTAAATCGCCTGTTGCGCACAGGTTCCAGGGATTCAGACTGATGTTTGCAAACCATTTGAATGAAATAGACAGACGTTAGAAAAAAAGAGTGCTGCAGTAGCAGCCAGTTAGGAGCCTCGGGGGGGGGGGGGGGGGGGGGGGGGGGGGGTCGGTGATGTGGGTGAGGATGCTTAGAGCAAGTGTTGGGCATTGAAACTTGTTTTGTTCTGAATTCGATGTAACATAATTTATACGCATTTACCCTCTTTAAAGCATTGCAACCAGGTCAGTTCAGTGTCACATATTCAGCAGCAACATAGGGATGTAACCTGATCTCCAATGTAACATAACAGGGTTGTGCGTGGGATCAATAGAGGAGAGTGCGACCGAGCCTGGCTTTACATTTCTCAAAATCAATCTATTAGGAGCTGATTTAGACCCTGTGGTTAAGGCGACTTTTAACTACGATAATAGACAGGGACACTCCAGCAGCCAACCTCCAGGCCGTGAAGCTGCAGGTTTACTCCTTTTGCTAAATACCCACTGAGGTGCAGTAACCCGACTTTGGTGTTACTGCTGGTTTCTGCATCTTTGTGTCCAAGCGCTCTGCTGCTTCAAAAGACTGCGCGTATAATAATGTGCATGCATTTGGTATGTTTCACAAATACTAAAAAAGTCTTCAGTTCTGACAATGAATCCCAGCATCAAGATACAAGTCCGAACAGTTGCCGCAACTGGATGTGATGGAGTTGACAAGGCTGCAGAAAGCACACAACTTTTGTCACTGATCACATCTAATTGCTGCTAAGCTGTTAAGCTGATTTCCGCCCTAACCTGAACTGAGTCCAGATCCAATCTCAATCGTCTATATCGGGACATAATCTCTCCTTCGACATTAGATAGTTCAAAATGGCTGCGACATCAGCGTTAATTACAATGAATGCACACACGCTGTGGTTGAGTTGACTTCAGTTACTGGCAGAAAGAAGAAATCTGCTCATTCATGCTGCTGCTAATGTGGCAGGTAGTCTGCCATTGGTGTGGAAGTGTTGAGTAAAAACGATGACGACACTCATCCTCTCAGGGTTGAAAAGTCAGTAATCTCTTCCTGTTTCACAGGACGCACACTGTCATGAGCGGCTGCAAAATAAGTCAAGAGACCCTGACTTCCCTAAAACAGTGTGCGCTTAATAGTATCCTCCTCTGACTTTAGTTTATGTCCTGACATTGTACACCAGAGGCCCATTAACCTTGTGTTGGAATTACCGTGGAAGTGGATGTCATTCGCTGTCATTGCTTGAACCAAAGATTTACCCAGCCCATACAAAGTGAATCTGGTGCAATAGAACAAAGGAAACAACAGCATTATGCATATTTATCCTCCCAAGTGTTTTACAGAATGTTCGAAATCTTTAAAAACCATCCTGTAGAGCATTAGCTGCACGTCTGGGTCACTTGTCCAGGTCTGGTCCTGTGTTTGAAGAGAGAAACACACTGTTTTATTCTGTTTACTTGATACCCACTGCATTGCCCACACTGTCTGCACATTGAAAACATCTGCATCTATATGTGAAACGGCCTGACCATACAAATACATGTCAGTTATGACCCATGATTGAATTTGTGTTGTGAATCCGCTTAAATCTGTGTGGATTATTGGCAGGAGAGTCACTGATTATTTTAGACTGTTGAGACACAGATGACATCTGGCAATGTCAGTGAAGTGTATGCTAAAACGGCCAGATGATGGAGATGTAAGTTCCTTCTCAGTCATTTAATAAGGTTTAATTGTTCCCTGCTAAATGAAAGTTTCAGTGATGGTGACGTGGCTCAGGGAGCGTCAGAAGTCATGCGTGCTTTTCATCAACTGAAGTGACACGGAGAAATAAGTGCACACGAGGAATGTGAGGTAGTGCATGCAACATTAACCATACAGAGAGTTTGTGACCAAATGCTAGATGGTGTGTGTCTATCAGATATCTGATGAAAATAGCGCTAATAACAGGGAAGCCGGTGTGTGGTAAGTGTATTTTATTATCTTGCAATAATGAGACTAATGACACTCATTTCAGCTGTATTCAAATAACTTTAAGATATTTTTTCTGGGGTATTTTGGCAATAGAAGGGTAGTTGTTTATTGAGAATGCTGTTCTTCTTTTGCGTTGGGAGGGTGTACAGTGACATTTAAATTGTCCGACTAATGCGTGCAGCAGAAAATATACTGAGAATACGTGCAATGGGTTTCCAAAAAAATTGAGTTGAAACTTGAGGGGGCAGAGACGAAACAGTTTGGTTCCTCTTCACTTTGTGCTGCTATATAAAGTATTTCACACACGAACCACAAGCAGAACACAGTTCATATTTAGAGGAAGGCCAGTGTAAATGTGGTGGTCATGTTAACAACTGGGCTAGATGGACGAAAGAAGATTTCGGATTTCAGTGGTAAGAAAATCTCAAGTATTGCTCTTAAAAACGTGTAGACTCATCATGAAAAGAGCATGGCTAGTACAACACACGCTATATGTTTATGTTTAATACACTAACAAGAATAAGAGTCTGAAGCCCTGCTAGCGGCTCTTTGAAACCATGCGGTTAAAAATTGTAAGTTAGCCTCGTTTTCATCAACTAAAATTGTTTGATTTAACTCTGCGATTGCCTCGGAAAGGCTGGACAACAGCATACATCTGTGATTGATAGGCATAGTGGTCTATAGGCATAGTGGTCTATAGGCATAGGGGGCCTGTTAGCTCACAATGGCAATGCGTGTTGTATCAGCTCAAACTGATAACTTGCTATTGTAATGCTACCATGACCAAAAACAGAAATTCTAGCATTTTTTTTCATGTGCCACCTTCAAATTGTAGTTCTTGACTCCATGTGTGTTTTCTTTGGCGAAGCATCCAGCTGAATTGATGGTGCATCGGTGACTTTGTTGTTAAACTATGTTGTTGAAGCAAACCAGGAGAACACAATATTTGTGCCTCATTTGTACGTGTTGCCTTGTTGTTAGATGATTGTCAATGACACAACTCTTTCAAGTCATAGAGTAACCAATGAAGCACTTGTGGACTGGATACCATTTAAAAGGAGGATGGCGTGAGGATAGGTTTCTATGGAAACAAGGACTGATGGGGGTCTTTAGAAGCTCAGGGATATGTGTTTTGCACAAAGCTCAGCGAGTGATAAGTGTCCAAAGGAGCGAGAGTGTTTCTGGCGCAGCCTGGAAGTTTAGCTCTCCATTGAAATGGCACAAAAGCAATCTGGGACTTGCTTTTATTTAAATGAAACTGGGGCCAATGATCTACACTTCTTCTTTGAGACAGCGGAGAAAATTGATTGCTCAAACCTTCTTTAAAGCATTGTTCAACATGCACCCAATGCTGCACCTAATAACCGCAGATAGGCAAACATCATTTGTGCCCTAAACGATCCTTAAGAACATTCGCAGGTTCCCAGAATGAAACATGCACAGGGTTTTAATGTCTGAAGCCCTGGCACCATACAGACAGTGCACAGAGGCTTCTCTGTGTGACCCAGGGCTCAGTGGGTCACATGAGAAACTGCACGTTGTCATCACTACTTTTCTGTATCATTGGCAAACAACATAATTCATTCTTAAGCTAGTTCAGGCGGTCACGGAAGTCATTTTATTCATATATTATTCAATCATACCTGAAATCAATTGGTATGTAACAGCCATCCTTTTTATTGGAGTTTTTGCACGTATTCAATCTGCATACACATGAGGCCAAAAGCTAGTCATGCCAGTCATGTACTGTTTTGATTGGTAGGTGGTGTTCAATCCGTACTATGGCCCTGCACACACACACACACACACACACACAGAGATGAATCCTGCCTGTTTCAAGTATGTTAACCCAAAAACGCTTCTTGTATTGACGTTTAGATTCATGTGGATTTTTATCATTTTGTCCAATATTTGCTTATCACCGGCAAATGATGTGAGCCTCAAGCTCTAGGGGGAAGGTTGCAGAGTGAAATGCTGTCCGTGTCAGCTTGTTTCAGAGCATTGCGTGGACAAAGTCACACCACCAAACCAACATGCCTATTGTTAAAAAAAATGGTTCACACCTTAACATGATTGTTGTTCCCACGGTCAACAGTGTCCTTCCAACATATACATGTCGGATCAACTTTGAAATGTTAATGTCCCACATCCCGGGTGCATGTTTTAAAGAAAGCCATTGAAAAACTGCAGCTTCGATGACTATTCTCTACCATGTGTCCAACACCACCATTACTGACAATAGTGAGACATCAAGCACAGGACTGAAAGTGATCAAATGCATATAACAATAGCGTGCTAAATACCCGTTAGCATATCTCTTAGCAACCTTTTAGTTTTCTGATAACATGCAAATGTCATGTTTGGTTAACAGATTCCTACTTCTTTTTCTCTCTACAGAAAAATAGAGTGTGAGTGCAGGCAAGAAAGGGAAACAAAGATTTCTTGTGACTTCCTCACTTTGCTCAACTCCATTTTTATGTAGTGTGTGTGTGTGTGTGTGCGTGTGTCAAGCTTTTCTGGTAGCAGTTCTGCACCGCTGCACCTGTTCTTTATAGGCTACACGCACGAGAGAGGAGATGCAGGGTAAACGCGTGACAGGAAGAAGCCTCGTACCTTATTGAGAGACACAAAAGGTTTCAGCTTGAGTTCATTGACGTCAGTTTGGTCAAAGGACGTGCATCTGCGACAAATTATGACCGAAACTGGCGGATTTCTAACTGAAACAAAACCCACTTTTGTGGTAAGTTGCATTCAAAACTTAAAATAATGAAAGGTTTTAGGTGCACTCTTTAAACACTGTTAGCTGTTTCAAAAATTATATTCTTTTTAAGAATAGTGTGAGAGTAGATTTGCAGAACTCTGTATGTTTGTGCTTCAACGTATGTGACGGTGCGACACAGTTTACACTTTTCACCTATTTTGGCAGAGCAAGCTAGGAAGACCCCCTCCCTCGGTGTTAATACTGTCTGTTGTGAGCGAGTGCTAGCTGGATGTGGTGAGCATTAAGTCTGCTATGGAACTATTTAGGGAAACTTTGGAAGGAAAGAATAATAATGAAAGAAACCAGAGTTACAAGGAATTATTAAACAATAAAAGACGTCAGACCTGCCTGCTGTTTCGTTTTAGAAATTAAATGCTTTCTCAAAGCTTTCTTTGAATCCAAGTGTTTCTGTGTACAAAGTGACATGCTGCTGTGGGATGACCACTGTCGATTTACGACGTTAGCCGTCGCGGAAGGAAGAAGTTAAAAAATACATTTTGTTTCTCTTTGTTTATTCTAGGAGGCCACTGGACCTGACCAAGAGGGAAGCAGCAGGCACTGAAGAGTGCAGACGAATGGATGCCATGTTAGAGAGGTGGATAGAGCCTCTGCTACAAAGAGGACTTGGGCTCCAGTGAAAATCCTCTCATCCTTCCTCCAAAGGAATGAGCACTGCACAACTGGAGCACCACGGAAACCCACATCTGCACACCTGAACGGACCCCTGCAACCAGCTCAATATTCGCCTCAATTTTCTTCATTTTCACTCAAAAACTTATGGGGATATAGTTTGGCGTCTGGTAGAGAGGTCCAAAGTTTTAGTAAGTTCAACCATCTTAAGTGGTGCGAATGAGAAGTATATTGGTTGCTGTCACTCCGAGAGGTTTTACATCTTAGCGCCCTGCTCTCCCGTCTCACACCAGCACCTTAGATACCAGGCCCTGCTCTGGATCGGAGTGGAGAAACGATTGTTGGGCTGGAGTCATTTTTCCCTTCAACATGCAGTCAGATGACCTCTTCATCCGCAAGTTTCGCCGTCAGAACATGCGGCCGCCTATTGCCACTGTCAGCTTTGACCCCAACAGGGAAGCGGGTCTGGTGGAGTGGCCGCCAAGGAGGGAGGCGGACGGAGCTGAGGATGACAGCCTCACTCCGAGCCGCGTGGGGCTGCCGCTGAGGTCGGTGGGCCGCGGCCACATCATGCAGAGAAGTAACAGCGACGTAACCTTAGGGGACTTGGACTCCTCCGGGAAGGCCGGCGGTAAAGCAGCCCGGGTGGGCGGTGAGAAGGTGGGTGCCGGGGCCCAGGGGGACGGCGGGGTGCTGCTACACAGGGAATACGGCAGCCTGTCCTCACTTGAGAGACAGACCCAAGCACTGGTGGCAAACGCAGAAAACCAGGGGCCCCTGAGTCCAAACGCCCTGCGCTTCAAAGACCCTTTCCTGCTCCTGGGCCTGCAGGGCAACCCTCCGGAGCCGGATGGATTCTTTCGGGGTCTGTCTCTTCCCGCGGGGGACTCACCAAAGCCAGCCAAGCCACCAAAGCCCGAAGGACTAAGTAAGAAGACCAAACCCCCTCAGATCCCTCAACCAGGTCCATATGACAACATTGGGGGCGGGGCCTGGGTGAGGAACTTTGCCCACTACGACGTTCAGAGCATCCTGTTTGACCTCACCGAGGCAGCCACAAACAGAGACAGCATTGGACGGAAGAAAAATATCACCTCCGGGGCTTCAGCCGCCTCCCAGCTGCGCCCCCTGTCCCAAGCCACCCCGTCCTCTCCTGCACAGGGCGGGGGAGGCAACGGGGTGAACGCAGATGACCCCGAGCAGTCGCTGCTCCTGGACGAAGGGGATGGCAACGATAACGATCTGCTGCTCAGCTGCCCCCACTTCCGCAATGAGACGGGGGGAGAAGAGCAGGTGGGTCTCGATCAAGCCCAGGAGAGGCGCGGCCTATCGTCCAGCCTGAGAACCCCCAACGATGCAGTGTCGGTCCTGGAGGAGCCCAGAGAGAGTCACGTTCAGCAGCAGGGCAAGAGCAACTACTTCATAGAGCATGCAGATCTGGGAGCCCACTACTATCGCAAATATTTCTACATGAAGGGTAAGTAATGAAACACCCAAATTTCTCTAAATCATTGTACGGACTATCCAGAATGGATAAACTCATATGGTCATATGCTATGGGCGAGTGGAGGGTTCAAAGAAAATCATAACCCTTGGGAGGGTCTTTTCATTTTATATTGCAAGATTCAACCCCCTCTATGACCTAATAGTATAATACTGTACATCTCTTTGAGTGTCACACTTCAACCACAATGCTGTCACATTTGACTGTCATTGCAGAACACCAGAATTTCTTCGGGATGGACGACCGCCTCGGCCCAGTGGCCATCAGTTTCCGTAGAGACGAGAAAGAAGGATCCAGCGGAGCTCAGTACAATTATAGAATCATCTTTCGCACCACAGAGGTAAAGCAGCGCTTTTCCATCCGCCGCGCTCTCCTCAATTTCAGTTTTGTGTGAAACTGGTTTCGCCTGGATGTGATGACCGTGAACCGTCTCCCCAGATGAAGACTCTGCGAGGTTCCATCTTGGAGGAGTCTGTGCCTTCTGCCGCTCGCCACACGACCCCCAGAGGCTTGTCTCCCAAGAGGCTGCTGGAGTTCATCATGCCTGAACTGAACCTGCACTGCCTTCGCTTGGCTTCGAATTCCCCCAAGGTCAGGGACACCCTGCTGAAGCTGGACGAACAGGGGGTGAGTAAAGACACTTCTGCTGACACCGAAGGAAGTCGGAGAGAACGTTTATCATGGCATCAGATAGTGACCAATAAACTCTTTTTCAAAGGTCAAACACAACCAAGACAGTTTTATGAAGCAGAAGTCCACAGTTCCACAGGGAACATCGGGTGTTTTCAGTGAAAGTGAATAAATATATTATCAATTATTTTTCCTCTCTCAGCTTCCTCTGCCACCATTGTCACTCATTTTTCATATTTTATCTGGGGCTACTTCTTTTTTAATGTAAAACTATACTACTACTATACTATAAAAAGGGCTTCTTCTGTTCTTCTGGTGTGATGTTTACAGACCAAAATTCATTCACACACGCACACGCTAGCTACGTCTTTAGAGGAAGTTACTTTGGCAAAGGAGTGAACAACTTTGAACAACTAAACTTCTCAGTATTCAGTATGAAACCTGATCGGAATTAACAGGTTTAATAGTGTAATGCGTGCCGTGCAGGTTTGCGTACGTTCTCTCAGACAAGCTTTTTTAAGCTCTAAAGCAAAGACGCGATCACATGATCAGGATGCCCCATTAGGTGAAAGGTCAGGATAGTTATACGTTCTGTTCTTCTCTGTCTTGTGATGTAGCTGAACTTCCAGCGAAAGGTTGGGGTGATGTACTGCCGGGCCGGGCAGAGCTCAGAGGAAGACATGTACAACAACGAGAGCTCGGGCCCAGCATTCGAAGAGTTCCTGGATCTGCTCGGGGAGCGTGTGCGTCTGAAGGGATGGGAGAAATACAGAGCTCAGCTGGACAACAAGAGTGAGCACCGCATCCATTGCATCCATTGCATCTATTGCATCCATCTCACCTTGTCGCAGGACCATTATCCGTAGGGCATCGGAGCACGACTGAGAGCTGGAGATAAGGCCTATCTAGCCGTGTGTAATCTGAGTAACGGCTGCAAAATAGCATAGTCACTGTTGATTATCTCAGGGCTGTTTCCCCCTCAGCGAGGGCCAGAAAACAGCAAATGACACCGATTTCACCCTGGCTGTGACAACTTGAATCCAGTCTTTCATTCAGAAATGTTGACTGACTTAATCCCCGTCTGTCTCTCTCTTTCCGTGTGTCCTTTGCTCGTGTAGCTGACTCAACTGGGACACACTCCCTCTACACGCGCTACCAGGACTACGAGATCATGTTTCACGTGTCGACCATGCTGCCCTACACCGCCAACAACACGCAACAGGTGAAAACTATTATTGTTATTAGGGTTTTTGAAAAGAGTTTCCTTCTCTTCCAGAATCATTTTTAGGACCCACAGTTTCACTGCTTTTTCAGAAATAATATTGCATCTTCGTACAAGTTCTTTAGAAAAAGATTCTGTACACATCAAGAATGACATAAAAATCCTGCCCCCTCCAGTGTTCACTCCCACCATGGAGGTTTTCACATTAACATACACTGTAAATCTATATAACATTTGACATCAGTATGTAATGTATTAATCTCTTGTTTAAGTTGTTTTTTTTTATCTTAGATGGCAAACTGAGCATGGTTCCTTCTTAGTGGGGTGAAATGAATGTGTCTGTCTCCGATTCCCCTTTCCAGTTGCTGAGGAAGCGACACATCGGTAACGACATTGTGACGATCGTGTTCCAGGAGCCGGGGGCCCTGCCCTTCACCCCAAAGTCCATCCGCTCCCATTTCCAACATGTCTTCATCATCATTCAGGTCCATGAGCCCTGCACTGAAAACACCTATTACAGGTCTGAATATACCTCCTAATACTTTGTTAGTAAATAAATACAAGTCTTAAAAAGACCATAGTTCCTCCTAAAGGCGCGAGTCTCTTGAGTCAATAAATGAATGATCATAGGGTCATAGTGACTTTAACAAAGAACAGACAAATAAAGAAAAGATAGTCTGTTTGTGTCATTCATGGGGCATCAATGTAAATCCATGTAAAGGTGGGTGTTACTATGTGCACTCTTGATACCCGGGTCTCATGCGTCATGGTAGTGGCATGTCAGGAGGAAACATGTGCTCCACTGCAGCAGATTCAGTTTGAGTGATTGTTATTCTGGAGGACACCCCCCGAGTCCACAGTCGAGTTCCGAAAAACCAGACACAGATTCAAAGCTTCCTCCGCACTCTCTCTTACTCCAGCATTCCCGTTTCTCCCTCTCCTTCTCAGAGTGGCTGTGACACGCTCCAAAGACATGCCGTTATTTGGCCCGCTCTTCCCCAGGGGTGCCCGATTCCCTAGCTCCCTCGCTTTCAGGGACTTTCTCCTGGCGAAGGCCGTGAACGCCGAAAACGCGGCGGAGAAGTCCGAGAAGTTCCGGTCCATGGCCACGCGCACGCGGCAGGAATACCTGAAGGACCTGGCTGAAAACTATGTGACCACCACACCCATCGATTCCTCCACCAAGTTCCCCCTTCTCTCTCTGGGGGGTAAACGCAAAGACAAGCTGAAGGGCGCGAAAGGGGCCGAGCTGCACAGTGCCGGGGCGCTGGTGTGGGCTGTGATGGTCAACGGCGGAGAGGAAGCGGAGGCCGGAGAGCTCAGGCTCCCGTGTCTGCTGGGGGTGTCCGCGGAGTCGGTGGTGCTCATCGAGAGGTGCACGCGGCGGGTGGTGTTCAACTGCTCCTGTCGAGATGTCATCGGTTGGAAGGCGGTGACGGAGACTAAAGAGGGGGGGCCCTGCCTGGACATCTTCTACGAGCGCGGGGAGTCCGTGTCCATCAGCGTGACGGAGAGCCAGGCGGAGGATATACGGGAGGTGGTGCAGAGGCTCGAGGTGGGTGACGAGGTCAACATTTTCAGATTTTGCATCGGGTTGTTGGAGTCTTTCCGATTCATCTATCTCCTCCGGGCCGTCGGCAGCTGGTGACACGGGGCTGCGAGGCTCTCGAGGTCACCCCCCTGCGCGACGGCGTTGGGCAGCCCGGCTTCCTGATGAACGAGGAGGGCTTCGTGACGGAGCTGCAGCGGTTCTGCTACGCTGAAAGCGGAGGCCTGCAGCTGTGGGCCCGCGTGGTGCGACTGTGCGGACACTCGCTGGTTCACCTGAGCCCCGAGGAGAGGACCAGGCTGCTGCGCACCGCGCACAAGATCCACATCACCGTCATCCCACCCGACGAGAACGGCAAGCCACGCAGGTGGGTGAAGCGGCGTGTGTGCAGGTACGAGAGGGAGAAAGGGAGGAGGCCGTGAGAGCAAATAAATAGGGGGAGGAGGAGGAGGAGGGGTCACTGGTTCAAGGTTGTTCAGGAAAACAAGCGAGGTGCCACCGTGGGCCTCGGCTCACTCTCTGCTGCCGATTAAAGACATGCCATCGTTACGCCAGCTGGTTAACAACCAATCAATCCCTCTAATGATCTTTAATCACACTGGCAAAGGGTGTCCCACTGTCAACAGCACACGTTCCACTCTGCTGAAGTCACACAGCTGTGGACAGAATTATTCAAACAAATACAATCAACAACAAGTAGACTCTTAACTTTAATTTATTTATATTTCATTTTGACATGCTTGTTCTTTGACAACATAGAACAACTCTGAGGAAGTGTTCCCCAGAGGGATACAATAGGCAAATGTAGCGTTTCTTTCCCACCTCTTCTCGTTTATTGGCTTCTACAATACTTTGATGACTCGGCAGTGGTGGAAAGAGAGGTGCGTGTTGTGAGGTGGGTGAGTCGTCTTACTGAGTATGTGGTTGATTTTGTGTTCTGCAGAAGCTTCTCCGAGCTCTACCAGAAAGCCATCAAGGATGTGGAGTGTACCCCCGGCGAGGATCAGTCTGGAGAGGCGTGGGTACTGGACGAGAGGGAGGAAGAGGAGGAGGAGCAGCAGGAGGAGGAGCAGGAGGAGAAGGAGGAGAAGGAGACTCAAGGGGGGGAGATTGAGGAGGAAGAGGAAGCAGAAACAAAGGAGGAAAAGCTGAAGGCGGGTGGTGTCGACGAAGCGGACGCGACGGGGGAGCAGGTGGCGGTCGGAGACGGCGAAGGATGGTCGTGCGATGAGGGACAAAGTGAGAGAGGCCCCGGCTCGCTCCTCACTGCGCCCGGCTTGCCGTTGTTACGGGCCACTTCTCTGCAGGAGCAAGCAGCCGCTCAGAGCCCGGAGGGCAGCGACTCGCAGCTCACCCGCAGCTGCTCTTTGGAGAGGCAGCCGACCTACAGGGATGCGTGTGATGGGTGAGGGTCACTGGGGATCATGTCACTGTTAGTTCAAGCTCTCATTATAGAGGGATAAGTGGAGGTGAAAAGGCTCCTTAATCATCCAGCGTGGCTGAAAATATCCTCAAACGGAAGCTGAGTCATCACAATTTAATCTCACAGTCAAGGTGCTGTGACGGGACGCCAAGCCGTCTGTCACTCTGCTTCAGTGCATCGTGTGCAAAAGGTTTTTTGATTAGATCACTTTCGAAAATTCACATAGATTTCACGTTTTTCAAAGCTAACGCTCCTTTTTTCTTTCTGATCTGCGCAGTAGATCTTCAACTTCTTCCAGTGTTAAAATATTTAAAGGATAATAGACATAAAAAAAGATCTATTTTCGATTAGCCTGAGGGGTCATTTTAATTACATCAAAAAAGCCCACCTTTAAACGATCACTTTGACCACGTTCTGCCAGGTAGCTCGTCCTCTTGAATGTCAATTTCCTTTCTGGCAGTAACACAGATGTCTACCAATTATGAAGCTCCAAGGAGAGAGAGAAAAACCCCTCTGTAAAATTTGAAGGACATCTACATGTAAGCACACCGAGGGTCTCGCACTGTGAATCCCAAAAGGCTTCAAACGGAAATTGTACATAAAAAAAGGATGGCGTTAAACTCCGCTGCCGACCACAGTGATTTCACTGTCACGCAAAGCAGAACTGAATCATTAGACCACAACGGACCTGAAAGTTCCGTTTTGAGCATTGGATTAAAAAAATGTCCCAACAGCAAACAAAGGATTTGATTTGTGTTCTACCCCCCCCCCTCTCGGTCTGCACAGGCACGTGAACGACCACGTGGGCCTGAAGGGAGAATGCCATATCTACGCCAATGTCTGCGAGCTGAGGGACGCCACACCTGATCTGATCCTGGCCGTCAAACCCAAAGTTCCCCGGGAGGACCAACAGGTGAAAGACTGAGACGAGAGGACGTCTGAGTGGTTTCTCTCCGCGGCCCTCCATCCGCCCTCTGACAGCGTTGTTTGCCCTCTATCTCTGTGTCTCGTGTCTGCAGTTCACGGCCGCCGAGTTTGGGGATGACGAAGCTTCAGTGAGTGACTCGTCTTCCCGGTTGTCGTGTTTAGACCGAGCAGAGAGAAATTCACGAGCCCTAAGTCTTCACAACTCCATCACCAAGAGTAAGTACTTCCCTATTTGAACTACTTCCCTATTTTAATATACATAAATGATATATATATATATGTATATTACCGTAAATATAAAAATGGCAGCACGGTTAATACAAATGTAAATGAATTGCGTGACAAAGGGCACAAAGGCATATTATGACCCTGACGGTAGACTCAAAACAAAGCTCCATTCTCAGACACAACAGCTGACATCACTGCTAAAATGATGCCAAAATGAGACAATTACACATGTTTTCAAATCATTTAAGCCTCAAAGTCCTATTTTCCAGATTTTTTTCCGCCTTAAACCCCTCTCTTCATTATCCTCTCTCTGCTCCCCGCTGCATCCCCTTTGTCCCTCCTCTTTCATCTAAGCTGCCCCCCCACCCTGCTAATCTAATATCACCCCTGCTCTGCTGCCACCCCCTGCCAGGGCTGCTATAAAAGGGGGACAGATGGGTGGTGGGAGGGGTGGAGTTTTAGGCAACCCCAAATCAAGGAGCCCCTCTTACACCATCTGCTCTCATTTTTCCGCCATAAGAGCACACGTGCTCATCCTCTCTTATGATTCTGGTGATTGTTGCGGGGGCGGACTGTGAGGACTCTGATTGTTTCACGCCACGTTTTTTGGCAGGGTGTCTGTTAAACTGCATGACATCTTCCAAACGAAAAAGATAAATTAGAGGACTTAATTGTTCCTAAAGAAAAAACAATTGTAGCATACTAAATGTCTTTTTTTCAACTGAGTTTTTATTAAATCTGAATGCAATTATTTACCCAAATTGAAAATGATGTTTTCTTGTAATTTATGATGCCTTTTATTCAAACCTAACTGACATCAAAAAGACCTTCAGGGATACCTGAAGGCTCAATCCATCATACATTTCCTTTTTGTGCCCCTGAAACTGACCTGCATTAAACAGCAGCGCCCCCAAGTGGTGGCTCTTTGTTCCTGCAGTCCCACTGTTAGGCTCTTTGGTTCTGTTCAATAGCAAGTTCAATCTTTCTCTTTCTCTCAGTCCTCTCAGAGACGACAGATTCCACGGAGGAGGAGTGGCAGTCCATCGCTGACCTGGCCACGGCCTGCCGCAGCATCCTGGAGGCTTTGTCACGAGAGGGTGAAGAACTAGTTACATTTACATCATTTCTATCCACAAACCTGAGATTTAAGTTAGACTCTAAATGTAACTGTGATGTTTACCCTTTGATGCATTTTCAATTATGAATTGACCAAACACCTCTGGCTCTATGGCCTTGTCCTGGATCTATATGAGCTAATACGTTTTATACTGAGATCAACTCCTTATGGCTATATTACACCATAACAATGGGGATAATGTTCATTACCACAGACCATCGAGCCGGAGACCCCTCACAAGCAGGAGCCGACCTGACAGACGGCAGGCTGAAGGACTCAAAGGACAGGTGCGTTGCTATAAACACACACAGGGGTAAAACAGACAATGTCTTTGTAGTTGGTCGCCTGGTTTTCTTTTTGTCAGGATCATTGCGGACATCCCTTTCACAGCCTCTGCTTCGTTTTATTCTCTCAATAGTTTTGACTCGGCAACATCCAACTGTCTGAGACCTCGTTATGGTTTCTCTCCCCCATAAAGCTGACTCAGTCATGCAGTTATGCGCGTGCAGACACACAAGCACGCACACAGCTTGTTTGACTCACTGTCGTCGTCATTTTTTATGTGATAACTCCCACTCTGATCCATTTTGTTGTTCTTTCACACTTCTTGCAGTCCCTGGTCACGATGTGTCTGAACATACAATGTCCAGAACTGAAAATGTGTCAATAAAAATAAAAAAAGCTGCAAAACAACCAAAAAGATAAGATTAATGGGAATTTTATTTTTTTATTATTTTAAATAACAAACTCAACACTGTTCCCAAACCACTTGGCATCAATGTCATGTTCCTTCTGTTAGAAACATTATTTTGCTGTTCACATCACCAGAAGCATTCGTCATATAACTGCAATCAGATGAAATGCATCATGTGATGGCTTCTCTCACTGAGAATGGGTCTGCCTGTCAAACTAGCAATTACTGTTAAAATGATGTTCAGAGTGTTACAGCTTTAAAGGCAGCAGGGCTCTGAGGCTGCCACAGTGGGAGTCGAGACCAATCGATGAATGAAGGCGGCGTTAGAGAGAAATATTTCCAACTAAAATAAACACAATAAAAACCTTTCTGCAAATGAATGTGTTCATCTTGTTCATTTGTTACTTGAAACCCAAATGAATCTCGACTTCCTCTGATGACAAACAATGTGATTGATTTTGACAAAGTGTCGCTGCCTCTCTTTGTTGCAGTGACTCTCCAGGCCACCTGGAGGAGAAGGTGTCCCAGCTGGAGTCCATGCTGAAGAGGCTGCAGGATGACCTGCAAAAGGTGCTTTGACTTTCATGAACGTTGTTCTCTGTAGTGATGTTTTCAGTGAGCTCCATGGGAGAGTCAGCAGGTAGGAACAAGTATTGAAGTTGCTCAGTTTGCGCCGCTATTGCAGATTATTTGTATTTTTGGGGGCTGGCTTTTGTTTACTTGTATAAATCCTCCCGTGCCCATTGCGATCCCAGCTGGCTCACTGGGGATGCATTAAATATGGATACATTTATTTTGTCCTAATGTACATTTGTACAGCAACATTTGAGATTTGTAAATCCCCCCTTATCCTGATGTCTAAATGTTTGTATGACAACTCCTGTTCTCAATGTATTCTTGTACATTTCTGCTAAAGCATGAAGGTCGAACTCTGTATGTGATGAAGTCCTTATTCTTAATGTCGGCCTCGGGAACAGCTGCTTGGCAAAAAAACAATTCTCAACATAAAGTCGACTTGTGTCTGATGGCTTTCCTCCGAGGGGTCAGTCGGCAGCAGACAAGTCGACGCTGTGCTGAGAGTCTTTTGTCGATGTTGAATGTGTCTCTGTGTGTACAAATATTATATAAATATACTATTTAGACCATGAACATTTAAGAAAACATATAAAATACTCATTTAGTGCTCAAAAAAACTAAGAAGTATATTAACAGATAATTAAACTGGTTAATATCTGATTTATTGTCTGTCATGTATGAAGCAAAAATGAAATACTCTTGGTTACAGCTTCTAAAATGAGACAATTGCCTGCTTTTGACTTGATTTGGGATTTGAGCTGTTGGTCAGACAAATAATAATAATAAATTGGTTTTATATAGTGCTTTTCAGAGACTCAAAGTTGCGAATAAATAAATGAAATAAATCAATGTGAAGCTGTCACTTTGGGTTTTAACATTTTATATGTCAAGCAATTATTTAATAAAATAATTGTTGTATTATTCAATAACGAAAATAATCAAGAATAGTGGCCTTTTACAAATGATGGCCGATTAGTTGCTCACCCAGTCTGACCAGCGGGCTGAATCCCAAACCACTGAGACTAGACCACAGACTATATTCTAGACTGGTCTGAACTCTGATTTCCTGTCAAAGAAATGATCAGTTCAGGGGATTGCTCATTTCTCCGCTCTGCAGCGTGATGTGCTGTTCTACACTGTGTTGTTTTATCTCAAGCTCTGTGTTTATGTGTGCCCACTAGTTTCCTTAAAGCCACCGCTGTACCTGTCGCTCCCCTCCCGTTCCTGCCACAGCGATCTGAGCGACGGCTTTTGTTTCTGTTGTGTGCCGATGTCTTTCAGGAGAAGGAGGACAAGGCGGTGCTGCAGGCCGAGGTGCAGAGCCTCAGGCAGAACAACCAGCGGCTGCAGGAGGAGTCGCAGAGCACAGTGGCTCGCCTCATCAAAGTCACCGAGCTGCTGTGCAACGTCAACAAGCCCTGTTAGCTCCTGCACGCGCGAACACACCAATCCGCCCCGAAAGATGCAAAATCGTACGACGTGCTTGCACACTCAGTAGACCGATTTTTTGTGCGAAAAATGCATTTGCAAGAGCAGATGCGCGCGCATATTGTTCAATCTGCGTGTAAACCACAGTCTCAATCCTGAATCCTGGACCCTTCCTTTTTGGTGAGGGAGTATGCAAATCAACCCGTGAAAAAGAAAGAAATGACATTCCCAACATCCCATGACCTTCATAGACTGACTATGCCAGAGTGCTTCTCTCTGTGTATATGATACAGTACGTGTGTGGATGTGTGACGCATGTGTGCGGGCCTGTGCGTGTGACTGTACGTGCGCATCTCTTACTGTACCTTTGCTTCAAATACTTGACAAGCTGGGCTGAATAGCACTTGCATAGACAGTGGCAATTAAGACTGAGAGACACTGTATAGCATGTTTGGTGGTGTCCAAATGACCAAAAGTGTGTGTGTATATATATATATATATATATATATACTGTCTCACCAATAATATATGTGAACAGTAGAATGGCTATCCTCCCCGCCGGACGTCTAGTTGCAGTGTGGTTCTGCCTGCCGCTTGAAACAAAACACAACCAGAGAGAAAAAGGGAACATGACAACGACGGGCCTGTAGGCAGCCTTCTACTTGATGTAATGATGCCAACTGGCTGGCCCCAGAGACGGGCCTGTTGCTAAGGAAATAATTCTCTGCCCTCGTCACTTCCCAGTAGTACGGTATTTAAGACACTGGAATCATTAGGGAATACGGATTTTTTAAAATCCATACATAAAAGGGAGGTAAACTGGAAATGTTATAAAAAAGGGAACTGAGTGAGGAGGTATTCCTACTGGAAGTATGTTAAATACAGTATAAAAGAGATACGGAAAAGTCTTTTTTTTCCCATCCTGAAAACAGAGACAGTGGCAGGAAAAGAACTGCTTCAGCTTCCTTCCACGAGCGCCTGTAGCTGTTTCCCTCTAACCTCACTATTGTAGCAGCCATTGTGTAGAAGGTCTCCTCCTACTGGCCTGAACCACAAAATGCCAAAAGGCAGCTTTTTCTTTCAGCTGGCAAAATAGCTTTAGGTGTCAGAATAAAACATCTTGAACTAATAGTGAAAATACAGGATATTGTATTTAATATATTTGTGTTTGGCAGATGTCTACGGTGACTGTTTTGGGTAATTGTTTAGTATGGCTTATGAGTGCTAGTAGTAAGGATAGTTGGGATAATCTTACCATTCCATCTGATGCGTGTTTGTATGTGTTTCTGTGTTGTTCCTGCACTTTTTTTGGGGTCAAATCAGCACTGGACAGGGCACCTAGGGTACCTTATTTAGCCCAGGTTATGTCTTGGTCAACATTAAAAGGTGATTAAGATCTCATCCCTTTGACACCACCTTTACCTCACTTTTGTGTGTCTGCTGTTGACCGCTTCTCCTCAGTGCCAACGGAAAAAAAAAGCGCAGGCAGCTCTCCCGAATCCCACTGAAATCAAACGGAACTGACCACAAACTCCAATCTCCAACCACGAACTCTATACTCTGACAAAAAGGGATGCCAAATGTTCGTCAGTCACTCCGACTCACTTGTTTCTTGTACAAACTTCCTTGTAATTTTATTTTAGAGTCACTGTGAATACCTGGTACCAGCATATTAAGATACGATATATAAAGATTAACTTATGGATCCAAACGTAATGAGTATGTGAAGATACTGTATGTACAGCTGAACTGTTCCATGTTACTTAGTGCATTGGGTTGTGAATGCCCTCCTTTTTGCAGAATGATTATGCAGAGAAGTGTTGATCATGACCACGCAGGCGTTTGTTTCATCTCCTGTACATGCTGAAGCCTCATTTCTGAACAGAGAGACAGTGGTGTGGGAAGACCTGTTTTACTGTGTCTTGTATAGTTATTTAGATTGTAGGAGGCTGGTCAAGCATGAGAATGTGCCAAGCAACTTCCAAGCGCCCCCCTCTGTTTATGTGTATGTGTAAAAATGTAACTTATTAATCATGGAAATGTGGATTTTCTTGTAGCTGTTTCAACTGGAGGGCAGTCTTGAGGACAAAATGTGAAATAGGGCGGAACGGAAAAGTGGGCTTGGTTATGAATTTATGTTTCTTTTGTAGAAAATCAACATTGATGATATGACATGATAATATATTATCTGCTAAATGTGACAATGGTTGTTATTATCATTTTGATATTGAGCTATTTCAGCTAAAACTCTTGAAGATAAGGTCTTAAAACACCATTAGGTACGCCTTAATGAGTGAAACACAGGAATGGATGATCAAACTGGTCATACTGGTGTTTTCTGAAGGCTTATTCCTCTGACTTTGTGCCTACTAGAAAATGTAATGTATGGTGTCCCAGCTTAGTGACCTCATTTCTTTGTTTTTGGTTGGGCTTACTGAGTTTTTTTTCTTGTGGCAGATGATGGATTTCCTGAGAGAGCGTCGCAACATCTGGTCTTTCATCCGCTGTGCGAGGAAAAGTAATTGATGATCGGAAAGAACAGATGATGATGAAAATAATAATAACAATGATAGTTGTGTGTTGCTGGTCTGAGGAATCACAGAGGGTCAGTCAGTCTCAATGGTTCAACGAAGCAAACACACAAACATAGGATTTTTAAAAGCAAATGAATAGGAAACGGTTGCTGCAAATGACCCGTGTTGAATTGAAATTAAGTTTAGGTTGATATGAATGTGTGGAATGGCGTATGCGTCCTCTAAAGGATTATTTTGCTATTTAAATATTTAAAAGAATAGATTGTCTCAGAAAATCCCACGGCGTATTTGAAAAAACGACAAACCGGGGACATGTTGATGCAGATGTTTTGTTGACACAGTGAGGTTGAGATATTTGTGTGTAGCTGCCTTTAAGATGTGATGCAATGAAGGAGGTGTTTCTGGTTTTGGTTTGTGTGAGATAAACAACTCCATAAAAAGCAAAGATCTGCATTGAGAATTCAGGTTTTTAAAGGGTATAGTTTTTATTTTCCTACTGACAAAGGCAGCACATCAGTCAGTCAATTGGTGGAATTGGCGTTTGGAGCAAAACTAAGATTTAAATGTAAAATTGTAGCTCACTCTACTCCTCTATTTACTTTTCAATCGACAAAAAAAACAAAAGGAAAAGTATTAATTTGTCGTCATTGATTTGTATGATTGAAATGCAAAGGAGGACTAAAAGGTCTTTAGAAATCAGACTATTGTGATTGCAGGGTTTTCACGGGTTATGAACTCTTGAAGGTTTGGAAAACTATGTGCTGAGACTCTGGTGACAACAACAGAGAGTTGGATGCTCATTTGTCCAGGAGCAGAACCTGGGGAGGACCTTGTGACCTGGAGTGATGAACACTGGAGGTTGAGGTAAAACAGAGCCGAAAAAAACACTGACAGCAGTCCAGGAAGAAACAGTTTTACGGTCTGACAGCAACAATGTGATTTGTCAGAGAGAGGTCATGGCCCAATCAGATGGACTGAAAAGAAGAGAATAAAAAACAGACTCACGATGCGTAATGAGGGAAGCAGAAGGCAGACATGCGGCTTCTTCTGTAATTTAAATATAAAAAGTACAGCAAGTATACAAATACATTGAGTCTGCGTAACAGGACAACATGCTGGAGGTACTACAGTATTTGTTTTTTAATGTCAATCTGCTTTTAAACTGAAATTTAAAACTGCAAACAAGAACCCAGTATCATCATTAAACAGCAAGCAACTAACTGCAACAATTTGTATTTGGGGAGAATTTGTGGCAAATCTTGTAACTGTATTTGTTCCCTCATCACTGGTTCTCTGCATGCAGGGTTTCATTGGTACCAGCTGGGTATTTGCCTTGATGATCCAGTTCTAAATCAATCCCACAGCTGAAATAAAACCCAGCAACTGTAAGAAGGATTAAAAAACACTTCTCTCCTTACGAACTGGTTTATGTTCAAAATCCTATTTTTTTGTTGTTACATGTTTTATAATCCTTTAATAAAAATTAGTTGAGTTAATGTGTTAACACAGCTCAATAGAAAGTAATATCTTCAGACATCTTAACAAGAGGTCAACTAATTTCCAATTGCATTGAGATTACTTACGGTTTAGAAATCTAATTTAATCTCAACTTTCTGATCTCAATACAACCGTATTGTCATCGAGGCTGAAACATTATCAGCAAGATGCTGAGGATTGTTAAG
Organism: Pungitius pungitius; assembly: GCF_949316345.1. Classification (NCBI taxonomy): domain Eukaryota; kingdom Metazoa; phylum Chordata; class Actinopteri; order Perciformes; family Gasterosteidae; genus Pungitius; species Pungitius pungitius. The sequence goes on along the minus strand of NC_084915.1, from coordinate 9,091,500 downwards.
CGTTTTACGTGTGCTAAATATAAATTGTGCGGATGTTTAATCGCTACGGCCACATAGGACTGAAGATCATCACAGCCTTTAACGGACCCAAGACACGGACAGTTTGACTTCCTGCTGCTGAGCGAGCACAGTGACCCTTCAACACGTCACCACAATAACTGTTAAGACACAGCCCCGCTTTGTTTGTCAAGTATTCTGTTTCACATCCTACAGGGAACTGAACAATACTGACAGAGTACATTAAAGAGCCTCTTCTGTTTGATCTGGTTCACAATTTTAAAGTTATTAGACCGTATTAACACATATTTCCACCTTACTCCATTATAGTTAAGAGTTGGTATGGCAACTATTAAGCGTAATACAATCATTTTTGTTGACTTACAGTAAATAATGTGTTTTTGTTTGAGATTCCATCACAGATCTGTGTCACATAAACACATACAGAGATTTAAAGTTGGAGGATATACTTGTAAACCACTTCACAATCCTTTGAATGCACATTCCCATCTCCCTGATAGCATTAGGTAAGACAAATACACTTTCCAGAGCTCCTTCCATGATCATAATACAGCACGACAACATCATACAAACATTCACCAGGGCTCTGTCCTCTGGAAGGCTTTTTCCTAAACACCAGACGCAGAAAAGCGCTTCATCTTCCCCGCCCTGACGGGCAGGAGGAGAGCTGACGACAACAATGCAACGGCATATGTCTTTATTTGGGGCTGCAGCGCGAGACGCCGTCTTCTGTCTGTGTATCACACGCGGCTCAAGGGGCTGAAAACCAGTTTGACTCATCCTTGCTCTGTAAATACACAGGCCGAGTGTTGGTGTGTGTGTTTAGACCAGAGGTACTCAACTAAAATGTGGAGGTCCAGTCACAGAACATTTCTCCAAGCAAAGGTCCGGGAGATCATAACGCGACTGTTTAGTGTGATTAAATAGCATTTGCATTTAATCAATACACAACTAACAAATCAAATGAGTTCAGTGCGATTCTAACGCTCTTTTGGCAATATTTATTGTCACGTAACAAAGAACTGAACATATACTGTATGTGTGACTGCAAATATGAATGGAACTTTTGTTTGGTGAATGTTCTCTCAGTTAACTAAAAAGTAGGGCTGCATTTAAAAAAATAAAATGTGAACATTTCTTAATGTTCAAATAAAGTGCTTCAATTCAGAAAAAATAAAATAACAGGAAGAAAAGCTTGAATTTGAATTAAGATGAAGTTTTTCAGCGGGTTCTGAGCATATGAGACACTGGTTTGGTGCCGCAGTGGGAAGTATGAAACGTCGCTATCTCTCTTTTCTTCCCACCCTCTTTTTATCTGTAACTTGCCGCTACCTCTCTCGTCAGTCTGCAGTATTGAGACGATATCATCGTCCTGCCTGGAATACAAAGACTCCATTGGTCGAGTCGTATCACGTGGGAGGATTTAACTCGAATGCAATTGGTCTGTGCTTTAAGCCACTACCGTAAAGACGAGTAAAGCTGCGCCGGTCGAAAAGTGGCTCGCCACGTTTATATCACAACCGTCTTTCTTTAGCTTTTGGGCCGGGCCCGGACCGCGGTCCGTCAGTTAGTGACCTCTGGTTTAGACTCTCGGTACACACTACATTGCATTTTAAATGGCCAAGTAGATAAGGTGCACTACCAGTTTGCATGAAGCATCACTGCTTCAAATTCGCTAGACATAATGAAGTCAGATTTAATAGCTTGTATTAATACTAATACTAATAGTTTATGTATCCAGTGCAACATGGAATATAATTATCTATTCAAAACATGTAATACTATGAACTTGAATATTGTTAAAGAAAACATATTCATATACTCCAATGCAACAATGCATATGTTCACGTGTGAAAAGTAAAGGATGCAACCTGTTAATAAGTGACGCACCTCATATAACAAGCCATGTGTAAGTGAATGATAAACGTATCCAGCCCTCTTGTCATAAATCCGTTAAACATTAAGAATGGAAAAACACCAGGACACTGTCAGCTTACTGGGGCAACCTTCACTTTTTAATGATTTTTAATTGAAGTAAAGATAGTTCAATGGCTTTAAATGTCAAACAGAGACATTAAACAGGCTACTACTATCATACAGTGAGCTTGGCACAAAAAAGGTTTGTGTCGTTTTTCTTCCTAATTTCTGGGAATCTGGCTGGGTGGACTATTAGCAAACAGTTTCTTAATCGGGTTTCTGGAAGGTCTCCGTTTGACAAGTAGTCTGTGATTCCCCCAACAGGGTAGCCCCCTCTTCTTTGAGCGTTTTCGTTTGGTAATAATTCAACAGCTGGAGATAAAGGAAGAAGACAAGGAAAAAAAAGAAAAAAAAACAAGCTTAATTACCTGTAGAGCATCAGTGCCCCAAACACTCTCTTTTATATTGTCCTCTATAGACAATCTCAGGAAAAACAAAAGCACAGATTCTTACTCCACTATGTCTCTCCTATCAGTCTCACGTCATCACCCTTTCCCCACCTCATATCAGGTCAGTGTGGAGGAAGCTGTGGGCCAGATGTAATAGTGTGTGGCACTGGTGTAAAACCAGTGAATCACAGACTTGACGTTGAACGCTATTCCGCTGATCGACAGCTGGTGGCGGAAATACGCAAAGAAAGCCAAGTGCTGCCTCGTGATTCAAGACTGTTTTTCTTTCTTTCTTTTTTTTTTAACTTGGTCAATCCAATATTTCACGAGGAGGTAAATGCCATGAACAGAAACACTCATGATAATATGGCCCAACTTTGTTGACAAGACACATTGAAACAGTGAGTTTCAGTCTAGCTCCATTCACACTTTTTTTTTTTTTCTTAGCGAGATCATAAGGATCGGCTCAATAAACGTCCCTGCTGACCAAAAGCTACTTACAGTGAGTGTGCGCGTGTCTTTTTAATGCTCGGGAGTTTTTCCCCTCAAAGGGGCATTTCTGGACATTTCCTCCGAGGACCACAGCGGGCCGGTGTGTCTGTCGCCCCCCAGCGGCCGCCGGGCGCAGCGCGCCGTGCGAGACCCGAGAGCGAAGGCACACAACGCAGCTCAGAGCATGTCGCCTCCCGTCGCTGCGCCGCACCGTGGGATCCGCCGTCGACCTTCCACACTGTTAACATGAAGCCACAGCGCCTGTGTTTGATGACGCCTTTCCTCACTATGCTCGAGCCGGAGGTCTAACGAGGTGAGCCGGCGCAGCGTCCTGCTCCGAGTCCGCGGAGGGGCGTGTGTGTGTGTGTGGGGGGGAACCGGGGCTTGTGATTTAGGGGGATTTCTGCTGATTCTTTTTTTTTTTTTTTTTTTTTTTAGACACAACTTGGCACAGGCTTGTCGTTTGCTGCTGCCGCCGCTGCTGGAGCTGTTTGTTTGCAGAGAAAGTGTGAAACAAGTGTCAGCGAGAGAGCAACAGATGTTTTTGGTGGAAAATGCGTCCGTCTGAGGAATGAGAGCAGCAGCGAGGCACCGGCGGCCCTTCCAGCGGTTCTGCTGCTGTGGAGTCGGGCTGGTCGCGGTCATGTGGCTCGTTCAGGTCACCCAGGCACCAGGTGAGACCTCAGCGTACACTCACGGAATCAATTCACATTGGAAAAGTTGTATTGCGTGGATTTGTGGAAACGTGGTCCAAGTACAATGTGCACAGTATGAATCCTAGTTCGTTTTATATTCATTTGGTTTGAATGCAGCTAAAGGGATCCCACGTTTTAGATCGATGCTAAACCTGACGTTATGTAATAAAAGGAAAGGAAATGGACGAATGCATGAACTAGATCTATAGAATGTTAGTGACTAGTAGAAATGCTGCATAATTCATTCATTCAGAGCACATGTAATACTTTATCTTCACTAGGAGCAAGATCCAATATACTCCTCCTTCTTTTTATCTATGGATCTAAAAGTCTTCTTTTATATGGATAAAATATAAATATTATATATATGCAATGTATGCTGGGTTAGACCTTGTCCTGTGGACATGTGCTGTATTCTAACATTTGATTGCCTGCAGAAAGAATGCATTTGCAGAAGTTGAGTACGATTATGATTAGTGTCCAGCATTGTTCCCTCTTTTTAAAGACCAAACTTATGTCTTTAAAGTACTGCAGTGCTGCAGGTTCTAAATACTGAAATCTTTCCACCATGGTGTTCAACGTCTACTGTCCCTTTGGCCATGATTTACTCCGCTTGTAATGCAGGAAGGTGACAGTTTGTTGATTACATAAAGCAGGCGGAGAGTGTGGTATGTATAAATCCAATCACTGGGGATCAGTGTATCTATGGGTTATTGCAGCTTGACTATGGTTATTTCATCCCTAATCTCAGCAGAATCTGTGGTATCTATAAATAGACTGCCTTTGCTGTGATTGTAGCCAGATATGTGTTTTTCAATTGACACAATTAATTGTTGTTATATTTAGATCATTAATCGGTCAATTTATTGAATTTGACTTGAATTGTTGTAATTGCATTAAAGTTGCAATTATTTTCATTCAAAACGTTGGAATCCTACCATTATGCACCATTCCCCATTGAAAAAAAAGGGCGTAGATCCTCTCATTTTGCAGCGGTGCAACGAAAGGAAACCTCCCCCCCCCCCACCTCATTATCCTCTCATCACCTTTACCGATGTGGTCACACTCTGTCACGCAGACACACACACACACACGTTCACACACGTACCAGCAGCTTCCTCGCAGGCTGCACCCTGTGTGCATCATAACGTGTTGAATGAGTGGGTGAAAACAGGGGTGTTGGGTTTACATTTAGGTTTCACACCTTGGGGTTGCAGTCCGGTCCTTCATGGAAGAGTGTCCTGGTGAATGAGCCAGAGCCATTGTTATTTATACTTCACCTTTAAATTATGAGTGCGCCAACAACCAGAGGAGTTTTATTGGACTGAGATGAAGGCCGCTCGACTTAAACTATATAAAAGACGTGTGGTCTGCTGTTTTTAATGGCCACAGGCCGGTCGCTCTCCCAATGCTTGGAAAATATCACACATACTGCAGCATCCTGAATACCACTGGTAGTAGAACCATTTATGGATGTGCTAATCCAACTGTTTGTCTCAATGTCGGTCCGATTTTGACAAAATCTTTGGGTGTTTTCTGATGTAGTGGAGGGAGGACTTTACAGAGGCAAAAAACGTAACTGATTTAAGCAAATGATACCTTTAATAAAATCTTTTTGCTGAAGATGACCAACTATTTTCCATTCATGGAAACGGGAGGAATTGGTTCTTAAATGAACATTTCAAGCCTCACTAGACAACTATTTGTCTTAAAGATAGCTGTCCCTCGTCTGCACAAGCATGTGGTGAATTCCTTCACAAACATTTATAAATCACAGCAGGAGTGTGTTGAACAGCTGACACATACCGATCCCCCTGTGGGTCGCATGTTATTTCTGACAACATACTGGACTGAGTTAAGTTCGGTGTTGATTGACATTTTTTCTTAATTGCACGGCTCCCACAAAGCGGTTTCCATCGCAATAAAGGGACATATTATCTTTTAAGTTGAATGTAGCTATTGTTTATTAAACTGTTGTGTATACATCCAACAAATATATTAGGACGTCAACCTTTGGTATCGTGGTTTTGTCCTCCTGATGAATGAATGAATGATGAATATGTTGATCATTATTGTTTTCAAGTCACTTTTTGTAAATTAGAATGTTTTAGACTTTAGCACACTTCTAATGGGGAACCACCCAGGACACATTGGCACATTGCATCAATGTGGCCAATTTTTTAAATTTTGAATCAAGCCAAAGTTCCTGTTTCTAAAAAGACAAATTGTCCCTAATTGAGTGACAACTGTAAAAAGTAGGAAATAGAATGTGATTATAATCATTATGACCACTGCATAGCTGGTGTCAATTATAGCACTTATTATTGAATGACAATTTGAAATTGAAATAAGTCAATAAATGACATGAACATATTAACAGAGTCAGCTATTTATAGAACTGGGGTTTAGCTCCTTTTTAAGACCAAACGTTGTTTTATCAGCTCTATGTTTCCTGCGTCATGGCACTTCCTAAATGTTCTGTCTAAATGTCAGGCGGGAGGACTGCTGTGTTATCTATGAGGAAATGTCCTCAGAGCGTTGGACTGAAATACAAATATTATTTTTTATAAGGTAAGGTCCCTTTGACTCAGGCTTCAGAGGCAGCAATGTTCATCTGCATTGCCACCATTGAGGGTTTTATGCTCTGAGACATTTACTAATACAGGGAGCAGTCCAGCCCTGTGGAGATGGTGTTTAGGGCAACACCTGAGGAAGCCGGTCTTTCCAGTCGATGTGTTATTGAAGGGGTCAGATGTCTTGTTTCTGCTAAAGAAAGAGGCGACACTGGTTTGTCCTTCCTGAGTGGAGCAGATGATAGTGTATGGATTCAGTCATTCATGTTTCATATGTAGAGTTGCTGTACAAGGCCTAGTTTTCTTTATTTGCTGCGTGAAAAAAGCACTTGACGTTCCCCACGGTTTGCATAATTATGCTGAAAAATGAATGATGGTATTTACACTTAGTATGATGCACCCAACCAGTGTGTTTATGTTGCAGCATGTGACAGCAGGATTAACATATTTCCACACAAAGTCCATATTTTGTGTTTCATTGGCTTCCTCACTGATCTTTCTGTAATCTCCCTTCGTTATATTTACATTTTAGGCCTTCAGCAGACGGCCTTTTCGTGAAACACAATCTCATTTACACCAAAGTCAGCTTAAACACCGTGGGTCACCAACATTTCATGCACCTCAGAGTGGCTCAGGGTCAGAGTGAAGACGGAGACACGAGGTCGGGAGCCTTTCGATTGGCTCTCAGCGACTCCTTTGCAGTACAAATGAAGGCGAGTGTACTGTGAGAGCCGCCTGAGGGACGTGGGCACCACATTCCAGCAACACGGCTGTGGGTGACGGCGTTGTCACCTGCATATGAGTGCAGTGCTGATTGGCCGACGTAAGCTAGCCAGCGAGGTACACACGTGTGTGTGTGTGTGTGTGTGTGTGTCTGTGTGTACTAAACCAAAACAAAGCGCAGAGCAGCTATGATTACAACACGCACAGATGAAGTGTGAAGAATGTCTCACTCTACTTTATCTTTAGGTCGCAAATGGTTCTTTGCTGCCATACTAATACTCTAAATGTGATACACAGCTCCTATATTGATCATTTCTTAGCAGAATCAATTAAAATATCCATTACAAGTTAGCGGATTTGAGTCCAAGTTCCAATTTGTTTGAACAGTCCAAAACCCAATCAGTTGGGATGCAACAGAAAAGAAACCTGCAAATCTTCTCATATGAGAAGCTGGAGCCAGAGAACATCTACAGATCATCAGGTGTCCAAGTTGGTGCAGATTGATTATCTGTCATTTACCCAATCAACTAATCGACAGACCATTTTAGCAGTAGGCTTTTGTTTTCATTTACTAGGACCTGAATGTGCAGAGGAAGGAGCATCAGCATGCACTTTTTGTCCATCCTGTTTTCTTCGCTGCCTTTTTTTTTTAATGAGACAACATGTGGTTTACGAGCTATAAATTTCTCCCAGTGATAGGTGGGAAAACGGTGCCGAGCCGTCTGTGGCAGGAACCCATTTGAATTTCATACGAAAACCAGCTCCTCTTGATGCCTCAACATGAAAGCCTTCACCTTTTCTCTCAGCCGTGACCGCTGCCCTCATGAAACGGGCTCATCGAGCTGAAGGCTACAAAGAGCCTCGACAGCGCCTGGCAGTCACTAAACGCACCAGGCACCATGCTGATTTCCAAATAAAAGGACAGTTTGTAGCGTAATAATAAGCCTCCCACTATCTTCTCTGCCATTGTGGGACCATATCTGGCGCTGGTGGGGGAGGAAATCTGTGCTTTTGTTCCCGTGGGAGAGATGAGACACGTTTATCTCTGGAGAGAGTTCCTCACCTGGCGGCGTAGTAAAAAACTGAAACTCACGCAGAGAATAGCCAATAAAGGATGAGATCCACAGTTGAAATCCATGCGATAATGATTTCAGCGCTGATGGCTCAGGACAGCTGAGGGCAGCGTGGAAGGAATAACTGAACCTGCTGCTGACTCCCAGAGCCAGAAACATGAGACCGTCGTCTGTGGAGCAGAGAATAACTCACCAGACAATTGCTGGGAAATAGATACCGTTTGTATGATTGACTTCAGTCAAAGATTCTTTGAAAGAACCGTTGAGTTTTGTGATTTCAAATGGATATTGGCTTTAACAAATCAAAGTTGAAATAATTATTATAATTGTTATCAAAGCCTAAAAAATTCTCAAAGAATTCTTAAATATCCTCACATTTGAGGATTTGCTGCTTTTGGGATTTTACACTTTTGATTTGACAAAACCAGCCGTAATCTTGGTCTCTTGAAACCATGATGGACTTTTTTTCAGGTATCTTTCATAAAGACAAAGAACATCGTAACATTTCTTTGCTTAAATGATGACAAACATCCAAATAGTCGCAGATCATTTTTCTTGTTGATCAACTGATCGCTTTATCTCTAGATTTTATCGACTAAACTGTTTTATAGTCAGTCAGACCTCGTCTGTCCCCACATCACAGCACACAGAGGAGGGCGGCCTTGGACTGCGTGAAGTCGGTTTCTGCACTAAAACGGCCGGTGTTGTTTGGTAACAGAGACGGAGTCTTCTGGCTCCCGGCCGGGCGCCAACGGGGGAGAGCTGCGATGGACTCGCCGGCTGATGCAGGACAAGTCGGACAACCAGAGTGTGGATCAGCCGCGAGCAGGTGAGTCCCTGTGGTGTACCTGGGTAATCCCGTCTGTTCCCCCAGTGACAACACTTTAAATGGATCCAATCGTATGTAATCATCATTTTACCCGCGCCTTAAGGAGAATGTAAATATACACGCTACGAGGCCACGATAGCTGCGTGGGTTGCGTTGCTGAAGGGGAAGATTATGACGCCTTGTAGGGACTCCAAAGAGTTGCGGCAACGCTGAGCGCTGCATGTGTGCGGCGTATGTAGGTAGGTGATCTGGAAGGTCATGCGGCATTGTGTCAGTGGTGCGGAGCGTGTTGTCGGTGTCGAGCTTGTGTACCGACAGACTCGAGAGGAGGCCGCCAGAGCGAAAGCCAGATTAGATTTTGTAAAGTAGTCGGTCGATAGCGAGGCGCCGAGTTCCCTTCGGTACCTGCCGGAGTCTGGTTGCACATCTTCAAACTGCTCCTCATTATCGCAGAGACGTGCAGACATTGAAAGCCGTAATGAGAAATGATTTGACCCGTGCCTTTGTGTTTCCGGGGCTTATGAGCTCGCTGGCTGATATGAGCCGCATTCGTCAAAGCTGAAATGGGTATTATTGAAACCTCAGGCAGGAGAATAGCAAAGATAAAGTAAAATAATGAAACACCATCTGCTTTACTGGCAGAGTTCAATGTTCACATCATTTGCATTCACTCTGTGTTGAAGCTAATATTAGGCTTAGTCACAATGTTGCATTATATGTCAAATGCACTGTTATTATACTGTCACAGAAATGTATGCAAATCATGTTTTTCTAATAATATACTATACAAATGACCTGTTTAGAGTACCACCTGAAATATGCTCATCCTTCAGAGGGTGTGCAACCTGCACACAATGAATGATTTGATCCTTTTTACATACCGATGTGAAAGGCGACTTTGTGAAGTAGGTTTTAGACATCAAAGGACTTTACGAACATATTCTGTTTTTCACAGCAGTTGGTTAAAGATTATAATGCCAGGACGTCCTCATATCTCTGGCACTGGCTGTTCTCCTCTATGACTTAGTTTGACTAAATACTAAATAACATTTATTTTATTAACAGTTTTCTTTCTTTCTTTAATCGTTTGTAGGTATATGATGAACAGTCCTAGCTCCTGATAATCTTATCTGAAATAATGGTTGCATGGCCCAGTGGAATTACAAGTTATTCATTGGTTATATATTCAGAGAAATGATATTCGAGAGGTCCAGGAACATCTGTGACAAATGGTCTGGCACTTGTGTTAAATTCACACATTTAAAACACCTCACTGTCAATGCGTGTGCTCTTTCATGACATTACATCAGAAGGGATTTTATTTTTTCCACCCATGAGAGAGAAGATGAGACTCTTGACTCGCTGTTGCAGTGCTCCATTTGCTCTATTCAGCAGTTTGTATTTCGCTACCCAATAACACACTTAACCTTTTATTGAGTTCCTGCATGCAAACAGCTCCCCTTCCGTATCTCTTAGGATTAAATGCTTACAAGAAGCGTAATGTGTACTGTGTGCGTGAAGTGGTTACTTCTCTGCAGTAACACACTGGAGACAGCATGTAAACAAAGGGCAGGACATAAGACACACAAGCTCCGGGCTGGGATGGCCGCCCTCTTCCTCAGCAGGCCGTCCCGGAGTTATTGCATAATCTGTAGTGTGATTAAAAAGCCCGCCCTGGACCTCGGGGATATTATCTGGGGGATTTCACAGTAACATCCAGCCTGCAGCTGTCTTTCTCTCCTTTCATCCCTCCACTGCTCAACAAGATGGAGACGGTGTGACCCGACGTCAGCTGACAAGTATCGGAGAGCGTGGTTGCTAGGCAACTGAATGCTAAATGCTAAAACCCACAGTTTTGTCTTCCAAGCATTAAAAGTCTAAAGGACTAAAAATAGGCCGCGAGGGGAAGGGATGGGAGTGAATATAAATTATGTAAATGAAGGGAATGGCTCCTGCTGTGTGTCTCGTCTTGTTGTGTTGTTTATTTTGGCGAGCCACAGTCGGCTGAGAATAGTATTTTTCCACAGCCTTGTTTTAGGGTTTTTTGAGAGAGTTGAGAAAGCGAAGCAGGCAGATAATCTTACAGAAACTGTTTTGGTCTTTAATTTGGATGCCACACAAAGCAAACAGCAGTTATTTCTCCTAATAAGGGTTGCCAAATATCCAAAGAGTTCTTCTGGATCGTGTTCGCTCCCTTTCTCCCTCCACAGCATCCACAGCGAGGCCGAGTGAGAGGTCCGAGTGTGGGGCTCCTCTTAAAAGTCTTGTCATTAAAGAGAAGATATTTAGCTGCATCCTCGAACCTAATGTTTCATTTCCTCATCCAACAAGTTGATGGGGATTATAATATGCTGTCAGTGACAGGATTTTCAGTGTTTGTATTGACCGGCGGTGGTTGGTGAGGTTTGATGTCTTTCTATTGTTTCATCATAGTCGCATCTAAACCGCCTCAAAGGAAAGCAAATCAAAGAACAAACACACAATTGAATTTACATTCAACACCTGGATGAAATATTTATATTTAGTTGATTCCCTAATAACAAATGCAGGCGTGTGTGTATGTATGTGTGTGCGTGTGTGCTTGTGCTCCATAACAGTTCTGTTGATGCATGACGCGTCGACTCCGTAGCTTGACTCCAGGTCGCCCTGCAGACTCCCAGATCGATAACATTACTCTGCACCGCCCACGGCCCCTTCATTCAGCTCCAGTGAAGCAGCAGGTTGAGTCACACACAGCTCTGCTCCTCACATCCCTCAGTGGAGATTTCGCCTCTTGTGCCTTCTGTAGAATTTAATTGGCATTGAAGTTGGGCAGGCTTCACTGATTTGGACTTGGATAAAGAACACATATAAGAACAGAAAACCTCACTCTTTTGATAGAACTATTAACACCGTATTTTCTGCTAATACGAAAGACTAAAGTCATGTGATCAAAAGGACACAGCGATAAACAAGTACAGTTGATGCCTTGCTTCGGTTTGAAATAGGCAACGTGTGTGTGTTATGATCGCACTAAATGCTGTTGTGGATTCAACTAAAAGCTAATAAACTCTTAGCAGATGCATTAGGGGTAAATTGCTTCTTGACAACACTTATATTTAACCTCTGTGTTTTATAATGCTGTAGAGTTACATCTGAAAGTACTTGTTCAGTGCCCTTATTTCCATCCCAATTTCTGTTAAACATCAAACAAAAAACTTTTTGCTGCTTTAAAATAATCATAAATCTTCCATACAAGCTAGTTAAGTAGTCTCAGATAGCGCTGATATGACTGCCTATTAGTATTTGTGCACACAGTTGATGGTACTGTATGCATCCTGGTGCCTCTTCGATATCATTTATGTCATCCACTTTCCAGTAAGAGACATTTTTATTTGAGTTTTGGATCTGCTTTAATCATTAAGTACACTCATAATCAAACCTTGAAAACACAAACTCATGAAAACTCATTTAGGTGTAAAATAAAACTGAGATCTTCTCTTGTCACAACTTCTTGTCACTGACGGTTTGTCCCTTCACATGTGAAGTGTCAAAAAATGTATTGAGCTATTTCCACTTGAGCTTGTGTAGGAACGAAGACTGAGGGACGTGATCTGGATCAGAGGTGAAAGAGTTGTGGCAGCATTTGATGAAGTGATGCTAGAGGCTTGAGTACAGAGGCACTGCACTCCCAATGCAGCTCGACCTCTGATTACTAAACTACTGCCTTGATCCAGCTGATGGCACATCTGGCTTGAATACCAGATTTAGGAAGTTGCAGATGTGCAATCATCTTGAACCTGGGTGGTTCATTTTCGGGGCTGTTGCATTGTGAAATCCCTCCATGAGAGTTTCGGCAAGAGACATTCCTGTCCAGTAGCCTTCAGTAAGCGGAGACATGCCGTGTGTCTCTACGCTGTTCCTCAGCTCCCTCGCTCTCTCTCTAAGGCCTCTCCAGGGGGTTTGTAGGGAAAAATACATATTTTTAGACATTATAGGCGAGTGCTGCTGTCACTTCTCCCATTTTTTTCATTTTTCATGAACCCCAACCATGGGAAAAACATATCACCTCCCCCCTTTCTCACTGTTCAGGCAATTGCCTTTCCTTTGGCTTCCTACTGCCACCCATCAAATAAAAGGGGGAAAAAAGGAAAAGCTGCCCCTAGGGAGAGTGTTACCATAGCAACTGCCTTCACCAGAGCAACTCCTCAAAGCATCAATCTGAGGTACGCGTTTCAGGCCTCGGTTTCGAGAACAACCTGAGAGTTTATTTTTGGGTTGGAAAGGGGACCGGAAGGCTTTCAGGGCCGTTAGATGGGACGCCGAGACTAAAGGAGAAGGTGAAAGGAACAAAGCCGCAGAGAGAGCACAGTTGTCCAAAGCTCGACAGGCCGATCGAGAAGACGCATACAGAGCAGCTTTCTCGCTGCGATCTTTCGTGGGATAAGATGACCAGGTTTACATGTTAAGCCTCGATGATTGAGCAGACGAGCCTTGCCCGGCAACAACAGCTGGTACAAAGAAAGTAGGCTTTGTCCGCTAGGAGAGAAGAAAAAAAAACCCCACAAAGGAACCACCAACCTTTTGACACTCACTTCGACTGCGGTCCTCGGAAATGAAGCACGAGGAGCAATTTATGGCACAACAAGCATCCAGGCAGGCGGTGCTGCTCTCTGGCGCAGACACACATGTGTAAACATCACTGCACAAACATTTACATCTTCTAACTGAACATAGTCAAATGACTGTCCCCTTTCTGGGCACCATATGGCCTCCTCCTCTCACTCGCTGACACTAATGTCAAAGATCAAATCTAATATCCCCCGATCACAAGGGACCTCTCTTAATCCATGCTGTCTGTTGTTAAGTTTCCATGCATCATGACGGATGCCGTGTGCTTATTGTGTGCTCGCCGACCCACTGTTGTCTCACGCAGCAGAGGAGCTATTTATAGCTCCGTGCTCCCCGCTAGTTTGAATTCAAACAGCTCGGCTGGAGTTGTGAATTGGAGCTGCACCACACTCGCTAGGCTTTCTTGTGAAACGCCAAGGGAATGGAGGGAAGCAAGGTTTTTTAAATTTTTTATTTTAACCTCAAAGAAGAGCAGGAAGCAGCTGCCAGTTTCACTTCCTGTCTCACTGTTTAATGCAAGGCAAACACTGCGTCTGAGTGATGTCATTGCGGGTTGTACCACCTGAAAGCAACCCAGCAAGATGACACGCGTTTTAAATCATTACTTCTATTCATTATCTTTCACAAAATGAACCTTTGTGGTTGTATATCTGAAATCAGTGGGAAAATAGTCCAATGATTTAATATGGTACAAATAGGTAGTAAGGAAGGGAACAATGTAAGTTGTGTAATTTATTTTATTTGAGGTTTATTTCATGTAGAAATACCATCTTTCATTTTGTTTGCAGCTTGGCGGCTGTTTTATAGTGGGGAATAAATCAACCTAAAAAATAACTGTATATATATATATATATATATATATATAAGGGCCGGGACTTTACCGCGTTAATTACGATTAATTAATTACAATGTGAATTAAGATTCATTAATTACACAAAAAATAACACATTAAACATTTTTTTACACTTATTTTTTGCACCGCGGAACGTTTCTCACTGGATGAGTTTCGGGAGGACCGATTATACTGGAGCACCAACTAGCGTTCATGACTTCAGACAACAACAAACCACAGTGAACATTAACGAAGAAGCTGACGAGACCGTGTCGGGGGGCCCCGTGAATGGGAAGTCTTATTATAATAAACACACGGATGGAAGCGTCGATAAGAGCGTGGTTGTGTGCAAGCTGTGCAACAAGGAATTCACATCGAGCCTCAAGTATCACCTCAACGCAAAACAATTAGCAGCTAGCGTGGACGTACGAGGACCCACACCCAACCCACACTGCACCAGATGACTGGTTTAAGGACCAGGGTAACTAAGTCCACGTCTGAAAAAATAACCAATGTTCTGAATGTACTTGAAAGTATTGGTCTACTTAAGAAAACCTAGTTTACAGAAGGTCTACTTTCCTATAGGCTACCTGAATTTCTGAAAGTACTATATTTCTAAATATGCTATTTCTACACTTGTCTGCTGGAATTGGTTGAACAAAAATAAAAATCCATGTGAAAAAAATTACTTCTCACTGTTCTCAGGTCAAATATTTATGCAATTAAAATGCGATTAATTTTGATTAATTAATTACAAAGCCTCTAATTAATTAGATTAATATTTTTAATCGAGTCCCGGCCCTAATAAATATCATGTCCATCACCCGGCAGCCATCCACGAGTTTCCAGAGGACATCTTTACAAAGGAGCAGAGGAAGAAGGGGGCCGTTTGTCTGCATGCACTGTGTGTGAGTATGTCACACGCATCTCATGGCCCCAGAAGTCGACATGTATCACAAACCAAGAACTACACTACTACTTTAGTGTATTAAAAGGCAGGCTATGGCAGTGTACCTGCACTCTTAACGGGACACAACTGTGCTTTTAGGCCATCTACATGTTCTACGCCTTGGCCATCGTCTGTGACGACTACTTTGTCCCATCCCTTGAAAAAATATCGGAGGTGAGAAAACGGCCCCGACCTGCCATCAGATATCATTTTGTTAGTTCAGATCATTTCATTATTCTTATTCTATTCTTTTCTATTCTATTCTGAGCTTCTTCTTTTCTCTTTGTATCATTCAGAACCTGCAGCTCAGTGAAGATGTGGCTGGTGCGACATTCATGGCGGCAGGCAGCTCGGCTCCCGAGCTTTTTACCTCTCTCATTGGTCAGTAGTTTAGCCAATCACGAGCAAGTACCATATGTGCAGTTGTGGGAATCATGCCAAAAGTAGTTGCATGCATTATTCACATTTTAACTTTGTAACATGTCAACATATTGAGAAGCATTGCAGCTTCTGCAGTACCCAAGTCATCCAGGAGGTGTCAGCAGAGTCCTTAAGATAATTGACTACTAAGAAAAAGGGTTTTCCTTACTTTTAGGTATTTTCATAGTTGAACGACTAGTGCAAAATGCAGAGCTGGATGGCTTGTGTTTCTTTGTGTAATACAATTAAGAAGATGAGACAGGAGACAACACAGACTATTTGTATTTGATCTAATCTGAATTCAAAGCAAAGCCAAATGCTCCCATCCTCCCATCTGTCCCTCTGTGTGACCCTCAGGTGTGTTCATCACCAAGGGAGACGTGGGAGTCGGTACCATCGTTGGCTCTGCCGTCTTCAACATTCTGGTCATCATAGGCCTGAGTGGGATCTTTGCAGGCCAGGTAGGAAAAGCGCATAGAACCTGTTGCACGCAGCTCTCCCTGAGTGAAGGGACACAGATGTTCATAACCTCACTTCTCCACAGACAGTGGTTTTGACGTGGTGGTCGCTTTTTAGAGATTCATCCTACTACATCCTCTCTGTACTGGCCCTCATCATGGTGAGAGTTTCTGGTTGGTGCTTTTGAGGTATAATAATCAGTTACTGTGTGCACATCTTCCACGTTGTGTTTTAAAGAATCAATTGTCCCCCTCTTTAGGTTATCTACGATGCCACAGTTGTCTGGTGAGTGCACATTCCTTGAGTTCGATTTGGGTCAGGTGATCAAGTTTTGCAATGGAGCATTTCTGCAGCAGGTATCTGAATTCATATCAACACGGATCTTTAAATTGATCTCGGGCCCATTACACTCAGATTGGTGTAAACTACATCCCCCTTGATTTATTTTATTAGCATTATGAAGATTAGGTTATCAATAATCAGGGAATGAATTCAATTCAATTTTATTCAATTCATTTTATTTTGTATACTCCAAAATCGCAAATTACAAATTTGCCTCAGAGGGCTTTACAGTCTGTACACGTATGCGACATCCTCTGTCTCGAAACCCTCACATCGGCACAGGAAAAACTCCCCAAAAAATGAAAACCCCTTTGTGAGGAAAAAAGGGAACAAACCTTAAAGACAACGTCAGAGGAAGATCCCTCTCTCACATGTACAGAATGAACAGGGTAAAAGATGTACAATACATTCAATTCCTAGGACAGAAATGATTCAAATAATTGCGAGTAGTAAGCCAGGTGTACGACAGGACCAGTGCAGGGACAACCACCATCAGATAGAAGCACCATCCACAGAAACAACATCTAACATCTTAGATCGCTTTGGTTCTTAGCTTCCTGTTCCTGAATATTTGACCCTGGTCCCAAACAAGTTCTCAAGCCGTAACGCTTTGATCCAAGTAGCAAAGTGGTTCTATATTCTATAAGAGATGGAGTATATGGAACAACATAGAAGGATGTCTTTCTGCTTTTCAGTGCACCTTGGAAGCAGCTGAAGTTGTATTAGAAGCTTTGGCTCTACTGATTTCTATCTCATCATTCAACTCGAGGGCCCTCCATTGTTGTATGTGTCAGTGGTTTAATGAAAGAGTAGATTTATCATGGCTTTACTGCGGGTTGTAGGTTCATTAGTGGTTTATAGCAGGCTGTTCATTAAATCAAAGCTTGCCAAGCATTCCTAGCATATTTCACCTCACCATTGTCCTTCTTAATATTCTTTGTAAGATTAGTTTCTTTGCTCCTTTTGCCAAATTCACTGCATGCTCCCATTGTCGGAGGTATGAGTGTGTTCTGTGGAGCAGTGGCTTAGTGGACCAGCTGTAGATGAGCAGTGCGTGTGGAGACGCGTCTGTCTATGACATGTACTGCTGTGGACCAAATAAGCAACAATAGTTTAGAAAAAATTTATTTCCATTGCTTAGCCTTCAAAAACGTGACTTATCCTTTTTATTGTGTCAATCATTTGATTTTATTTGACTGACAGAACTGGCAGTAAAAGAGACATCTCTTTATTTTAGTATTGAATTCATCTATGGTTTCTTTTATAATAAAAATGAATAAAAAATGAAATGTATGCTCTTCTGATCATGAATCATAACTCACTATATTATCTGTATTATATTTTATCGTTAATTAAGCCGTACAAATACCAGACTGACACAAACATATTTCTTGCTGTGCAGGTGGGAGTCACTGCTCCTCGTGACTATGTATGGGATCTACATTATAATCATGAAGTAAGTTTACCAAAACGCATTTCTCCACACTTCTTACTGATTCTGTATGTAGACATGCATATAAGCAGATAATACCTGTTTGTCTGGTTGCAGGTTTAACTCCCAGCTTCTGGCGTTTGTGACCCGTCGTCTCAGGGGTCCCGGGCCGTGCTGCCTCGGGTCAGAGAATCTCACGGACGACAAGGCGGGAGAGGAGGCCTCTGCCTGCAACACCTCCATGGTGCTTCTCAACAAAGGTCAGAAGATTCTTCTCCTCTTAGCTGCTGTCGGTCTGTTGTCTCACGGTGTCATATATATTAAAGCAATGAGGTACGAGACACTGTACTTTATTGTCCAATAATGTAACAGTTCGAGGGTAGAGTTACATTATCAAAGATAAAGTACAACCTCGAGTACCTTAACACACGGTTAAATAGCTGCTTTTCAGCACAAAATAGTTGTGGCCACCTAACGTTATGTATCACATTACATCGGTCTATAGAAAAAATAGTCCCCGTACGTGCATGTAAACAGCATCGGGTCCCGCACCATCTCATTCATTCACATGGCTCGTGACGTCCACCTTAATTGTCCGGCGGCGAAAGCTCGCTTTGCCTCAAAACGATCATTTGTGGGATTTCCGGGTTTTTTCGAGCTAAAAGCTAAAATGTCAACTACCGGCCCCGCAAAATCCAACCTGTTTGAGTGCAGTGATACGGAACGCTCCCCCCGTGACTCACTCTCAACCAATCAGAACGCTGGATTTCATCTACCCGTGTTATAAATATATATTTATATATATATATATACATATACACACACAACTTTTTCACAGGTCAAGGCAATGGTCAGGAGGCTCCTCCAGTCATCATGGTGGACGAGCTTCTTATCCTCAACCCCCACAAGTTGTCCTTCCCTGACGCTGGCCTACGCATCATGATGACGCCCCACTTCTCCCCCCGCACCAGGCTCTCCATGGCCGGGCGCATGCTCATCAGCGAGGTATTTGATGCGCACGCGACGCACATAACACAATTTTCTCCAGAACCCCAAAATAAAGACCCACGTCCCGTTGCCCCCTCGTAGAGACAGAGGCTCGTCCAGAGTTCAAAGAATCAGCGGGATGGCGAGACGAGCCCCGGGTCCCGAGCTGGATCAACCAGTAACAGTCTGAAGAGGACGGGCTCGTGCACTCTGGAGAACGGAGGCAGGACACCGGTGGCAGGAGCCACCGAGTCGGGAGAAAAGCATGGAGTCGAGTTGGGCCTGACGGAGGAGGAGGAGGAGGATTATCACCGGATATTCAGCCCTGTGCGCATACCAGGTGAGGAAGAACCACCACTAGGCGCTAAAGGCTATGAAGCGCGAGTAAGATTGGATTTGTATTCAATATTTATTTCATCAGTCTGTTGACCTTGTTTACACTAAAGCCAATCCATGGCTGACAAAGGTCTTTGAAAGTCTTGACAACAACGCCCCCCCCCCCCCCTGATTGCTCTCCTGCTCTTCACAGGTAGCTGCTGTGCGCGGGTGACCTGGATGATCAAGTGGCCTCTTGGCCTCCTGCTCTACTGCACCGTGCCCAATTGTATTCTGCCACGCTGGCACCGCTGGTTCATGGTCACCTTTGTGGCCTCCACCCTGTGGATCGCTATCTTCTCCTACCTCATGGTGTGGATGGTAAGACTGCTGCCACTTTCAATTCTAAGTAACCACGAACAAATGACCACAGATGCTCGATGTGGCTGTTGGATGAGCCTGGACCCCAAATATTTGAATATTGGGATCGTGATTCATCTATTTTTTTAATTCGAACGCCTCGTGATTTTTATTCAATAAAATCCAAACAATCCAAACAACGATACTGTAGAAGAAGGTGCAGGTTGAGTCAGTTGACTTACTTTGTTGATACCCAAGCGCCACAGCCCAAAAAACTCATTTTTGCACCACCTCTAAAATGCTCCCTGTGTGTATACTCAGCCCTGATGTGTCCTAATGTTTGCATCAGGTGACTATCATCAGTTACACACTAGACATCCCAGACTACATCATGGGCATAACGTTCCTGGCAGCAGGGACCAGTGTGCCGGACTGCATGGCCAGTCTGATTGTGGCTCGACAAGGTAAAACATGAAGCCCGCCCCATGTGCCGAATCTCCCACTCCAAGCACTGTTCTCTCTTTGTGGTGCAAGTGCTTCCATTCAGGATTTCCCATCTCTTTTCAGGCATGGGAGACATGGCGGTGTCTAACTCCATTGGCAGCAATATCTTTGACATCCTGCTGGGTTTGGGTTTCCCGTGGGCTTTGCGTACCCTTGTGGTGGAGCACGGATCATCAGTATGCATCCACTTTACCTTCCTACAAAACCCACCTCTTTTCCCGTCTGTATGTGATGCGCCGATGTCTGGATTTGTTTGAGGGGGCTTTTCAAAATCCAGACATTGGCTTTTCACCGTTAAACAGTCATAAAAGCGTGACACTTGTTTTTCTTCCCCCAAAGGTCTCCATAAATAATAAAGGACTTGTGTATTCTGTCGTCCTGCTGCTGGCATCCGTGTTTCTGACGGTGAGGAAACCATTTTCTAAAATGATGCTTTATATTTGAGGCCTCAAATGAAATTGAAAATAATAAATGAAATAATGAATCTCAAACGATTGCTGTACTTCCGTACATAATGTGGTATATGGAATTTTATACACCTTTGTGCACAAGCAAGGGGCCAAAAATGTAATGTATGCAGGTATAGATAACCAAACGGTGTGTTTTTAATTAAAGTATGAATTCACAGTCCATCATCGGTCTGCCCCTACTACATGTCCCCTCTGAGATTTCACCCAAACAGAATTAATGGCTTGACGATAAAGAAAAAGAACCTTTTTTCCTCTTGCACATCCTGCTTGTCTGCTTCCAGGTGACGTGTGTTCATCTGAACCACTGGAGGCTGGATCGCCGACTGGGTCTGGGGCTGTTGTTCCTTTATGCCATTTTCCTGCTATGCTCCATCCTCTTTGGGCAGATGTGAGGCCCTACGGTCAAAGGTCATCATCGCCCTTCACACTACGTGATGAGAACACGATGAGTACCTCGCTTTCTACCACACGTCCTCTTCCCCGAAGCCAAAAAAGAGCGACAGCATTGTTGTGTTCCTGTGAGAGTTTCTGTGCACTACTGAACACATGCGGCTACACAACTCAAGTCCTTTATCAATAGCACAATTCCTCTCCTATTTGTACAGTACTGCGTCGTTAGAGTATCAATTTGGGTGACTTCCCAAAATATATAATGACATGGTAGATGTAAAGTAGCTGGCTTGTAATATATATATAATAGTATAATAATATAATATAATATAACGTGGAAAAAGAAGTGACAGCAACAAAAGAAACGTCACCACTAGTTAATTAAAGCAATAAGCCATTCTAATTGGAGAGTCTCGCTTGGTGTCTTGGTGACTTTTATCTTTTAAATGTATAATATTGTTTATTTTATTGCTCTGAAGGCTGCTGCAGCCCCGCTAAATAACCACAGGGTTATAAATGAGTTGATGTCATCAACAACACTGCAAACAGAAGTTATTTATTATAAGGAGTCTGTTCGGTTTCTGTTGGTGAGGAGTGCTAAATAGTGTGTACATCTCTGGAAACAGGACACAGTGTGAGAATGTACAGCTGCAGTTGTAATTCACGGAAGGAGAAATGACAGACTAGCCAAAAGAAAGCACAATTGTCTAGGACCAGGATGTATAAGACCTGAAATCCATTGTTGCTTCTGGTGAAACTGGATAATGTCTTAATTTGAAGAAACAAATAAAGTTGCCTCAATGATTTGAGGAATATGCTGAGGTTAGTTTCGGTAAAGTTTGAACCCTTTCTCTCTGCATTTCGTACAGATATTAACAGATGGTACTTTAATCTGCCGTGTCATGCTTGGACCTATTGTTCAAGGTAAAATAAGTAGCAGATTGAAATAGTCTGTTGGCCTGTATGTTTTAAATGTAGAACCTGTACCTTAAGTGTGGAGATTTTTACATCCATTTAAAAGTAGCAGACGGCACTGAATTACAGCAACGCACCTCCGAACCGATGGTTTAGACTTTACTCCTACAATAAATGACAGCATGTATGTGTCACTAGACCTTTAGAACATACACATTGATATGAAAATGCACATTATTGTGACAATATTGACAATTTGGTCAAACTACTTATAAGCAAGTATTGGTACAGCCTAATGTACGTAAAAAGATTGACGTAGTGTTACAGTATTTTTAGATTAATATATAAGGGACTTCTATGAGTATCACGATCTTTGATGACTTTGAGTGCAGGTTAGCTGTAAAACGTCACGTTTAGGTACGACAATCGGTGTTTGTATTGTTTCTTGTACATTTTATGAGATTATTTAACTTTGGTGGAATATTTTTACTCTGATCGGAACATTATGTACAGATGATGCTGTATATTCTGTATGTGTATACACATTGAGATCATCTGAGACTAAATGTTCCACCAAAGGGAACAGGGCAGTTTTTTCAAATGGCTGCATTATTGTTATTATCTTCTCGACAACACTTTTTACTGTTTGTAAATGTTGAATAATTGACATAGTTTTACAATAATGAATGTCATACAGAGACTAGTTTTGTGATGTTTTTGATATTTTTAAAAGAGAATCCGTATAATCTAAGCCTAATTGTGAATTATTGTAACAAGATGAATGCATGTCTGTTTGTTTGGTGGAATTTGAAGGCTGTTCTATCAGACTAGCACTGATTTTATGAGGTGTGAATTCAATTGCAGTTGTCTTGAACTCTTTTCAGCACTAAGATCTTTTATTACAGTATTGATTCATTGACAACCTTAATTCATGCAAGACAAGAGACAGAAAATGAAGCTCCCGTTTACAGGTTTGAATTGGGTTTAAAAGACCAACAACAAAGCTATTAATTAGTTAATTGTTTGAATCTTTGATCACGCAAAACTGTAATTTGCAGCTTATGAAATGTGAGGATTTTCTCTTGAGGAAGGTTGACAATAGAAAACATTTTTTTTTTCTTTCCTGCTTTTTTAGTTAGCATTGTTTAGCATTTGTGAGAGAGTGCCACTTTGATGTACATCCTCAACCATCATTAACTGATTGTGTATTTCCAGCAGCTTATGACGCTAAATTGTCCTTTCACTCAGCTGTCGGTAGTCTCTCCTGTAAACTCTTGTATTCAGATCCACTAATAATCTCAATACGCTAGTCATTGCTACTGAGGGACACAACAGCACCAAAGCAAACAGTTGAATTCCAGTACTTCTGCTTCTCAAAGAATGTTCTCTTTATTCTGCTGGGATTTTAGGAGGTAGTGGCTGTTTAAGAGGTGAAATGTGTTGCTTAGAGGTCGTATTGGATCATAGAAGATGTATCTTGAGACCAATAAATAACGTGCAATAACAATTGACCTCTCTCACCTGTTATTTTTATCTCTTTTTTTTATTTAGTAATAGCCAACGGATCGAGCTGCCTGAAGTTGAACGATTTCTATAACAGCCATGTAATCAAATCTTCCTAATAAAACAAATTCAGAAACCTATGATATAATTCATAGCGATGAACGTGCTAATCGGTAGCAAAACTCACTAACTGGCAATCAACGTATATCAACGTATAACAGTCAGTTGGTGATAACTCCTATCAATGATAAATAATTCCATTAAGCACGTTGGGAATCAAGTGAAACAAATTTAAATAATGATTTCTATTTTAAAAAGTCATGAAAGGGCATGTCCAAATAAGTTATAGAATTAGAAAAAGTAATAGTATAAGAACAAAAAAAGAAAAAACATAATTTAGGAAAAAAGACATGCTATTCATGTTGAAAAAATACATCTGTAGTATGTCGGAAAACGTCAACATAATTAAGTGAAACTATCAGAAAAAGTCACAGCATAATGCGACAAAAAAAGTAAGTTTATTATAGTATGTAAATAAAACTTTAAAAATGCATAAAAGCCATTGAAATGCATTATGAAAAACTGTTGCATGTCAAAATGATAAGTACAAAAATGTCATGTAAACAGTCTCAGCCTTTGAAAATGTTTAAAACAATGGCTATAAATGTATATCTTCATTGTAAAAAAACATTTAGTAAACAATGTTTAAATGTTAGTATTTTGCAAAAAGGTTAAGTACAGTATCTTAGAAAATGTGATAAAACCATTATAGCAGTCTATCAGAAAACTCTTGCACAGTAATTAACAAACATGATTGCATAGCATTCATGCATTGATCATTTGCAAAAGAGACAAGAGATTTGTTAATATTTTTACTATTCAAATTAATCATTACTTTCTCAAATTGTCATTGAGGAAGATGGAAAAAAAAAAACTTCAGAAGATTATATCGCCTAGTATTTTATTTCTTGAAGACATTTTTTGCACAATAAAACATTCCATCACAATCCAAAGATAATTTGCCTGCTTTGTAAACCTGTGACTTAAACATTTCTCTCCCAAAGCTCGAGACCAGAAAAAACCCATAAAATGGGATGTATCTATATTGGAGCCTCCTCTTGTTCGTGCAGCCTAGAAGGTACATAATGGCTGCGTTATTTAACCATCCAGTGTTAAAAGGTGCAGGTACACAACTCGTCTCTTAATCTCATTATGGGCTTGGCCTCTTGTCTTGAGCTTTAGAAGAGGGCAACACAGTTGACACCTGGATCACAGGATTAACTAGAGAGCAAATTCCATTGTATCCCAAAAGTCTCACACAGCAAGCACGCAAACATCATCCAGGAGTACAAAAACAAACGGCGAAATATTCTAGTAGCCACTACACAACCAACTGCAAAGTGATGAGAAAATAAACCCAGTTATACATGTGTAGTAGTTGTTAGTGGGCTATTCAAACATGATAGCTCCGTTAATTTATATTATGCCGCTCCCCAAAACCTCGCCGACCTAAACGCTGAGACAAACACGTAGCATATGAGTGCTGAGTACTGAGCATGCACCTATTACCTGTAGAATATGCAATCAATGAAGCAGACACTGCAGCAGCCATCCCTGTGTATCCCATTGCCCTTTTCTCACCTATCAACAGCATGTTTTGACCCTTTAAATACTGTTTGAGGTGAAGTAACCACACCGTGTCTGTCAGCATCGCCACAAAGGAAACCGTTGCATAATAAAACGACGAAAGCAGTGACAAAAAGAACAGTTGTTTATAAGGCTATACATATACACATTAAAATCTCTTTTTACAAACAGTCATCCATATTTTTTACCACAGTCCCCTTTCTGAAATAGCATTTTCTAAAAAAGAAAACACTTCCACATTATCTGCCAACAGCTTAAAAAGACTAATGTCAGACCTCTTATATTGCTTTTCTATTGTTGTCAAGTGACTATTTACAATGTTACGTAGTCCTAAATTACTTTGACATAATCTAATGGTGTTATAAAAGCAATGGTTAACGGGTATAGTGCTGATGAGCAAACTGCTAAAACACAGCATAACAGGCTTTTTATCCCTTTAACTGGCTGATAATGCAAGTAGGAGTTATGTTTTGATTGGACCGGAATAACCATCGTCATCCGTCTGAGGCCCAGGTGTACGGAACGAATCCCAAAAGGGCCACACAGCCTGAATAAAACATGCATTTGTTATGTCATGCATCCTTTCAAGCTGTGTGTTGCTCAGTCAGCCCCAAGCACACCAGAGTCCAGAACCGGACTAAAGTCTAACGGGCCGTTCCTCCAGCACCCTGTGGAGCCCCTTCAACCAGCGGCCTCTATATCCATAGTTTCTGTGGCCATTAGATACTAAAACCTTTACAGTCTCTGTTAGATCCCTATGACTCTATCAAGAGAATCCCCAAATATCAGCACTGCCATAAAAGAACATGTAGTTGTGGATATTACCATGAGGATGAGAACTGATAAGACTACTGCGTTACCATTTGTCTTTCCAAATTTTACATACTTAACACTATTACATGCCATAGAAATATATAAATATTATAAAAACTATTTTTACACTTAGCAAGCACTGGCATGCTAATTTATTGAAACAAGCTCCAGTTGAGAACACTGTAGGATAGAGAAGGTTATAGCAAACTGTCACTGAATGTTTAAAAAACCTGAATGGGAAGTCCGATTTAGTCTTTCTATGCTGTGAAATTCAGTGCTGCTCAAATGTAGAAAAAAGATGGAAATGAAAATCAATGAGTCTGTATCTGAGCTTGGAACTGTGTAACAGTCATATCTGCAGCTAAGTGGGGACGTTTGGTAAGGGACACACACACACACACCTCAGATCTTTCTTTCCACATTTCAAACGCTGAACCATACTGCTGCCGGGCGGTAGAGTGACAGGGGGGGGAGGGGGGAGGGGGGGCACGGGGGTGGCAGCCATCACGATGGTGGGGCGTTCTGCTTCTGGTATATGGATGCCTTGTCTTTTAAAAGTTCCAGACATAAATGACAGCTCCAGCTCCCTTATTATCAAAATAAGAGAAAAATGTATTAGTGTCAGAGCCGTTTGAAGCGTGTTCATTTATTCTTTCACAAAATAGTACCCGATTTACGCAGAAACGTTTTGACAGTTTTATATTGTATTGTGTTTTAACATCCAACCATTGAAAACTACTTATAGAAGTTTTATTTATCAAAGTATAATATATAATTACTGGAACCATAGCCAGTATCAACCTTTTTTTAATTGACATGCAGCACAGTACATTACATTTTCAGAAGCTACTTGGGATGTGGAACTAATGCAGACCTTCTGTGTTGTTAAGCAACACAGGAGGACACATTTCAGTGTCGGCCTCATAGCAGGCTTTCAGCAAGTAGTGCTCGGTTTTACACTGGGTGAGACACGTTGGATGCAGGAATTCTTTCTCCTTGAAGAAAACCCATAAAAAATCCCAGATTTGGGCTTTTCGAACTACTTAGTTCTAGATCCCTGTACCTACGGTCCTTTTTAGATACACAGGTAGTGATCTTACCCTCTGGAGGTTCAGCCATCGGTGGGTTGAGACAGTACATGTGATAGCCTCTATCGCAGTCATCACAAAACAGAAGCTGATCCTGGAAGAAACACACCAAGTGTCAGACTTCAGTCTTCTCTACATAACATGAAGCATCTGAATGGAGGCGGACTCACGTCATTCTCTGAGGTGCCGCACATGTTGCAGCACTTGCACTCGATGCACTGCCAGCGGTACGTCTTCACAGCGGCCATCATCACTGGAGTGAACTGGAGGCAGGAGGGGTGGCCTGCGTGGAAAATAATATTTACTGTAGGCATCGCCTTTGTGCACCTTTGTGACCCGTTTTAACCCGTGTGCAGCGACGTACCGGAGCGCCCGCAGTCGGAGCAGGACACCAGCTCCTCGGACTGGCCGGTCTTGAGATTGGTTTTGGAGTCCCCCAGGCAGAAATCACAATATTTATTAGGCAACGCGATGCCATCTGGGCCTTTCTTGGTTGCTGAGAAACAAGATAAAAAGACCCAAAGAGCATCAGTGTTCAGTTTCTAAAGAGGGAAGCTCCACATTGAACTCAGCAATCCAATGGCAAAATCTCTGAGGATGGTGATTTTTATTTCATTTTACTTTTCGGCTCATCGGGCAGTGGCAATGCAGGCTCATTGATCTCCATGTCCTCCTTCTCCTCTCCCTCCTCCTCAGCCAGGTGGGAGTGGGCGTAGTGGTAGCTCAGACCGGGGCGGTTTTTGTAGCGCTTCCCACAGACTGCCACCAAAACCAGAAAACACAATGTGTATGAAAACAAAGAACCCGTCAGTAAAGTCCAAGTAATACAAAGTCAGTGGTTAAAAAAAAAAAGGTCATTTTCAGAGAATCTGGTGAATCCGACAGAAACCGTAGATGAGCATCATCTCATTTCAGCACGGACCAGCACATGAACATCATAGTAAAATGACCATACATAAACTTGAAACATATAAATTAAGGTACAGCCATAATTTACAAAAAATAGTGCAGTAAATACTGTTTTTGACGGAGTAAGCAGCTAGTAGGCGAGCCATCACTACCTTTCTTCTTGGTTGATTCCAGGCTACATTAGCTGCTATTAGCAACACACTCTGGCTAAACTATGAGCAGATTTGCATTATGGGTAATGTAGCCTTGACAAGGGAGATAAATGCGTGGATAATAGACAATGACATTCTTCTGAATACATTTTACAGAAATGCAATAAATACAAATCAGTTGAGCATGCGTTTCAAAATATGGTCATAAAATTGAATAAACTTTAATGGCTTTGATATAGTGATGACCAGTGAAAGTCATTTAAAGACCAAATATCTCTGATGCGTTGCTATTTGTTCCGACCCTGGATCACCAGTGAGATCATATAATAACAATGAAATGTATTGAGGCAGGGCATCCATATAACATCTGGGCCACTGGAAGCACCACGTATCTGCTGATCTTTATCATGACGGCTTTAACCTTCTGACAAGTTAAATGAAATGACTGGCTAAAAAGTTAAACTGTTTCGCTACATAGATACACCGCTTTCAAACCTATATTTGGGATTGATATCCCATATATTGGGATTGGAGGCTTTACTGACTTTATCAAGGACAGAGTTGCCATTGTGCGCAGCCACCGTCACAGGGGATGTGTGAAGTTTGTCATAAGATAACTCCAAAGACAAAACCCTTCTTCTTTCACTTCCATTCTTTCAGTTTCATTTCTCCCCGCGGCTTATGTCCCTTTTCTTCTTTTACTGTCATTGTAAAGAGGGATTAGACCTCATCCCCAGATAATCTTAGCAGAATCTCTCAAGATATAGCTAGTCACATGCAACGTTATAATGTGGAGTGGCAGACAGTTTTGAAAAAGACGCTCCGACAAAAAGCAGAAGTTCAGGGAAATAGGAAATGAGAGGGTACAGGGTGCAGAGTTGTTAAAGGAGAAATAATGGGTAAAAAGAGAGAAAAACATAATGCAGTCCAATTTGCACCCATCAAGGCGCAAGACAAAGCAAAGAGATGAAAAAACGCAGCAGGATCCAGCTATGAGATTTAATCTGTGGGTCAGGTTGAGGGGAAAACAATACCTTCAGGGAACAGAGCTAATCTTTTGTAAGTTAAGACGGCTCACATCTGTTAGCGATTACAGACTGCATTTTAATTGGGGTGTAGAATAACATAGCCATGACCTTCTCTAAATCTGGGAAATCACATTGAAGTAAATTGTGTAGAACACACAACCATATACTACGCAGAGAAAAAAATCTACTTGGTAATGTGGACAGAAAATGAAAACAGGCAGTGAAGACAAAGAAGGCAGACAGGGGTAAAAAGGAATGAGAGAAATACCTCTTTCAGACGGTTTGGAAATATGCTTTTGTTTGATAGCGTCTGAAAGAGAGAAGGGGAAGAGAAGAGAGCACAGACAGAGACTCAGAGAAATAGGCCCATAGACTTAACAAAGGATCGGTCAGTCAGCACAGCAGATAAAAGTGAAAAAGAAGAACCCCCAATTCATTGATTTACAATACAATTTCAAGAAAAGTATGAAAGACAAAGCGCAGGAAGAAGAGGCAAGAGAACCTGAAGAGAAAGCGACGGAATAAAAACAAGAGGCGACAAAGAATAAAGACTCGGGCAAAGTTGATTCGATTGGAAAAATTACAGCAATTAACATCTGCAGTGACTCAAGACTCTCCCCCATCAGGACTCACTGTCACAGGCGTACGGCTTCTCTCGGTCCTCCGCTGCTGCGTCCGGCTTCTTCTTGTTACTGCCCACTCCTCGACCCTGAGGGCACGGCCATCGTTAGGAGTCGACACACACACACACACACACACACACACACACACACACACACACACACACACACACACACACACACACACACACACACACACACACACACACACACACACACACACACACACACACACACACACACACACACCTGGGAGGATGTTTTGATATTTACCTTCCCCTTTCCCTTGCCTCTTCTCTTTGGCGTGTCCTCCTCATAGTCTTCATCATCCAGGTCGTCAAGGAAGTCTTCTGGCTCAAGGACTCTCTATGTTGAGGCATTAAAATAGTTAAATCATTTTCTTCATGCCAAATATATCTTAAGCTGAAAACAACAACCTTTCTAATGCGAGCAGCAGGGTTCAAGCCTCCGGTGCAGTCACTCAGGTTTGAATCCTCCTCGGACCCCCGGAGCTCAGTGGGCGTCCGCTTGTCCATGGACTCCCCCTTCAGCAGGGCCTCCAGGCTGCTGCCGTCCGCTGATAACAGAGCATCCTTCTTCAGTCCGACATCCATCTCTGCGGGGGGAAAAAGCACAAACCCATCTTTGTTTTTAACCACACAGTGCTTTGGGTTTCTGTTTTTCTATGTTATAAGGAAAGCATGTTGAAAGGTTGACAGAATAACAACAGGAGGATGAGCCGAGCTGAATAATGCGATACCTGACTTGACAGAAGGGAAGATAAGCCGGGGGTCCTCTTGAGGATGAGATCGCCGCTTCTTCCTCCACCTCCTGGATGGGTAGGTGTAGAGCTGCCCCGGTGCCATGCCTGAGGGATCAGAGCAAATCCGTCTGTATACCAGTACCACTGTACTACTACACCCCCCCCCCGCCCCAGTCAGCTTTATAGAAAGTTGGCAGTCTCATTTAAAGCCGGGAGGGCCCATTTAACAGCAAGCTTGATTTAAGTGACCCTATGCTTCCCACTCATCCCACTGGTCTTGGTCACCAATTCCAGCTGAGTAAACTACACCGTGTGTCTCACCTGGTCCCCTGTGTCTCTTTTCCATCCAAATGTAACAGTTGCTCTGAGCCACGCCGGTCTGAGAGTCGAGGAACGGCATTCGGACGCTCCTCTCAGCACACAGCCTGGCATTGTAGTTATGGCATTGCTCCATGGCGTCTCTGTAGTACTGCTCTCCCAACCTGGCACCACAAAAAAGAGCCACATGCTTGTTATTCACTCCACTTATATTTAAAAACACACAAATGAGCAGGTGAGGGTATTTCGAAGCAGGTGCAGCCTCACATTAAACCTTTTAGCCTGTCTGGTCAGTTTAAAACGTATTCCTATCTATGTTGTGCTGCCAACTGAGAAAGACAGAGCATCTCTTTTCTATTTCAGACTAAATTGTTATTGAGTGCAACAACAGGAGCTCCTCTGTTGGTACATAAACAACAAAAAGTGGGATAGTAGGTCACAATTGACAACATATATGTCACAGTGCGGTGAGCTTATACCCTTGCAGGAAAGCATAAGGGCTGCATCTCTTCCAAGTGAGACAAACAGGCTAATGTAAAACCAGACACTTATACCTACTAAACTATACTAAAACTTAAACACATTATAAATGCAATAATGAGTTGACACGTGTGTATTTCCCAGTTTAACAATAGGAATTATTGTTTTCAGAATAATGAGTTGGCACACAGCTACAAAAAAATAACAATTGGAGAAGTTTAAAAAGTGAAGTGCAACTAATCCAGCAAGGGGTCAGGTTAGCTTCGTGTGTTCATGTGTCACCATGGTAACCAAGAAACTAGCTAATTACCGTAAAACGTTTCAAGTCAACCACCTGGGCAAATTCAACGGAAATGGGAGCACGGTTTACTACAACTAGGTACGGGTCACTATGACCTGTAATAATCTCCAGAGTAACTCTCTTTTTTTTTAAAGGGTGATAGCTACGGTACATAAAACTCTTCGTTCCCAGGTGAAAGGAGTGACCTCCGAGGCCAGTCCTTCATTCATTCGGAACTAGCCGGCCGCAGTTGGCCACAGCTCGTTAGCCACCTAGCTGCTGTACTTTACGCTAGCACCGTGGTGGCCGTTTGGCCAGCAAGACACAAGCAACCGTGTCGTCTTCGTAAGCACACGTATGATCAAATCGACATGTTTCTATTATGCTGACTCGTGACTCGTGTTTCAGGAACGCCATCTACGTTTCTGCTAACTTGCACTTAACGTTACATTCCAGGATGTGAACGACGGTGCGACGTAGGCTAACCCGACTAACGTTAAGTCAGTGGAAAAGCTGGCACGCTAGCTAGCGAC
This sequence comes from Pungitius pungitius, assembly GCF_949316345.1. Taxonomy (NCBI): domain Eukaryota; kingdom Metazoa; phylum Chordata; class Actinopteri; order Perciformes; family Gasterosteidae; genus Pungitius; species Pungitius pungitius. The sequence continues at coordinate 9,059,611 of NC_084915.1, read as the reverse complement.
GCGGTCACTGACTGTACTAACCTCCATTTGTTCTCATGTGACCGCGCTACGAGTCCACTAGTTGGGTGTAAGTTAGAAAAGTCCAACACTTACAGTTTGACAACATTTTCGACAACAGCTGCCATCTTGCTTTGGTAGAGAGGAAAAAAGTGGCCGTGAGCAACGGGCGCCCTCCGTCAGGACTTGTAGGCAGATGGCACAGCGCCCCCCTCTGGACAAGTGTGGCCTCGCAGGGTATTTTATCATACAAAGAGATATGAATGAGATTCTGAAATATTTCCATGACCTTTAATCTTCAGAAGCTCTTGTAAATAGAACATTAATTACCCCTGTACATTATATTCTTGATGGAAGTAAATTCCATTTACACATTATAGGTAAACTGTAATGTCACCAAGCTTCTTGTTCACTTCTATCTGAAAAGTCCCTCTGTGTTCGCTCTGCTCTTTCAGCCACTGATTTATTATCAATACGTTAGTCATTATTTCATCATCCTTCACCTTCTTTGCAGCACTTGCATCATTCATATTCAGCTGTAATGTCTTCATGGGAAATGCTCTATAGAAGGAAAGAAATGTATCCTTCCTTACTAGAAATAGGGGTACATGATGTTCTTGGTGTTGCTTCGCATTGTTTTAATACAAAACAATGGAATTAATCAATTTATTTATCTACATATAAATCACAAACTAATGGTGCAGGGTTTGAAAGAGGTGCCATTAAGGAGGCAAGAGTCTAATGAAAGACACTATTAAGTAAATAATGTAAATATTGTGATATTAGTGGCTGATTTTAAACCTAGGTCTCATAAGTCCTCCAACTTTACAGAAGAACACTACATTGTAGCAGGGACAAGGCTTTCTATAAAAACACTACTTATAACAAGAATAACAGCTGTAACAAATAACTGTAAAAATAAATCCCAAACAGTATCATGATTTTGATTAAACCATGTTTTATTATTACTAATATTAGATGTAGATACACAAGTCAACAAACATTCTTGATTTGTAATGAAAATGCTCCCCAGCACACTGACATTGTGTGGAAGGGTCTGGTTTTACAGACACGTACCTGAAAATGGACAGCAGTTATCATTTTTGCAATAAGTTGCATTAGTAACAGTAGTAGTAATAGTAACAACAGTAGCAATAATAATTATAATAGCAATTAATAATAATAGTGGTATAAACAACTCTGAATTCGAGGGAGGAAGAGACATTTGTGAAAAGTAATGAGAAATGAAGGTAGGAGGACAGGCTTGTCAAATGCTGCAAGACAGACCACTGGATGAAAAAATACAAGCTCCCACTAGACAGCAAGTATCCTGCCTTATTCAAAAAAAAAAAGGAAGCTCAAATTGTCCTGATCTGTTTTCACCCATCTAATACTTAACAAGTAAAAATTGTTTTTTCTCTTCATTAGGTAGTTTACAAGTACTCTCATTACCAAAAACGTGTCTCTTTGACATCAATAATACATTACTTCCCACATTCTGGTCAAAGCTCACCAGAGGCACAAAGCTATTTCAAACAGGATGCCGTATGCAACATCGAATCACAGCCAGCTGAGCACATATCCACAAAACTGGATTGTCAGGGTCATTCTGCATTCATTACACAGTACAGTATTTATGTGTGAGCGTTTGGGAAAGCGGAAAGTTTGTGTACATTATGGGAAACATTTTTGCTTCTCATGACCAATTTGGCCAAACTAATTTTAACCATTCGCATTCAAGTGAGCCGTTAAGAAAATACACTGTGACCTTTAAACATCCAGACCTTGACGCCGGCTGCATCCCTCGTCCGATGTCCAGAGCAGAGAAAAGGTGGGAATGATTACTATAAACAGCTCATCCACTGGGGAAGAATGACTCATCCATTGAAAATTGTGCACAATGTATGCCAGCTGCATTGGCTCACTTATGTATGCAAGGACCGCATTGACTCGGTTCCAAGGTCAAAGGTTTTTTTTTTCTTTCTCAAAGCTCCTCAAACTTGGACCTGGGTCACCCACCCGAGACACTAAATCCGAACGACAGGAACAAGGCGGTCCAAAGTTTGGACCGGGTTCCGTCAACTCTTCATCCACTATGAGACCATTGTTCAGATACTTCTCATCTCTGGTTCAGGGGTCTCTGAGCAGTAGATCACTGGTCCCACATTCATTTGGTACTGAGAGATAAGGCCGACCTGTTTTAAACTGCAACCAGTTTGTTTCAAGCGGGTTTTTTTTCCATATTCCTGTGGACTAAGGTTCTCCCGAGGCTCGGCACGCCCACAGCTTAAAGAGTTTCTTTTAAGGTGAACTAAATGACTTAAATAGTTGAAAACTAAACTCCTATTCCTAAAACTCCTGTTGTCCTGAAACTTCTTGTGGCATTTTGGCAGTTAGAAAGTTAAATTTAAACTTGGATTCGAGTGACTAACTACAGCAACAGTTAACAATCAATTTCTATAACAATTCACTACTGTTTACGGTCTTACATAATAGTGTATATGCCTTTATCATTTCAACCGTGTACTATATTTGAGGAGACTAATAAACACCCGCCGTGTTATTTAATGAAATATGTCGGGTTGCCATGATCTTTTGTTTCAGATTACTGTAAATACCAATTGCAAATAATTAGTTGCTCTCCAACCCTGAATATGAAGTGATCATGTTTTCGGAGTACATCAACACAGAAGAGAATAGATGACACGCATACAAGTATAAACCTACATGAAATCACGCCACGTACGCAAGAGCACGGCGCTCGTCTCGGAGACACGTGAGGACTCTTTCCCCCTTTGCCAGTGAGTGAGTAGAGCTTCCCATGATTACTGATTCCTGTAGCACCTGCATACATAATCCCCCGACATACATTAGATCATCGCCACAGGGCACATTTTATAACATTCCTGTCTACGAAAGCTTTCCTTTAAGACAGTTTGAATGTGGGGTGGGTTTGTAAAAAGGGGTTCAGTGTATCTGTAGTGGGTTCAAGTAAGGCTCAATACACCTGTCTGTCTGTCGCGGAGCACATGAACAGCGTCCTTCAGTGCCGAGCAAACATCGCTTCCCTTAACGAGACCTGTCTGACAGAATGTGCTTCAGCTTTTTATCTACCAACAGCCCGCATGCCATCCCACCAGTAGATAGAGAGAGAACAGATATAGATATTAAAAGATACTAAAACAAAAATAATTAAACCGCCTTGCAGAAATTCATAGGTAATGTGGGCCTACATACAATAAAAACCAGAAGCAAAGAAAAAGCTGATTTTATGGAATCATTCCAGTAATATTATGTTGTGTCTTTGTCTGGATTTTGTCTGCATACCAAAAAGCTGCATTCATCTGGCCACGTTTTATCAGGAAGAACATAAACGTGCAAAGTCCACAGCACCACAACTCTCTCACACACACACACACACACGCACGCACACACACTAGAAAACTAATCTTCTGCTTTGTACAGAAAAAGTAGTGTTGAAAATCAAGCAGGAAAGACCACTCAAAAGAAATGATCAAATACAGGCAAAATTGAGACAAAATTTAAAATTAAACCACTTATTAAATATATATATATATATATATATATATATATAATTTTCCCAATGAAACTTGTGATCACTTACTGCACACTTCTAAAATTTTATGAGCTTTATTTTTTTCTCATAACACTTCTTCAACTGTCATTCCTAAAAAAAAAATTAAAAAAATTACATACAAAGGCAAGCCCAACATTCTCAACTAATTTAACCAAATGTGTTTCTCTCCACAATGTTTTAAGATTATCTAATGGCAAATTAATTAGCTTGTTTTCTCAAAACAGCAATAGCAAAAGATAAATAATAATAATAGCAATAATAATCTGTCGGGTTAATAACGTCAATACCAAAAACAGAAAAAGAGACTGATGTGATCCTCAAGAAGAGCTTAAAAGCAGGAAAATAAAACCAGAGTGCACCCCAGTGGAAAGCCACCATCCATTGTTTTATTAGTGACACGGCATCCAAAGTGCTCCGCTAGTCGAGACACTTACTTCCTGCGGCCTTTGTATTCCTTGCAGGACATCGGCCGGTGACAAAACGTTTCCACTCACTGAAGAGACAATATTCGATCCGAAGGAGGGCCGTTTGACAGATTGAAACTGAACCTGAATCGACCAATGGCGCGAATCGCCCGAATTTGGATGAGGGCTTTCATCGTCGGGTGCAGCTAGATTTAAATGATGAATTGGCGTAACGAAAATGTAAATGACAGATAGAAACTGGCGAGGGAAAAATAAGAGAAAGAAAAAAAGTTCTCTGTAAGCCACGTTAAGTAGTGGTCAACAAATTCCTTGTGGTCTGCACTGCGGCTGTGTTACCTGTCTGCACTTTGCTTTCCGACTGCTTCAGTTCTTTGACATTTAGACAAAATGCACTTTCCAGCGATAACGCGAGTGTTCTATTTTTTTTTGCCGAAGAAGCTGAACCTCTTCTCGCGATCCTTGTCTTTCCCGTCTTTGTTACGCATGGTGACGCCCCCGGCTTCCGCTGAGCCGGGGGAGATGGGAGGCATGGTCATGGCGCGGCTGAGGGCCCGTGGGCCTACGGGCGAGTCCGCTGCTCCAGTTGGAATGGAGCTGATGATGGAACGGATCCAGGAGCTCATCTCGGCCTTTAAGCACAAACCAGAAATAAGGCGTTACGCATCAAAAACATCATCAGGAGTCACAGCGCACACTCACCATTTGTATTTCACTATTCATTGAGTAGAGCAATACTCTCTCTTTTTCATGAACCTTACCTCATCCTTTGCTTGAAACAGGTACTCTTTTCCATCCCCTAGCCTGCAGACACAGTGTTGATGATGTGAACCATTAGTCAAATGTTAGCTTACTAGGTCTACATCTCACTATTTTATCATCTTATTACTTTAACACCTTTAATTTCATACCAACAGGGTGAAAAACATACTTTATCGGCAATTGTTGTTCTGAGGTTTTCTCACCTGAGCTTGAATACAAATTTTCTCTTCTTATAGTCGTGTGCTACCTCACACACGGCCTCTCCGAGGCTGATGGGTACCTCTCCGTGGTATGGTATGCCACCACTGGCGCTCTTGCCGTCTTTATAGAAACCCAGACTTCCTTTTCTGAGGACGCAGTAGACGTTCTGCCAGGACCTACAGGAACAAGGAAATATGATCAGGACATTTGACGCCCCAGTCCCTCATCTTTTGTGGAAAGATAGCGACACGGCAAAACACAAGAACGATGGAATAGACTAAATAAGACGATATGAAATAATGTAGAGACATGAGCCTGAAGTCTGAGAGTTCTACGGCATGTCTGATAGACACGCAGTTTAAATAGGTTGGAAAAATAAGACAACAAACTTAGTTTATTATCCAGAAATCAAGTCAAGTGATTCTGTGAGGACAATTTAAATGCACTCGACGGCTAACGACACTCACCGGGTAGCTGCCTTTTTGTTGTGGGACTCCATCTCCTGTTTTCGACAAAGCATTCCCTCCGTGGTGTCCGCCTCGGCTCCGCCTCTGCCCGGTAACGTGGCAGAAGGCTCAAGGCGAGAGGAGGCCAGCCCACTGTCCCTGCCGGGTCCGTTCACCGAATCAGATTCAGAGCCCTGTGGTTTGGGACCGGGACATGAGCGGTCATGAGGACGTAGAAAAACACGTGACTGGATGAACGCGGTGAGCAGAAAAGCAGCCATTCACAGCCAGATGCCAGAAATCATGATGACGCTTGTATACACAGTGAGGTACTCAAACCGCGCATGAATGCATTCTACACTGAACAAAAAAAAGTCAGAATGTACTTTGGCAACCAAATATATTGTTCGATCAAAAGAGATAGATGCCAAAATAATCATGGCCTCTTCAGTCAATTCTCTGTGAATCAACAACTAATAACTTCATTACAACACACAAACACAGACCAACACATGAACAACCATCTGAAGCCTTGAACCATCCACATCACTTGCATTACTTTTTGAATCTTAAATAGAAAGACTATATGATCTCTTTCATAGTACTAAATTCTGACAGTAGAATACATTATTAACAGCACAATGTCTTTTTCCTACATAAAGCTGTTAAATGAGGATCACACTCATCACAGGCAGTGAACACATATAGGGGGAGACTAAAACAAGACAAATCAGCTACAATTATCACCACAGTAGCACATTTAGATTTACAGTAACTCTTGTCCTGGTCAATGTGAGCACATACACAGCAGAACAATCTCTCCATGAATCTGCATCATGCCTTTAAAAGCAGCAATGGAAGTCATGGATGAAAAATGATAGAGAGCGATGGCTTCTCAACAGAAAAAAGGCACTGCATTTGACCAGGAGCTGAGCGGGGGCTGTGACGAGGGCGAAGGGGAAGCTACAAAGCCGACCACGGCTTGGTACTTACACGCTCCGGCTGCTTTGGCTTACACACGCGCTTAGGCTCTGATTTCTTTCCCGCTGATAGCGATAATGACTGCTGATGAAAACGCAATAAGAAATTGTTAAGAAGTCTCCTCTGTGGCCCGACACGTGGAAGTTAGAAAGTGGGTTACACTCCTAGGACTTTGTTCAGATGCATCAGAACTATAATTGGCTTCTCATAACCGCCGTCAACAACTGTGTCAATAAACCATTCAATTGATGAAGTACCAGTAATAAAGAAATGACTCCCTTTCTCTGGACACTAGTTTACTTCTGCTTCCCACAAGGCATTCATCTTGACTCTGGCAGTGATGGTGATTGTCACTAGGACAGTGTAACATGCATGCTGTCCCACTGAGATCCCCCCTCACATGTCTATTTAGTTTCCCAGGAGTCCCTGATTCTCTTCAGAAAAAGTGATTCCGCACTACAAATGAGTATCATCAACAATATATATAATCAAAACTTTGCTGCTTATCCCAATCATATTTATTTCTTTTACGTATTTGGCTATACTGGCTATTGTCTGGTAAAAATAAATAAATGTAGTTGTATTTTGATTAGATCACATCAATCAAACAGAGACACACACTCAAATACAGTGACATATGTAGTTTAACATAGGTTTGGACAATATAATAATATTCATCTTCACAATCATGGACATCTTATGTTATCAGTAGTGCAAAGCATTTCATTAGTTAAATAAGTTAGTTTGTAATCAGTTCTATTTTTTTCTAAACACAGATTGATTAAAGAATTGCATTTCTTAAAAATCCATGTTGTAATGTAGGGAGATGAGGCACGAAACATGGAAAAGACATTACAAGACATTAGATGTAATACAAAGAATGACTGTTGCACCGCAGAGCAGAAACTCTGTAATGTTCTAAGGAACTGTATCTATAACACACTCACCTGTGACGTGTCGTTGTCACTGTGAACTCCATTCACTGACACAGACTGGTTGAGGGTGGTCTGGTCCAGACTGGTTCTGAGTTGGTGAGCAAGGGAAATATTAATAAAATATAATAAAAACAGAGTGTGATGATCCTGTACATCAACACGGCTCGGCTCTACCAGAGGTCCTCTTTGGTTTACCTGGCTAAAGAATCATGAACTTGACTTTCTGTTTCAGATTGGGCCACTTCTGCTGGGGGTGGTGTCGGGGGTCGCCTGGCTCGCTCTTCCTCCTCTCGCCTCTTCTGAATCTCATGCTCCTCAAGCTGAAAAATGAGTCATGTCAAATGAGTGGGGGAAAATCAATACCTACAGTTTTAGATCTGTGGTGGACTTTCCTGCACCTGTATTTACCAGGACACTCTGAACTAAGAGAGATTTAGCTATTTGATAAGAGTTGTTTTTCCACCTACCGTAGTAAGTTTCTCCAGCAGCACAAAGCGGTCTTCCCAGGCTGAGGCGAGTTTCTCAAAGGCCTCGTGGCGCTTAATTAGACTCTCGACCTCATCCACATTTGAGCCCAGCTCTGCAGCTCGCACCAGAGGTTCCTGACCGGCCAACCAAGACTCTGCCACATAGGCGTCGCGTCCGAACTGCAACACCTCCAGCACTGCGATGGGAAAATAAAGGGAGCAAAAAAACTGATTGTGAACAAATAATGGGATATTAAAAAATATGGTATAAATAACATAAAAAACTATTAGCAGTGAGTCTTGTGCACATTGGGTCCCTTTCAGACCACAAAATAAAAACATAAAACAAACAACTTAACACTATGCAATCCCTGCCAATCTGCCAGTTTTAAGTACAAATATACCGTGTAGTTTTAACCCTCACCAGTGTTGACAGGAATACATTTTGGATGCCATGATAACCTCTAAACTGGGCGTACCTGTTTGTGCTTGTTTGGTAATATTTAAACTGTAGTTGCCATAACAAAATATTGTCTGGATTTAATTTGTCATGGCACTTTAAAATTGAATGTAGCCCGACGCAGATTTAAAAACATGCTAAACAGGCATACCAATTTGTAGATGGTCCATCTTTTCTTGCCACTTATTGTTTATCTTCTCTCTCCCTTCCTGGAGTTGAGCCAGTTTCTCGCGGATCTGCAAGTCAAAAAACATTCACGTTACGTTACGTTTGTTCACATCTCACTCAGAGATTTTAGATATGAAATAATATGACTGCAGTGAAAGTGAGCCACTGCACAATACCTCATCTGCTGCATAGTGGTTGTTTTTGATGAGAGAATTCCCCAACTCATTACAGGCAGTAAAGCTGTCTGCCCATGTCTCAATCTCTGACTTGATGTCCTGATGATTGGCTATGACCAACCCAGCAGAAGACACATCCCTGGGAAAACAGAAAGGAGAATACCATGAGATTTGAATTGCACAGATTACAAAATAATTCCTTTCTAGAAAATACAGCATCAAACGTCACCTGGGGCTGTCGTGTGCGTCGATCTGCAGATTGACACCCTCCATCCAGAGCATAAGGTCTCGGACCATGTTGAAGAAACGGAACTTCTCCACTGTGTCCAGCAGGAGGAGCCTGCGGGCCTGACCCGCCTCAAGCAGGCCCTCCCAGGCGGAGGTCACAGCACTTTCGCTCCTGTTAATGTCGTCCGCCTTTTCCCCTGCGTAGGCCTTCTGCAGCCGTGCTGCATCGTCTTGCACCTGGTTCACCTGCGAGGTCAAAGAGGAAGAGGGGCAGTTCAGTTTTCTGTTCACATGGTGCTCATGGAATCTCACAGAGAGAGCTCTTTATCAACAGATAGCCGACCTGTCCGCTCAGGGCCTGGATGTCATTTTCAAAAGTGTTGTGCTGTCTGTGTAGATGCTGAACGGTGTTCAGATCACGGCCGAGGTCAGAAGGCAGTCCTTCTCGCTTCTCCTTAACACGTCCGAGCACCTCCATGGCATCCTGATGGAAGCGGTGCAACTCATAGGAAGCCGCTAACATTTGTGTGCGGGTGTCGATCAGCTCCAGCAGATCGGCCCAAGCCTCGTTCATCCCGTCTTTCCACTCGGCCACACTAGCGTTCTCAGGATGACCCGACTCAATCAGGTCATCTGCCAGCGCGTTGACCCCATCCACGCGCTCTTGGCCAATGGTGCTGGTGTCACGAGCAAACTCACGGAACTTGTCCCTCAGCATCTAGGGAGAGAAAAATCAGGGCGGACGTGGGAAATCATCAGTTTGAGCGAAATGTCTCTGAGTTTCAGTATGATTGAGAGAAGAAAAAAAATTATCTTACTGTAACATGTTCATAGTCCTGCCCTAGTTCATGGGAGCCAGCAACCACCTCCCTCTCAGCAATCCACTGTTCCAGGTCATCGACCTCCCGCTTCAGTTGGGTGAGCCGCAGTCTCTCCTGAAGTCGCCCTTGGCGCTCCTCGGCGAGGTCCTTCAACCCGGCATACAGTTTGTCAACTTGGGCTTGCCGTAAGGTGATTCTCTCGCTGTATCGGGACAAAAAGAGAGCAACACAGATTAGTGGTTGCACAACTTCTTTTCCTAGAGGGTTCCTGTCAGTGGGCATTTAGATCTATTTGTGTTCTCCCACCTCTCCGGGTGTTCACTGTTCACCATGGTGCGGCTGCTGTTGGCTAGTTGGTGAATGGTTTGGGCGTAGTCTTCAAGTGCCTGCTCCAGGGTCTGGTGCTTCTTGACCATCACCAGTGCGCTTTGCTCATCCTGAGAGACGAATGGGAAATTATTTGATTAAAAAGAGAAAATCAATATCCTAAGCATTTGTTTGGCCTTTCATCTTTTCATTCTTACCTTGGCTTTTTCCTCAGACATCATGTGGAGCTCTTGTTCTCCCATCCAGGCCTCTGCCTCCGCTGCATCAGCATAGAACTGCTGGGCGCGGTTGGCCTCTATTAGACGGGCATGGCGCTTGTCGGTCTCGGCTATCAGCTGGTCCCAGAGGTCCCGCAGCTCAACAAGGCGCTCCTCCAGGACAGACTGTCTTTCTCCATCTACCTGGCTCTGAGTCTTGCCTCGTCTATGAATGTCATCAATGCGGGGCTGGTGGCCCTGGATCTCCTTCTGCAATGTCTGATTAAGATATCAAAGTAATTTTATCTTCTTGTAAATGCCCCTGCAGTACAACATCTAAAAGCAAGTCATTCTATTCACTTTACCTGATTCTTCTTGATTAGCAGCTGTACGGTGGGCAGGTCTTTTCCATGGTCTGTGGAGTCGGCCAGAGGCATTCTCTCCTTCACCCAGAGCTGAGAGAAAAGCAGACAGATGAATAGATCTATGAGCATCAGGCAAAGCAGATGCAACAAAAATACTTACTTTCATTTTATGCAATCAATCAGGCGATTTAACTTACAATTTCATCCTCTAGATCTCTGTTGAATTGATGTGCTTCTTTGGAGGCAAGTAGTTGCTGTCTCCTCAGTTTGAGAGGATCCTGAAGGTTAGAGAAGTTGTCGGTGACACGCCTTTGCTGACCATCTACCTCAGCGATACCCGCGTCTTCCTGGGACAGAGCCAGGGCCTGAGTCTGAAGGGACTGCACCTCCTTCTCTCTGACCTCCATCTGGTGCTCCAGCATCTGCACAGTGATGGTACAAAGATGTTAGAAGATAAGACATTTCATAGTTCCACTTGGCCAGTTCCGCCACACTCAGCCAAGCAAGTCTAGGATTCATACTATGTTAAAATCACGTTTTTTTTTTTATGTTTTGTATAAAAACAGTATTTCTTGACAACAAAGATCACATGCATTGTGCTTTGCAAAAATATAGTTCTCTACCTGGTGCTTCTGGAGCAGGATGTTGACACTAGTCAAATCTTTGCCGTAGTCGTCGCTCTGCAGCTGGCCCTCAAGGTTTTTCAGCCAGACATCCAGAGCAGAGCAGCTCTGTGTAAAGAGCTCTGCCCGGTTTGCATCGAACAAGCACTGGGCCTTGGTGCGGGTGGTGCCCTCGAGCTCCTCCCACTGGCGCTGTAGGTCCTCCAGGGTCTGCTGGACAACAGGTTTAAGCTCCGGCTTCTCGGCCACAAGTGCCTGGCCCTCCTGTTGGAGACAGGAAACAAGAACAAGTTAGAATTCAGGTTCCTTTTGTTTTGGTAACGTCAGTCCTGGCAGACCAGAATAAAATCCAAACGAAATAGGACAGATTAAACAATGCCGATGTACTGTTTAACAGCACAAAATGAAAATGGCTGCACCTTATCAATCTTGTCCAGCCAGTCCTTGTTGGAGGCCAGCTCTGCCATGAAGGCCTGATGCTTCTGCCACTTGCTGTGAAGATTTCGGGCCTCATCATAAGACATGTCCTGTGCCGTCAGCATCTTCTCATTTATCCACAACGTGAGCTTCAGAAAAGAGTAAGGCATTATGGATTAAGTGGGATTTCTTTTTAATATTATTATATATGTTGTGTACTTTTGGGGAAAACCTTTGGCAAAATAAAGAAATACTAGTTATCAAAACACATATTTATCCCTCATGTATCTTTAATCAATATGCTTTTAATAATTTTAATAATAGTTTAATAATGATCGGAAATATATTCACCTCCTGTCCATCCTGGAGGAAGTGCTGCAATTCACGGTTGTCCTTAAGCTTGACCAGCAGTTCATTTGCAGCCTCCTTATTCTTAACATGCCTGGAAGAAAAATGAATCACAATGCTAAATAAACATCCAATTTGAAAATATTGCAATATTAATACATTATATGTGGCTTGCTCCATCTAACCTTTCCTGGATGGATTCCACTTTTTCTTCTATCTTATCAGAGTTTGCATTACTGTCATGAATGAGGCGGCGTCCAGCCTCCACCACACCAGTTATCTTCTCCTCACTGGCCTCTGTGGTAGTGAGGAAATCATCATGCTTCTTAATGGCCTCCTCTGCTCCTTGAAGACTGGTGGGCATTTCTGTGTGGGACAGCACATACTCCTACAAAGAGAGGAAAGGAATGTGATTGGGGACATCAACACATTTCCTATGTGCAGTTATCGTATTTTTGCAGTGATTAAGACATCTAAATAAAGCACTAATTGCGATATACTGAAGAATTCAAACTTAAACATGAATTTGTCTTCGAATCCAAACTCTTAGCTTGTCCTAAGACAAGTTAAAGCTATGACAATAACTCTCCCTGCATTGTTTGCCCTACTGTAGTATAGCACCCTTTACCATACAGATGTATGGCCCACTTACGATCCATCTGTCCTGATTTGACAGCGACTGAAAACTAACTGGGAAACAGAGTAAACTAATTGCAAACACGCACACAGCGACAAAACGACTTATGTAGGGTAAACAACATAAACATGTAAACATATTTTTGATTACCACAAACTACTTGTCAAGTGGAAGCAGAGAGATAGACTTGAGCTACCAAAATATAGCACTACCTTACTTTTGGCATCCCAAATTTCTAAGATTGAGTCAATTTGATCAATCAATTATTATAAATTGAGACTTTAAATGGATTTTGCAATGTGATTTGAATTAGATACAGATTTCTATCTAACTGATAGTAAGTCACGTTTTACTTAAATACTTAATACACTTGAATCAGGCAGTATATCAAGTATTTCAGAAACACACATGTGTTTGGCGTCAACTCCTAGACTTAAGACAATAAAACAGTACGTTGATGCATTCTTTTTGTTTCAATTAGTTCATTTGTTTTCTTTTGTACAGACTTTAGCTCCATTGAGGGTTTTCCTCACCTGGTTGTTGAGGAAAGCCTCTGCCTGCTTCGCGTCTCTCAAGAATGTCTGGAAGTCAAAGGCCTGGGCCAAGAGACTGTGGCGGTTCTCCCACATGCGACGCAACTCATGCCAGCCGGTGTCCAGGGCCTGGAGTCTCTGGGCCAAGAACATGTACTGGGCATCTGTCTGACCTTGTGTCACCTCCTCACCGACCGCTCGCATCTTCTCGTAGTCCTCCTTATAGTTATCCACCTCGTTCTTAATGCTCTCGTGCTGCGCCAGCAAACTCTCGGCCTCAGGCACGGAGGTTGGAATGTCCTCTGAGGCCACGGCCGTCTGGGTGCGGGACAGCCAGGACTGAAAGTCGTTCAGATCCCTGAGGAAGCCCTGGAGCTTGCTGGCCTCGCCCAGAGACTCCTCGCGCCGCTTCATGGTGGCGTTCAACTCCTCCCACACCTCTTGAATCTCTTCCAGGTGTCCTTGAATCTCTGCTGCCTGATCTGGATGTTCCAAGGCCAGTTTTTCAGCCTCGTTCCTCAGGTCATTCAGTTTGCCCTGAACGGATATGAGAAACAATTTAAGGCAGACATGAGGACCACAACATGAAGTCTGCGATAATCCTACTACTAATTTACCAGATTTATGTCTGTTCTGCTCTCAACCCTCACCAATAAGTCTCTGCATGTGACCTCTCCATACCTGTATGGCCTCCAGGTCCCTTTCCATGCCAGTGAGTTTGCGTTGCAGCGCCATCACTCCAGCCAGGTCGTTGCCCAGGCTCTGGGTTGACTCAATCACTTTGGTTTTTTCTTTCATCCAAGTTTGGATTTCATTACATTCCAAGTGGTAGTTCTGGATGTTGAGGGCTGACTCTAGGCCCACTTTCTTTTGGTCAGCCAGTTGTTCAAACTCCTTCCATCTAGGGACCACAGCAAATTTAATAGTTAGGCTAAAATGCTAGCCACGTGCAGAACAAATGTAATCCTTGGTTTTACAGGGAATGTGAGCTCTGACCTGTTATTCAGTTGGTCTCGTGTCTGATGGATTTGATCTCTGTTACAGTTGTCGGAGCTCAGCAGCTGCTCGGCCACCTGGTTCACATCAGTGACACGAGTGCTGAGGTTGTTCATCTCAGGTTCCAGTGTCTCAAATCTACAGTCATAAATAATAGACCAACATTAATTCACATATTCTGGTTAGTCTAATCCAATTCAGACTAGATATTTCCACATGGAATAAAACGTTTCGACAGTACCCTCATTTCACACCTTGAAAAGGGATACTATATCAGACGTTGTGTTTCTTATGAATTCAATAGTCTGCATTCTGCATGTCTCTTCTTTCACCCAGACTAACCTCTGTTGGACTACCTCTAGGTCCTCCAGCTTGGTAGGGATCTCCATGCCATGTAACCACTGCTCCTTTTCCTCCACCCACAGCTGGCAGGCACCGGCTTCACTGAACATGCGGTAGAGGGCCAGGGCCCCTTCCAGAGCCTGGCGCCGAGCTACTGACAGAGACTCCAGTTCTTCGTAACGCTGCTCAATAGCAGGAAGGCGACCATCCACCTAGAATTAGGCATAAACTATGTTTGGCACCACAAACAGTAGGTGAACTAAAAATTTATACGAAAGACAAAGGCGCACATACCTGAGGGAAGTGTATATAGGCCTGTGGTAGTGCTTGCACCTGCTCATGCAGGGAGTCGATCCCGGGGCGGTGACTTTGGATCTCCTCCTCTACCTCCCTCTGCTTGCGAGCGATAGTCTGGGTGGAGAACTCATCATGGCCAACCTCTTGACTTGACACCTGTCTAAACGTCTCCATGATCCATGCCTCCATGTCATTGGCGTCCGTTTGAAACTGGTGCAGGGCCACGGCTTCCTTGAGGCTCTGCTCTCTGAGCTTAGTTGTCTGGGGAGCAGACAGAACGTAATAATTGCACAAAAAAAAATCACAAAAAAGCAATAAATGCATCCATTTATATGGTACAAATACAATGAATTGTGATCTTCACCCACCTCCTCCAGATGTGTCCACTGCGCGTTGATGTCTTGAATCCTTTCTGTGACCTCTGGAGCTCCAAAGTGACCCTCCTGAACCAAAGCTTCTCCAGCAGCGATGCTGTTACTCAGGGGGCCATAGCGAGCTGCCATCTCATCCCTGAACGCCTCATGTTTGCTGAGCAGGTGAAGGGCAGAAGTGAGGTCCCGGCCACAGTCTCCACTGGCAAGGATCTGCTCCTGCTCTCGGATCCAGGCTGCTTCTTCTCCCACATCCCACTGGAACTGCCACAAGCGGCGCGACTCCTCAAGACGCACTCTACGTTTCCCGGCAAGCTGACCAAGCTCCTCATAGGCTTGACCGAGAAGATCAACCTTCTCACTTACTAGTCCCGGCTCACACGGTTTGTAGGCTGGTAATTAGAAAAGGGCAAGGATACATTGTACTTAGATCTTATGCACACACAGAAAGAGACTAAATCTACATGAGCTGTAGACTCACCCTGTTCATAAGAAGTGAAGCGCTGTGCCGCTCCCTGAACGGCCTTGATCCTCTCTGCTTGGGCTGAAATGTCAGCCTCTACCAGAGTGTGTTTCTGCAGTAGGTCTAACACGTCATGCAAGTGTTTGCCACAATCCTGAGACTGCAGACGACCCTAAAAAAGAACGAGAATAAAGATTTGTTTATTGCATATAAATTTTACAAAACAAAACCGCCAATCAAAGTATGTATCTAGTTTTGGTCATTTGTCCACCAACCGGTGGTGAAAGTCAGGGAGTTGAGCACCATTTAAAACAGATTGAATTGACTCATTACCATTTTATGAGCTACGCTTGCCAAAAAAGCAGTAATGAATGAGAGCACAATTCCAACAAGCTGTAGCTTCAGTACATTAGCTTGCTGCTATAATACCAATAAAATATAAACAAAACTGTATGCAAGCATTCTAATTATTGGCAATGGTGGATTGAATGAATCACAAGGACGTTAACAGCATATTCCCAGTAACCACCTAAAATTACAGAAGAAATTGATTCATATCCTGAAAAACTCCCACCAAGCAAACACACGCATATGAAGACATATGAAGTATATCTCTATCCCAGCTCTAACCCAACAAAATAAAGATTTAACGGTTTCTCAACTGGTAAAGAAAGCCTTAAATGCTAGCATTGTAATGGTCAAAGCTCAAAAGCAGTAGTATTTAGTATTGAGGTGGTGGTTGGCTAATTACGCAAGAGGGGTGAGTAGTAGAGAGACAAACCCAATATATATATTTTACGGAACTGATAAATATTCACATTTTTTAAAATAATAATAATAAAAACATGAATTGTAATGATTAAGACCCAGATTTAGCCAACTACGGTGTTAAAGACTGACGTCGCTTCAGTAAAGCCATTGACATCACAGCTGAGGTTAGGCCTGTTTATGGTCCTCAGATAAGCTGCCGGGGACATATGTTAAACACCAACGGACTTGAGAGGATTAGAGAATTCCTTTTTTGTTGATTAAAAACAAAGCCAACAGAATGTGGGAATGCGACGAAGTTGTTCAAACGAGCTCAAACACGCACTCATTCTGAACAGAATCGGGTCGGGTCAGTACCTTCATGTCCGCCATCCAGTCCATGATGTAGCGCATCTCCTCAAACAGCCTCTGCAGGTCACGGTGGGCGTTCAGCCGCTCTCTGCGTGCGGCCAGAAGCTCTTTCAGGTATTCCCAGAGTCGGAGCACATTGTCCCTCCGTGCGATTACACGCCGCACGTCATGGTACCTCTCTGCTTCCAGCTCTTTGGCGACCGCCTCCACGGCAGCCACGCGCTCCCAATATGCCCCGATGTCGGTCTCGATTGCTTCGTGTTTGCGGGTGGCTGCTTCCACAGCTCCCAGGTCAGTTCCAAAGTTGTCCTAAAAACAGAGGAAAGGGAGCTCAATCACGGTGATCCATGCGTTCACACGTCAGAAATGAGAACGCACCCGGGGCCACGCATGTGTCCGTCTTTAGCTGTCTTACCTGAGACACCAGCCTCTGGTTCTCGCTCAGCCACGTTTCCCGCATGGCGGCCTTGCGATCAAAACGTGCGGCCAGCATCTCCAGCTTCTCCTGGCGAATCAACTCATTTCTCAGGGCCAGTTCTCGCTCGTGCTCTGCCTTTTCCAGTCGCTCCCATGCCTGCGGCGGGAAAATAGGTTGGCAACACGCTGCATTTAGGGTACCAATACCGCATACATGCGAAATGTTGGTAGACATGTCTTGGTGGAAAAACATGGTCTAGCCCTTTTGGAGAACAACCCATACCTTATTGATGTCAGAGATGAGTTTGCCCTCTCTGGGCATGTAGACCTTCTGATTGTTTGCTCTCATCTTGCTCTGGATAGTGAAGAGGAGAACTTCCAAGTTTCCTTTCTCAGTGAATCTGTACAGACAGAAACCAACTTGGTTTGGCATTGTGTACAACTTTGCACTTGGAATCCTAGTGGACAACAAGCACAAAGGGGAGCGTGGGGGGGTTCATTTACTGGGACGAATTAGCACACTCACTTGGGGGGTTTCTCCACAGTCCGGTAGGAGTTAAAAGCTTGCAGCTGGTTTTGCACAGCATTCAGAGAGTTAGCCAGCTGCCGATCATTGAGCGTCCCGATGGTCTGCTCAATCCACTGCAGCAGCTCCGAGGCCAGAGTCTCATACTTCTCTATTAGTTGGTCAGCCTCAATAGCGTAATCCAGTACCTGCAAACGAGAGGGAAGTGTGAATCAAGGCAGCCACTGGGCACTTATTTTACTCACATAACATACACACGTCCGTGTACACACACACACACACACAGCTAACCTTGCCAATTCGTTTGCCCTCCACTGCCAGAGCTTTCATCTTCGAGAAGTAATGGTAATAGGTTGCCACATAGGTAATAATGGACTTCTCATCAGGTTGATCAACATTAACATCTGAAAAAAAATAAAAAAAACAACAGCATGAACCTTTTCTTTTGTGATGGGGACCACCGCATCAGAAATCAGAAAACGTGTCCAAACCTTTGACTCATTCTGTATTTTTAGCAGACATGTGATGCAGTGTTGCCTTCAACAGCCATCAGTCTGTTTTGAACAGCAGTGCCTTAGCAGACGGTGACAGGCCGCCAGTGTGACTTGTGACAGATTATATATTTGTGGGAGCTTTACCCACTCACCTTCTGGGTCGAGGAGCTTGGTGAGCCCAAGATCCTTCTCTGCCACATTGAAAGCATTCTGGAGATTGTAGTGAGCGTTGGACCTTTTCAGGTTGTCAAACTCAATCACGTCAGGTCTGCAAAGCCCAGGGAACAATTCCGGTTTTAATAAAAACAGGCGGCACGGTGAAAGCAATATCATTCAGGATGACATAGAGACATACAGCATCAACTATCTGAAACGATCATGCAAAACCAAAACCTCTCTATATTTACTGAATATGATGCATTAAGTAATCCTTTGGATTTAGGCATAGTCATCCACAGGCAAACAGGCTTATCTTTGGATTAGGTAAGCTGTTCAGCCAGTTATTGCTTTTTCTTGCCTGAACTATGAATTTTGAGCTTACTCATGCATCGGATGGATGTGAAATCAGCATATCACTTTGATGACCGAATAGGTATGAATTGCCATTCCCCAAATATAACAGGGTGGAGAAACAACAATGCAGGATTTTCATGAAGACTGTAGTCATCAGCAGAGGTTTGAATTGTACAATGGTCTTAAAACATTGTACTCCTCAGCATGTTCTTAATTTGTGAAATGCGTGAACCTGTAAATATCAGTGTCAGGGTTTAGTAATGGCTCAGTAACTCTAATGAAAACCATGTTGGCATTCACATATCAAGTATCAACTTAGACATGTATTAGATTGAACAGCAGGGTGTGCAAAAGAGTTATCAAGCATGGTTCTTTTTAGAAAATAAGTGGGTTATTATTTCTGTCATCTAGGTCATCTTACTCCCTATTTTCATCCTTTTAGCCATAACTGTTGGAATGATGGGTGGAGCAGACGACCTAAATAGAAAAGGGGATAAGACACACCCTAGAGACCCCCTCTGGTAACGCGACCGATCATCATTCGGTAAAGAAAAATAAAAGAGGTGGTGACTTTTTGAAAGACCTGTAATAATTTGTTACTATAATATGCTTAACGGGAGCCATTTGTTGTATGTTAGTAGCTACAGGAAGAAGTCAATGACCTGTGTTTGTGCACGATGGCACTGAACGCCAGGCCATCTCTCCAGCTGGTGGTGAAGTTGTGGATGTTGACATTGGGGTATCTGCAGAGGCCAAAAGTCATCAATCATTAACTGATCAAGACACAATTCATCGGTTTCCACCTTAGTAAAACCGCAAATATCACAAATGGTCAAATACAGCATTTACTAATTTTTAAGTCCAACTCACCCAGCAGTTTTCATTTGGCACCAAAGCAGCAGGGCATCTTTAGCGGATTTTTTCTCCTTGTTGTCTGCAGTCTCCACACTAATGTCCTGGATCTGTCAGTAGAGCATTCTTTAGTTAGGAATTGGTAGGTAACTAGACCATAAAATATCATGACTATAATCTTTATTACATTTAACTTCACCTAGGATTCAAAATGAATGTTTGCACAATTAACTATTAATTAACAGCAGTATCAAAGTTTATTACTAATTCTGTGAGTTTAAGGATGGGCTTGGCTTCATGCAGAGACCTGGTGGCTTAAAAACAAACCCGCTTGAGCAGCGCGGCAAACACTCCTCAACGCTACTCTATGGGTTACCTGGAAGCGAAGGATGATGGTCCAGATGAGACCCAGGGTGAGGCGGTGATTCCCGTCAACAATGTCATGTGATCCCATGTTTTCTAAATGGACTTTTTGCTCCTTGAGAAACTGCAGGGCTTTATCAACATTCTCCAGGCAGTGGATACGCATGCGGCCCTTAGTGGGTTTTGGCTGAGGGTAGCACAGAAAAAAAAATAAAGAACTTTATTGAAATTATTAACAATTATTAAGTACACAAAGAAGGGCAGCAGCAATTTAAAATAAGCAAAACAAGCAGAAGCTGGATAAGTATATCAAGAAATAAGAAATGGATGACATGATTTCCCCCTCCTCCAGACTTGTGGTGCAGGGTGAGGGGTCATGTTCAGGAGCTGGGTCGAGTTAGGGACAGAGCGGGGTGGTTCCTGTGTGATACTGACCAGCTGTTCTCCAGAGAGCACTTCCAGAAGGCGGATTAGCATGCGGCCATCGCGCAGGTCGGTGTACAAGTCACCAATGCGACTGGTGACTCGGCCTAGGTGAGAGTTTACCCATTTGGTAAAGGTCTTCTTCTGTACGGCTTCACGCTCATCTGCAAGAACAAAACACGGGGGAGAAAGAAAGGGGGGGGGAGTGAAGCTGATTTACACCGACAAGAATACAATTAACTCCCCTGACTCAGATTCCACTGGCATAAACATCAATGCTGTCAGGGAGAATGAATATTTACAAAGAATAAATTTGGCTGCTAACAAACATCAACAAACTACTTCGATCCGCCCTGAGAGCACACAGGGGACGGTAAATCATACGAACTTCTTAAGCCCTTGTCCCGAGCAGTTCATTTCACAGATAAGCTATGCCATTAATTCTATAGGGTCACTGTATTGACAGCTTAGTGGGAGGTTGTCACTCCTCACACCAAAGTGAACTGGCTCTCGGTTCTCGTGTGCATGGCTAATTACCCTGATGATGTGGTTTGGGAGAGAGAAGTGATGATGCAAAATTGCACATGAAGACAATGACATATGCGGTTTCTTAACTGGCGCAGGACTAAAAGAAAAAGAATCACGATGAATTAAGCTGTAGCAGCAGCTCAGACATATGGACCAAGGGAGTAAGAAGCTAATCCTGCTTTGCCACCTAACAAGGTGACCTCATTTCTAGGGCACAAGGTCTTCCTGCCTTGGAGAGCGTCATTCTAGCAAACACCCTCATACAGACGGTAAATAGATCAGAGGAGCAGCTCTGTGATAATGAGATAACTAAATAAAACCTACATGCATCCGTGTGAAAAGAGAAATCATGGAAAAAGACAAACATGTCTCTAAAAACATAAGAAATCAGTCTTGCGGTGGAAAGGTACAAGAAACAAAGTCTCCATCTCCCCATTTGATTTGAATATTTGTCAGCATTATTACAATATCTAAATAAAAGTTATTGTTTTACTGAATTAAGAGCTGGTATGTTTCCAAGAATGCACAAATTCACATTGCATTTCTATAAACCACATAAAAATGCCAATCTCATTCAGAATTCTAAGCTTGCAAGTTGCAACTACAAACTACTGTAACGTTCAAATGCAACACTACTAGAGCGAGACTTTAAACCAGATGCGGCCAGGTCCTCATATGTAGTCATGCCAAAAGAAATCCACAGGTTGACAAAACATTTATGACACAAAAAAAAGAAAGAATTAAAGTATTATTTTTTTTGCACTGAAAGTAATGGAAATTATTTGAACACACCTCACATCATGTTTTTCTTGTCAAAAAGGCTCCAAAGGAAAGCCTATCTTCAAAAAACATCACTAAAAAATATGTTGCTATACTTGCTTAGTGATAAAAAGCCAGAGCACTGTGGATCGCCCTTCCTGGTATGTAGTACTGCATTTATACTGTAGAAAAAATGCTTATAACTGTCTATTAGGGTGTCTTCTTCTGTAGAATAGTGGCAAAAATCTACATTTTATATTCACTGGTTGTTAAATTGAACGTATCAGACCAGATTACAAAGGAAGGACAAGCATTGTTTTCGAAAAGTAAAGTATCCCCTACTGATGTCTCACGCTGTGCTACCTCTATCATTTCCTGCTGGAATGCTGGGTAATAATGGAGAGGGCACCTGCATTACAGACAAAGAGTTCAACAGCTGATAAACCCAACGGCATTGAGGAGAATGGGTGCAAAAATACACGTATACACAAATCAAAAAATCTAAAGACCAAGCTGTTAAAAGTTGTTTGTCCGTCATGGTCTGCGGGCAGATTTGGAGGGTTGAGGCTGTGGCAGAAGGTGCTTTCTCTGCTATCCCCGCTATCGACCTTCCGTGTTCTGCACGGGAGCTTATCCTGGTTTACCGAAGCTCAAAACATACAAGACAAACAAGAGAACATTATGGCATCACACTGTCAAATAGCACAGCTCATTTTAGCCCTCGGGCCTGTCCTATACTGTACAAGCCTTCGCTGGTTGTTTGGGATAAAATGAAGAAAAAAAACGTTGAACCGTCAACTGCCTCACCAAACCTGCTCTGTTGCTTTTTCCCTCGCCCACCCGCACCACGCGAACAGATTTCATTATTAAAAAGGGCCACTTTGCGATTTGAAGCTGTTCAACGAGCCAGAGGAGGGGGATTACTGGGGCAGGTGAGGCATTAGTTGAGGAGCCTACATTCCTCCTGACACTTGGTCGTGTTGGGACAGCACCCAGCCCTGAGGATGAGGCAGCGGGCAGGGGTCCTGAAGAAGATATGCTGCAACCTCGCTAGTGCTTTGCTGCTCATAACAGGGCTACTGAACATCCATACGAGATTGACAGATAAACATTCTCATTAAAAACCCAAACTTGTCGTCTGTTGACATTACGGTGGATAAGGCCAACACTGCAGCCGTTTCCTCAAACAATGTGATGGGATTTATGGGTTGTGTTGTAAGCGCAGGTGAGGATATCTCAACTGTGTTTGCATATCCCCATCAATGGTTTATCATTTTAACTCAACAGAAACCGTGTTCAACAAGTTGGCCTAAGACGAGACAATAAACAGAGACTATGTGCCTCCTGTAGGCGGTCAGATGTCTCGCAAAGCAAAATAATTGCAGAGCCTGCAACATTGTTACAGAGTTACACAATAGACAAGAATAGTGGAAGAATGTAAGCGTTGTAGAGCAAGTCTATGAATTACTAGTTGGTATTACAAAGCCTTGCTTAAATCTTTTTTTTTGACAAGAATATACCCAAAGCAATATTTTTCACGCCTGTTTAACATCAGACTTAATATATTAACAGTTTTAAGTCAAGTTTTCCACACACTAAAAATGCAACATGCCACCATAAGGTGGGATAAAACCAACATGCTACTTTATTTGAATACCAATAAAAAAATACAATAATGCTTTAACTGCATTACACATAAATCGATCCTTTCACAGTATGGGTCTAGAATAAAATATTTTCCCATTTACATTTAACAGAAGAGAGCATTCTCATCTCCCTGCAAATATCCTGGAAGTTTGCCTGAACTTCTTAAGTTTGTGTGTGAGGAAGGAACACAAGCGCTTAGAGTTTCTGATTCCCCCGTTGTTTACTAATGACAGATCAGAACTAGTGGTTATAGGCATCACTCATGTTCCAAAAGCATATTTGGGCATGTCCAGTCACTTGAAATATGCTTTAGGTATCCCTTAAGGCGGGGGAGCAGAGCGGGGCCCGGGCTCAGCCGGTGCTCCAGCCGCTCTTCCATCGAAGACACTGGAATTTAGCTTGTTGTTGCTTTCTATTTAATCCTAACAAACTTTGCCGTTGTTGATAACGATGATTATCTACAGGTAACTGGAGAACATACGCCGCCAGACTTAATCCTGTCGGTGTGGCTCATGGAGGCTACTATCACATTGGGTGATAAAATGGAGAGCAATAGAACACAATGAATCGCTGGGACAATGCTAGCATATCTATACAGGAAAGCATTATCACATTACAGCTACCTGCGCTACACGCAGTTTATGAAAGTCTTGTCACTATTTATATCAATGGGGCCGAGGAGATCGGGACAAAACCAAGACTGCGGGCGTTGGCTGCGGCCCACTGAACGTGGGGAGGCAACGAGAGGCTGAACACACGTCTCTCTAAAAACAATGCATGTTAAAAAGATACACAGTTTTCATCAGCTGTATTGTTGTATTGATGTCATGTTTTAATATTTGCTGTGAAACAAGTCATGTATTGTGATCTAAACACACGTGCTGCTTTGCTAAAACTCCTAACTGCTGGGAAAATTTTTACGTGGGACTTTTTTTCCTCACGCTTTTCTAAAAACATCACAATCAATTAATGGATAAACCACCGTAACTGATGAAATAAACAGGAAAAACGGCTGGAAGTAAAATACAAACATCTAGAGGAAAAACTCGGATTAATTGATGGATCTGTGGAAAAAATGCAACTGTGTTGTCTGGTTTTGATTGCTCCATATTTAACCTGAAAAAGCATTTAAAACCCATACAGTTTTTATCCCTATGCTGACCGATTGATTCCTTGTCAGACTGTGTGAGGGGCTGAGCCTTTTCAAGTTTCCCTGCATTGCTCACCGTCTTCTCAGTGAACCCACCATCCCTTCGTTGTGTTGCATGAAGCTGCACGGTGGCTCCCAGTGGCGCAGAGGACGAGGAAAGTGACTCCAGCCATAAATAGCTTACCATGGTAAGCACTTTACACAATAGCAACAAATGCACACTGCATATTTTGTCCACTTTATTTCCATGACCACATTCACTGTCAAATATTACGGACTTGTTATTTTCCTTCTGAAACGCGCACAAAGCTTTCAAAGGAGCTTCAGCAGGTACACTCTGATAGTCACCAAGTGCTGCGGACATGTTTTTCTCTCATTTGTTTTTGTACCTGGGTTGAAATGCCCTTGACTTCTTCACCTCTCGACAACTAGTCCCTCTCCCACCCTGAGCTTGCGTAATGAAAGCCTTCGGTGACCCCGCTTGCTAAAAGAATGAGCAAAATGCTTCCATCAATCTGGCTACCTAAATCTGCCTTGACCTTCTCTCGTCATTCCCTCACAGACAAGATTTTGGTTCTGTGCCAAAGGGCAGAAAGAAAAGGCACAGATTCCGACTGCGCTCACATGAATTGTGAACATAGAGTGAAACAAGTGTGACCCAGCAACCAACAATGTGATTGGTGCGTGTGTGTATGTGGGAACATTTTGGTTTGTTTTGGTAAATCTGGATGCAGGCATAACCTGGTATCTCTCAATGTAATCTATCGGATATCTTGAAAAGATCAGGCGTCTCACATATTTGTTGGATTACTGGAAACATGCCGCACACAAAAGAATACAATTGAAAAAGTAAATAGAACAATTAAACTGGTTTAACCGTAAACCCAAGTTCAACCTTAATTCACAGAGTCAAGGTTGCAAAAAAAACAAATACACCAATGTTTGTAGTCTTCCTTAAATGAAGAAAATCCAACCATGACTTCCTAATGTTATGCGGTTTAAGATTCCAGAATGCACGTTATTGCACTCTTACTTTATATATTTCCACAGGTATTTGAAAATCTACCCTCTGTGTTGCATGTGTACAGCGTTGAGGGAGGCATCCCTGCATATCGTCAGAACTTTTATTTGTAACACGCAACTTGCAAAACATGGCACGTGTAGATGCACAAGCCTTGGCGTTCCTCTTCTCGTAAAAGCAGAACTGCCCTTGCATTGCTTAAGACTTAGTGGGGCTGTGGTAAAACTGCCACATTGCCAGATGTGGCACGAGTTATTTTTACACATTCAACAGTTTGTGGTCACAGGTATAGAAAGACAATGGGGTTTTTTCTTTTTCAACAGGTTGGCGTCTTACAATGCCAAAAACTTAAAAGGGTCAAGAAGCTCAAATCTTCCATCCCATCCTCTGTCCCTTTCTGACGGCACTAGAGGAACTCAACATGCCCTTCAGGTCATGCCCCTCAGGGCCATCTGCAGCTGCGTTTCATAATGGGGCTGATAGTAGAGGAGGGGGGGTGGGGGGGGGAGACCTGCCAAGGCCAATCACATGAGAAAGGAGACAGAAACAGGCCCCTCTTAGCCACAACATCTGGAAACATTAGGGCGTGAAAAGACAATCATTGTCCTGAAGCATCCAAAGCAGCACTTTTGTGTTAACCCTTCCAAGTAGGCAACGGTCAATATTGTGGCAAACTGTACAAACACAAGAGGGCATTTTGTGTGTGCGTGGGGGGAAACCGCACCACGGTAATGTGACTCTGGGTTACAGCGGGAGGCCAGCAGAGCGTTCGAAATATTCAATTACAACAGTCAATTCATGGTGTGCCACGAGACTTGAAACTTGACCTAAAACTCGACATTGAGCTCTTTCAAAAATGCAGTTTCTCAAATTGAAGTATATAAGAACAGAGATACTTGAGCTCGGTAGCTAGGCTTTCACGAAGAAAGAGGGAAAGATGTCCCGGTCACTTTGTTGGGATTTGACCAGACGGATAAAAAAATTAAATAAAGACTACAGATTTTTGAAAAATGAATCAATTCAGTACAAAAAACATCGGGGCTACAGATTTAGTTTGGATAACTTTTCATATTTCTTGGTTCGTTGTGTACGTTTTACCTTGAAGGCAAAAATCAAACAAAGTACTCTGTATTTGTACAGAGCCAAACTGGTAAGGCCTGTTGAGTGACAGTCCAAACTCAAGTCCACAGCAGCATACCTCGCAGTAGATAAAGCAGGACAATGACCCCAGGGTCTGACAAAATACACTTCATCTATGAACTGCAACATCAAATCAAAGCGACAAGTTCTGGGCGCCAAAATCAATATCTGGAAGCGTTAGGAAACATAGACCCACATAGACTTGCGCATCTATTGCACTTCTGACAAGAGGAACCATACGATTGCATAACATATTGTGCATGGGGTCATCTGGGCAACTAGAAGATATTAGGGTTCCAACTGGGGCTTTATTTTCTTAAATGGACGTGAATCATTTTATGGGTTAGGGGTAAAAGAAAAAAAAATGTGTTGACCCCTCCATCTGTCAATAAAGACCATTTCATTACACAACAGACTGAAAATATATTATTATTATTATTATTATTATTATTATTCTCCATTGGGATGCCTGTATGGTTAAAGATCCAATGTCAAAAAAGTAGGAGAACACACTTTCCATGAACTGTACATAAGACGGTGACAAATATTTCAAATGGCTGCAAAGATAATGAACGGTCTGCATTTGACACCATTAAGGAATGCTTTCTTTGTGTATGCGTTCACGCTATTTTATCAGCACACGTCATGGTCTGAAACAGCGAGGGAAGGAGTGACAAAAGGAATGAGCCTCAAGGGTAGTCAGACTGGTAATACAAGTGGGTGTTGCCAAATGGGTTTGTTTACAGACAACTCATCAAGAACATATCCATACGCAGAGGTGAACATCAGAAAGCATAGCCACATCTTACATCTTCATTTTCCTAAACATGAATTCATGAGTAAAGTTTATGGTGGTCACAATATTCCTGTTGGAGGGAAGTGTGAATATATCCTGTCAGCGTAAAATTAGTTACTGACCTCTGACCCCCAAAATGACATCAGGAGTTTAGGCTTTCTTGCTCAACGAGTTGAAAAGGGTATACAGTCATGTACTTCTGTGTGCAAAGTTGACTCTGGCAATGTTGCACGTTTCACATTGTTAATGAAGTAAAAACGCTTTCACCCAAGACCAGCGTCAGTGTGGGGGCGAATATATACAGACTTTCTTTCAGCAACCTCTTCCTCGTGGCAATCCAGATAATTGCTTAATGTATTGTTGGTCTGCCACAAGAATAACATGCAGAAAAGCTTTGCCCCTCAAATGCACACTGTGAAGGAACCAGGGAGGGACAGGAAACTAGCAAAACCCTGTGATCTTCATGCACACCACTGACTACATAATTGCTCGCACATACTCAGCTACTGCAAATACTTTATCTTTTGGCCTACGACAACGAGGTCTAAAGCTCACAGGAACATGCCACCTGGTCATATGCATGTGTATTCCAACAGGTGCACACAGGGATCCAGCACACCAAACACAAAAGCAACATTTAGACTTTTTCTTTTTTTTCAAGCTTTCATTAACACATCGTTCTTTACGTTCTTTTCTTGTCACAGGAACTGGCCTCTGATTTGGTTTTGCAGGAACTCACGGACCTGAGCCAGAGACAGTGCTGTGCATTGTAAGCAGATAAGAAAGGACAGGTGGCCCAGTGATCAGGTGCCAGCCTGCCTGCTTTAGAGCTGAGCTGAAGCCTTACTGTGTGTCTGCTCGGCTCCAACAGCTTCTCTCCAGGTTGAGCACTCAAAACTGAACCGAAGTGAGAGGAGTCTCTTTAACTTTTCACAGAGAGATAGCACAACAATGCTAAGCTACAAATAGGGACTAATCCATAGCACCTGGTGCCGGACTACCTAATATACTTATACTTTACCTTTTCAACACACAACCAGATATATATGAAAAGAGTAACTGTCACTCCGGCAAGGTCTTATCTATCAATCAACCGTTTCCATAGGCCAAACCATAAAGAACTTCAGTAAATGACGATAAAACTCATTCAAATAAATTTGCTTAGCCAACAAATCCTCCCATAAAAAAAAGTTTATTAAAAATTCCCTAAAGAGATTGAGTTTCCTTTTTACCCTCTCAACAGGTCAGTAGGTCTCTTACCTTGCAGCTGTTTAAACCTTCCTTCTAGGATGTTAGAATATTGCACTTGATTAACAAATGCTGCTGGGGACAAGCAAGGTTCTCTGTCCCTGTGGTCCAGTTCCATGGCCTTTTTTGTTCTGGATCTCTCTCCTAATATCCCTCTCAGATACAGAGTGAATGGGAGTCCTCCCACATAGCACAAGAGAGGCAACCTCTCCCACTCCGAATGTATCGATTCCTTTCCAGAAGATAAATGCTTGGTATATCCAAAATGCCTTGATTTGTCCTCCTCTTATAGATTCCCTCGAAGCTGTGGCGCCGTCAGGCACAACACGAGCTGAAAATGTTGCCGCCTGTTCTTTCCCCCCCTTCTACTGTAGGTACCACCTTGTCCAATGAAAACACAGCAGTGCAACGGTGGAGGGTTCTTTCAAAAAATTGATTTCAAACCAAGCTGAAGAACAAAATGTTCTCTTGTTGCACCTCCTCTTGTGAAGAATTTCACCACGCTCGTGGCCTTTGAGCAAAGTGAACACTTTTTTCTTGTAGTTGCCTTCCCTTGACGTTAAAGGCTGTCTTTTCCTTCCCTCCAAACGGCAGAGCACAGCAGTAACCGGCCGCGGTCGGATTGCTGTGTAAACAAAGCCGGCTGTGCGGTCTGAAAATTGGGACATTTGCATAAGGTGTGTTTGAGGGAGGAGCACACAGGGAGAACGCCTTGAAGAGATGAGGGGAGGGAGGAGCTATGGAGGTGCACTAAACCATTAAAAGTTCCATGCTCAGTGTGGCTTGAGGCAGATTACGCAACTGCCCCCTTAATGCCAGGGAGCAGAGGCGTGTGGCCTCCCAAGAAGGTACATCACAAAAGTCCTGATCAGATTGCATTCTCTTATCCGGCCGCCTCTCGCTGTGTGGTATTATTTCTATCACACGCTAAGACAAGATTTGATCTTCCTTTTCCTGGTCACGTGGTCTGCCCTGTGATAAGGCGTTAAGACAGGAAGGAAGTTGTTGAGAATGTATCAGCAGCACAACAAGCTCCTTCCTGCCTGAACAAGATTTGAAATGATGAACTCGTGCGTCTGTTTGTCAGGCAGATGGTTAGGCAGGCGTGGGGGTGGAAGTGAGTCATTACCCGTCTGAAATAATTATAGAACCACAGAGCATTGACACATTCTATGTTTGATCAGGTGAGTGACAATCGGGACTATGTTAAGATATGGAAAAAAGGTTTCCTGTCGGCTTAATGATCGTTAAATACGGTTGGGGGGGGTTTCGCAGCCAGATTAAATGAGTGTTTGCATGCAAACATGGGAAGAAAATGGATATGGAATTATAAGAATTATTTTTTACTGCTATAAACAGTGGTAAAAGAACAGACACTACAGGTTTTTTTTAGCACAGATTATATGCATTTTAATCATATGTGGACTTCTGTGTCCATGCTGCATTAACACAACACAGACAATAAAAATGTATCTGCGTATCCACACTGAGCGGTTAGCTTGAACGAAACATTAAGATAAAACGGTCATATTTTGAAACTTGAATAACTTATTGAAGGGAAAGGCTTATGCTATCTTGCAGAGCTGCTATCGCCCGCAAAAAATGCAAAAGCTCAAAGTTACTGGGTACTAAATATGTGTGTGTTTAAAAGTTAGACAAGACTGTAAACACAGTGAGCACTAAAGGTCACAACCCTTCTTACGAGGGGATGGCGTTCTGGTCGGGGGGGGGGCCGTGGTGAAAAAGCTGGCTGTTTTTTTTTTAATCTGCGCTTGTCCTGATGAGCAGGGAGCATCTGGATGGGTCTCATTAGAGGACCAAATGCTCCGGGCTTCTGCGACTCAGTGTTTATGGAGGGGGACTGGACTAATGAGATCCAAAAGAAAGACGCGCTTCCTTTTGGGGGAACAGAAGCTGTGCAGTGGTCACATGCAGCGAGAGACGAAGAGCGGAGAGCTGGTAAACTGGTAATGGCCATTAAGGATCCCATTGGGCATATATCACACATCCCAAGCCTAATTAACATGAAAGGCAGATTTGTGTGTCTGGCACATGGCTCTTAACATACATTTTTTAGGCGGTTTCCTCCCTTTAAAACTCATCTGTCATCTAGACATACTAATAAATAAACATTTCAGAGAGGATTAACAGTTATTTTCTGAACGTGAAATATGAAAACAAAATGCGGGGCAATCTGCCAAAAGGGAAATGTGGGAGAAACTCCTGCATTGAGCAAACTGGACTTAATGATAATCAATGGTGGTCTGGTGTGGTAAATGAACACAGCTGAGAAAGAGAAAAAGACAGAAGCTGCGGAGGAGTAAGCATGGCCAGAGGGCGAAAGGAGAGATCCACTGCTGAGCATGCAATTTCTTTTCCATCATACAGCACAGCCCCTTTGAGGGACCTGGGGAGGGGCAGAACAAACACTGGGAGTAAATATCTCATCTGAGGAGGGAATTCCCGCACCAACCCCCCCCCCCCATCCATCCAACCCGCCAGAACAAGTAGGGTTGATTTCTCTTCGGTGATCCACATTTCCTTTCGCTTCCTTTTTGACCGAATTGAGACTTGGTTACTCACTTCTTCTAGTAACTTGGTAATGCGTTGAGATGACTACATACTTTGTGCCGGTGTTCTTTAAAAGAGCTAAGTGGGGAAAGTTGGTGGAAAAAGTTTTAAAAAAGAAAAAACTAGCCTGCAGTGTTTTTGTATATTTTGAGAAGACATGAGGTATACATTTTTATTTGTTTTTATTAAATTTTTACCCACAGGGTAAAATAAAATTCCCTACTATTCGGCACCCAAACATCAAAGAGAGGCCGTTGAGAGAACAGTTCCTGTCGTGTTAACAAAAAGCATATGGATGCCACGGGCGGCTCAGTGGGTAAAGTGGGCTGTGGATGGCGCTTCTGTCCCAAGCTCTCAGAGTAACAGTGTCAAAGGGTCCTTGAGCTTAAACAGAAAATTTGCAACATTTGCTCACATCGATTAGGAAAGTAGATACGTGGTTTTCAATGCAAAGTACAATAATCTTAACAAAGGCGTGGTTCTCTACCGTGCCTGGTAATAAAAATGATTCCAACAGATGGGACGGTGATGAGGAAATGGGGCCGTGACTTGTTAAAAAAGCGAATACGGTTGACTGAAGAAGGCTGTGACTGAATGCTGAACGTCTTGACATTTGTGGCTGACATGTAAAAAGGTGGGCAGGAGCTATGCGGGGAGGTGTGGGGGGGGGGGTAGCTGCTACGGCATGTCAAAAAATGTGCACATCAAGCCCACACTTGTATAGGAGCCGTTAACACAAAAATACACACAGTCACACTTGTATAAGAGTATTACAGCTCTCTGTTGCTTACCATAATTACATGGCAGCGAGATACAGTCCATCGTGAAATGTAATTCAATGCATTTGCAACCAGACAACACAATAAGGGCAACACCCAAAGTTGGTTTCGTTTAGGAAATGTGTCGGTTGGTATTTGTAAGTGAAATGAGGTTTATCTTTTAGAAGTACTTTGACTACAGCGGTGCTCTAGTCATTCAAGCATGTGGTTTTTGAAGGTGCGGGGGTGTGTGTATGTGTGTGTGTGTGCGCGCCTGCCAGTTACTCCCCTCTGCTGGGTTCTCCAGGATACTGCATCATTTTTTGAATATTAGGAACAGTTACTTCATCACTAGAATGTGAAACCAGGAAGGTACTGGGTGCACACACACACAGACACACTCACTCAGGCACTGCACATGCTACAACAGCTAATAGAGCCATCAGAATGTTTACCTGGGTTACATAACGTGAAACCTCCAACAGGAGTTTGTATGGCAAACATACATGCGCTTGCACAACTTGGAAGTATGTCAAGAGTCTCAAGGTTGGCGGGTAAAGTGGGGAGTAAAGCTTCCATCTACACAGACTGAATAAAAAAAGAAATGCAGCCTTCTCGTTCATTCTAGGAGGACTACTGTTTGGGCACGGCATGCATTCTGGTGCAGAACGTTGGAGCACATCGTCATCCAGGAACACTGCATAGTCGTGTAATGGCTCTTTCTGAAAATTATCTCAGCTTGAGAGACCTGGCTAACATTATGAACATTTAATCGTCAAGTGTTGCTATGTGGATGGGACATATATTTTAGCAGCCCTAAAGACTAGCCTCACTACCTCCCTCCATCCCTGCTTATTGCTCTGTGGTGAAATGACTATACAGCTGCCTGACTTTGTCCTCATTTGGGAGGTATTTTGGTCTCGCCCTATAAAGAGAGAATTGTCTTTTGGGACCGAAAAGGATAAAGCTGGTAGTTTAGTCTACAGAGCCTTAATATATATATAGGTGCAAATAACCATTGGTCTGTAATTTTGTCTACATTTTTACTATTTCTCAAACTCTTGCACATTTAAATATGTTAACTAAAAAGCATTTGTCATAATGGCCTTATTATAGGGCAATGTTGTCTCCAATGATTATATTATTGAAAAGGGGATGTTAACCACAGAGATTACAACCACAGGTTCTCCTGGAGAGGACTAAACGCACGGTCAAAAGTGGTGTTTTATGTGTCGTGTTTAGCTTAAATCCTGTTATGTTAATACTCACATATCTCAACAGTTAGGTTTAGGGTGGACATTTAAATGCACTTTTTTCCCTCCACAGTGGATGCTTCTTTAATACAAAAATTTAGTAATCTGTAAAGCCTTCAAAAAATGATCTGTCAAAGATTGTCATGTTAAAACCCGATGGAATAAAAAGGCAGTTTTAAAAAAGGTCAATATTCAAAGAAGAATATCCGGTCACGAATGGGCTGTCAACTAAATCTTGACAGTGTCAAGTCAGGAAGTGACTGAAAACACTTGCATTTGAAAGCTCTAGGCATTCAAAAACACTCAAACAATATCAAAATATGAATTTTCAGTCAAAAATGATTTCTGGATTTTGCTGAATGTTTCAACAACTTTGTTTAAAGTGTACTTTTAAAAGGGTTTAAAATGTATTGTATGATTAATTAGAATGACAAACTTTTGCACAGTTAGTAAACTAAAAATGTTAGTGTTTGCAGCCGTCTGCAGTCAAACCGAACCATATGTTTGCTAGTCATCGTCACACACCTGCAGAGCACCTGCAAGCGTCTGCACGGTACCAAAGGTGTAGCGTACCTGCGAGGGCCTTGATGCGCGAGCGCTCGAAGAGGCGCGCGGAGCTGTTCTCATTGTCCCAGTCGGTCTCTGCTGCCAGGTCCCAGCGGTTGTTGATGTCATTGTACTGCTGCTGGATCTCCAAGCTGTCAAAGTCCGTCGGCGAGAGGGTGCTCATGGTGTCGGCGCTGGAGGAAACCGCATTCAACCTGCAGATCAGACACAGGGACAGAGAAGGGGCGAAACTCAGTATGTGCAGAGAAGGGAGGGGGCGACGCGCGGCGCCGGGAGCTTCGGGAGACAGACCCTCAAAATGTTGCCGAGTTACTGTTGGCAAGACTTGGTTTGTAAACAGAGGCCAGATGATGCTGACACACACTCTCCTCACAGATGCACTCATTTTATAAGCTCAAATGACAGTCATATGCAAATAAGAGTCCTAGAATTTCCAACGGCCAGAGTGTAGGAGGAGATTAAAATGTTGAGGTCTATGCTCAGCAACTGTCACGAAGTGGCTCCGTTAGCCATCCAGGAATGGAACACACATGCATATCAGGGCCACTTCATTAATAGCATTTTTTTCTAGAGAGTTGATGACTGAAACCCCGTCAATCGGACTGACCGACCGCACACACACTCTTACTAGTAGTCAAAAACCCACAGAATAAAACACTTGGTCTCTTAGCAACATACAACCAGATGAGTCTTTGAATTTTTATATTGAGCCATAAGAAAATGCATCTTGTTCATTTTAATGGTTTGTGTGTATACATGTGTAATACATTCTTATAGGTCGCTATATAACATTTGGTGTAGTTCACTTAACCATTATGTCATCTTGTTGAACTTACAAAAGATCACATTTTTGCCATCCAGAAAAGCATGAATATCTTGGTTATATTAATACGTTCTACACTTTGACATAGATAAAAGGGTTGTGAACCCAATCGTTCAGCAGACAGCAGCAGGGAGGTAAATCCGATATGTGTATTTGCATGGATTTAGATGAAAATCAACAAAGTAGTTCAAATAGATTTCAAATACATAGCAACTCAAAGATGTACCAGACCAGACAGATCCTGTCACTGGATCAACATCAAGATTAAACCCCCACCAGAGAGACCCATTAACTAACCGGGTCCATTTGTGTAAGAGCATTGAAGAGATTAATAGACATAGTCGAGTAGTCCGTTTGATAATACCTGTTACTTTATCTTTTGTTATGTCTAGCAGCTGCTTGATGTCATGCTGGCAGTAATGTGTCAGCCTGGATGATTCTTGGACTAGTCTTGTCGTGAAAGTCAATCCATCCTCTAAATCAGACCCAGAGTTGCGGAACAAGCAGACAGCTGCCAGAACCGATACTTATCGACACTATACACCGCCGGGCCGGGCGGTCGGGCCATATTCCCTGAATCATTAAATGCACAAAACGCACACTAGACAGGCAATAGCATCGAGCATGAGCATGCCGTGCAGATTTTGAAAGCCCACATCCATTTGGGAAGCGAGAGTTCAGTCGTTGTAATTATTCACAATAGAAGCAACTTAAAAGTGTGACTGATGTGTGCCACATTCTTTGGATTTATTGAGTTGTTATTTTGGTATTTGGGGCAATTGTGTATTTATTGGTTGGTTGGTCCAAGAAACAAGTGAGAACAAGCAGGAGGTGCTGGAACAAATGTCCACGGTCACAACCAAACCAGGGATGCTGACATAAACTCAACGGCCACTTTATTAGGTGATCAGCCAATCGCATAGCTCTGAATCAATGGATTTGGGCATGTAGACGTGGTGAAGACAACTTGCTGAAGTTCAGACCGAGCATCAGAACGTGGAAGAAAGGGGATTTAAGTAACTTTGAACTTGGCATGGTTGTTGGTGGCAGATGGGCTGGTCTGAGTACGTCACAAACTGTGGATCTACTGGGATTTTCACACACAGCCATCTTTAGGAGAAAATATCCAGTGAGCAGAAGTTGTGTGGACAAAAATACCGTGTTGATGTGAGAGCTCAGAGGAGAAAGTGCGACTGGTTTGAGATGATAGAAAGGCAACAGTAACTCAAATGACCACTTGTTAATACCAAGGAGAAGCAGAATAGCATCGTAGAACGCATGTAGAACCTTGAAGATGGGCTACAGCAGCAGAAGACCACACCGGGTGCCACTTCTGTCAGCTAAGAACAGGAAACAGAATATGATTCGCACAGGCTCGCCAAAACTGAATAATAAAATATTGGAAAATTGGAAAATTGTTGCCTGGTCTGATGAATCAGTGATGGGTGTATAATATAGATCCGCCTGGACAATTGGGCATTGTTCATGGTATTTTATCAAAGAGAGTTAGAAGTCAAATGTATTCCATCCTGCTGTGCAATACAACATATACCTGCACCTTACCACCTCAAACACGCCGCTCACATTTTAGCTATAAGTAAAAAAAAAACAAGGCAAATCCTATTAGTGGCAGATTAAGAAGCGGCTGGAAATAGAAACTAAATGCAGGGATTAGAGAAGAAGGCAGAACAACGCCTCTACGCCAACCCCAAACCTGTCACCTCCCCACTGACTGGCACCCCAGGGGTTTGCAAATGCTAAGACCCCCCCACATTAGTCCATTTGGTAAGTTTTATTCAATTGATGAATATAATTTTAGATAATGTTGTGTCATTATTGTTTTATAATACAGTACTAAGACAATTCTTGCATTATAGATTCTATAATACAATAATTACACTACCAGTCCACAAAGTCAACTTCACCTTTTCACACTCAACCTCACCGTAGCAAAGTACCAGGCACATTGATGAAACATAAATAATAACCAGAGGCGGGCCTACATCCAGCAACTGACAAAGATGGAAGATTTACATGCAGCTTAATTAACCCAAACGTCACAACGTGGAAGCAAGAGTCCACATAGAGCACACACTATCCAGGACACGCCAGGCAGCAATGAAGTCAATGACAGTCCGTCTGTGGGAGTGGACCAGGGTGGGGGCTGGAGGGGGGCGGGATCAGTGTGGCCACAGGAGTCTGGCCGAGGCAAATCAAGGCCAAACCTCTTTTTATTGTCAGTAGGAAGAGACTCGACTCCGTGTCTGCACTAATCGCCCCTCGATGGATCAGACAAACAATCCCCTGACCTACTATGATACAACCTACTGCGCACACACACGCACACACACACACCCCAGCTGACCTATTACACCCCCCTCTACCATCAACCTCACACAAACCCACAGTGCTTCTAAAAGCCCCCCCCCCACACACACACACACACATATATATCCACCCACTCAGCATGTGCAAATCAGTATGCGGCACACAAAATGGGTTGGTTCAACACCTACAATCATGTCAGCCTGAGTACAATTGTCTCCCAGAGGAAAAAACAAAGCAGAGACGGAAAATAACTTCCAAACTCAAACCTTGGTTTTCACATTTTTCCTGCGTGCAAACAGTCATGTCAAGAAATCAGATGGTATCCCACACCACCTTTACTGCTCTTATCACGGGGGGGGGGGAATAAGACGGGCGGGCAGTCGGTCGGAAGTGGCACAAAGGGGAGGCATAAAAAAGGTTCCATTAAGAAAATCCCCTCGAGGTCCGATCCACACGTACACCCCAAAAGACATGAATGTAAAGAAAGAGGGGAAAACCCCTTGCAGACATTAGTGCGATCGACAAAACCTAATAAAGAAGGTGCTGCCGTTACAATCGGCCTACTACTGTAATAGCTGGCCAACGTCAAATGGCTGTGTAAACACAATAAAAGCTGAGTGGAACAGACACCGATCCTCAAGCTGGGCAACAAGGCATGGCCTGAATGAAGGCCGGCTTTTTCAAAACAAGACAGCACGCTTTCTCCAGAAGTCAGAATATGAAAAGCGTGACGTCTACCGCGAGTGACTGTGTGAGTACCGCTTCTGAAAAAGCAAAGAGTGAAAGTGGGGCACACAGAAACGCCTCAGGGCGAAAAGCCCGGCCCCTGGCAGAGCCGACACACATCAGAGCGCCGCTCAAAGCAGAGCGACACCGCCGATGAAGGCGGAGCCGCCGCCTCTTTTGTGTCTCCGCCATCCCTCAACCCCTCAACCCCTCCCTGAGCTGCTTCCCTTTACCCAGCTGGTCCATTTGTCATTGCACCCGCTAATGAGAGCGAGCGGAAACAGAGAAATGGAGCCCACGAGCAGTCACCCGCAGGGAATTAGGCCTGTGCACACTGTCCCAGCACACCAGGGGAATATGTCACACACACACACACACACACTAATGGCAAAAAAAGATCTGCCTTTTCAAAAACACAACTACTACATTTTAAATGACTGAAAACATATTATTATGACTGTCACGCTCAAGCGGAGGCGGCACCTCTGTGTTGCCTGCCTTTCTGACTCAGACGAGCAATGTGGGAGGCCGGGGGGGGGCGCAGATCCCCAAATTTCTCGGACAAAGGCAAACCTGCCCCGGACAATGGAAGAGTCAGCAGAGAGTTGAGGCCAGCCGTTCGGGCCCTTCCTGTTTGCAGAGACGCGGCATTGGAGGCCCCTCCGCGGGCTGCTGATCCGGGCCTGAATGCCCCGCTGAATAGAACAGCAGAGGTCCTTTGTTGACCTGTAGCATCACATTGATCAAATAGTCAAGCTGGAAGCATGCCTTCGACACATGGACATAGAGATGTCACTTTGGTTTTGGATACCTGGTCTGTATCAACAATCTTAAATTACGCAATAATGTACACTTATCAGAAAGGCATTCATAATCTTGAAATTTTATCTAAATATGTAAAACATTCATCCCACTGTGGAAAATCACGGAAAAGCATCATCTCATCAATGTTTGCCCACCATTGTAACAGGGACCCTGAAAAAGTCTGGAATAAAAAAAAATTAAAAAGATTTTTTTTTTGTTCTTCTCCCACGCACAGCAGTTCTTGACCAACACATGCGCAAAGAATGACCAACATGTTGACCAAACCATTTGCCCGAATACTACCCCCCCCACCCTGAAGTTGCAACAGCATGTTTTATGTGTATTCATAATCGGAACGTGGATAAACCAAAGCTAAAGTAATAGTCTGCCTCTGAATGATTCAGAGCTTAGTCGGCACTAACTTGAAAAGCACTTTCGTCTGGAAGTCACAGTGGCGGCATCAATCTCGAAGGCTGCCAGAAAGCCAAATTACAAACAGCAGTGAATGAAATATTTTCCACAGATAAGGCTAATTCTTTTTTTAAACCTACAAGAGCAACCAGTAGGCATCGAAGGCCCCTCCGCTGTGCTGATGAGTGGTTGATTGGAACGATTTTTCTAACCATCCGTTGATCTCAACAGATCCTAACAGCTAAACATCAACAGTCATATGGCATGTGGGGGAGGACTGTTAGGCTTTGTGTAAAAGGTGGTATATATCTTTTATGGACTTTAAAAAAAGTTGCAATATGGATGGGCAGATGCAAGCTAACCTCTCAGTGTGGCTGCTTTGGTCAATGTTGGCCAAAACCAGGAGACACCACTAACCCAGCAGTGTTTATATTCCTTTTCTTTGCTAGTAATCTGCTAATAAATACACATTCAAAAAGGGCTTGGATCACAAACTAACAAAGGTTGTTATTTTTATGGGTATACAGATAGTGAAATACAGCCAATAAAAAAATGATAGGATGGCTTGGCATAGCTCTGTAATCCTCTTTAATAATACATCAAGTGTCGTACTGTACTGTACGCTACGTACAGCTTCTGGTTGCTGCCATGTGTGTCCTTGTCGGCCTTTTTTAATTCTCCCTTTTTACTTTTCTGACATATTAGGAGAGAGGACTCAATTGCCCTTTCTATGGAGGGTAAATGATAGTTAAGCACTCAAATAACTTCTGATCTACTATACTCATTGGCTGCTGTTTGGTTATGGATGCAAGATAACATTCATATTGATGACACACAAAAAACAACACCATGTAAATGAGATGTTCAGGAGAGCGTTTAGTGTAGTTGGCCCTCAGTTGGTTTTGAGAAAAAATCTTATGGTGCACAAAATATGACAATTTTGATGAAATACATTCTGTCTTGTTATAAAGAAAAATTCTGAAAGTATGCCAAATGACTTTACAGTTCTTGTTTTTATGGTGGAAGATAAAAAAAAAGCTTGTTAACGTCAATGTCACTTTCTGGCCTCACAACACCAGGCACACAAAGCTAACGCATCGCGTTCAGGGCGCTTACATTTCACACAACCACATTTGAAGGATTAGATGAATAAACTTTCTTCTCTGCCCCCACACAGAGCTGAAGAACGAAGAGGATGAAATGATTAACAGCCCATCAGAAGGCAGCACTGCTCCTCTACCGATATGGTTCATTTCAGCACAATGAAAGTGTGAATGGCAGGAACTGGGAAAAAAATAGCTTGTTCAAGAGGGATTTTGAGAATCAGCACTCTGGGGGGCCCACTTTCACAGCCCCGTTCCATTGTTGTAGTGCTGTTCATCTAGCTGGCCACAACAGCCATATCTCATGCGTCTATCATCACAAACCAAGAGTATCTAAATCAGAAAGACACCCATGGCCAGGAACACAATAACAAACAAATAGGAGTACGGAGGATTTTATCTATTTTGTGTAGGTATATGTTCTTCCTGGGAACTCTAAGCAATATTGAGCAGATCAATATGTATTTTCTATTTCTAAAACAGAGATTATTTTTCATCACAGCCGCACTCACTGCACATCCTGCAGAGGAGTCCTCATTTCCTCATCTGCAACCAGAAAAATCTAAATTTAGAAAACATTTGGGTTTTTTGTCGTTTATTTTTTTTTAAATCGTAAAAAAGTCCAAGGGGGTATTTGGTACATTCGCAGATATTATCAAATACAATGAAATGGGGTTTGTGTTACGCCTCACAGGCATAATCGGTTTCATGTTTGGCAGATTGTCCGAATAGAAATCGGAATATGACCGCGTAAGCCATGAAACGCACAATGGCCAATAAATTAGTCCAAGTACATCATCCTTTTCAAGCACAATAACGCAATGATGCTTTCCTTGTAATCTGGTGTTTGTCTGTTTAGTCATATCACAGCGGGCCTCCCCAGATAGATTTCAGCCACAGCTCTTAAGGGACTTCATGCATTTTTAAACAGACCGTGGCCTGCTTCAACTGTACACCTAATGCTGCCTGCAGACAAAGCTCCACGAGCATCATTGCAACAACGTCAACAGGAAGGGGGAAGCCATCATGTCGCCCTCCGGTGGTACAATTACCAGCTTAATGGAA
This sequence comes from Pungitius pungitius, assembly GCF_949316345.1. Classification (NCBI taxonomy): domain Eukaryota; kingdom Metazoa; phylum Chordata; class Actinopteri; order Perciformes; family Gasterosteidae; genus Pungitius; species Pungitius pungitius. The sequence goes on along the minus strand of NC_084915.1, from coordinate 9,018,628 downwards.
CCAGGACTCGCTTCTCTGTGAGGAATTGTGTGTAAAGAATTGTTATATTTGATGAAAAAAAATGAAGCAATGTGGATACGATGACCAAGACATAGAGGCGGTATTTAAAATAAAGTATTCAGAATATCAATACCTAGTTCAAATCCCAGTGCTTATTTGGTGTCTGCATATCTCTCTTTCAAATAACAATGCAATCAGTGGAAAGGAGACTTTAGGCAAACCGGTACATAGATAATAAAAGGTTCCATGTGTGAAATTGCTGTACAGGTGTCATAGTGTATGTATGGAAATAAATAAGTGACAGCAATAGAAGTGAGGAAACATGAAATAATTTGACAAATCTAGTCCATAAATTCCAGTTCTGGCCTCAAAGCCAAGGTGAAAGTAGGGGGAGACGAAGGAGGTATTTTAAATGTTACAGAATGAAGCCCTGGCTTTCTCTCCCACTCTCTAGAATCTAGAATGCAATAAATTGCGGTCATCTGGATTGCATTCAGCTTTCAATCAACGTGTAAGGCAGTAACTGAATATAAAGTGGGCTGAAACCCTGATTTACATGGCATCAAGAGACACTGACATAAGATAGAAATAATGGGCCCCTTGTAATGGAGAGGCCATATGTTGAGCATCACAAACCAGCCAGAGCTCTTATTAGTGAACCCCTAACCATTTCCCGATTGGCTACCTTCTTAGTGCTCCAAGAGAGGTTAAATATCATCAATGTAGACGTTTTAGACCGTTGGACAAGGAGCCTTCTCCTGGGAGTATCACACCTCCACTCCTTAACTAATGGAATAGTGGTGCAGCTCTCTTTTTAACTATAGCCAAACTTTGAATGCAACACATTATCTTTGCACATTATAGCTAGGCTAATATCAGTCATGGGGAATAAAGTACCCCATTTTTTCAAGACAAAAGAAAACATTTTGAAACGGGCTCATTGAGAAGGATGCATTTCCCCCCCCCTCAATGGGCTGATGTCTCAGGGCTATAAAACGTGGCTCTTCCACACGTGGTGGCAAATGTCAGATCTCCCCATCTCCTGCACAACGAGGTATGCCGTCGTAACAAAACGCACACGTTTCAACAACGTGTGCAATGGACCAAGCGTGCAATGATATTTAGCTCTTCGCACACTTTTACCTGATGCATCCCCGCTTGTGAATGACTCACGGCGTAGGCCATGCAGGCACGCAGCCTACATCCCAGTCCTATCACAACACTGCCCCACAGCACGCACACACACAACAACAACAACAGCCGCTTTACAAGACGCCACATCTCGATTAAAAACACACACACACACCAACCACGCCGGGTTGGTTTGAGGAGCAGATGTTGAATCGCGGATCCACCGGCTGCTCGTACAAGAACGCGCAGATAAAAAAAAAATGTGGCTGCGTTTGACATCGGTTCAGACAAAGGCGTGAGGAGACAAGACGTGCGGAGGGGACGGCTCCTCCGATAAAGACTTGTCGAGCAGGCAGCGAACACACCAGAATGTTACACTGACTAGGAGTTTAACAAAAAAAAACACCAACGGATACGGTAACGTCCGTAGTGTGTTGCCCTGGACGGCTAATGAGTAGCGGTGGCGAGCTAACAGCGTTTACCTGAACATCCCCCCCCCCCCCCTCTCCCGTCTCCCGTTAGCGGTTACCCGCGGGTTAGCCTTCTGGTGGTGGGGGAATGAGAATGAGCATCAGTAGAAGAAGGAACAAAAAGCACGCTTACCCCTTAGTTTTGGTCTTCCGTCACAGAGGTTGTCGATAATATGAATAACGCGTCGCCGTGTTATCTCCGCAAATATCTTCCGTTGCTACCAGCGCGTGCGACTGTGAGCTAATGTGAGACGTAACGGTGAAAGAATCCCAGGTAACGCGGGGCAACGTCTTTGCTTTAAATCCGCATCTTCCAACAAACAACAAAAAAAAAAGAATCTTTTCCTCCGCGTCGCAACCGGTGCAGCCCGTTACGAAACGAAAACAGGGTTTTGTATGAACGTGCATGTAAGTATGTCGCTTTCACGCCAAACTGTCAGCGGGGGGAGAAGACAAAAACGAGGGATGAAAAGAGCCCGTTCGGAGGCAGGTATGAGACGGATATCCGCAGCAGCTTCTTCCCCCCGTGGCCGAGCATCAGAAGGGCCGTCTCATCTCAATCGCTCCCGTTCAACAGGGAGAAGAAAGGAACCAGTGGACATGGATGGTGGTTAGGGGTGTGCGTAGGGGGGAGGTGTGTGGGTGATGGGTGGGCGGGTGTGTGTGTGGGTGCTGACCCCTCGCAGTCACATGAGAAGCCCATTTTCAGCATTCTCAACGATAACTGTACATCACGAAAGAGAAGCAGATGCTCCGTCCCTCCTCTGGTGCTGTCCCTGGTGCTAAAACATTCACATACCATTCGGTTTAGATTCTCGAGACATCTTTTTCTTGCAATCGGTTCAAATGAATGTGAAAATTCCACAATTGCAATTAGCCTACATCGAATGCATCATCCTCAATCCACATGGGGTTGCAGCCAATTTGAGCACGTTCAAGCGTCCAGCTATCTCCTTTGTAACTGATGACGATATGAAAAACAGAATCGATCTAGAATGGGGTATTGTTCTTGGATTAAACACATCAGTGGTATCATTCATTTGATCCATTCATCTTATGTATATTCTATTGTAGTCATACATCATATTGCAGGATTACATTTTATGGATCAAATAAAAACGCCCTACCCAAGTTTTTAATTGAGTCACAACTTTTTTTCCAGAAATCCCAAAACCGACAAACACCACTATTGTGATTATTTCAGATGGTCCTCCATGCATTTTAGTATTTTATCTCTAGCAACTGTGATGCACTGAATTATTCGTGAGACACTTTGCAGCACCAGGTTTGTGAGACATCAAGCAGGTCACAGAGATCTGGGTTATTCATAAAGCCATGGAAGACTCTCATGGTTTAGATCCCCAAAGACCAGGGTCTTCCCCTGTGCGTTTCTCCATTGCACAGTACAGCAAAGTAAGCAGTGATTCGAAAGTTCCTGCAATCAAGCCTGATCAAATCTGGAGGCACCCGTGCATGCCGTTAGTCTGCAGAAAGGCCCTGAGGAAGGCACACAAAACCTGAACTAGGACTGTATATTTGTGTTGTCTGTACTGTGTGTCATTGGCTGTGAAGCCGTGAGATTGGGTGGCAATGAACCAACAAAGTGGTGTTGGCGAGTGGCTTTATGGGATGCTGGGTCTCATAGAGAGGACTGAGCAGTTTGTAGAATAGCACGCCACTCATTATACGCAGATTGTGATAAAGAAAAAGCTTGGCTGTTGGCTGTGCCATTTCTCTATGTAGCATTTTTGCTGTGGGTGTTTTTTTGTAGTTGAAGCTTTCTGCGTGGGCGGGATATTTCTAGCGCCAGCAGTGGCAGATGGGTGTTATTGATTTGAACTGTCAAGACATTTTTAACAAAAGTGTGGCTGCTCAAAAACTATTTCACTAAGCACCTGCATCAACAGCCGTGTTTCAGTTGGCTTGGCGGACAAGTGAACTAAGGTGAGGGACTGATTAAGGGGGGACCTTGTACCTCAAAGATAGTGCTGTTGTTTATTTTCAAGCCTGATCATTTCTGAGATTAATACATTAATACATTTTACTCAGTTAAATTGACGGCTGGTTAAGCACAAACATTGTCCATCATTTTCCACAGCAATGCTGCCCAGTCACTAGCCAATCAGATATCAGTTGTGAAGGACATGTGGATGTGTAAAACCGTGACTAGAGTAATAGAGAAACTAGGAAGTAACTAGAAGTCAAGGTTAAATAATATTTTCAAAATAATGTTGAGGACTCTATGTGAAACTGAAGTTTATAGATCTTAGAGGACATTCTAAACGAATGTACAATGTCAGATGAAATCAGACTAACAAGGCTTTTCATCTAAATTCAGTCAACTGACTGATGACATTGTAGAAAGCAATTACCAGTTCTGTTCTGGTAAATGGTTTAAATGGTATTGGAAAAATCCCACACTACTTCTATCATTGTATTTTCTAATGTCACCCACCTCCGATGACATAATCCAGATACCAATTTTGAAATCCAAACATTAAAACCACTCTTGTAGTTTAGCATAAACATAAACATTTTAATGCTTCCCTGACAATAACTAGCTGTATAGTACAGTTCGCCACTTGATCCTACATGCACCCTGATACATTTTGCTAGAATTATTATTTTTTTAAATATTGCCCTTGTGTTTACCTCATTTCCTCTTCAGTGACACTGATTTGAATTCATACCCGACATTTATTTTGTTTATCCTACTGTCTAATTGTTTTATCTAATATAATCGTATTGGCAGCCTCTGGCATATAAATCTCTATATAACTGTCATCATCATCTGAACAATATAAATTCAAAACTTTACATTGTCTACATTTCTTCTTGAAGGTTACAGTCCAGAGACTGCAGAGGCGTGTAAACGCTAAAACAAAGACCCCAGGGATTAAAATGTTTTTCTTAATTTGAGCTGTTATAGTGCACACAGACAACCTGTTTACGCCCCCCCCCCACCACCCGGCCCCAGTCCCCACCCCCGCTTACAGACCCACAGCCCAGCAGACAGCTCATCCACAATCCACCGTGACAAAGAGAAAGAGCTGAGTGCAGGATATAAGGCGGCCACTGCCTGCCAGAGTGGGTCCGGCACAGTAGATTCTGCAGATTGCAGCAGTTTAAGCTAAACCCCCTCTCTGTCTGCTCACTATAGACGGGAACTGTGTGGGTGGGGTCATCATTAGTGTGTGCAGCGACCAGGGTGGAGTTGCAGGGGTGGCGTTGCAAATTGGTGAAGTTGGTGTGACTGTAAAGCTTCACAGCTCGGTGGACACGATCTCTATTATCCCTCCCCGGCACCCCCCCCCCAGCACAATGTGACTGATATTCCCAGCCTTAAATCTGAATCGCATGACTCTAATTTGGGTAACGGTGGGGGTCTCTGTGCTGACCTTAAATAAGGAGTCTGAGGCTGGGACAGACACAAGTATAAAGAAGCACATTGCTCAATCAACTCTGCTGTCCCTCCCGTTGTGCATATAGTTGCAGCCGCGTTGTTTTAGTTTACTGTATTCAAAAGATTTACTTATTGCCACAGGCCAGATTATTTGAGATCTGAACTAAAAGCATAATTCAATTTATTTAATTGTGTCTTGTTTGCATTTTATCTGACCCCTGTTGGTTCCGTTTCCTTATTAGCAAACGCCTCTGATAGCAAGTTCTCTTTCAAATTTGGCCAAACATTGAAGTCTTTGTTTTCAAGTGCAGATGGCTAAAAGTTATGGTAGGAATTGTTGGCGACACTTCTCTTTGTAGCCTATTTGTTCAGCTGTCTCACGTAGAATATAGTACTGTTTTAATAAATCGACCACAGTACATCAAAGAATCCATAAAAACAGCTTCAAAAGGCTTCTGAAACATTATAGGATGTGAGGAGCAGAGCGGTCAAAATGAGAAACCATGACTCTACAAGTGTAACCGTAAAAGTCAACCATTCCATGGACTTGTCTGACTTAAAGATGCAATAACTGGTCAAATTATCAACTCAGTTAAATCTCTATATGTGAGATATGCAAGTCATTACAAAACCTCTTTCTCATTCTCTGCTTTGTCATCTTTCTCCCTGGAACTCAAAAGACAACCAAAAGATGTATTTCACCAACAAAGAACGTTTTGTATCTTCGGTCATTGGTGCCGTGTGGGTAATAGTTCGGTCAGTGTGACCTACTAAAAGATATTTATACACTCTTCTCCCAAGGACGACTATGCTATTTCTGTTTCATTTCTTGCTCATCCTCTATCCCTCCCGTCCCTTTTCTTATCTCTCTTTCTCTCTAAACTAGTTGCTGGAGGTCACCCTGCTGTTCCAGTTTAAAATGATACAATAGTTCGACAGAATGAAACCAGGACGGTGAGGAGCTGAGGTGCCGACATGGTGCAACGTGACTCACTGAGCTAACAGGATATAGACCGTGCATAGAGACAGCTTTGTGGGTTATTACACCTGTTTCTTGGTGTACAAATCAGTCGACAAGATCATGCTTCAGAGCTGTGAAAGCAATACTTGAGTCGCTGTTTTTTCTTTGTTTGTTGATATTTTTGTAATCCTCTTTGCACATTGCACGGTGATCGCTGTATGGCGATAATGCTTAATGATACCATGAGCACTGTGTTTATACAGTATCATAGTGTCTGCACACGCCTGAATATACGCAAACAGGCAAAACTGTTGTGAAAGTTGTTTTTCTGAATAATTTCATCAATCATGATGATTCTAGAAAAGACGATTCAGAAGCTTCAGAACCAGTAAATCTATAAAACAGATTTATCCTGAAAAAGAAGTTGTATTTCAAATAAAATTTCCTCCGTATAATTGAAACAACTTAAATGAGCATCAATAATACATTTACTTACAAAAGCAGCCCGGTTCTATATCTTGACTCCTTATCCGTAAATGTATTGCAGGCAAACACCTCCTTTTTCAACCAGAGTGGATTCCACTAAAGAGCAGACACGTGGTGGTGTAGACCCAGATTGATTGATGGAAAGAATATTCACTACTGTACAGATGAACAAGCAGCCCCCTCTAGTGGAAAGATCTTTACTCAAACATAGTATGATCAATTAGATTAGATTTTCGTCAGAAAACATCCCTTAAATCAATAAAGCGTAAATACAATTGTATCTAGTGATGCAACTAGTATTGTGTAAAATACAATTTGAATAGTGCGGCAGGTTGTGATTGCCTTTTCTCACAATTCTATTGCTGCCGCCTTGCTGCAAACAATTTGCACCCTCCTCATTGTTCATTTTTCTACTCTCCGCTTCTGCTTTAAGGGCTTTCAAGATCTACCAATTAAAAGGGTTCATGCTTGATGATGCATGTATACTGATGTCTTAATGGAAGGACTTTTTAATAGTGAATACATTACATACATATATACTGTACAGTACCAGTCAAAGATTTGGACACATTTCTCAATGAGTGTGATTATTTGGAAGAAGAAGAAAAAATCACATCATGTGTAAATATATGTAGTTACATATATCATATACATATAAATAAACACATATATATATATATATGTATATATATATATATATAATATAATATAAAATATAAAACAATATATAATATTTTTGGCCCATTCATTGTAGCCTACCTAACTTGACCAGTAATCCGGCGCACCATGGGGCCTTGTCATTGGCTGAGAAGATGTCCATCAACCTTACGTATACACACTGGTACCAGTTTCTAAGATGAGACGTTTATGGAACGCGTATATATATTCTTATACTACCCCGTGTAATGGATTAGAACTATATACTTACATATACATACATATCGTCTTTAATCGCTTAGTATGTTAAACTTTAGGAGCTTGTAGTAGAATTTTCTAATGTTTTCTTATTCTAGTCCGTAAACAACTGTGCATTAAACATTAACCAAAAAAAAATAATGGAAAATAGCCAAAGTTTTAGTTTCAAGGACCAAACATTTTTTAATTTAAAATGAAAATAAACATCAATACACCATTTTCTGCCCGTTTCTATCGGAGTGTCGCGTTTACGAGCAGCCCCTGAAGGGGGCCGCACCGTGTGCGCTCTGTTCCATCCGTGCGCCGCCGCAGCGCGTGTACCGACCGTTTCTATAAGAGCCTCTGCCAATGACGGACGGGTCGGACTGCCCGCTGACGTGACCCCCACCCCCCACCTCCTCCACCCTTCCAGACGGTCGCGATGGACTTCGTGCTGAGCGGAACGGCGGCGTGCGGAGCCTGCGTCTTCACCAACCCGCTGGAGGTCGTGAAGACGCGAATGCAGCTCCAGGGAGAGCTCCAGAGCCGAGGCTCGTACCGGGTTCACTACCGCAACGTCTTCCACGCGTTTTACACGATCGGCAGGGTGGACGGACTGGCCGGCTTACAGAAAGGACTCGCCCCCGGGCTCGTGTATCAGTTCGTCATGAACGGGATCAGACTCGGCTCTTACGCCATCATCGAGTCCGCCGGATACATCCACACCAACGGAAGGGTCAGCGCGGCCAAAACCACCGTGGCCGGGGCTGTGGCCGGAGTGGTGGGGGCCGTGATTGGAAGTCCCGTATACCTGGTTAGTAGCTGGTTGTATTGTAGCCCGAGCAGGCTTGACTTTTCCTTTTGTTCTGCTCCTTTTAGGGTTTTTTTTGTCGGCAATGGCATTTCAAGGTGAGCTGTCACTTTGTAACCCAACTTGTCTCCATTGATTGACAGGTGAAGACTCATCTGCAGAGTCAGTCTACCGCCTCCATCGCAGTTGGACATCAGCACAGACACCCGGTAACAAGTTGACCCTGGAGAGTGGATTGAAAGGGACCGGCAGGCATAGACAGATGTTTATTTTCCCCTCTTCCTTGCCAGGGGATGATCCTCGCTCTGGCAGCTATCTACAAGGAGCACGGCCTCCTGGGACTGTGGAGGGGCTCTAGTGCAGCCGTACCAAGGGTCAGCGTGGGCTCAGCCGCACAGCTCTCCACCTTCTCCTCCTCCAAGGAGTTTGTGGTTGACCTGCAGGTGAGAAGATTGTCCAGTACAGTTGTGTGGACTGTTGGGATTTTCAATCCTTCAGAGTATCAGAAAGCAATCCATCCAAGATGTCCTTGAAAACCTGTTTGAGCCGGTTTTGTCTCAGACTGCTGTTGCCCAGGATGTTTAGGTGTCCCCCCCCTCTGTGCCATTCTGTGAAAGGAGAACTGTGTCAGTGATTTATCTTCACGCTTTCTATACGCCTTGTCACAACATCTATAGAAAAAGAATTTAAAAAGCACACAAACAGGAACATACATCTCACAGGACCCAAATGCACTTCACACGACTCCGAGGAGCTTTGACCTTCTATTCAAGCTCTGGAACAGCAGGCAGAATTACGATCGGACAAAGGGCCGGTAGGTTCACCGGGAGTTGGGCTAGCGGGTTAAAGAGGGGGGGCGGGGGCGGGGGGGGGGGGCAACAGGAGAGTCTGGCATGAAGCGTAAGAACAATCTGGCAACGTGTGGTGTGTGGCAGGAGACTAAATAGGGATTTGACTAGTGATCAGAGGCAGGTGTGTGAACAGGTTCGACTAATGAGGTGGGAGGGATAGGTTGAAGAGGGTGTGCCAACTGCTCCCCTCAAAGGCTGTTTAGGTTCCACACGAGACGTCTCGCTGCAGCGCTGTTGGGTGGAAACGGGGCGACTGGAGGAATGTGGTCTCCTCGGCCTCCCGCTGCATGCACGCGTCTCTCTCATGACCACACAGTTGAATAATCAACTGTGTCTGTTTTGGGGTCTTGCATAACTCAAGAGAGCTGCTGTGATTAGCCGCGGCGCTAGAAAAGGAAGTGAAGAATTCAGACCCCCCAAACGAACTTGTTATGTTTCCTAAAATGTAGTGATTTCCCTTTGCACTGGCTTTGGACAAGCAGAGTATGTAGTCAATAGCTGTTTACAGACTATACAACCAGCCAAAGTGAGACTGACAAAGCATGGCACTCTTCTGGAATAGAAATTTGACACCTTTCACCCTCCCTCGATTACATAACCAGTGCTCCGTCACCAGTGACAAGTTGCTGCTGACCCGGCTGTAGTTTAAAAAAAGAGAAAAAAAACTCTTTACACTTATCAATGGACTGTATTAAATTTCTTCTGCAAAATAATCTCAATATAATCCTGAAAATCAGGTACAAACGTTTCAGGCACTTCTTTCTTGATTTGACTGTGGTAAAGCTCGCCTATGCTCCCTGTCTCATATCCGTATGGTCAGCTGTCCTTATATCATTTTCTTTCTTCCCAAGGTGTTCCCAAAGAACAGCTGGTTGGTGGCCCTGAGTGCCGGCATGATCAGCAGCGTGGTGGTGGTAATGGCCATGACGCCTTTTGATGTAGTGAGCACGCGGCTCTACAACCAGCCTGTGGATCATCTGGGCAAGGTGAGGAGAGACGTGTTCTAGCGACGACGATGATCTAGGTTTTGGTCATCAGACCCCTTTTTTGTGATGCGACGTGCAGCTGGATAACACACATAAAAAGAAGCATACATACAGGCTGTGGATGCTCTGGGGCACCGTAGAGCGAGTTATACCCTATAAAACGGCCTTCGTAACTGTCATACCAGTGGGGTACTATTAAGGGCCCCAACTCACTCGTAAGAAGTGACTAATAAGAAAGTAGAGTAAACACTCATCCCATTTAGGTGTTGAAATTCAAATCCAGGCTGACTTTCCTTTTCTCATCTTTTAGGGGCAGCTTTATAAAGGATTCGCTGACTGCTTTTCCAAGACGCTGAGGAAGGAGGGCTTGGTGGGACTCTACAAAGGCTTGGGAGCCTCTTATTTCCGGCTGGGCCCGCACACCATTCTGTCTTTGTTCTTCTGGGATGAACTACGCAAACTGTACCACGAGTGCAGATAACACCAGTAAAATGTGTAACGCATTAAGCCCTTAGTGCGGGGGCTAATGATTCCTCGTGGAATGAGGAAGCTCTTATGAGGTTAAAGACAAAACAGCAAATGGCCGTCTTTCTCAACGGGATAGAGATTAAAGGTCACATTTTACACTCCAATAACAAGAGACTTTGCTACATTCAAAAGTGTGACTATGAAGGTGAAAAGAAGCATCATATGTGCACACGTATGATAGGTGGGATAGGAACTTAAAGAATAATGAATGAATACCGGCGTGTCCCTGAGCAAGACACCTAACCCCTAATTGCTCCCCAGGCAAAAAGTAACGCGTGGGTTATAATGGAATGTAAGTTGCTTTAGATAAAAGCGTCAGCTAAATGACGTGTAATGAACATCATTTTAAAACCTTTATAGCACCTTAACTCCTTGGTTATGCTATTACCAAAGATATAACCATGTAAAGTGTCTGATTATTTTGAAAAGCGCTATATAAATGAAATGTGTTATTATCATAACTAATTCTGGACCCTAAGAATTGTTCCCCACAACAGAGGCACAAAAACGGAAACAAATGTTTGATGCAAATGTAAAAGCTTCATTTTTGACACACCACACGGACAGAACAAATTCTCTCTGACTGTTATCCAGGGAATAAGACTACCTCCATGTTCTTTATGATTTTAACTTGTACGGTTTGAATGTACAGACTGCAGGGCACCAAAATCGTCAGCGTTGCTTAATGCTTTACGAGCGCCTATTTTTAATAGAGACTGGTGCATCCGTCCCGATGGCACTGGAAGGCGTATTGTCGTAGCAATAGTTGCGTCATGGTCTGTGTGCTACATATTACACCATTCTTCAGAGCTCTAGTTGGGAGCCTGATTTGGGTCCTTTTTCCTTCAAAATGCATCATACTCAATGTCAAGTTTCACATGGACTGAATATGAAACCAAAAGAATTTACATTTGGCTATAGCTTGGGCTAATTTGCGTCGCCTATGCAATAATATAGAGTTTAATAAAATAGATTTTACAATTTAATAGAATATGCTAATTAAGGTACAGCGTCACTTAATCCCTTGAAGGCTGGTTACATATTGACACAGGTTTCAATTGTCAAATATAAAGATTTCCTTACCAATATTCTTATATGTTTCTGGTGGTAAGCTGTTAGCTGCACAAATCTGTTTCTATTTACATTGTACATTAAATGTTATTAAAACTATTTTAACTAAAATGACAGTTGTGTTGTCTGTGCTACATATTACACCATTCTTAAGCGCTCTAGGTGTGAGCCTGATCTAGGTGTGGGTCATTTTTCCTTCAAAATGCATTATACTCAATGTGAAAGCTTTACATGGACTGAACTGAATATTAAACCAGAGGAAATTACGTTTTCAATAATGTTATACTCAACCTACAGTACTATGGCCTTCTACTATTTTTAGGGTGTCTTAGTTTGCAACATAAGGTTTGTTTCCTCAAGAATTAGTTTACACAACTTGATATAATCATGGGACCACTAGAATTGACCAATTGGGGAACTTCTCAGCCGAAAATTTGGAGAAGTGAAGTACTTGTTTACACATTTCAAACACATTTATCAAGGGAACCCATTTTGATTGACAGATTGTGTTCAGCATGCATAATTTAAAAGGACTCATTTGAACACAGAAGGTAAAACAATAACAAAAATTGTAGTTCCACCTGCTGGGACCAGTAAGCTTTTATAAGATTCATTTTGAGGAAGGTCTTTGTGTTAGCAGAGCCACTATGGCAGTGTAAAGCTTCGAATATTTAACGGTGTCATTCACAAAGTCAGCCATGTGAAAATGCAAACATAATGACCGAATAGACTCATGTGAAAATACACAATGCCTTGTTTATTATGTACACCTAGATAATGTGGGAACGTGCCAAAGACCTTTGACGGTGACAACAAGGTGAGGGAAGGTGACCATTTTTCATATTATTATTTTATTACTTAATTTTCAGACACAATAAATCAGTGTCATTAAATTGAGATCACTGTACAGTTCAGAAGGTGTGCAAGTGAGAAACTCCATAAATGTGCAACATTAAAAACGCAGACACGAGATGGTTTGACAGGTGAGCCACTACATCCGGATTTCTGTGTTTGGTTGAATGGTACAAACAGTAAACTGCCACCACAAACAAGGTTGGTGTGATATTCAGGTCACCTCAGTGAGTGTAACTGTAACTCTGTAACACTGAACATTGTTGCCCTCGGCTGGCATTACTACATCAGAAGCCAGTCCAGAGGCATACATGTAACGTAAAGTACATTTAACTATTTTTAAATGCACAATTGGTGCCGCGTGGATACCTAAAAACATCAATAGACTCCAGTATATTCCACATATCGAACGTACGTGTTTTAATCACTATCTTGGATACAATTTACCAGAGCTACCACAGCATCTGCCCATGAAGCGTTCCCCTCATTGGGAATTCAAGGTTGGTGACGTTCAATCTCTCAGGTCTGAGCAGAGAAATCATTGACAAGCACCCAACCCCCAATGTCCCACCTGAGGCCTTAATCCTTGAACCCTGACACTCAACTGACGCCACCTGGGAAATGCTTGCGTGCAAGAGGCTACAAGGGGAAATCTGACATGAATGCATCATTATCATCATCAGGATTTATTGTTTACCGCATTGGCGTGAGTGAGTAATTGGCAGAGGTGGGAACAAGTCACTGTTAGGCAAGTCACAAGCAAGTCTCAAGTCATTGCCCTCGAGTCCCGAGTCAAGTCGAGTCAAAGACGAAGCAAGTCCCAAGTCGAGTCACAAGTCAAAGCCAACAAGTCTCAAGTCGAGTCACAAGTCGTACCATTTTAGTTTCGAGTCAATTCGAGTCCTTTTATTATAGTGGGGACAGGGACCCCTGGGTGATGGTGCGCTGCCTCACAGACCTAGACTACGAAGGGAAGGGTAAAGGTGGATCGACTGTGACTGTGTTGTAGTACTGTAACGCTCACCCCAATGCTGCAGCGTAAATAAGGAGGCGATGACTGGCTTGCAACTCCGCTGCATTTATTTATATAAAACAACTCAACTTCGGTCACTGTTGGCCGTCACCACGCCGAACGAACACTTCCGCATTCACGGCCCCCCAAAACTCGGGTTGTCTCGCGTAACTACAGCTGGTAACAGAGCATAACGTGAACACATGCAACATCTGCATAACTGATTAACTAATAACTTTAACTCAGCTCATTACACTACTTTAAAACGGACGTTGACATAATGTTGGCGAGGATTTCCATCGGAGTCTGAATCCGGGTTCAAAAATCCCGATTTTTGTAACCATGAACGAGCTGTCTCGTTGATACGGTCAAATGGACTGCAGTGATTGGATGTCGTGCAGGCAGCGCTCTCTGCATACAGGTGGCGCACATTTTTTTGACAGATGCAGATAAACAGAGCGGCGCGGTGGTGTGAAAATGTTTTCCCCCAGTTTTCATGGGAAGTAGCAAGTCTTCTCGAGTCAAAAGGCTCGAGTCCAAGTCAAGTCACGAGTCATCGGTGTTCAAGTCCAAGTCGAGTTGCAAGTCTTTGTACGTTTTGTCGAGTCGAGTCTCAAGTCATCAAATTCATGACTCGAGTCTGACTCGAGTCCAAGTCACATGACTCGAGTCCACACCTCTGGTAATTGGTGAAACAGAAGCTTGCAAATAAGCTTGTTTCTACCGCATGACTATATCTCTTCTGCAGTTAAAACCCAGTAGCAAAAAATGACTTGTACTGGAATTATTTTAATATTTTTAAATGATCACTTTAAAAGGATAAAAACAGCAATATAATTTACAATTTAGGGAATGAACAAACCAGTTCCCATTAACACAGACACTCAACCTGTTTTAAAGGAGGCCTGAGCACCGTACACAGCGCTTTTGTTCTACACATTTCCTGTTACGTCTGTGGCGTATTAGAGTCACTGATAATTCGACATTGTGCCAAAAATGACAAAACATTTCTGATTGTCCAGAAGGATTTGTGTGTTGTGTAAGTACTCATTTGTCACCGTCCAGCACCTCTACTCCCTCTTGGTTTTAGTGGTGGCGGCGCTGCCCCTGCAGCAGAGGACCTGGGCCAGAAGGACACAGCTCACACCGGCTGACAGTGTCTGTAACGAAGGGGTGAACAAGCTACCGGTCTCCTGCAAGACAAACAGCAGCAGATAGTAAAGGCGTCAAGGACAGACTGGACTGGTGGGAAATGTGCAGCTTTGCATGTTGATTCTGACTGCATACCTGCAGAGACACAAAGAGAACGCCCAGAGATCCAGCCCACGACAGCAACACAGACAGAGACGACAGTTGGCCCGTGTGGCCGTGACGGTGGTTAGTTCCAGCTTGGAGAACCTGGAAACAACAAACACGGAAAATACAGTGCGCACGATCACTTCACAGCTCACTGGTCTGGTTGATTGGAGGACAGCTCCAAAAGTGCACCGGCAACATTAGCCATTCAGTTGCTACCTTGCTTGCGATTAAAGCTGCCAAACTAGAGGCCTGCATCACTGAGACAACTGCTGCAGCTGCGTAGGAGCCCAGAAGGAACATGGCAGCCCCGTAGGCCAAGAGGAACAGCATCCCTGTCAACATAAAACAGGCTTCAATGAAGAACAAGGAACCCTTGAATGTTTTACCAAGAATGCTCACATACGAGATCAATGGGGATCTGACTAGAGTAACACTCACTAGCTCTCCATCTCATTGTTTTCTTCTCTTTGTGAAGTTGACAAGTGGAGAGGCAACACCACAAGGTGGCGCTCCAGTACAACACTGACTAAAAATGAAGAAATGTTCAACCAAATCGAGTATTTAAACTACACAGATGATAAACAAGTGATCAATTATAGGGTGGTGTACAAAGGTTGACTTCCGTAGCTGCTAGTTTATGATCTTTTAATAAATGCTCTAATGAATGTTTTAAACTTGGCATTTTGCCTTATGTTTTGGTGGTTTTATTTGAAGCATTTTAACTGAAACAAAACGGGTGTAAGCCTTTTGTGGCTTTGTGCACTTTTTCACAACCCATTTCATTATTTAGTGCTTCTTAAATAGAATATAACGACACAAACCAAATCGTTAGACCGTTGCATCAGTGCAAGGTATGAACTCTATTTCAACAGGTAGGAAAGATTCACACGAGAGGCACAGACAGATGTCAAAGTATTTAAAGACGTTGTTTTTTTTGGTCTTTTTATAGGATTTGTTGAGTAGTGTGTAATAATTAGAATACGTGTACACTATTTGGTATGTGAGTACCTGAGAGCGTATGGCCACGATAATGCAGGATGAGGAAGACAATAGCTGCCGTCTGAGCCAAGGTGAAGAGCCTTTCAGCCCAGGCACTGTGGAGGAGTCAATGTAAAACACATGTAACGCACACAGCTAATTCCTCATTAAACGAGGAAGCTCTTACGAGGTTAAAGACAAAACAGCAGATGGTCGTCTTTCTTGAGAGATTAAAGGTCACATTTTACACTCCAATGACAAGACACATTGCTACATTCAAAAGTGTCACTGAGAAGGTGAAAAGAAGCACCATATGTGAAATATTATATGATAAGTGGGATAAATGTAAACACATGTAAAGCACACAGCTACGATAACAGTTACATGCTGTCAAATGCAAAACTACTATTTATGAACTACTAGGTGCTCTCTAAATACTCAAAGAACCAATAGTCCATGAGTAACTTCAAACTTAACAGAACACGGTTTGAGTGTGTAATACATACATTTTACCAGGGTACGTAAATAGAAATAGAAAATATGGTTTTAAGCCTAAACATGTTAATGACGTCGGCTTTGTTTCCTGCATCACTCAAACTCACAAACTCGTGGGATTTGAGGACACCGGGGTGTCTACAGTTCAACGTGGTGCGACATTTCACTCCTGTATGATGGAGAAACAGAGTGAGAAGAACTGGATGTTCCTAGATACATACAAGAGCGGGTAGTTGTTGGCCATTGCGTACACAACAGGACACGAGAAGGCATACAGCTGCAGGAGCATGGAGGTCAAGCTCAGGCCCTCGGCACTTCTCCTCCACAGTATCTTCAGCAGCTGAGGGAGCTGTGCTGCAGGGAGACAGCAGGCCAGGAGGAGGCGAGATAACTCTTATAGTTTAGTTAGGGGGGTCTGGCGGTTGTGTGTAAATTAGCAATCCATATGTAAACAATGAAAAGCATTACAGTTACGGACACAAAACCTCTTGTGATCCATATGAAGTAACATTGTCTGCTTTATTGTACTGTGGTGAAGCTCGGTGACTGTGTGTGTTTTTTGCAGAAATTATATTGTGATGTCATGTTGTCATGGTTATCTCCACCAGTACAGCAGTGACAGTTACCTAACCACTGATATCAAATCAATAATGATTAATCATTGTGTGGGGGAAGAGACAGCTTTGTTAGTTGTGTTTGTGCAGCCTGCTGCTGCTGTTACTTAATCAGATTTAAAGTTGGGGTACTTACCCAGGAAAGTTTCCAGAATGATCAAAATCCCCAAAATTCGGTTCATTACAAACTGTAGGCAAGGCACTGCGACATAAAAGAAAGAATATTCAAACAACCAGGTCTATGTTCGCCCAATGCTGCATAGGAGACGCGTGTGAGGGTGGAAACAACGCGAACCGCATATATGATGCCTAACTGCAACCATGGGAGGATAAACCTTATTATTTAATTACATCTGGGGGAATGGGGGGAATACACATGCGCCACAACTTCCCGCACATCTGGAAAAACTTTTTTTCGTTTCTCGCGTTCATTTCTCGCACGAACTCAAATCCTCCGAGAACTCACCGTTCATGTGAAAGTTTACGAAAATCCTCTCGTAGCATTTTTCTGGCATTAGGTAGGTAACCAGGAAGTCTTTGACGCTAGACGAGGCCATGCTGGGTCAGCTGTGGTCCGGCCTCAGCCCTCGTTCCTGCTCGGGGACGGCGGAGGGATTCAGGGGGAAGGTTCTCAAAGGGGGACACGAGGGCGGCGGACCGGAAGTGCACCCAGTCTTCTCAAAGACAGGTCCTTATGTTTCGAGAAAAATACTACACGCTTTATGTGTATGTGCTAGTTGTGATTCCGCAAGAAAGTTCATGCTCCATGTTACGAAACAACATTTAAATAGCTTCTAACCACGTGGGCAAAACGGACACCAAAAGGATGCTCCAGGAGACACTCGACAGGAAGACACTCAAAATGACCACAATGCAAGTGTTACATAGCATGACAAAAAACAGAATGAAAACAGCTCCAAGGGGCACATAACTAGGGTGAGACATTTATTAAATAACCCATTTTCAGCAGAGGGGACCTATAGTCTGGACTCATAAACTGTACAATGAGTGTGAGTGATTATTTTTGATGATTGTTCCTATTTTTTGTTTCTCACCCTGTTGTGACTTTGTTCAATCCCTTTTATCCATTGCTCACGTAAACAAGAGATTATGTCCATCTTTTAACAAGCTTTTTAGTTATTGAATTCATTGTTTTGCTTTCATCATCATCATCATCATTCCTCAGTTATACATTTAAAAACATTGGGAATGATACAAATAGGAGGGTAAGCTAGTAACTCTTATGGGAGAACTATATTCAGTATTCAGAGGTATGGTATTATGAAACAATGAAATAGTCAATGACTGTAGGTTTTACATGAACAATTACTTAAATAGGTTTAATGTTATTGAGCTCCTTGGTTATCTTTCAGTGTAATGCATGAATTGAAAACAGTTAGATGTCTATGAATATATCTTTATGATTTTGCTCTCTACCAAGTAAAAGTACAAGCTTATGTGTGAACTAAAATTACTCAATCAACTATAATATACACCGAAAAAAAACATAAGTTCACATAACAGCAATTCACTGTGACACTTCTCTTTTTAACCCTAACCCTAACCCTACCCTAAATAGGAAGGATTTGACTCCAAACCCAATGAACACGCAGTTGTACAGCAGTTTTTCACTGTGACACCATGTGCTCTAGGAGCTGTTCCCGTTGGATTGGAGTATCTCTGTACCCATTGGTGCTCACATCCATCATCTGTAACATAGTACTGTTCTTTCCTGGCTGGGACGTCAAGTATGCCAAAGAAGGACACATTACACAGGAGGTGCAGTACTTTGGGGGAATCGTTGGAGGAGGTTTAATGGTAAGACGTTTGTTAATGATAAAGGTGTGACTCTGGTTTAAAAAAGGTAAACACTTGTTTGTGAAATGTGCATCATCAGATCAAACTTATTTGTACTACACGTATGTTGTATGTTTATTGGTTTCGCGGTTGGGAATCTCCCCGGTATGTGCTTGAAGATCTGCGACTTTGTATCTAACACTTCAACTCAATTGCAATGTTCATTACTCGTTATACAGTCAGGAGGAAACACCGTTCATCCAGACTCAGGCACAGGGTTAAAGTGTCAATGACAAGTTTGGCACAGCTTGAAATGAAATTTGTAACAAGTCTGACTCAAAACTGTGTTCTAATTGCCTAATTGTTCAAACAAAGCTATTCCCTATTTTTTGCCGACGCTGCATCTAATTCCCTGTTACCACAGATGTTGATCCCAGCAATTTATTTCCACTTGGCTGCAGAAAACGGGTGCTGTGGAATCCGCTCTGGGGTAAGACTATGTCAGACATTTTAGGTGCCTGGTAACAGGTAAAGGAAAAAGTAAGCATGCTAATAAGAACAGCTTGAGTTAGGGTTATTTTATTAAACCGTTGTTTCAATGCTCAGGAACAACTGCCACACTCAGTGATGGACACCAGTCAAGCTGAAAGTGAAGTGTTATGGAATAGAGATAAACCGCTGAACCACTGAATTCATTTACAATCTGAAAATATGTAAACACTGTGACTTTTGCCGCAGATGTTCTTACCCATTCTGTTGGCTGCGGCGGGGGCGGCCGGTGGCGTGTACAGTTTCGTTGTGGCATTGCTTGGTGTGTACAATGGGCCCTTCTGCGGTGTATTTGGTGGAATTTGGACAAGACCTTTCCAAAAGAGGTAACAAATAGAGGTATCTTTGTGATGACATAAAGACCATTGGGTTGGGATTAACGTGCCTCTTCCTTTACACAGTTATTTCATTTACCTGATCAACCACACCCTGTGGGCCATCTGCTCAGAGCCCGAGAACGTGGTGCAGTTCAACACCGGGTTGTTCTGTACCCTGATGGCCACTAGCTGTGTGCAGGTGCTGCTCTGTGCCATCCAGATGCTCAACGGCCTCGTCGGCTGCCTGCGTGGAGCCTGCAACAACAAGGCATTTTATCACGTTAACTATAACCCCAACATTTTCATTGCTTTCCTTTGCTTTGTCTTGTGAATTTAGTTGTTTGTTTTTTTGCCTTCCAGGAACCTTAAATTCCAGGTCCACGTGGTGAAGATGTTTTGCATCACATCTGATGAATGGACGGGCGCCCCCGTGCAGGAGGGCTAGGACTCGTGTTTCTGTTTCGGCATAAAACATTCACATATTTAATTAAAATGTGCATTTCAAGATGCTTCACGCGGTTTCGATGCATTAGCGTGTCTTGTGAACAAAGCACGGTAAATCCTTTATGATAATTACGTGGTTGTGCTTTAATAAATTGGCTTACATTAAAAAGTTTGCGGATCCAAAATTCTGCCTCGTGTTGAATCGTAGAACAAGACTAAATGTCACTCAATAATATGCCAACATTTATATCATATGTTTTCATGTGTTGTATCAGATTGATAGACATAAACATCTGAAGAGAAGACCAACATCCTAGATCCTTACTAGCCAGGATAGAGACAATTATAAGCCAATTACCACGATTCCAGAAATCACCAAACGTGGTAGTTTTATCGCATACTGCCTTAAAACTAGGATTGCTGCAGAATGCCTTGGCTTTGAGAAAGTATCTCTCTTATGAGGCAGCACCCAGATGCTGTTAAAGTGAGAAAAGTGAGTAAAACAAATCTAAGTAAAATTCTTCTATCTAGTTTCTGCAGTGACATTTTAGATAAAAGTGAATTCATTGACGACGTTTCATCTCCACACAGCTCATTCAGTATTTTTCATTTATTTTTCGTCTATTCATTTCATTTGTGAATAAAAGGAAATGGTCTTCAAGGGAATCCTAAATTGTGCACTACATAAATTCATTCACTGCTTCTGAGGTTTGTGTTTCCTCCAGTGGCGGCTGGTGAATTTTATTGTAGGGGGGGCTAAATAAATAAAAATAAAAAAATTCACATACAAACGAAGCATTCTGGTGCATTCTAACAAAATAATAAAGACAAAATAGAACACCTTACAAAGGCAAATGGGGCCAAGGAAAACGTTTCAACTTAATGTATTTGCCTTGTAGAATTTAGCAAGATTAAGTGCAAATACATCAATAGAAATTGGGAATTATACACAAGTTAACATTCTAACAAGTTAACAGAATGGGATTAGTAGCTACTTGATCGAAAATATCCCCATCCCCTCGCTCTCTTTGCTCAGTTACTTATGACGCAAGCGCGTAAGCAGTGTTGTGCCTGAACGCGTTCATTGAACGAGAGTTCATGAACTCGTTCATATTTTGGGTGAACGTGAACTGAACGTACTGTGCGGTTTTTTCAGGTTAACGTTGTTCAAATAGGTTGCCAGATTTCTATTGAAAACACACCGTAAACGCGCCTTAATAAGTAGCAGTAAAAAACACCCAATCTGGCAACGCCAGCCTCCATGGATGCACGGAGGCGACAGCTGCGTGTAGCAAAGAGGAGGCGGGGTATAATAATTTAAATGAGTTTTATGAAGTTACTGACAAGGTCGGTGAGGATGGGAGGAATCTGACCTTTCTTTGCAAACATTTGCACCTTAATGATAACTGTCGTGTTTTTATTCCTTATTTAAAAAAGACCATTCAAGCAGCATGTGTTTGAGAATGTACTGTAGGGGTGAACGCTGCAGCTGCTGCTAGTGTGGAGTGAATGGACAGCAACATTAAAGCAACAAAGGGGAAATGCTGTCCCCTCAATGAGAACCCTGGTTGGATAAGGATTCAAAATTGGATATGAAGATTAAATCTGATGCATAGCTTCAGTGTTAAAACTGATAAAATAATTGCTGTCTGTGGTTCTGGGCTGTGGCAATAATTTTGATAATAATGATAGCTTGCAGCAACATATGGAAAAAAACCCTAAACTAATTGGAACTGTGAGCTTAGTTCATATTTTTAAGTTTGAACTATGAACTGAACTAGTTCATTTTAAAATGTGTGAACTGAACTTTGAACTAGTTCATGTAGGAAGTTAACTTTCCCAACACTGCGCGTAAGTGCGAGCTCCAAATCCTCATTGAAAATGCATTGAAGGCTCGATTTTTGAAGAAAACAATTTTTCCACGTCAATAAATTCGCCCCGAGAGAGGCGGGGCTCGAGGCGGGCGCGCGCGACCATTTGAAACGTGACCTGAATCTGACGAATCTGATTGGACAATGACAGATAATATGTGTAGAACACTGAAAACTACTTTTGCTGTGATAGAATTTGTTGAACCCCCCCCCCCCCCCCCCTCTTTCTCCCAGTTGGTGGGGCGTTGCCCAAATCGCCCCTATACACCATCCGCCGCTGGTTTCCTCTTCTACACAGTAACATACAGAAACATCTTTACCGCAGCACACTTTCAATTAACGAGAATTTGAACTACACATGAACTCAGAAAAGGACGCTATCGTTAACTCAAACAAAAAGTGAATCACTGCCACGCCTGAGCGATGCTCAGAGAGATTTTTTTGGGGGGTCATATTTTGCCCTTTCTTTGAATTTAACAATGCAAAGCAGCCTTAACTGCATTTAAGAGCTTAGTAAACAAACTGAAAAATGTAGCTTGTCGGGTCTGTAGTCAACTATACAACTAAATGTCAATTCTTTAAATGGTTTGCGGGCAGAAGTAATGGCACGTTTTCTTGTTCAAATAAGCCTGCTGCGACAAGTCTAAAGTCCAACCGTTCTGAGATCCTGGCGTCACAAGGTCAACAAGTCCCGAATACTTGTATAGTATAGGTGGAGTCGAAACATGTCTCACAGTAATCTCTGCTCTCTCATAATCCCAAGATAGAAACTGCAAGCACTGAAACCAACATATTCGGGAGACCTGGTGACTTCACTGAAGAGAATTATGTAAGAGATGTTGACCATCAACAATTCATGTGACTCCAATCACCTAAATGCAATCACATTTCAACAGAACTGTTGTCTGTCAAAAGATTCCCAGGAAATGAGTCATTTGACATTTGTATTACGCGGCCTATCCCAGGCTCTGTTTGCCCGCTCTATCATTCATTACACCTCCCACTTCCTTGCATCCTTCACAACACCTTATCTGCTGCCAGGGTAAATCCACTACCCTCTTTAGGTCCGTCTCAGTTGGAACTCCTCTCTGGACACAGAAAGGGAACTCGCTTAAACTTAATTTGACTTCACAGCAGTTAGTCCCTTAGTAACTTTGACATCATGTGTACCGGAAAATGCTCCCGCTGCATTGCGGTGGCTCTGTACCCATTAGCGCTCATATCCATCATCTGTAACATCGTGTTGTTCTTTCCTGGCGGAGAGGTCAAGTATGCCAAAGATGGACACATTACTGAAGAGGTGAAGTACATGGGGGGACTCGTCGGAGGGGGTCTGATGGTGAGTAGTCTTTTGCTCAAAGGGTGTGGCTCTCCACAACACGCTGCTGGAGATTCCTTTTCAAAAAGTATGCAGACATGAAAAAAAATGAAATGAAAAGCAGAAAGAACTGGGTTTTAACTTGTGTGAGGTGGTCATGTGATGGTTTTAATGCTGTTTGATGAGGTAGACTGCCTTCCTGTCCAATACGCTCTACAAACGTGGGAGTTTTTAAGATAAAGTGAAAATGCTTAACGGTTTAGAGAAAATGTACCTTAATATTTGCTACTGTTCAATCATGTTTCCTTCCATAGGTGTTGCTACCAGCACTTTACATCAACTTCACTGGAAAACCGGGGTGTTGCGCAAATCGCTGCGGGGTGAGTCACTCTAAACTAATCACTGGAAAGATGAGAGCAGGTTTAAAGTCAATGATTAACAGCAAAGTGTCACACTGTACCATCTACACAGACATCAACTGGTCTCGCTGAAGGGTTGGTTAGGACAATTTAAGCAGTAGAAATAAACAGGTTTCAGCAGGAAAAACAACAGATACTGAAGAATGTGGTTTAGAAAAAAACTTGAGCCTGTTCCACCAAGGAGTCAAAAATGTTCATTAATCAGTAGTGCGACCAGAATGCGAGGGGGAGGGGGCGGTTAAGCACTGGGAAGCATTCTCTGAATGAATGGGGTTTTATACTGGAACATAAGACAAGACGTTCCCTTCTGCAGATGTTCTTGTCAATTGCATTTGCGGCAGTGGGTGTGGCCGGCGCTCTGTACAGTTTCAGCGTCGCAGTGGTCGCATTGCAGAACGGGCCTCTGTGCAAAGTGATTCTGATTTGGACGACACCCTTTGAAGACAGGTGACCCCTTGGAGTGACTTGCGGATGAAATTTGATACGGACCAAAGTCCTGTTCCCTTTACTCACTTTCCTCCTCCTATTGCACAGTGACCACAGTTACCTGTCGGACAAAACGTGGTGGGGGACATGCACGGAGCCTCAAAACATTGTGCAATTCCACATTGGACTGTTTGCTACTCTGCTGGCCACGAGCTGCCTGCAGCTGGTCTTGTGCGCCATTCAGATGATCAACGGGCTCTTTGGCTGCCTGTGTGGCACCTGCATCGACAAAGGGGTGAGAGGGCTGTGAAACAGAACCCGTGGAGGTGAAAACGCTGAAAGTCTAAATTCAGACACTTCAAATGATCTCTCCTTTCACTTCCAGCCGCTGTGAGTTCCTGACAGTTGACCGGCGCTCCCTGCTGGATGACGGAGAGAAGTGTTCCTGCCGCATTAGCATGAGATATTTACTTTGATATTCTAGATTTTTATACTTTTTGTGGTATTAAGTGTTTGCTGTGTATTCGGGAATGTTGTCAAAATGGGAGTGTTACAAATAATCCATGCCAATAACATGGTTTATTTGAAATTAATATAAGCCACTCATTTAAATTTGTGTAACATTGTATTTGGCATCACCTATTAATAATACTTTTGCTTTAATACATTTTTTTAAATATTTGAATACAAAGGATTGCTAATAAAATAAAATGCAGTACAAAGTTATTCTTTCATGAAACCTTTAATGTAAGTTGTGATACCGCAATGAATACCAGGACAGATATGCATACAAACATTACACTGTTGCATTTTAAAAACCTACATTACTCAAATCTGTCAGAATAGCACAAGCACTGACTACTGGAAAAAAACTGCACGAGGAATGCAGTTGAAATGGCACATTTGATGAGGCAGCTGATATGTTCTCATTGTCTTGTACGGGACAACTCAGTATTCCCAACAAAAAAAGGCAAAGTTTCATTTAAAGTCATTTAAAAAGGCAAACACTGGGTTCAAAAGAATGGATACAATCAGGAGTGTAAAAAGTGACAAAAACACTGTGTTTAGTTATTAGTTATTGCTGGCTCTGTTTTTTTCAGGCTGATGAAACTTAAGTCTTACAAGACTGTCGAAAGAGTAAAGCTGCTCAATGTGAACGGAAAGCAAAAAGAATAATAACATTTCTTTTTGCCAAATTACTGAAACAAACTGAGACTTGATCCAAAACTGGGGCAAATAATTACCTGCGAATGATTTGATAATTGCAAACACAAGTCATCACAACATATTGTGGGGCAACTCAAAGTAACCAGCATATGCCACTTTACTTTTTACGCACTGACGCTAGGATCACAACACCTCTCCGGAAAGACCCGCTCGGTTAGTGCGACTTGAGAAAACATGGTTAGGAATATTATAATCCAGTTCTGCGTATGAATACCACACACTGTGCTGATTGAGTCTATCAGCTAACAGAGGAAGTAATGAATGATTGCAATTCAGAAGGAGAGCGAGGGCTCTGTGCGAATTCAACTTTGTTGAGGTAGACATCTAATATTAAACTGGAGTGTTAACAGTTGCTCACAAAGAGAAGGGGGGGGGGGGGGGTGGGCGGGGGTTGCTGGCTCAATACTATGCTCCCCATATACGTTTCTCATATATATGCCGGGTTGGCATAGAATTTACAGGAAGTTAAAAACAAACTAATCTAAAATCGGCGTAGCTATGTTAGACAAATGGCAAACACAAAGCCTCAACTGGAGTTTTGACGGCAAAGATACTTCCCTTCCAATTCACCATCCACCATTTGAGCTGTGCAAATTTTAGCTGTCAAACTTGTTCATCATGAGCTTGCGGCTGGCCTCATAACCCAGGAACAGAGCTCCGTTAGCGGGGAAGGTGCGGACCATGGTGGGGGCCAGACCTGAGTAGAGTGCCCTCACGCCTTAACAAAAGAAACCGCAGAGATTACTTTCTGATTGACCAAACGAACAGGAGAAGGCCGAACAAACAAAACCTACCTTCGGTGCGAGCGATGGCCGTGAAGGTTTTGAAGAAGCCGGCCTGTTTGCCCGTCATGGACATGACTTGGATGCGGGACTTGACGCAGTCAAAGGGATATACGACCAGCCACAGACACGCCCCCCCGAAACCTCCGCTGAGCATGATCGGAGCCACACCTTCAACATCGATCACATGTGGAGGAGTTGAAAGCAAATATATGTGAAACAAAGAGGACTTTTTAAAAAATGTCGGAGTATAAAGAAGTAGTCCAGTCCTAATTGGCCCAGGAGCCGATGAAAAAGGAGCCAGAAAAAGTTCTGATGTTGGTGTTAAGTTTTCTGATTTATTATGATGAGTGAAGTGATTAACACTTCTGGTCCCATACATTCTTTTGAGCACTTTATTTTTAAAAAAGGCTGAAAAAATTGACATATATAAAGCATACACGTTACAACCAGTTAGTCCACTTTCTGAAGATTTTTTGGATTGTGAACTTGTCAGTTGTGTTTTTGAATAAAGGGTTGGAAATGAATGCTTTATTGTTTTTAGTCTTATCTGATTCATTGAAAAAAAATCTGATTAATCAATTATTATAATAGTTTCTTTTAATAGATTTATTCTTGCATGAATGTTGAATCTGAAAGAGGGACCTTGTCCCAGTACCTATGTCCTCTTTGTCGCATTTCAAGTAGTCCGCGAAGGTGGTGCGGCAGAGCTCGTAGGCACCAAAGAAGCAGAAGTAACCAGGGACTTCTCTGGCTATGGTGGTGGTCAGGCCTTGGAAGAAGCCCTGAGGTCCCTCGTTCCTCATGATGGACTTCACCACGGACCACACTGTACTTCAGACAGAGGGGAGGGATGTGCAGCTCAGTCAATGCGCACACACACACATTACAATGGGGGATCTTCATGGGGAGGCGGCAGCAAAATAGTGTGTGATAAATCATCTGAAACATTGGAACTTAAAGCGTATGCAACTAAAATCATATAAATTACCACTAAGTACATAGTGATGCGAGTGTATGATGGCCACACCCACGCTGTCTCATAGGTTGTTGTAGCAATGTTGGGGTTTGGAAAATTTCCGTGCGTTTTAAATTAAATCAGCGTCAAGATCTTAGAGTCCCCCAAAGACAGTAATATAGGGCAGGATTAGTGCCTCAGAGGGCTGAAGTTAAATATGTCATTAGGTCAAAAAAATAGTTGCTTCCTGCTGCTGAATTAATGCTCCAAATTTCAAATTTAGCATCTTTAACACACATCTTCAAAACAGTGACGTCACCGTCTTCTGTCAGTCCCTCTTTGGATATTCAGTGGTTTTTAAAGAACATTTTATTATGTTGTAAAGTGATAAATAATTGTGGAGAAATGTTCAGAAACAATTAGAATTGGGTTTGTTTTCAGGTTGGTAAAAGATCAAAATTTTACATCTACATTACACGCAGCTCGACTATTTAACAACACTTACTTCTGGCTCTTGGCGATCTTGCCTGATGACTCCATCTCGTACATGGCTTGCAGCCGGCACTTGACCAGCTCGGTGGGACACAGCACCAGAGAAGAGAATATGGAGGCTACGGAGCCGGCACACGCTTTCTGCACGTCACTGGCAGGACGAGACAGAAGACAGTTGCAGATCTTTAAATGTGTTCTCAGCGAGACAGAAAGGACAGCCTGGTTCAAGCCTAGCCCTGGTTTCCTCTTTCTCTCTACCTCAGCACAGCCTCGGCATGCAGTCCGGCCGTGAAGCGGATCACCTGCTGGCAGAAGCCGTAGCTCATGAAGAGCACAGAGTTCTCTGCGATGTTGGCCATCAGTGCCGGCGTGGTGCCCTGGTAGAGGCCGCGCAGACCCACTTGCTTGTAGGTGGATGAGATGCAGTGGACAAAACCCCGGTAGAGATTAGGAAAGGTCTGCATCTTGACCTTCGCCGTGTCCAGAGGCTGCCCGCTAAAGACACATGCAGCTCCCCCTGAGAGGACAACGGTGCGAGAACTGTCAGAAACAGGAGTGATCCAACAAGAACACGGAGTGGCTGTTATATTATTGAAGGTTCACAAATTAATAATGACCCCTGCATTCAACCGGCAATCGTATGCCGTTTTAGGAGCACAAGTAAAATTTGATGATTTTTATTTTATTTTTTTAAATCAGTGCACACCACATGCCCTGTGCAGGGAGAAAAGCCTTGCCTGCTGGTTTGCACTCCACAGACCAGCATAAAGAGTCAATGGAAACCAAGAGGAAACGAGCTGGAAAAACACAGGAGTCATCAAAATCGTGTGGGACGACGGACCAGTGAGTCCAGTGAGCCAAATGAATGGCAGCGCGTTAATTGAATTGAGAAAGAAATACTGTTTGTTAGCAGACTTTGGAGAGAAAAAAAAATGTCACTGTTGTTACCTACGGCCCCCGCGGAGAGGTCGATGACGGCTTGGACCACAGGGTGCGGGGCCATGTTGTCAGAAGAAGAGGATTCCTTCTCTCAGCTACCTGGTAAAACATAATAAAACAATAAATAAACAGAGTGACACACTTAACTGCCCCACACAATGTACTCTTATTAGAGCACTTTATTTAGTGTAAACAAAGAGGAATCAGGCCCTTGGCTGTTTACACACAGTGTTGTGTTTCCACACAGGGATCAGGGCGTAGTTCAGAGTAATAAAACCTGTCCTCCTCCACGGCCAAAGTAGTTATTTACAGCGAGTTAAATGGATCTGTGTAGAATCACCAGCATGTACGATCACATGCGAGGGAAGACGTGATGTCAGTACAACTGTTCAGAAGCTAGACAACTGTAGTCTTAACTTTGTCTTATCTCCAAAATCGTTTATTTTATTTTAATTTATTAGGAATCGTGTAAAACTTCAAACACAAATGTCCCCATTTGATGCACAGTGCCAGATCATAGCTTTCCAACTTTGGCATTTGTAGTCTCTCAAAGGAACTCTAAAGGCGTGTCGTGTTTTCACCATGTCACAGTTAAATGTGACAGTGTTTCTTCTACTTGTAGGGACAGTGAGCGCACATTCCTCTGCCGAGGTCGAACTCAACGGGGTTCGTGACGCAAGGTGACCGCCAGTGGGGGACATTCAGACTGCGTCTCCTCTTCAACACGTCGCCCACTCGTCATCCTTGTGTCTCTGTGACATTTAAAGACACTTTACGTTGCGTAAGGTCACGCAGAGCCGAACCACCGGTGAAAGTCAATGAACCTTTTCGGTACGAAAGCAAACCGCCATAAATAAATAAATCAATAAGGGGGGAAAAAAATACAAACCTTACAGAGAGAGCGACGCGTCGCCGTCGGGTCACCGGCGTGCGGAGGATGCCGAGAGAGACCGTGATGTTAGCATTAAGCTAATGCTAATGTGCCGGAGAGCGGTAACGTTAACCGAGAGAAGCTGACGTCGTCCGGGAGTGACGCATGCTAAGGCCTCCACGGTGCCGTAACGTGTTGTTATCTCACGTGTAGCATGTAACACTGAGGAGGGCATCAGTGGTTAGGGAAGCGAAGACGAGAGGCTACATGTTGTTCCGTCGCGCAGACGAAGAGCTCTCACTCCGCGCGGAATCCCGTTACACCAAAACCGGCTTCGCTTCGCTCTGTAGTCGTTCTGTTCGCTGTGTTTTCTACTAAATATCATCGATAGTAATGCTGTATGATTGCGAATTGAAAATGACGCACACAAATTTGCAATAATATTTTCATATCGTTAGTAATAATTTGGAAACCACTTCAGTTGATTTAAATACACACTAAGTGAAGGTCTTAATTTAGGATCTATGATATGAAGCGTGAATGTGAAAGCTTCCGGTTCAAATTCTCTTGTTTTTCGAAATAAACTCTCCCCAGAAATAGATACAACACCCTCTGTTGGTTGTTTTCGATTTTTTAATAATACAAAATAAATGTTTTATTTTTTACCCCCCAATAATGGACATTATGTTATATTTTTTAAATCCACGCTTTTCAACATGCCACATCAATCTAATATTTGCTAAATCATGTATTTTGTAGAGACTAAAGTCATCTTTAACGTTAAAAATACTTTTAAATACAGACATACAATGCTTTATTTTCAACATTGTGTGTCTGTTTTCTTCTTTATTCACTGATACTCAGACAAACAGAACCCTCCTTTGATTAATTCAGACGAAACAACAAGCATGCCGATGTGTAAGGTCAAATATTTGCCTCTACCTCATGATGTAGAATGAGGAATATGTAATGATCTAAATGGCAAAAGCAAGCACAAAATTGTATGGAAAACATTTGGTGGTCAAATGACAAATCCTATTAGAAACCACAAAGTCACGTTGTTGTTTTCACCTGTGAACCTCCATTCTGCCGAAATACCATCTGTTTAAACTCAGTAGCCAGGGATTAAAAACATGTGCCCTCTGTCCACGCACAGGCTTATCCTTAAAAACTCAGACCGGCGATGGCTTACTGCAGTCTAGACTCAGCAACACCTCATCAAGATCAACAGGCACGCAGTCAATAAAATACACTATTTTTTATGTCACTTTGCTTTTTATATATATAAAAAAAAACATTGACGCTGTCTACATCACAGACAAGAATCATCAATATTCTGTTTAAAACAATTTTGCATGAACAGAAGGAACCCCATGCCCATCCCGCCCCTGGAGCAAACTCCTCTATACACAGTATACTTTAGTACCTCTTCTGTCGTTTAGCATTTTATCAAAGTTGTATCAATAGCTTTAAAATACATACAATGCTCTTTCCATTGCAATTATTATCGCTATCCTGATTGTACATACAGTATCATTTCCCACAGTTAGTCTGATTTTCAACATGTTGTCACAAAGTATTCTGAGGAGACAACACAAGTCTCTGCATTTCATTAAACACTTGGCAGAATTGGGATGTTTTGTACATGAAAAGCATTTCCGTACGACCGTCGGCTGCCATGAGAATGGATGCAGACACATGGTCAAAGTAGTTTTGAATACACAATACATTAAATTATTTTATCCCAAACCCACAGCTATTATTCATGGGTTCCTCCTATTTGACGTCAGAAATGTCCTGAACCCTTCTCAGACTTTCCAAGGGGCTTTACTGCCAACTGTTACATCTGCCCAAAATTGAGATTATAAGGTACAGTCAGAGAATCTCAGTAATCCTCAACTAAGTTTAGTTACACTAAAGGGACAACAGAAGGATTATAAAAGGTCACTTCAACAAAAGAGTTATAAAAGTGGAACTCGTCCATGGATTTGTATGGATTTGTTGTACAAGAGTTTGGCAATAAAGTCCTAAGTGTTGAACACAAGCTGTTGGCAGTAGTGGGCTGTGCTCAATCAACTTTTTACTACATAGGATTAAAAACAGTGATTTATAAGTGCCCGACGAATTGGAAAAAACAAACGAATGAAACCTCGTATTAGTGTCATAGGTCTCCAGTGTTCAGCTCAGAGATCACCATACACACACAACTTTACAAATAATTGAGTGGAAGACTTGTTTTTCCAGGAGAAGGTTTGAATTTGTATCTCCACATGGAGAGAATTCAAACATACAGTAACAGATTAATGACCAAAAACCAGTAATCACAGCCAGGCACTGGAGTGTCTTCTTGGATGTGACGTGGGGGCCCGGGTCAGAGTAATTATCTCAACATTTTGAACTCTGGGATTAAAAACACCCAAATTGTATTTCATGTGTATCAGCTGGCGAGTGCAGTGCAAGTGTTTAACATCTACCGCAGGGTCAACATTATTTGGTTAGGGAAATAAAAACTCAACCTAAATGTGGGAAAAGCTACCATTGTCAAAAATACATCAAGAAAGCCTTTTCATTCGTACCCTGTATACACACAGCCACAGCCCTGCGTGAAAGAGTTGGTCGATGCAATGTGTTCAGCATCGCAGCACCATATCCAGTAGACTATTTAGTTGCATAACAACACGTCCTGATTCAATGTACAGTATCACTAAAGTCACAACATGACCAAACTCTCCACCAGCACCTTTGGATACAGTAACCAGCCATAAACTTTAGATCACACCACCTTATGAAAACCACTTTAACGTATCTTTTGGCCCAGCGGCTGTCCATGTGAGATAAAAAAAAAAGGATTTTTTTTTTATTTTATTCTTTTTTTTTAAATCAGCTATGGCTGATTCTGTGACAACTTTTTAAAAAACTATCTTCATAGTAGACTTTTGAATCGTTGTCAGACTTTTTTTTTGGCAATTTGTTTGACAGCAGCAGCCTGTTATCAATGGAATATATGACAAAGTAATGAGGGTGAGCAGGAATGGCACTCATAGTTTCAACCAAGTCCAGTGTTTGAGTGTAGAGAGAAAACGAGAGAGAAGTAGCACGATTCAGGGAACCGAATCCCCGTCCAGATCATCCACATCCAAATAACAGCCGCACACAGTTAATGCTGTTAATGCTGTTTTAGCCCCGCTCAGCATTCACACACCACTGAGGAGTTACAATCATCTCCTTTCATGAGTGTTTTTGGGGGTTCAAAATATACTGCAAGTGAATTGGAGAACAAATTTCCTTTTCTGTGATGTATTGAGTAGGAAGTGGACAACTTATTTTATATACAAGACACTGGTAACTGCATTCATTTCTTCTGGGTGTAAAAAACAGGAAAGTCATTCAAAATATGATTTGACATCAAATTCTTTACAATGCAGAATCCTCATGTACAAGACCCATTTGTAACATTTTCTCTCTGCAACTTGTTGGCTGCAAAGTGTCCACTGATAATCTGCTTCACGTGGAACGTCCCGGCTGCAACATGGCGTCAGTTTTTACACTGAGCAAGTGGGCGGCTGGTAGTAGATAGTTAAAAACTAAAACATAATATAGGGCCTGAAGTGAATGCTTCCCAGGGTGTGAAACAGAGATGATGATCTTTTTTTTCTTCTTTTCTGTTTCGGTTTCTTTTTGGCCAAACCTTAACGTGACAAAGTCAAAGAAAGGAGCGATGGAGTGCTTACATTGTGGCTGAAGTGTTAGGCACTGCAAAAAAATAAAACGTTTTTTTTTTTTCTTCATGTTTCTCATAAACACAGTAAGGCAATTTGATTATGGCTGACTGATATCAATATACGTGTCCAATCTGTCTTCTGTTAAGTTCGACATATTCGCAATTTAGACTCCGGAGATAAACAACACTTTTTTCCATTTTCACAACCCCTTTTTAAGATTCCCTGTGTAAAAACAGCTACAATCAAAAATGAGGCACTTTATAAAAGAGTATATAGTTATCTAGGCTATATAGTAATAATCATTATATGTATGCTGTATATTTTATATACCATTGTAATGTTTCTCTTTATATTAGAATTGTGATAACTGTTATGAAAATGAGGAAAACTGACTAGAGCATGTACTATAGTTTCATAATGTCATTCTACTTGTACACTGTAGTATAGTATAGATGCACATATAATAAAGCTCAGTTGCCCAAAAAAAGTATTTACACTCTTACTTTTTTTTAACATTTTGTGCTACAAAATGGTTTAAATGCAATAAGGTGAGAGCTCAAAAAGCTACACTATCTTATACGGTCATTGATACATTTTTGGTGAAATCTGAAAATTTCAGCTGGGAAAAAAAATATTGCTTATTTTCTAGTCAAATGTATTCCATAATAAGTAGATCTACGACTTCCTAAATGGGCATTTTGAGCATCTCAGTTTTATTCTTGGTGTAATAAATAAGGAGTTGAAAAATAAAGAGCATTTACTATTTTGCTGTGGTTGTCAAAATAGATATATTATACTGAGATATGGTGGGGGATTAAGATTGTAATGTTTTGTACAATTAGAAATAAGACTTGGCCACTCCTACTCCAATAATATTTGGGAACAATCATTTTAAACAATATTCAAATTCCCTCCCAAACAAGTCTGTTATCACGTCCCCTCAGTGACAACATGTATGTACGTACGATCTAATTATTGTCCTTGCTGCGTGTTTGAAGCCAATCTGATTAAGCTGTTTACATGCATAGCAGAACATTATGTTAATTTGGCAATTTTTATGCAATGTTGCTTATGGTTATTACTGAATAAATACATTGCTGTTTGTGTATGCACCTCTTTTGATCCAATTAAACGATGATTAAATGTTTTTCTGTTGATTGCAGTTACACAAGGTTTGGAGTATTGGTGAATATGTAAATATGTTCAATTATTGTATAACACAGGGCAGACATTATATGAAAAGGACAGAATTCTCACTGAGGCGACAGATGATAGGTTAACCTTCTCCTCATTCCTTACTCACCACTATATGAATGACTCCACCAAATATCCGAAACACCACTGAAATACACCTAGTAATAATACCTGCAGCATTCGAGGATGAGCTACAGGAGTCGATAAAACATGATTTGTTTATGAAGAATCAAAAGGTAGGGCTGTCTAAGCACGTATCCTGGGTTAGTGCACATTGAAAGATTTAGGAATAAAATGTCTGTGTCTTCTGTGTAGGAAAAAAGACTAAAGCTCAGAGTTCAAGAGTGGGAGGTCAAATGCCGTGTGAAAAGGAATTTGTAATACTATGATATGCTATTTAATACACTTTTGTGTATTTCATAAAGAATGCATCAGATGGGTGGGATTTCAACACGGCCAATTTCCCTTATGTAAAAAAAACAGGAAATTAATGAAAAATGTAAATTTCATTTGTATATGATTATGTAATGGTCAATAATATAAACCTAATAATACCTCAGAAATCAAACAGTATAGCACAAGAAAAGTGGTCAAGAAGTATAAAGGCTTTTTTGGGCAACTGTATGTAATAAACCAATTATTTGAACAGTGACAGAGAATGTGTAAGTGTATGAAAGCCTCTTTCAATCTGTACTTCCTTCCTTTTTCAGTCAAAATGACACCTGATGATCATTTAACTTAATACACAAAGGACGATCTATAAAAACATGAACCTCAAGTTTGGCACTTAATAAATAACAATCCAGAGTGCAGCTGAGAATGACTTAGGATAGTTTGAAAGATTGTTTTAAATGAACAGTTATTTGAAATTAAGATGCACAGATGGACATTTGTTTTGCCAGAATGGCCACCTGAGAAGTCACCCACAGTCACATATCAACCTGTCATCCTTTATCTGTATTAAGCTAAAAGGTGATCAAAAGTCATGTTTGTTCAAATCAAGGCAAAAACAAAACGTTTTTTTTTCTTAGCTAATGTGCGTGTGTGTGTGTGTGTGTGTGTGTGTGTGTGTTTGGCACACATTTGGTTGACTGAAAACAGCCACCAGGATGGGGAGGAGTTGTCCAGGGTTTTCACACTCCGGGGTACGGTTGTGTTGTGGCAACAAATCGGGCCGCCGAACGCCCCCTCAACAATCTGTTGGAGACCAACAATCTGAAAGAAATTAATCAAAAGCAGGACAGAATTAAAATAATTTCTTCTTCAAAATAAAGGTTTTGGAATTATTGTTATGGTGTGCAATTTAATTCACCGTGAATCTAATTTACATTTTTTTTAAAGAGTGAATGGATGCAGGCAGTCAGATTCCTTTTCATGGAGCTCATGAATGTGAGAATAAGGGTTGTCTGCTGTCTTGTTCGCTAATAATAACTCGTATTGCTGCTACGGGATCAACTAACTCTCAAACACGAGACATGGGGAAGTTAAATGATTTTTCTTTGAGACAATAAACGGCATCAGTAGACTTATCATGAAGAAAAAGCAGAGGTAGCAATACAGCAATCAAACATCCGGCATAATTAAAATATCTAAATGTCATTCTGTGGTTTTTACTGAAAATGTACTTTCAGCTTGTAATTGAAACATAATGAAAACACGTGGAGTAATGTGATATTAAAAACACTGTTGATTAGATAAATGAGCAGCCCGTTTGTTTGAGGTTTTTCATGCTGCAGTACGTGGTCCTTCCTGTATCCGGGCTGCATATATATCGAGCATCATTATTAGAATGTGGCGGCAGTTATAGAAAGCAGAATGTTTGTAGCTTATGAGACAAGAAGAACAATCAATCATCGCACTGTGGAAAATTACATTAAATACTGATTCACATAATATTAACAGAGCTTCTTTTGCTTCCTGCGCATGTTTGATGCATACACATATATTCACAATTTAAATAATTAGGCAATCATTATGAGTATGCATTTACACGTGGAGATTGAATAGCATTAGAAATCAATCATGCAAATGTTTTTGCTGTGGCAAATAAATACGCCCGCAAAAGTCGCTTCTTCCATTAAGTCCGCTAATTAATACTTAATGTTTTTATATACATTTTAATTTCCTGGTATGTAAAAAAAGATGGATCTCTTAATGAATTTAGCATTCATCCGTCAAATATGTACATTATATTAACCATTAAATACATTTCATGTGTGCAATGTGCGGGAAGCCTCAGAGCTGCCATGTAAAATCTTGCAGCCAATAGCACACCCACACATGAACACAAACACCTGGCCCGAGTCGTCTCCTCTCTACCTCCATTTATGTGAAATGGCTCATTACCAGCAGACAAATCAATTGGCGTTGCTCTTGTGAACACCCACTTGTGATAATAAGGGACTCTACAGACAACCCACAGCCTAGAAACACAGTACTGCCCTCCAGCTTAAAGCAGAGGCACACATCAGGAGAGGATGGGGAAGGAGTGACGAAGAGCCAGACATTAGTTTTGTCTGTGGATTATTCACATTATTTCAAAAGCCTACATCCGGCAAGACAACCAGGAGTCTTACCTGTTTTGAATCATTTCTTATACATTCCTTTCTGTTCTTTACACAAATTATAGTTAGTAATAAAATGACCAATTATGCTGTAGTTAATGATTAATCGTCTCATTATTGTTTTGAATTAAGCTAATATTTACAGACAGAAAAGTGTAAAAATCTGCCTATACCATCATAGAGGACTCTACAAAGAAGTGATACTTGAAAATAAAAATCTATATTGTTTATTTATTTATTAATCAGACATTTTTTGTTGATTGACTAATTAATTAACAATTTCAGCTGTTATGGGATTGCATCTTAAACAAAAAAAGCATAACCATCAATGACTATCATCAACTTGTTTTGGAATGAATAAATACTAATTGTAAAAATGTTGCGATTATTTTACGATCGATTGATAGACCAGAGTATATATATAATGTAATGTTCAAATTCATCAATCCAATTATGTGAAGATAATCATGCTGCTTTATCACCCAAAAAGAAGCACATCATCACTTTTAAGAAATTTGAACTAGGGAATTAGTGAAACAATCTATTGGTAATTAAATTGTTGGCCACGGATATCGAATTGCTGCAGCTCTGCTGAAAATGTGCTATTTCAAGACAAAGTAAAGATGCAAACAATATTTACTCTTCAAAAGGTCAAATAATCAGAGATAATCAAGTTTGTCCGACTGAGTAAAGAGGAGGAATATAAGACTTTTCCAATTACGAACTTTAAAGTTTAATCTGAGAAATTACTTCAGAGGAAATGTATTGAATTTAAGTGTAGTATTTGATCAATTTTGTTTTGCCTGATAGACTTTGTCTCATCCCATCCCTTGTTGGCTGTAGTAACAATTGTCTTTTAGTTACCGTTAACCTGAAAAATAAGATGCAGAGTATGTGAAATATGGACACCAAATCTCTCGTTATACATCACATCCAAGTTGAGTTTAATAGATATTTTAAGATAAGACGGTTTTGCAAGTTGTACTTACCCCGACCATCCGTTCTACTGCCCTGGTGTGCTCTCAGTTCCTCTGACTTATAGAAATCAATACTGGCATATGTATTGAGGCCGGAGGCAGCACTGCTTCCCATGGCGCTTCCTCCGATGTTGTAGGCGGCGGCGGTGCGCTCCACTCCGGCTTGAGGGCTCTCCTTAATGGCCAGCTCAAGGTCAATGTAGTTAAGGCCTTGTTGAGCAGATGAGGTGGAGGCCTGTGATGGAGGTGTGGCAGATAAACTAGCCGCCTGCCTGTTCTCCCACGGTGAGCAATCCAAACCGTGCCGATGGCTCGCCGCCTGGCTGCCCTCCGGGAAGATGGAGGTAGAAGAGGGTGGATGACGAGGGTGGGAGGGAGGTGAGGTAAATGCCTCTGAAAGGTGACTCGGCCGGCCCTGCGAGTCACCTCGGGCCAATCTGCCGCTGCGCTCGGGAGACTTGTAGGACTTGACTGGGGAGAAGCCCAAGCCTGCCTCCGGCTCCATGGATGAGGGCTGACCAGGTCTTGCGGGGATGCAAGGATCTGAACCTTTCTTGTCCTTGAATGTAGTTGGGGATTCTGTTGTCATTGCTGTCATCTTTACTTTTGCTTTGTAACCTGCACTGTCCCCTGCCGCAGGAGACTTGCTTTGTTCATGCCGGTCCTTGGGGGCACCGGCCGGTGGGCCCTGTGGGGTGCTGAACGTGGATCTAACAGGAATCCGGGGACTTTTGTTAGATGAGGAATTGCCTAAATCCATGCTGACATATTCAGCGGAGGTGGACAACGGAGCTGAGAAGCTGCGAGGGAGGGCGGCGGGATTATCGTGGCAGAGGAGGGGTCGGTTCAAAGGCCGGAGGGTTCCATGGATCATAGGTTGTCCACGTTCTGACACCGAACATCGCCCTCTGACATACTTATTGTCCTCCTTGAACACAATACTGACGTACTCACCGACATTTGGTGACACGGATGGCAGCAGATTGTCCTTCACCCTCGGAAGGGTGTTTGCTTTAACAATGTCTGAGGACATGCTGACCGGACGACCCCTCCTTTGTTGCTTTGGGCTCTTACTACTTGATCCCCGTTTTTGATGATGGCGCCCATCTTTTGCGCAGGCTGCAGTCCTTAATAAGCTCAACCCTCTCCCTGCCGAGATGGACTTGTCTTCCAGGCTCTCACTGCTGGCGGAGCTGGAGGAGAAGGAAGAGGAAGACATGGAGAGTTGACAGCCTCCAGTAGAGCTCGCTGCGATTTTGTTTCTCTTGCTGTATCCCACTCCCCCTCCCCTTCCACCACTGTGATGCCCACTGCTGTCTTTTTCCCCCTCCCCTTTGTTTAAGTCTTCCTCAAAGCGACTATAGAGAGTATGTTGATAAGCTCTTGGCAGAGAGAAGTAGGAATTGAACATTTTTGGTTGCAGTTGGTGCTGTTCGGGGTGGGAAGGCGGCGTGCTGCAGGCAGAGCGGCTGCACACAGGCGAGATGTTCATGTAGTCACTGGCAGCCCGGCTCTCCATGCTGGCCCTGCTGTCCCACATAGCCAGTCCGTGCAGGTCCGTGGAGCTGCTGCTGTTGGGGGACATGACCATGTAGCCCTCTGTGCTGGGGTGGCAGATATGCTGAGGGGGGGACACGCTGTTGTTGGCGGTCATGGCCATATACTCGTCATCTGCCCCAGGTTTAGCTCTGGGGTCAGACGTACCTATGGAGAGAGAGAGTGGAACGGGGGGAGAAGTGACTCCCGGCAACATTGACATGTAGCCGCTATCCGTGGCTGCCCCACCTTCCACTTCTCGCCTGCTTTTGTCAGTCCTCTTGCCTCTTTTTTTCCCTCCTGCGTCTAGCTGCCCACCCACAGCTGCCAAACCCCCTGAGCCCGCCCTCTCGCGATTAGTACTCTGCGACATGATGGCATACTCTTCGTCGTCTTCATCGTCTTCCTCTTTTCTATGTGGGGTCAGCCGTTCGTGAGCTGCCAAAGGCAGAGAAGCTCTTTTGCTTAATAGCCTGCGTTCTGCCTCACATTCCCTATTTGACGAGCGGCGCAAAATACGTCGGCCTTTGGAGCGATGATGGGAACCGAGGAGGCCCTCTCGCTGTCCCATCACTATATAGCTGGAGGAGCCTTCTCCATGTACGGGATGTCCAGACAGACTGGGTACAAGCAGAGAGTGTTCCCCAGGACTGGAGCCGTATTCATCTGAGGAGCCGTAGTCGCTCGGTGATCCCGAAACAGAAACTCTCTGAGAAACGCGAGGGTAGGAGCAGATCGTCATGCCCCCCACCGCTGCCCCCACCAGGCCACACTCTGAGCCATGGCCAGAGCTGGAGGACAGACTGGGCGCAGGAGAAGGTGCGGGATTAGGCGTGTATCGTGCAAGGCTAAGGGTGATCTTAGCAGGAGTCGGGGCCCGGGTGGGTTTGGTCCTCAGTGTCGGGGTGGTTGAACAGGAGCCGTTAAGACTCGGGCTGGAGCTGGCCCATGTCCCTTTGGCACTTGCTCCGCCCTCTTCCGACCTGGCCCCGATGCTGGCTGTCCGCGCCCTCGGGAATCCGTGGCGCGACGTGGGCGACGTGCTCGTGCTGCTGCCTCCTGTTCCAGGGGTCTCCGTGCGGGCTCGTCTGGAGAAGCCCACCTGGCTCGGTGGCAGATTTGGATGATGTCGACGGCTCGGGACACTGATGGGGTTTGAAGCTGTACCGCCCCCGCACGACGTCCCCACAGACTGAGATTTACTGCGCTGACGGAACTCCTCACTTAGGGCCTTCATGGCCTCCAGCAGTGTCTCGTGCATGTTCTGGGCCACCACAGAGTCATCCACCTGCATCCAGAACTCTCCAGGGCCGGTGATTGCTGAGCGGCCCACCTCAATGAAGAAGAAATTCTCTGAATGGCCACACCTGCGAACATTCATCAGCTGCAACACCACAGATGACACATCGGAGTTGAGTTTGACAAAGTTGACCGTCTTGTCAGTGAGGCACAGCCGGTAGATGCCCACTAAGTTCCTGGCATGGCCAAGACCTTTCGGCCACACCTTGACCTGCCATACTTCTTTGACGGTTGGAACAGGAGACGGAGAGCTACACTCTCCACTACTGCCGTAGTCTTCAGGAGTTTTACCTAGGGAAACAATGAAGAATAAATAAATGAACAATTTAGGAGTTTTGTGACTCGACATATCCTACGTACATGCTCACAACGTTTACATGAAAAAACACAACATTAAAGATGGATTGAAGCCAAAATGGCAAACCAGTGAAGATGAAACTATTAAGAAACATCTATCATTGCTAAACTACTTGCATGAATCTTGTCCCTGCCTCTGCCAAGCAACAGTGCTGCAGCTAATTTATCACAATCACTTTCAAGCTGCAGCTATATAAAGGATTAAGACTTTGCAGATAAAGAATACATCCACCAAAAGCAGCACTCTCGATTGTGAAAGTATCCAAAATCATGCTTCAGTTAAATGCAAACCACATTAGACCACAAATTAGAGCAACAATTATAATTGGGTATTTGATGTATTTTTTCCTCCTGTTACACAGTCACAGTATACACTCACCGGCCACTTTATTAGGTACACCTGTCCAACTGCTCGTTAACACTTAATTTCTAAGCAGCCAATCACATGGCGGCAACTCAGTGCATTTAGGCATGTAGACATTGTCAAGACAATCTCCTGCAGTTCAAACCGAGCATCAGTATGGGGAAGAAAGGTGATTTGAGTGACTTTGAACGTGGCATGATTGTTGGTGCCAGAAGGGCTGGTCTGAGTATTTCAGAAACTGCTAATCTACTGGGATTTTCACGCACAACCATCTCGAGGGTTTACAGAGAATGGTCCGAAAAAGAAAAAACATCCAGTGAGCGGCAGTTCTGTGGGCGGAAATGCCTTGTTGATGCCAGAGGTCAGAGGAGAATGGCCAGACTGGTTCGAGCTGATAGAAGGGCAACAGTGACTCAAATAACCACCCGTTACAACCAAGGTGGGCATAAGAGCATCTCTGAACGCACAGTACGTCGAACTTTGAGGCAGATGGGCTACAGCAGCAGAAGACCACACCGGGTGCCACTCCTTTCAGCTAAGAACAGGAAACTGAGGCTACAATTTGCACAAGCTCATCGAAATTGGACAATAGAAGATTGGAAAAACGTTGCCTGGTCTGATGAGTCTCGATTTCTGCTGCGACATTCGGATGGTAGGGTCAGAATTTGGCGTCTACAACATGGATCCATCCTGCCTTGTATCAACGGTTCAGGCTGGTGGTGGTGGTGTCATGGTGTGGGGAATATTTTCTTGGCACTTTTTGGGCCCCTTGGTACCAATTGAGCATCGTTGCAACGCCACAGCCTACCTGAGTATTGTTGCTGACCATGTCCATCCCTTTATGACCACAATGTACCCAACTTCTGATGGCTACTTTCAGCAGGATAATGCGACATGTCATAAAGCTGGAATCATCTCAGACTGGTTTCTTGAACATGACAATGAGTTCGCTGTACTCAAATGGCCTCCACAATCACCAGATCTCAATCCAATAGAGCATCTTTGGGATGTGGTGGAACGGGAGATTCGCATCATGGATGTGCAGCCGACAAATCTGCGGCAACTGTGTGATGCCATCATGTCAATATGGACCAAACTCCCTGAGGAATGCTTCCAGCACCTTGTTGAATCTATGCCACGAAGAATTGAGGCAGTTCTGAAGGCAAAAGGGGGTCCAACCCGTTACTAGCATGGGGTACCTAATAAAGTGGCCGGTGAGTGTATATTGAATGAAGGTCTGCAACAACTGTTTTGGTTTTCTATCCCTCGAGAAGAATTTTAATTTATTTGAGATGATCCCCCCTGGATTCACCGTAACTTGATTATATGAATGCGTCTCCGTTTGCGCATTATGGACAGGTAGAAGTCAAATCAATTAGGAACAGTGTTTTATGCTGGTTGTCCCTGAGACATAATCGCTACAAAATGGGGGTTCTGCACTCAGTGCGTCTATTCAGGGCTCCACACCATGTGAAAAAAAAGTAAGCTGGGCAAGCCCATGAGCCTCAGATAACTGAAATGCATTTACAAAAAAAGATAATAGGGAGGGCGGGTGTTGTTAAGCTCCAGCACATAGGGATAACAACGTAAACACGAGGATAACCAACAGAAACACATTTCCCAGTGAGCGCGCACTGACGATGCCATCTCCTCCCTACCAGCAGAAAAGTGTAACACAAATGTAGGTTAGGCGAGCGGCAGTCAGAGCTGTGCAGAAAAACAACAACACGGGCTCCAGCGGAGTGCACCACGATAGGCTGCTACTATATGATGCATCCCTTGGATGGTTGCTATATGGCCACTGCGCCATGCAAAAACACCCCGTCGAATGGAACGTGCTGCATTTCAGACAGAAAAAAAAGACCAGCATCTAAATACTATGACATATTAGGTGCTATTTAAAGCATCGCATCACGTTTTGCAGACAATGCAACGATTAGCGCTGTTTCGCGGGTGGAAAATAAGCCGCAGCTTCTGTATTTTACAAAAAAGGGGGTTGAGGAGATTGTGCGGCACACACACGGCACATGCCGCCCATATAGCGTGTTGTGATCTGCCCCGTTCGCTCCGATTCACCTGCCCCTCGGTTGAAAAACACTACCGTCAGATTGCTCGACTGATTTATTCAAATAAAATGGACAAAACTAGAGCTGCAGCAAAAACATATGTATAAATATATACACACACACACAGCCTACGCCAGGATGGGCCCGATGCAGGCACACACACACACACACACACACACACACACACACACACACACACACACACACACAGTGATCACATCACACGTTTCATATCTTACAGTTTCCCTGGAGGTCCAGCATCGCTTGGTACCACTCATTCTGGACATCCTCGCTGTCCGCAGAGATGGCAAAGCTCTCGCTGCGGGTATAAAGGACGATCATGTGCTTGTTCTTGGAATCTGCCCGCTTGTTAATGTTGAAGCAAGTCTCCAGGCTGAGGACTTTTTTGGGCACAGGTGATTTACTGCGGAATTTCTTCTCGTTCTCGTAATACTCGAGTCGAGCGGGACCGTGCTCGGAGGCCGCCCTCAGCACGAAGAACCGCCGGTGCATTGATTTATGCTTGCGGAGATAGCCGCTTTTCTGCACGTCTTCGTAATTCTGCGGCTCGGCTGCTTGGTTCTCCATGGCCGAGGCAGAGTGATACA
This sequence comes from Pungitius pungitius, assembly GCF_949316345.1. Classification (NCBI taxonomy): domain Eukaryota; kingdom Metazoa; phylum Chordata; class Actinopteri; order Perciformes; family Gasterosteidae; genus Pungitius; species Pungitius pungitius. The sequence continues at coordinate 8,974,689 of NC_084915.1, read as the reverse complement.
TGTATATATAATGTGCCAATAATCTCAGGGGGAAAAAAATCCAAGCCCATGTGCACGCCTCATTAATCCATTGCAACTACGTCCCTCGTCCTCCGCGTCCACATTTAACTGTCCAGCGTGTGCGCGAAAATCAGCCAAACCATGTTCTGGATCTGGGATCATACTGTGAATCCAGCAGCTGCAGGAGACCGCGCGCACCGAGCGTGCACCGAGCGTGCACAGCGTCCACCGCTGCGCGTCCTGCAGCCCAACCCAGTCCCGCACGGCCAAGTCCAACCACGGTGCAATTCGTCTCCTCCACCTGTCTGTGGATGACCACATTCAGTCAATAACCACTACTACCACACTAAGGACAGGGAGGGGCGGGGGGGGGGGGGGAGGGGGTATAAAAGGAACTCCAAATGGAGATTTTCACAATTAAACCACATTCGATCTGCTGCAGCATAATCATTTGGTCGGCTTCTCTTTTGTTGACAGGTGAAAACACTGACAGTAGGTGGTTCACTTGTCTGAACTGGTATTGCAGAGTAGAACCTAATGGTGCTATTTTATCAACAACATGCAGATGCTGATGTCTATTTTGTTATGATAACAACCCAATAGGCTTTAATTGTGAAAGCCCAGTTTCCGGTCTCCGTCTGTCGATCTGTCTCTCACTCCGGTGACTTTACCCCAGCTTCTGCTAGACTGGCACCTCCAAGCCGCTGCCAGTCAAATGCCATCGCGTGGTGGGGGGACTCATTGTAAGTGTAATCATTTACAGGGAAAAGAATGGAAGGGCATATGATTATTTAGAAAATACAATATCACAGTGATACCTACATTGTATTGGGATGTTTTATGTTATAACATGGGTTTAATTAGTTTTCTTCAGTTTAATTTAAGATACATCTATTATCAGTATAAAGACTATTTCGCAACCCTTTGGCCAGCTGCAAACAGATTGTCTTGACCATCAGTTCCACGAAATTCTGGGCTGATGATGACATGAAGTTTAGCATTCATCCAATTAAATCTCTGATAATAATCACGAGTTAAATATACAGTATCATAAAATAGCTGATTGCCCCATTGTCAAATTGCTTGGAGCAGGCAATAAAAGGACTAATATGGCCAAGCCAGCGTTCCCTAGTGCAAGCAATATGGTGGTTTATATATTTCATGTAGTTTGAGTTTTATGATGAATGTGAGCCATACTATTAATAATGCTAAATGGTTATAAATGATGAGACTATTTATACGCACACAAAAAATGCTACACATAGATGTTTAGAAAAATCTAAGGGTTGTGATTGCAAGGGCCAAAAAAGTTTGGCATAGCAACATGTCAAACTGATCAAATTGCCCTCATAGCAACCCATTGGTGGCAGAAATCGGTGCACTGATATCAGCAGTGCAGACAGGATCCGCATGATTTAGATTTAACGGTATAGCTCACACATAAGAGATGGCATTTAAAGAACCTTTAAAGGAAATCACTGGATTTGAAGCAATATACTTTGACACTGAAGGAAAACTGCAAATTATGTTTAAAGCATTCTTCATCTAAATCAATGTGCATTTCGTCCGAAAGTTACTGTTGGTTCACCTGAAATGCATCCTCAGTTCCGTGGAGGTTGTGTTGCAGCACAAGAGCCTCTAAATAGAAAGGCACAAGATGTACCAACATGTACATTTGTTGTTGAGACTCAAACACTTAGAGGTTTTCTTTACGATGTTCTGTGTGTTGCACAGAACATGCATTATTTAAAAGATATGCTTGTATTTTCATCAGATTGTTCAAGAACAGAACAAAGCCGTGTTAAACAAGTCCCAATCTTGTTAGCATCACTCATTTGCTTGTCCATGAACAGTAAAATGGTGAGGTACACTCCCATTGAGTCTGTCTCTTCTTCATAATCGAGCAGCGTTTTGGAGTTGCTGAAGCTTTAAGTATGTCACACTTTGTCTCCAAGTCCTTTATATCATTTCATCTTAAGCTTGTTTCATGTAAAAAAAAAAGACTGATAAAAAGCCCTAACTTAGAAATGCCAAAACAAAAATGGATTAGCTGGCATTAAAGGTGGGATTCACTGGCCATTAGTGAACTGGTGACTTATTAATCCACTTGTTTATAGTTTAATATCCTGTCAGGGCACCCTTTGGGAAAATACACACATACAGAGACACAGTCTTCACTAAAACCATCATTTATTTACAGAGACACATTAAGAACACCTCCATTCAGTTATGATCAGATCAATCTATTTGGCAAATTGATTAAAAATCTAGCAAACGTAGGTCCTACCTACTTTAATAGAAGAATGCCACATTGACAGCTTTCCCCCAGGCTCTTCATCTTAAAAGAGAATCCTGCGTTTTGTTGGGGGTTTAAATATGCTTAAGGAGCCACTGACAAACACTTGTTGTGAAAGACTACACCACAAGCAACCTGGCAGTTGTCAAATGTTCATTTCATATCGATGGTAGAAGGGGTCGGCAAGTGCGCTCCCAAGGGAAAAATGTCTGCAGACTAAAACTGTTTTTGGAGAAAAAAAAGAGAAGAAATCCCGTCCTGACATTGCTTCGATTTCAGTGCTGCAGCAGACAATTAGCAAGCCAGGAAAAAAAGTGCTTGAACAATGCTGCTGCCCGCTTTACGAATGCACCGATTAAGTCCTCGTTTTCTGCCATCTCCTTCTGTGTTGTGTGTTTAGGGACCCAAGCAGAAAGAAAAAGTCCACTAAAAAGTCCCTATCCCTGGAGGACACAAATACAAACTAACTATGTACAAATTTACAGTATGTACACGTCCCCCCAAGCCAAACAGAAATGACTCAGAGGACTATCTCCTCTCCGTTTTATGAGTATGTTTTCCCCCACATGTTCTGCACAATTCTCTCTGGTCGGGCCACGGGAGCGACTTAGTGAATGATTTATTCTCTTAGGAACTTCATACACAGCCGCTGTGTGGGATCCCGACGAGAAACTAATGGGCAAGAAACTCAGGGCCAGACATATTCCTCGAGAAGAGTGCGCTACACACGAGAAGGCTCAATCTGCTGAAGCACATCACTGGAGATAAGACTTGCAGCCATTCAGACCCAGACATCATGCATATAGGTGCGCAGCAGAAATACTGTGAGTGACAGAGACCAGGTCTTCCCACTGCTGGCCCATTAAGAGCACAGCTGTGCAGCATGCTTCAGGAACAGGCTACATGTACTTTGGGTGAAGCAATAGTGAAACTGCCTTTTAGGTGACAATGTCACAAAGATAATGTGTTTATTTTCCTCGTTCTATATTGATCTAATATTAAATAAACAAACCAGATCATTTGTTTGACACATTTGAACCATTTTTGGATTATCTGTCTTCATTCATCCTAATGTGTGATGTAGCGTAATGATGCCACCAATGAAAGTTCAGAGCTAACCCAGACCTGAGCTTTCATAGTTTCAAATGTCTGATTAAACCGTTGCTCATCAACTTTAGTTACTGGGAAAATGTTTCAATGTACTCATTTCCTGAGTAGTAAAAAGGCTGTTGCTTTGAAAGTGAGGGGTCTATTTTACCCCAGATGAATGCAATAGCATCTCCAACTACTTCCGCTCTTGAAATGTTTACGATAAAATGTCTCCAATATCTCTACAAAGCACAAAGATTAGTACAAATACGTAAAACTGTATAAGTACAAATACATACAGTACTTGAAGTACACCAGTATTACATGTTAAACTGTTAACAACTCACCATAACAATCCCTTCTTGCTTACCTCTAACCATTAAGCCTTAGGATCTGTCATTCAACCTGCATATCATGCTCTATGTATACTCTATGTATAATACAGTCTCTTTTTGAACAAATATAAGGGCAGTTGCGTTGTTTACGATAAAGATTATTTCCGTATAGAAAGGATTTGCAGAGTGTGTGAAATCCCTCGTCAGTGATGCTGGATTTCATTTTGAGTGGATCACAAATTATAACGAGTCGTGGTAGTTGCTCAACGGCTCAACTTTTCCTTCACAAATCGCTGTGTGTTTTTCATCACATTTCATCCTGGGATATTAGTAAAAAAAAAAGAAAGAAAAAAGTCAGCCTAGCCCATCTTCTTCTGTCGATCCAGGAATTTCTGTCGTCTGTCAGGAGGTATTTCCTCTAAAGCGATACCATGATTGGCTCCCCTGTAATAGGAAATACAGCTTTTTATTTACAAAGACTTGGACCAAGTGAGAGCAGAGCACAACATGCCATTCACACGGTCTTTAGATTATGTTAAGTTGTGCTACAGTAAAAAAATTTAAAGCACATACGTAATCAGGCCAATCACCTTATTGCAGATGTGAAGCAGTATTAAAAAAAGACGTCCTTACCCTGCAAGGTCCGGAGGAATTGGCAGTGGCTTGTCGAAATCCTCTCTGCCTACCAACCAATATGTGTACTCAATACCTTTTCCCTAAAATAGACAATCATCAGAATTCATTGGCTATTATTTCAATGTTGGTGTTACTATGTGTACATTATGAAAGCAATTCTATTAATGTTACCTTTAACTCTGTCATGCCTCTGGTTTGAATTTTGTATCCCAGGTTCAAGCTGTTCAGAAGATCGACCGTGCTTTTGTTGACATGGATTCTGTAAGCTATGATGAAAATGACAGAAACACACAGCAACATTTACACACTGAAATTGATTTAATTTTGGTTTAACATATAACATTTGTATTGTCTTTGGAACGATAGGGTTTAAAATGATGGTATAAATAGTGAGCTGTCATATTGGTGTCCAGCCACTTGGTGGCAGCATACTACCCATTGAGACCTTGCTGCTAATTCCATAAATGTACATCTCTTATTTTAGCAGTAGCTAGTAGCTTTACTCACGTATAAATACACACGTGTATATATTCAACAAAAAGTTGTTGTTCTGCGATCAAAACCGTTTAAAGTATTTAATAATTACCAGCCAGATTTATTCTAAATGATCAACGAGTATTTCTTCTGCAGTAAACTGTTAGTTGTCTGTATTTTACTGCTGTAGATGTTAATGAGTGTTAATGCAATGCATCCTATTCTATAACATCATATTTGCAGTGTCGCTGTCCTGTAGGAAACATGCATTTCTATAAAGTCAGCTCTTCATGAGGCGCGTAAAAAGGCCAGTTTTCAGCTGTTTGATGATGCATTTTCCAGCGACCCAGGAGGATATTAATTTTTTTTTTTTTTTGCTAAAGATATAGAAATAGGTTGTTTTCAACAAATTAAGAAATAATACATTTTCCAGTTCATTTTTCAAAATCAGCGGCAACTAGTGACTAAGCTTTTATACAAATGTTTTGGCAAAAAAAATATAAGACTGAAATGACTCAAATTGGTACTAGAGTGCAGAACTTGGTACTGAGTCAAAGGCAAATAGTTCAATTGATTACAGTATGATCTTCTCGGAGATGCATCAAATAAAAGCGTTTTATTCCTAAACATAAGTTTAAGTGTACTTAGAGGTTAATATGTCAGTTCAAACCTCATGAGACTTGGTCTCTGACGTAGACATTTACATCGAAACTCAAATTGACCTCTACTTCTACTGATAGCCTTAAAAGATTAGCAAGGACTGCTCACTTAAAGCCCCATTTCAGCTCAGGCAGCATGCACACAAACTGCATGTACACTATACGTACTCTCCACCACCATTCAACAAAAAAGAAGAAGAGAAGAGGAAATCCGTCCGGTTTATATAACGAGTCACTCACGCAACCCTGTGGACTCCATTCGAGATGCCGTGTTGACGGTGTCTCCAAACAGACAGTACCGAGGCATCGTAAGACCCACCACTCCCGCTACCACTGGGCCTGCAAACACACACACACACACACACACAATGAAGCTTCTCACAGAAAAGCAGTACATAATAACACTTTTTGTGCGTAATGTTTTTATTCATTTTAGACTCTTTGTTTCAATGAAAGTATGCAATTATTTTCCATGAAAAAAACCCCATTAAAGCTCTGAAGCACCACTTCTGTGTGCACAAAGAAATCTATAGAAAGAGTTAGAAATCTAAAGTATGCAGTGTGTTAATTGGATGACAGCGCTCTAAGAGGATAGCGTCACTGTTCCACGAATAAGTTCCAGACAAGGATAAAGGAGGTAAAAATACCTCCTTGCTTCAACAGCTTGGGCTCCTGTACTCTCACTCCACTCTAAAACCTATATACATTTCTTCTCACTCATGGAGGTTTTACATTATTTCATGCCATATGACTCTTATTAAAGCAACGAGTTAGTAACTACAGCACCGAAAGGATCTCACCGGAGTGCAGGCCAATGCGAATTCTGACTTTGAGTTCAGGCATGTGCCTCATCTTGAAGGTCCCGATGCAGTGGAGAATGTCCAGAGACATGTTGGCCATCTCGGCCGCATGCCGGTTGCCGTTCCTGGTGGGGACTCCTGAGGCTACCATGTAGGCATCTCCAATGGTTTCCACCTTTATGCAAAATGAAACACACACGTTTTACTCCCTCCCTGTCTTTTTGTGTATTCCTAACTTGATACTTTCAAATCATGGTCAAATTTGTGTTTATGTTGCTTCAAATATATCCAGAACCAGTCAAAAGTTTGGACACATGTTCTCATTCAAATACACACACTATTTTTCTACCATTAGCTCACTGCATACGATTCTCTTGATAAATAGTGGACACAAATCGAAGTGGCACATGTTTTCCTCGATGATATCAGATTCAGGAGAAACATAAGATTTAAAACTTGACAATGTAGAGAATCCTAAGTCTCATGCTTGTAGAAATTGTGAGTGAAAATACATATACACCATAAGCGAAGTGTTCCAATATAGAGGCGTTCATCGTTACTATACACTCGCCTTGTACACGTCATGCAGTCCAATGATGGCATCAAAGAGTGTGTAGAGGTCGTTGAGAAGGTCGACCACCTCGATAGGATCGCTGAGAGCTGAGATGGTGGTGAAGCCCACGATGTCACTGAAGTACAGCGTGACCTCGCTGAAATGCTCGGGCTTCACTGGCTTTCCCGTCTTCAGCGCCTGGGCCACAGACCTGGAGGAGGACCAAGATGAATGGAAGACACGGCTGAGTTGCTGGAGAAGAATCAGTTTTGAGTTTGGGACGGCGTTAAGTAATCTTACGTCATTGGTTATCCCAAACAGAATTTTAGAAGACATTTAACGGCAGGTCCTTGGCGGGGAAGCGGGGAAGGTGACTTTTTCAAAAACACACAGCAGTCCTCTCTCTGTCTGTGTAGATAACTGTTAAATGTGGAAAGGCCATCTCTCTTTGGCAGATCAGTGACTTAGCCTTGCACATGCATTCACCTGCTTGCAATGTGGTTGCAGAAAATCTCAATCATTTTAGATCTTACGTAAAAAAAAGTCCAAATTTGTGAAGTGAAATGAAAAACATGAAGCCCCTACATATTGCTTGGGATGCCAATCCCCTTCAAAACTCCCACCCCATGATTTAACAGAGTAGCAAAAAATCCATTTCTCTATTAGAACATGTGAAGAACTGCAACTAACATGCGAAGAGAGGAGCAATACCAGCAGACCACATAGAAGAAACCACTGAAGCCACAGAGTTAGTCTCCATGCAACAGACCAGAAAACAAAGCATCAGGTTTCAAAACTAAAGCTGGGCATGTTAACCCATTATAAACACGTTGCCGTAGCAATCCTTGAATCTGAAAATGATTGCATCATGCGTTTCTTTTAAAGCATTAGGAGGGGCTTAACAATGGAGGAAGATACTTCACTTTTAAATGGACATTTTCATTTTAAATATCTACCAGACAAATGAGTTGATAAAAGGAAAGCTATTTGTAACCACTGCAAGTATCTTATCATCGCAGTACTACGAGCCTGAAGTACGCCTTAAAAGGTGTTACACAATTATTTAGGGGAATAGATCCAAAAAAGTTCAACCTGGATCACTGATTATCAGTCATTATCAAATATCACTTTTATTTTATTTTACTGAGATTCTCCGAAGGGAATTCATATGTTTTACAGACAAAAAAGTCCCCTGCACAGTAAATTTCAGCTGTGCACATTTGCTTTGAGAGCATATTGTTCTGATAACATGACTTAAATAAAAAACTGTACAATAGATTTCTAATTAATGACTGAATTCTGCGCATAATGAAATTATTGGCTGTCAATCACAGAAAAATCATGTGAAAACTAAAACTACTATAGAAACTAGCTTGGAAAAATGTCAGTGAGAGAGTGAGTAGATGGTTTCTGCGCGACACAGGTTTCAATGTCTGATCATTGTTTGTCGCAGTAAATGTTCCCACATCTGACATATGTAGCATAACTGCAACTATACATCTGGTGGAAAAAATGTAAAGCATGGCAACCGAAAGATAAACAGATTCAGAAGAAAAATGAAAACATGACTAATTTGAATTTGTGTTGCCCTGCTCAATCAATGACAGTCCTCCCTCTTAACTTGGTATTTGTTCAATTAAACCCCTGCAGAATACCTCCCACCTCTACAGTGTGTCAGGTAGCAGCCACTAAACTGGGCACTCAGGCCCCACTACCTTCCGTGAGGCCGTCTCTGACCTTTGACCTCCCTGTGGTAGCAAAAGTGAAAATAATGTTGTAATAATAATAATTGTCCTGATGAGCTACAGGCTTCGAGAAGCGATGATCCTTTGTTTTTTTCTGCCGTGTGTCAGGTGAAGTTGCTGGACACTCACTTGGGCAACATCTGAGCCACCAGTTTGTCGGTCTTCTGCCTCTCCACCTCCAGTTCCTCCGTCCTCTCTCTGATCAGATCCTCCAAGTTGGAGGAGTACTGCTCCAGCATGCGCAGCATAGAGTCAATGATGTTGGTCTTCTTTCCTTTGGTGATGCTTTTGAACTGTCACAAGAAAAAGAGGGAACAGGACTCACATACCCAGCTTGCTACTTTCACACATAACAAACAAGGTGGAGCAGATGTGGATCAACACTTTTTTCCCGTGTTTTTACCAATTTGAAGATCTCCTCAAAGGTCGGCCTCTTCTCCGGCTCTTCACTCCAGGCGTGTTTCATGACCTGCAGCACCTCCACTGGAGACTGGTCCACAGACAGGACGGGCCGACACAATGGAGGAGGTTCTTTGAGCTTGCTGATAATCTCTGTCAACACACAAAAACCGATTTTATTCATGTTGACACAGATATGCACAAAAACAGCATTTTAATTGTTTCTAATAAGTAAAATAACATCAAGCAGCATTTCAGAAATAAAAAATATTACAAATATGGGTATGGCCTTCTACTACTTGACATCCTATTGTTTACCCACCCTTTGGGGTTACTAATCTCATATGACTGACCCTTGGGCGGCATGTCCAGCATGCAGTAAGGTGAAGAGCGGGTGATGACCTCCTGCCCGATGATGGAGAAGCTGTAGACATCCCCAGCAAAAGTGCCCCTCTTCCTGAGACTGGTGCTTCTAAGGAGCTCCGGAGCCGTCCAAAGGAGATCTTCACAAAGATTGCGCGGAGTAATAAATACACAAAATATCGATTGATTGAGTAAAAGAGTCTGTGGATGTTCATCAACTCACTTTCTGGCCTTTCGTCATCGCTGTCAATGCTTTGGGCTATCAAAATTTCATTGAAGCCATAGTCTGTCACCTTCAGCACAAAGCGCCCGTCTACCACACAGTTACGGGATTTGAGCCGCCCGTGGAGGATGCCACGGTTGTGCAGGTACTTCATTCCCTGATGACAGTTTGGGGTAAACGTCATCAATACGGCAGGGTGACAAGACGTGAAATCAAACACGTGGTGGCCATTTTTTTTCTCTCTTACCCGAATCAGATCGATCAACAGGGAAGACTTGAACATCCAGTCGAGACGCACTTCCTCATTGTTGAGCAGATCTTCCAAGCTCCCCCTGGTGCAGTGTTCGGTCACAACGGCGAGGATCCCAGAGTCGCAGAACAGACCCAAGAACAGATTGAGGTTCTCGTGCCTCATGTCTCTGAGCTGATTGAAGGACATGGCACACATCGAGACACTCAGCTTGATGCATTTTATTGGGACCATTCTGTATTTTGGGATTTTCTGGAATCAATGGAGATTTTGGGCATATGGACACACTCGTTCACCTACCTTGACAAAGACAAACTCGGTGCTGCTGTTTATAGCGGATGCAGATCCACCGGGGCATTTCTTCAACCAGACCCAGTCGCCCTGGGACAAAGACAAAAGGAAACTCTTTGTGAAACCAAAAACTAACAGGAAAAAGATAAATAGGATTTTGCCGGATGTGTCAGTCGTCTCACCTCATACACGGCAACATTGGAGCTGTCCGGTGAGGACGCCATGTAGCTGCGACCGGACACCGAGTGTTGCGGTGTCTTAAAATCAAGCTGGCTTTTCAAGATACTTTCGTCATTGATCCTCTGCTCACACAGACAGTGGAAAGAGGATGGGGAAACTCATCATGTTTTACAAACGACTATCCATCATACACTTGAAAGGCTGAGAAAAGCACAAAGTAAAGCCAGAGATTCAGCAACTGACCCTTTTGCTGATTTGAGTGTTAATGAAGACAAGGTCGTCCAGGGTCAGCACTACTTTTGTTGATCCACCATTACTAGTACCTCCAAAGTTGAGCCCAATCTTACCACTTCTCCTGGACAATAGAAAAAAACAAACAAACAATCATCTCAGAGATCCCACCAGACTGCACTGGATGAGATATGATGCTTTGACGCTCAGCTGCGCATACTTGAGACTAACGAAGAAATTAGCTGCGCATCCAACGACTGCAACAACCACAAGGAGAAGAAAGAAGAAAGTGACCGTGTCCAGGCCTTTGGGAAGAGAAGAAAAACCACAAAGACAGCATGAATGCACAGAATTAGTCAGCAGTGCACAAGCTTACTACATTCATTCCTTGCAATGAGACTACTTCCACCCTCACCTCCGGTACAGGCAAAGTATGGGCTAAACCAGCAGCCTGAGTCTGTGTAGGGCGTGCTGCCCGCGAAATGGATCGAGCGGCCGAGGTATTTCAAGCTCCCGACCCCTCCATATGTATGAGCGGCATCCAGAACATGGGTGGAGTAGAGATGGTGGCCGAAGCCACTGTAGTCCAGCACCACATAGCGGGCCTGCATGCCTTCACCTTCCCTTCCAGCCTTCAAGGGTTGATTGAAGCCTTCAAATTCAAAGCCGCCCTTGGTTTCACCCAAGACCTGACCGGTTACCCAGCGGCCTCCATCAGCGCGAGCCTGCTCAGCAGCCATAGCTGTGTAGTAGATCATGTTGTAGATGGTGCCAAAGAATGGAGAAACCTTACAAAGGAGACAGTGGTGTGTGAATTGTATTTGTTTGTCAAATTTGTAAATGATCACTCCTCTTATCAATTACCATCACTATTCACAAAATTAGCACACAATTTTCACCTGTTCTGGTGGGGTGGTGCTGCGGATTTCATAGCTGTCCTGAGCGTCTTTAAAAGCCTCGTAGAAATTGCGTTCTCCAGAGTCCATGGTGACGGTGAGGACTCCGTCAAAAGCTTTGCGCAGCTTGGTGTCATTGCCGAGCACATAGTAGGGAGCCTCTTTGTAGGGTAGTGAGTACAGAAGGGTGTCGTAGGGGATAAACACGTAGCCACGGTCGATCATACGCATTAAAAAGGCTGTTGTCAGGAGCTGGTACTGGGCTTGTCCGCCAATCAGGACAGAGGGCATGCACATAATCACCACTGCGGAGAGAAGAGGGATTAAAAAAACTCTATTCATTTGCATGATTCATGTGGTATAAAAGAGTGTGCAGGGGGTTTCGGTGATTTTGTTACGTTTGTGTTTATCCTTCACGTCTAGAACTCACCTCTGACCCGGTCTGCTTCCCGCACTTTCGCCAGTGCTCTCCGAGGCCCTTCCTTGTCGGACTCCATGGTCACCACGGGGTTGACCGGCAGGCCAAGGGCCCTCAGTGACGAGGCCAGCTCCTGTCCCGTGGCCTCCCATATATCGGTTTCCTCTGAGATTATGGCCACATGAGCCCACCCAAAGAATCGCAAAACAGAGAAAAGCACACGGGAGGAGAGTGGCAGCGGCCGCAGGAAGTTGGAATACATCCCCAATGTATTCATGTTGGGTTTGAGGCAAGCCCATGAAAGAATCCCCACATCCCACTCTTTTGCATACAAAGCGGCCGAGGAGCAGTAGCCTGGGTTGGCGGGGCCCAGGAATGCAGCACCATAACCTTCCAGCCCGGCAAAGCGAGCCAGCGCCCGGGACGACTTGCAGTCCTCGTTGACCAGCGTGTAGTCGTACCAGTAGCCTTTGTTGAGGTGAGGGTCCTTGTTTATGCGGGCCGTGGCCAGGCGGGCTGCCAAGTCCGGAAGTGCTTTGGAGTATAAGAGGTCACATGTCCAGGGTCCAACCAGGGCCACCTTGAAAGTGGTCGCCCAGGTTTGACAGGGTAGAAAGGAGAATATGAGCAACGGCAGCAGGAGCCAGTTCCCACAACGGCTCCTGGAACGCTGCGCGGGGCGTGATGGCAACTGTGGTTTTAACGACGAAGCTGCGGATGATTTAAACACACTATGTCCACTGCAACTGCTTGCAGCCGCTGTCCGTAAGCGTCCTTTTCTCTTTACTTTCATTGAGTTGTGCTGCCATCGTGGGTGGTAGGACAGGTTGTGAAGAAAGCGGGGGTCTCTGTGACTGGCCATTCTCCTCTCACAGCTATGCTTGAGACACAGCAGGGGAGTAGATAATTTGTGGGGATTAGCGTGGCAGTGAATGTTTCTTCGTGAGTAGGACTGGTTCCTCGGCGCTCGGCGGGCCTCTAGTTCAAAACGGGAAAGGCGACGAGATAACCCCAAGTCATCACTGCCTCGGGGGAGGAAGGAAAAAACAGGTGCAATTAGAAAATGTGTTGCTCATCAATTCAAGAGTGATCTACTTTTGCATCTCAGGTTCTGTGACACAAACAGGGGGCTTACACCCGTCTACAATCCCTGACCTGAACTTGAATCGTGTTGAGTGGTGTGTTTAACAGTTAAATGCCGTGTTGAATTGTGTCAGAATCCATCTGTCTCACTCAACCAGTGCTGTTCCTTGAAGATTTAATGGCTCGTGTGGCAAGCTGATAAGCTCTGCTGGGCCCATGGAGTTTAAAAAATCAAGTGCCAGGTAATGTGGAGCTAAATCGGGCCTTGATGTCTCCATTTAGTCTTAGCATCTCGTATCCCTTCAATGGTCAATCTCCTGAGATTTTCTAAGGCATTGATTTATGGGTTATTTTCCCCTTTGATTCTTTAAAGCAACATTTGAATTTGTAGTGGCTGCAGAAACAGGTCAAGATTAAATGATCGATTGATGGAGTTGAAACTGAGGGTTGATTTGATAACAAAAACAAAGCCTGTTGACACAATGTTGAACAGAAATTAACTGAATTAACAGACTTTATTGCTGAAAACGAGGGCGCTTTAAAACCAGGCGGAACCTAAAGTCGATGAATTTATTTCATGCAAATACACACATACACTAACTTAGATTAACTTCTAAATATCAAAGAGTGAGCTAGCACACTGTAATCTTTTGAGTTGGCCACTTTCAGAACCAATATAGCCCTGGCAATTAAGGAATCCTGTTTGTGAGTGATACAAACATAGCTGACTTCATTATGTGTTGAAAAACACTAAAAAGTGCAGTAATTTTGGCTTATAAAGAGAATAAGTTGACAGCATAGAATACTGAGAAATTCCTCTTCGGTGAATATCTCAGTATATACAAAATATGCATCTTGTGCTTGTTGTGTTCTGTACACATTAGAGCCTGACTCAAACTGGATTTTAATCAAACCAACAGTGAATCTAATGGTTTTATCCATTAAACATGGCATAACATATCTTGTTATCAATTATTTTCATTATTCAAAGATTATTATTTGAATCAAAAATTATAAAAATAAGTGGAACATTTTACAACTTAAGGATAAAGTTGTCAATTCTCTTTGACAAACTATAAAAGACTCCCCGTTTCTGTCCTGTAGTCTCTTGCTCTCTGCTATAATCGACATGGCTGATTTATCCATCAAGCTCTAGTTTATACGAGTTTAAATCTTAAATGAGGCAAAATCTAACCGAACAATGTATTTTACATATAACTTATTCGTAAAATGGCATTTCAACCAGGTACACTGCTGATTCGAGTCTTTGTCTTCAAGGAGGTGGCGACCTAAAGCTACTTATAAGGTCATTGGCTTATCAGTCTGTAATAGGTTAAGAGTAGCACTGGTTTCCATACTAGCCGTGTTCTAAAATGCTGAGTAAAGGGTTGAGAATAAAAATAAAAAACAGGTACAATTTTGTTATCAAGATGTCTTTTACATGTCATGAATAGTGTTATTTTCATTAGTCTTTATGGAGAGATTGGACAAGCATTAGCGTTCCAACAGTCTCACCTTTGATTGAGTAGCTCTTCTGCAGATAAATTCAAACTAAGCTACAATGATAACTGATAGGGGTGAATCAATGATAACAAAATACAATGAAACCGATTTTAAAAAAAAGACAGCGCTGACCTGGAGCAGTTTCACTACATTCTGTAGGATCCATGTCGATGGTGGAGCCTGTTTAACACCCGAATCCAAACTCCAGGTGGATTAAGTGTACGGGAGTATCCGGCAGGAACAGCGATCCTCGTCCTTTTACTGGGAAACAATATCATAGGTAATCCAAATAGTGTGGAGAGTAAAAGAATAAAGAGTAATTATCTTTTCTTGCATCCAAGCTCCTCAAAGACAATACTAAAAATGAAAAATCCCCACATTTCCAGTAGTTGCATTAGCGCTTGATGACCCTGTTCTAGACTGGGTCTTACCCCAAACCGCAGAGGGACAGTGGATGGGAACAGGTCAAAATCCCCATCCAGTTTCTGGAATGTTAAAAGCTGTCCGAAAGCTGTGGAGAGGTAACAGGTAAAAGAAAGGTAAAAGTGGGAGGGACTGACAAGCTTTGACTTCTCAGCCCTCTTTAGCTTCTAATCCACACAAGTGTGGGAAGAGCGTGTGTGGGGGAGGGCTGCTGGAGAGGGAAAGGAAGGTGAAAGTACAGGTGTATTCACTCTGGATCACACAAAATTTAGGAACTGATGTAGGAACAACTTTTTAAAGAAAATCAACACAAATTGTATGAGGTACAGGTCCTAAGTACAGGTTTCTTTAAGCTACACATAGTTCCGTAGTTTGTGTAAGAAAACATCAACAGGAACACTCAAAACCCATGAACATTGCCTTTGAAATCAAGACAGCTAATTTCAAACCTTAATGAAGCCAGCACATCATGCATACCTTAACAAACGCTCTGTTCTCTCAGCTATAAATGTACCGAAAGACAAAAGAAAAAAAAGAAATATGAATGCAAAGCAGAACAAAGAAAGCCTTTCTAAAGTGTATAATGTATACCAGACGCCTAGACCAAATGATAGAATTCAATTTTAATGGTTGAACCTGGTACAGGGATTAGGGCGCCTCTTAAATGAATTATTTTTGTATTGGCCGATCGTTTAACAGATCTTTGTGGCCTCCCTCCTTTTGGGCTTCAAGTTGACAGTCAGAGATTAAATGCATCTTACATAGTAGGGAGCAATGCTAATAAAGGGGTAAGAACGTGAGCTGGAGCACAGGACTCAAAATATCTTGCGGTAAGCTACTCAGAGTCTACTGTTGCTCTTTTGACCTCGCACAGGTACAGTTCACTGCAGCTGGAATTTTAGCCTTTAGGCGGGGGGGGGGGGGGGGGGGGACTTCATATTCATAGGAAAACAACATTAAAATACATAAATGCTCAAACAATAGTGTGAACACAGCATAGCCTCGCTGACCTCATCTTTTTTCAAGAGGGTCCCCTACGTGTGGGAGAGAGACAATGTGTTTGTTTTTTTGTCCTGTCTTGTGCATGGATGGCGGCCTCTCTGAAATAATCAGATTAGTCAGGTGGGGATGTGCTAAACTGATCTGCTGCCCGCAAGCCTCTTAAAAGTGACACGGCTAACAGCACTGACGGAGATCACTTGGAGGCAAGGTCAGACACACGAGGCCCAGCTGAGCAAAGAACCAGCAGCTGTAGAGGAAGAAACTCTGCAAGGCAGGAGGATACCGGCCATTGTTATTTCACTCGTAATGTTATTAATCAACCAAAAACCAGTCATGTGAACATGCCAAATGAAGATTTATTTTTGAGTGAACCTATCAGCATTCACTATCTTTATTCTAATATCACCTGTCTTTTGCAACTGGTTCTCCTTGGTCACACGAGTCTAAAAGCTATCATGTGTTTTGACAATGTATGAGTTCATCTCGCTTGGAATTCTTTACTTTCTACGGAGAAGCTGTTTGTCGAAGTTAATTAATCAAATACTGAAAAAAAATCCTACGGGAGGAGGGATAAAGAAGCTTAGACATTTGACTCCTCCATGACCCCACGTAATTAATCAGGTGAATTCATTTGGCCGCCTTCAGCGACAACATTCGTCTTCCCAGCAGAGAGAGACGTGGGCAAGCAGTGACTGTTAATTAGCATAACATGTAACTTTAGTGTAATGAAAGGGAATAAATATTATACTGATGCCCCTATATGAGCTATTTGACCAAACAATAACATCAGTGTCTATATGGTGAAACCATCCTCGGGTAGATTCCCTATGACAATAGATAAGGCTAATGACTGAATGTGGGTCCACCAGCCGCTTCGGGCAGGTATTAAGCATGAAGTACAAACCAAAACATTCAAGAAGAAACAATAGAAGAAAAGTATCAGCTTTGAAGCTGGAGACAAAAACATTACACATTAGAATACACAGCAAAATATCTTTTGAATATATGATTAGAATATTAAAGTTTTGAGGTTCAGATCAGTTGGGTTAGGGTCAGTTTGGTCAGTTTGGTCATGCATATTAACTCACTCAGAACCGTATGATACACCTTAGTAATATTCAGTAAAGAAGTGACAGCAATAATATTATATGTCAGAATGGTGTCATCAAGAACACAGTTTGAACAAGGTAATGAAGTCAATCATTCTGTGTGACAGACCTCACGACGCTATGTTGGACCATCATCAGATAACATCAGATTTCCCATAAACGTGATTCCTCGACTTACTGGTACATTCAGTTAGTTCTTCAGCATTACATTCTTTAGTTGCGCTTCCTGCCGTACGTTGCTGGGTTCATGGTGGTGTGCTCCAGTGTTATTTGTGCAACACGGAACTATAGATGAAGGAAACATTTTAAACAAAAGCCAATTTGCAGGAGGACATTTGGACATTCACAGGTCCAGCTGGCGAGCTGCAGCACCCTCTGTTGGGTGATTTGTTACCTGAATGAAACAGATGGACGGCTAATTCTCTGCACACCATCATTTGTTAAAGGGCCCCAATCACAGATGTTACACAGATGAAAGACTTTTGTCAGTTTTCACATCTGAATATGTAAGATCTGAAATTAAGGGAAACTTGACAACAACATTAGTTGTAATAGAAAAACAGTCCGGACTGGATCAACCGATTAAAAAGATTATTTGCGAATAATTCCTTTGTGGTCATTTGTTGTCACACATTGAGCACAATACCCATGAGCGCAGTTTCACCTAAAATAATAAGACATTGAAACTTTATTTCAGAGATCTAGTCAGGGCAACAATCCCTCTTTGCATCTCCCCTTAAAATGTGTGTAACTCGACACCATCTTGCTATTCTAACGGTTACTGGTACACGAAGGAAACCAAAAGCACGACTCAGACAAGGATGGGAGAAACAGGTAGATTTACTTAAAGTTCAGTCAGCGGTCAAACAAACCCGAAAAGGAGCAGGCAGGGATTCTGTGGTGGTAACGCAGACAAGGTCGTAACAGATGTTTACGACACTTTGGCAAAAACACGAGACAACGTGGCAGGAGACGACAGAATGTGACGGGATTAAATGGTGAGTGGCTGATGAGGCGATGTGCTGCAGGTGAGATGGGAAAGGAGGACCAGGTGAGGGTAATGAGCTGATGATGTGGGAGGAGCTGAAATGACAGGAGAGTGAGTAATCATGCAGGTGAGATGAAAACAAGCCGGGATGTGGTCAAATGTGGGACAGCTATAGATTCACACCAAGCCGCTTTGTATCACATTGTAAAACCAAATGAATTTACACATTAAGAACACAACTGCTTGTTGGGAACAGTGAATATTACGTCACTAAATCCTATCTAATATAAGTATTTAGATCCCACAAACTCTGTAAGGACGTGTACAAAAAGCATCCCGAACAGCCGACACTTATGACCTGATAGAAGTGCGTGTGTGTCTGCAGAGGAATTCCTCAATCCATTTGGACCCCACCTGGGCAACTGTGTGCGGCGTGTCCTCTTGCAAGCCACACACCGCTGATGTGGTGCACCTCCGGCTCTCTGCGGCCGAATCGATGTCGCAGAGCAGAGACGCAGTCGGACAGGGCAGTTGTTTCCCATCACGTTTTGTGGGACTATGAGAGAACCTCGGAACCTCCTGGGTATGATGTGCTTTTATATTAATGGTACATTTCTATTTGTTTTATACATCTCTGAGGGAAATATGAATCCATATATAATGTAAACGGCTTCAATTTGGACTGCAGGGAGTTTGAAAGCAGGGTGAGGTTATTTTTTCTGTCTGACAGCAGCATGCAGTAATGGGTGGAGCAGGACGGGAGGAGTGCGTGGGGAAAGTTCTCACATACTCTAACATTTATCCAACATCGTTTTCTGCAGGGAATCCTGTTCAGTCGGGAGCTCTGAGTCACAATGTCATTCACCGAGCAGCTGGCCATCATCGGGGGACTTACTGTGGTCTTCCAGCTGCTGAGACTGGCCTGGAGATGCTGGTGTGGATTTAGACAATTTGTTTTGTCAGAGCTTTGGCGTGTGGATTTAAAGACATATGGGCAATGGGCAGGTAATGTCTAAGAAAATCAACGCTGTGATGTCTTCCAAGTTGCTTTTGTAGCTAAACAGAATGTTGACAATGCGAGATTTAAGGGTCGAGGTCATTTTAGGGGACAGGGTTGCACGATGCAAGTCGTAGACCCTTCACACGACACCAAAGGTTTGGGATCGAATGTCACCAAAGCCTTCAGTCAGATGGCTGAGAGAGCACCCGTCTGTATTTTTAAATTGTCTTTTGTACTTTTGTACTTGAAAAATAGTTTTTTCTATGGTTTGCTTTGTACGTGGAGAAGAAAATGCTGTATAATTAAAAGAGCAGAAAGAGACAATGATCCCACCGACAGTTAAAAGAGAAGAGGATAAGTCGGACATTGGTAAAAGAAACCACAAGATCATCAACAAAATGTCTGCAAAAATTAACAAAACAATTTAATTTGTCTTATTTATCAAAAACTACTTCAAAGGTGGATTACACATTCGATTTCTTAATTTTACTGATAATTATAAAAGTCCTTATTGAAGGAAATAAGAAAAACATCAACACATCAGCTGACTAAACTGAATATGTTTGGTTCTAAAACGGGACTGAACCCCACAGAGCAGACAGCCAAGATGTGATAAATATATTTGGATGTTCTTGCAACAGTAACTTCCATCAGCAGCACCAGACTTCCTTTCTGCCAAGGCGGTTTCTTAACGGATTTGATAAGATGTTCCTACATTCCTACATGATGGGACATTTCCGTTTCCATGTCCTTTACAGGCACATCAGCATTAAGTCGATTTCACATTTTCCTTATAAGTTGTTGCAGTTGTTCACTTTTCTGATGAAAAAGAAATCATTTAGACCCAAAATATGTTTTATACGTATATTCCATTTTCACCTGAATTCTTTAGATAAGAAAGAAAATTATATTTGGCTGAAGTAGTCAAATCCACATCTTGTAAACTTCTTTCATGACATAATAAATAAACGGTCAATAAATAAGTCTGAAATGAGATTCAAATTGCACTTTTGCGTGTGCTGTCTTTGTTTGTGCAGTTGTCACTGGCGCCACATCTGGCATCGGCAAAGCTTACGCCTGTGAGGTGAGTCTCCAACACACCACCACCGTTCTCTCCAAAACTCCAGTTATTAGCCAGAGAGAGTACTTATTAAGAAGTCCTTTCAGATTGAGTGCCTCAGATCCAATGCAGAGTGTTGTTGTTGATTTAAAGAGCCAACATACTTGTCTGTCTTCCATGTCTCCTCCTAGCTGGCACAAAGGGGCCTGGATGTGATTTTGGTAAGCAGATGTGACGATAAACTTCGAATGATTGCCAAAGAAATAGGTGAGTTTATTGCTAAACTTGGGTTCTGTCTGATGGACTCTGCCGGTTGTTAAAAGATAATATGAAAATTGTGAAATAAAGGCTTCAAAACTGCAGTTTGTTGTCTACAAACCAACGGGCGGACAACGATGTCCCAATGACTGTGTTCGCTTCTTATGCCCTTTATGGATTTTCAATTACAGTTAACAAATTTGTCTTTCTATTTACAACAGAGGAACAGTACGGTCAAAAGACTCGCACCATCCAAGTGGACTTCACAGACAGCCGAAGAATCTATCCTGCTATAGCTGAACAACTCGAGGGACTGGAGATCGGGATTCTGGGTAATAGGACGACCAGTTACATAGAACAAGAGAAGCACTAGGAGGTTATTCAGATGCTTTAGAAACAGAGACATGCTGAAAGCAAATACTCCCAGAACGTTGACAAAAGAAAAGCTGCTGTTTATTGGTTTAAAAACATGGATTTGGTTCCCGCCCCTTTTAGTGACTGTGACCTCCAAAGCTGAACATTTGTTCACTCTCTTCAGCCAGAAAGACCATCAAACGGGTCATAAAAACAACATTAACAAAGGTTGTTTGTCTCTTTGTAACCCTTTTAGTTAACAATGTAGGGATGACCTACTCTGATCATTTTGCCTATTTCCTGGAAATACCAGATGCTGAACAGGTGACATTTGTCTGAATCGTACATTTTGCATTTTAAATAGTACTTTTGTGAGGCAATGCAACAGCTCATTTAGTTTTTCTGCCTTGAGAGGTTATGTTTGTCTCTCTTTTTAACTCTGACTTTCTGTTGTGTTTATTCTCACCAGAAAATAACTCATATTATCAACTGTAACATGCTTTCAGTCGCTCAGGTAAGATATCCACATGAGCATTCACTCCAGGGTTATATCTTTATCAAATCACTTCTTCCACTATATCCGAACTAAGTCAGATTTTGTAAATTGATAATGTTGCTTAAAAAAAGATAATGATTTATACATTCTTCTCTCAGATGACCCGACTGGTTCTTCCAGGCATGGTTGAAAGGTATCATCACAAACCAACATTACCAGTTGTTAATAAGTCATGAGAATATTTGATGCATTTTTTGGCCATTTGTCTTCTCAGAGGGATAGGGCTGATTGTCAACTTGTCCTCGGAAGTGGGCGTCCGTCCACAGCCTTTGTTGTCCCTTTATTGTGCCACTAAGGTGCTTTCTCACTCACACAGACATCATGTCCTTTATGTGCCTCCAAACACACCCTGACCGCTCACTTGCGTGTTCACAAACTTCATGACACTTGTTTTGTGACTTTGTTTTTTATTTCAGAGTTTTGTAACATTCTTCTCTCAGTGTCTGCATGCAGAGTACAAGTCAAAGGGAATTATTGTTCAGGTAAAGTATGTTATCTAATGTACTAAACCTGTCCCTGCTGGGCCGGTACTCCTTCTCTTTCTTAATCTTCTTTTTTTCATTTCCAAGCTTCCCCTTCACATCTAACGTCATATTACTAGAAATTGTAGACTTAGGGTAAGTGTTCATAACGGGCTCACAACATCTGCGAGAGCCCTCAAAAACACAAAGGATTTGACAGCGAACATATTAAAACAAGGCTTGATATCGGCCGCAACTGAGGATTTGCTTGGGAAAGTGTAGCAATTTCTAGACTTCTTAATGCTACGAAGACTAAATATTTTTAGTTGAACAAACATTCGGGTGCTAAAACAAGCCGTTGACTCCCAATGCGCTCACCTACAGTCTGTAGTTCTCCCTTATTCAGGTTATCCTTTTTTTATTTACTGCAAAGGGAAGCGGCCTCCAACACACACAACCAGAGTCAATCTGCCCCTCCCTCCCTCCTCCTCCTCCTCCTAGTGTGTGGCCCCCTTCATGGTGTCCACCAACATGACGAAACACATGACAGTCAACTTCTTTGTGAAGAGCGCTTCCGGCTTCGCCCGCGAGGCCTTGAACACCGTCGGTCAATCCAGCTACACCAGCGGCTCTCTGTCTCACGCGCTGCAGGTCAGAGGTCACGAACGGCCCATTTCACAAAGTGCCCGCCGTTGAAAACCTGTGACGCCTTTCCTGTCCTCTCTCCTGATATCACACAGAACACGGCTCTCACAATACTCCTGCCGGACTGGTTCCGTATGTCGTCATTCGCCGTGAGAAAACTACGGGACTTTGCAGCCAGCCGAGAAGATGGAAACGTGCGCGAGGAAAAGGAGCAGCTCGGTCAGAAGGAGGAGTAGTCATGTTCACTGCACCGGTTCCTCAAAATGTGTGAACTATCATTCTGTGGTTACTGTAATAAACAAACTCACTCAAATGATTCATATTTTTCCCATTTATTAATTTTCACTAAGTCTTGATATAGCTATTAAATACATATTTTCTTTGAAGATTTTCCAATATTACAGAAGATACCAATGGCACATTATTTGGCATATATTTACAATTATTGCAAACAGCAGTTTAATATGTGCATCTACAGAAAGGGCCTTTAGTATACAGTCGGCCCTTTGAGGCTTTTTGAACCACAACCCAAAATGGAGCATACCCCGAGGTCATGCAAATGGCCCTTTAAGCAACTTCCTATTTCTTAAATGGTTCGTGGATGTTAAAAAAAAACAGTCCATGTGAGTGGGGTCTGACTGTTAAAGCAAGCGTGACAAGAAAGCAGTAATATAATTAGTTTGTACTTTAAATAGGGTATATGAATTGTTGTGTAACCAGCTGGCTGTGGTCCTAACTAACCCAAACTGGATTTAAAGCTGTCTAGAGTAAATATTATAAACATATTTTTGATGTACTTTGACATGTTGCATCAGTATAGTTTTTAAATAAACAAATGCGGTTTATCGTTCCGAGGTCACATGTGTAAAACTGTTCCCTTTTGTAAAGACTTGTAATACACATTTAACAAGAAGAAGGCAAGTTCTAAGAACTGCATTGGAACAAAACCAACTAAATTCTGCTCAAAAACAAACAAAAGTCTTTGGATCCCTTCGCCCGTGCAGAAATTTGGGAATGTATGAAACGAAAGCAGCAAAAACAAATTGTAAAAATACCTTTTAGAAACTGATTTGGGAAAATAAGTTTTCACCTTTGTCAATTGTTATCACAAATTCAGAATTTCATCCCTGAAATTATAGAGATTTGCCTTTTATTAAATGTCAGGCAACCCGTATTGCCCCAAACAAATTCTTATTTCCGTCTTATGTGAAAAGACTGGTCCAAACAAGAGGTTGTATCAACATCGCACCCACAAAAGGTAGTTTTCCCACATTTCTTGGCTCAATGATCAAGCGAGTTTAAGTACATAGGAAAATAACCTATCTAAAAATCTCAAGTTGCTGAATTTGTGGCTGTGGTCCGTAATTAAGTGGGAAAAAAAGCATCATTAGGTGAACACATTATAACTGGTGCAACATACTGTAAACCATCACTATTCTTTACATGGTGCGGCCATTCTACGTGTAACCAGAGGTTAAACTTACGCAGGCGAGACTTTGCAGCAGCGACCCTGCTCACAGATCCGTGTACGTGACCGGGGTGACCCCGTGAATCAGGAGTGTTGGCCCCAGGCCATTGGTCACGGCCTCCAGCTGAGCCAAGTACCGCTGCGCCTGGCTGCGGCGGGCGGCGGGTCGAGGTAAATACAGGAAGCGAACGGCGGCCTGGGCGCTGTGCTCAGTCAGCATGCAGTTCGCCGCCGACAGGAACTCCTCGGAGAGCGCCTGCGGCTGCCCCGCGGGGGGCTCCTCGTCCGGCGCCACGTGATGCTGCACCACAGAGTCCCACGGCACGATCTTGATTGACGCCCTGATCCTCAGCTTCCTCAGCAGCTCCCGGAACGTCTCCTCGTTCACCACCCAGCCCTGGTCGCTGGACTCGGTCTCCACGTTCAGGAAGATCCGCATCTTCGCGTGGCGCCATTTGTACGACATGTTGAGCACGCAGGCCATCTGCAGCAGGAACAGGCTGCACACGTCCTCGTAGTCCCGGCTGCCCGGCTGCAGCAGGTTGAGGGGCCACACGTCGATGGTGCGCTCCGAGCCGTCCACCTTGCTGTCTTTTTCCTCCCCCTCCAGCTGGAAGAAGTAGCGGGCGAGGCACACGTTCTTGTTCATTTTAATGGCGTCGGAAATGATCCCGGCGTACTCCTCCGGCGAAAGCCAGCGCGGGCTCTCAACGTGTCGCACTGGGGGGAAGTGGGCCTGCAGCGAAGGCAAGTCGACCCCAAAATTATATTCGTCCTCGCTCCCTTTTTCAACCGCCGAGTCACGGAAGGCAGAATCCTGCAGGAAGAAGTCCTCCGGAGTGCAGCTGTCGTAGAAACCCAAAATCAGAGTGTTGGGCTTCATGCCACCTTGGAGAGACAGAGAGAAAACAGAAGGACGGATAAAGCAACAGCTTAATCTGAACCGGATTGCGGGCGCGGCGGGGACGAGAGGAACCGGAGGTTACCGAGGCCTGTGATGCGCAGCAGATGCTGCGTTCCCTGTCGGACGGAGGGGGACAGCGTCAGGTCCACGAAGGCCTTCACCCCGAGTTTATCCACCAGGCTCAGCCAGAAGTTGTACTGCTGCTGCACCGGGTCTGATGGCAGAGAGTCTAGAACACAGCAGAAGGATTAAGGGACTCATTGCATAAGTAGATTGGATAGTAATTCAACACAGGGGTTCAGTTTGTAGATTCAAAGCTACTGGAAACATTTAAGCAGAATTGCACAACATTGGTGAAGGAAGTTCTCAGGTCCTTAAATTAGATTAAGGTGAAAAAATATGTCTCCTAATTTTCTTTTATTCAGAAGGTTTTCACAAATTGTGTTTTTACTTTGTAAGTGACCAAACACTAAACAAAAAGTTGAATTTAGTTAAGCAAATAACACGGGGCAGTTCCACACTGACATGAACATGTCTGTGTTTTAAACTTAGGGGAGACACTGCGCACACACACACACACACACACACACACACACACACACACACACACACACACACACACACACACACACACACACACACACACACACACACACACACACACACACACACACACACACAGCAGCGGTTCACTTGACTAATTCATCGGCCGCACCGTTTTCCCGATTACACCCCCCCCCCCCCCCCCCCCCCCCCCCGCCCCCAGACGTTGTAAACCTTGGGGAAGCCCTGAGTACCTCAAATGTCAGTGCATGCATTCATAGAGTGAGTCACTCTCCAACACCGACACAGCTGCAGATCAGTTAGAAGAGTTAACAGCAGTGTTGACTTTTCAAACTGCTCTGCAGCTGTGCGTCAGTGAATAAATGAGGAAACCTGTCAGCACATTGCTTTCAGGATCCTCAAGTTGACACAAGATATTCTCTTACAATTTGAAAAGGATATGTGCTTATTTAGCAAAATAAGAAGAGAGCTGGACATTTAGCCAAATTAAAAGAGGTCTGGTTTAAACTCTCCGCTGCGGATGCAACCACGATACAAAGGAAACGTCTCATCATATTAATAATGCAGGAGAGGCAGCAGATGGAAAGTGAGAGCTACCGAGGTAGTGTTCCATGATGGTGCCCGTGGCTTCAGGGAAGCCAGTCACGTCTGATACACAACATTGCATCATGTGCTCTGGGTTGCAATGATAAAACTAATCACATGATTCCATGTTGACTGAATACATCAGTGAAAGGTTGACATGTGAAATGGAGTTCCACTTAGCTTAGCCAATACAATGAATGAACACATAAGAATGCTTTTATACTGTTTTTATACTGCTTCGAATGGCCCTCACAGACCATTCAAGGGGAATTACCCAGATCTCCCAGCTGCACGTGGCCCAACACATAAAGTCCTCCCTTCTTCAGCTGGTTGACAAAGAGGATGAGCTGACAGGAGGAGCGAGGGTTGGCCACCATTAACAGCATCTGCGGCCTCCAGAACTTCACGTGGTCTTTCCTCACATCCAGCATCAACAGATACTTTCGCACCTAAAACCGACAGGAGGAAACCATCGTTGACACACGCGCTGTCCGTTCATGTGTGTGTGTGTGTGTGTGTGTGTGTGCGTGTCCAGATACCTGATGGAAAATGAGAGCCTGGCTGATGTAGCCCCAGCTGCTGGTGGGCGATCTGTAGTGTAGGAAGAGCAGCAGCAGTAACAGGAGGACGATACTGCCCGAGGAGTACACAGGGTTAATGACGAACATCATCACTAAACAGCTCACGATGCCCAGCAGGCAGGTGTGCCAGGAGAAGAGCTGGAAGGTCGGCCTGTTGAGCACACGGGAACAAAGACGGGGGCCGCGGGGCACATGTAAAACAGAAGCCAATAAAGGCAGCAGGGAAATTGCTTTATTTTGACATTAATGATATGATTGTAATAAATCTGAGTGAGGTCAATTGGGTTTCCATCGATATTGTTGTTGTAATCTTAAAGTTTGAGCCTGTGCTCGAATCTAGAAGAAGACGGTGATGGTTTAATAAATAAAGTAACAACTGTTTTTAAAACATGTCATTCCCAGGCAGCATTTAATATTATACCTCAACAGTGTTTAAGAAAATTTTTTAAAAAAATCTTCTGAAAAATTGACTTTTTTTTCACACTGATACAATAATCCCTTACGTTTCCTCCAATACCAATTTGATCTTTTATTACCTGAAATTTGGTGCCGACGCCCACTCAAGAGCCAAACAGGCCAGGTCCACGGCGGCGTAGGCCAGCAAGTAGAAAACGGTCACCAAACTGGCCACGGCGTTGAGCTGGCCTGCAAACACCACACACTGACACACAGACACACATCAGCTCAGGACATCAGTTGTTACTCCTAAAAGAGACATGGGGCCGCGTGGCGCAGAACCTCCGCTCACCTGTGCCAGACCCCAGGTGTACAGCACCGCCACCCACGGATTGCCAGACCTCGACGTGATGGTTGCTGGTGCCAACGGCAGACCTGCGAGTAAAAAACACGAGTCCGTTAGAAAGTTACCAGAGGGGGGGCAACAATATAACGAGCTGAACCGAAGAGGTGTACCGAAGAGGTGATCCAGAGCGAGAGCGTGCAGGATGCGGGACGCTCCAATCATAGCGCACATCGCGGCCGAAAGAGCAGCGCAGAAAATCCCGATGGTGACGAACGGCGGCCAGATGTTTATCCTCTGGAGGAAGCCGTAATCCTGAATCAACAGGGTCCTAAAGAAAGAGAATCCAATGACTTTATATGGTTGGTTTCTCTGTAGGCATTCATAATCAGACAACACCCCCAGGAACCACCTCGGACCTGTCACATGTGGCGCTGACCAGGATGAAGAGGAGGATGTAGACTGTGAAGGTGTAAAAGACGGCCACGATGGTGCCTTTAGGGATGGAGACACTCGGACTCTTCAGTTCGCCTTCGGAAACATGCAAAGTGAGAGCAAACATCAAGTGGGGACACGTATGTGTGCACAATGTAGATTTACTGAATCGCTTTTGTGAAACGGTCAAAACGCTCCAGTTACATTTGGCGTCCTGCAATGTCAGCCGACACTCCGGCGTTAATGTACGTGACGGACAGAACAAGTTTCAACCTGACATGTTGGCTCCAGCCATGATCCCGGTGCAGCTGGTGAACATGACGGCAAACACGGTGGCAAAGGACGTGACCGTGTTGGTGCTGTAGTCCAAAGAGTAACCAGCTGCAATGAGGAAAAAAAAAAATTGAGGAACAAAATCGACACCTTGAATAGATCCCCCTAAAAATGCCCCAGCGCCATGTTTCAC
Source organism: Pungitius pungitius (assembly GCF_949316345.1). NCBI lineage: Eukaryota > Metazoa > Chordata > Actinopteri > Perciformes > Gasterosteidae > Pungitius > Pungitius pungitius. Next base: position 8,946,667 of record NC_084915.1, on the reverse strand, counting down.
ATCCTCCACCGACACGGAGCCCGAAAACACCCACCGCCCAGGTTGCTCCTCAGGGTGGCGACGCTGAAGCCCGTGTAGCTGGCGTTGTAGCGGAGGGTCTGGTTGACGGTCCCCTTGTGGGCGATGACAAAATCACGGGGCTTGACCGCCACAGAGCTTATGAAGATGGACAGCAAGGACACGGTGACCACCAGCAGGATGACGAAGGCGGTGCGCGAGTAGATGTGGGCGCCCACCAGACACACGAGCAGACACAGCAGAAGGACCGCCGAGGAGTACAGCATTGTGTACCAGTAGCCGTGAGGAAGCACGCGCACCCCCTCGGCCACGGACGACTCTACAACAGAGCGAGGTGAAAAGAAAAAGTTATGTGAAGTGTGCCCTGAAGTAAGTGCAGGCAGTTTAGTTTGAGAAAAACGGAACATAAGGCAGAAACTTACCGGGATCAGAACCGAATACATCCAGTATTGCCTCCACGAGACCCAGAACATACTCTCCACATGCGAACACTTTGGCCAGGAAGAACATCAAACCGATGCTTCCTCCGAACTCCGGGCCCAGAGACCGACTTATCATGTCTGGGCACCTTTGGTTAAGGCCGACGCTTCAACTCAAATGGCAAAAACAAGCATCACTCAGTGATCGAACGGGAGTTTGGTCTTGAAGGATACAGTAGGCTCCGCCCCCTTGTATAGCGCCATTGGTGGAAATGGCACAGATGGACAGTATTGTGAGAGATATAATGATGTAGGCCACAATCACCATCAAAAGACCCTGCAGCAGCCCCGCGTGACCAACCACGAAGCCTGCAGGAGAGATCAGTTAGTCGCTCCCGCACAGCACAATGACTCGGTTGCATGGAAAAGGGATCCGTGCGATCTGATCCCTTCGCACGCCTCGCTCACCGGTTCTCAGGAACAGCACTATGCTGAACATGGAAAGGATGGTCGGCACCATCACCCCGAAAAACGTGTTCAGCTGACGCGGGTCTTTGCTCGGCGTCCCAGGGACGCCGCCGCTGCCGGGGGAGTCCGTCTCCACGCCGCATGCCACCGCCGACACGGCCAGGCCGCACACCCCCGAGGAGATCAGAGGGGTGTGTTCGTTGGACATGTTTGTGTCGGTCTGTCAAAGACAAAATGAGTTATTTAAAACAGGAAGAAGTAGAACTGTGATATTGACTCTTGAACACACTTCCTGTTCTTTACGCTTAGCTGTCGGGCGAAAAGAGCTAAAGGGAACTCAGCAAATGAGTGCAAAGGAAAACGGCTTAAGTTGAAGATCACGGTCTCAGTCAGACCCCTGCAGGCCGAATCACCACAGTCCACTAATGTGTGTCCTTGATGCAGCAGATATGCATACGTGTTATTTCATAGCATCTACAGCCTTGGTTTAGTTGACAAACTGCTCTCTGTTTCAAGTCTAGTGCGGCAACAAGCGTCAAGCTCACATAGGCAACTGTCTGTCAGTCACAGCCATAAATGCACCCAAAGTTTTCTAACCTAGCCGGCATAGAGGAGAGATGAGGATCATCATGTGAACAGAAGCACATGTGATGCGCTGCCGCATGAATGCTTTCAGCCTCACATGAGCCAATTGTTCACTAAGAGTCGTGAGGTTTGAGGGGCGGACACTAAACTGAGATTAAAACCAAGCCATTTTTCCACAGCACACTGGCGCCACGGAGCCCCCCCCCCCCCACCCCGGCTGATACTTCCATTATTGTACATGTTTGGTTAATTTTTTAATCCCTATTTCACTTCTTCACCACAAAATATTGCAAACATCCAGCACCGAAATGCCAACAGAGCGACTCGGTGACCTGCTGCGGCTCACATCTCGGGTCGGTATTTGCAGTCACCTGATTCACAGCTGGTCGCCTTTTTTTTTTTACATGCAGCTCAAAGAGAGCAGACTTCTTAGCCGAGCACCCAAAGTCACGCAGGAATCCCACGACCAAAACACAATGGGACATGATCTTCAATTTACAATAGGGGGCCCAACTAGTTAATGATCTACTTAGGTATTTTACTGGTGGAGCTGAAACAAGAAGTCCATTGATCGGTCACTTGCAAGACAGAATATTAACCAGTAAAACACATTATTTTAAAAGCAAAACCACCAGAGATTCTCTGGTTCCAGCAGCTTCACCCTGCATATAAGACAATTAGACAATTAGCTTATTTCAATAATGAATCAAGAGCATGAATGACACATCATTTAATCTCGTAAATAATTATAGGTACAGGCCCAAATTCAACAGGCCAATGCCTGAGTCTACGCACCACTATATGATGAAAAAGATTCCATTACAGTTGCACAACATTTTCAAGTTCAGTCAATGGATCTTAAGAAACATACTCTCAGCCCTATGATGGGAAGATGACTTTTAGGGAAGTTGGCACACAATGAGAATAGTACACGGTCATGCTCTGGTCCACGTTGATTACTGTGCTAGTTCCTTTACATGCGGGATGCGGTGTGTGGCGCAATCACACCGTTTCTGGCGCATCTCCGCAGACCGCCGAAACGGACCTACAGGGGCCCTCTCAGGGTCCGCGGACCGCACTTCAGAGACAAGTCGGATTCCAAAATAAATGACGGGTTCCGTCGCGTTTCATGAGGGTGGAGCTACTGATACATTTAAACTTTAAGGGGTTTTTAGAGTGGGGGCTGCAGGGCAAAAAAGGAGAAAACATCGGCTGCATTATTTGCCTCTTAGCCGCTTCACGTCCGCTAAACCGTGTTTACGTTTTGAGATTCTCAAACCAGGAAGTGTCCTAAAACCACGCGCGTGTCATTCAAACGTCCACATCCACGGGGAGCGTGTACTTACGGATGACGTCGATTAACGCCTCAAACACCGAGGGGCAGCCAAACTCACCTCGATCCGCCTCCGCGGGGGCCGTTTCACGCACTTTGCTAACTAGTTTCCGGGGGGGGGGCGCCGAGCGAGGTCCGTGTGTCTCTGTGTCTCCGTGTCCCTCCGTGGAAGATGCTCCCGGGTCAGATGCGCAGTCCACGGTCACCGTATGACCGCGACAGGACGGCGGGCAGGACGGGAGCTGTCCCGGGGGGACTTGGATGCTGTGAAAGACGTGCCGCCCAATAACAAGAGAGCAGCCATGGCACGCCTCGTTCCCCGTGTTATTTGTTCAAAAGTGTCACGGGAAGAGCGGAAACCGCCCATGTGACTCCCCCAAAAGGGGAGGGCAGAGAAAAAGGAAGAAGAAAAAAGACACAAACTGCATGAGGTGCTTCTGCTTTCCTAAATTCACCACGCCCCTTACACGCAGTCAAATGTGACGTCACCGATAACGTATTAATTACTCCTTCCCATACGTGTCGCCTGCACGGTGTGAGGAGGTCAGCTGAAACCCGCTATGTCCACGGAGAAAAACAACTTGGAAACCCATTTGCTAAATAACAAGAGGAGCCGGTGAGCAGTAACGTCTCTTCTCCACCAGGGGACACTGCTGGGATAGACACGCCGTCTTTGATAGATATAGAGGGGGTTAATATGTGGAATGACTTTTAGGTAGCAGGACTATCCTGGGATGTCAAGTAAGGTTATCTTTAAATATTTTGAATTTTCTTATCTCATAAGTGAAAGAGCTCAAATAGTCACTAGATGCCTTTGCATCCACTCTGCTCCAGAAGAAAACTTTAAAAAAAACTATTGACCCTCCTCCATAAATTGTTTCAAAAACTCATTGCCCATTTGTAACACTGGGCAAATGCAAGAAATTGTTGTCATCAGGTGAAAACTGTTGTTTATTTTACAGATACAGATGACAACATTTATATATATATATATACAGTATATAGATATACATATATGTAGATAGCAGATAAACAATAATATAGATAGATAGCAATACATTTTTGAATCACATCTAAATCCAATTTATTTCATACATCCCATACACATTTGAAAAAACACTCACAAACTGAATCAGTCTCAGAATAGTGGTGCTACTGCAAAACGTCACCTGATCCGACCACCCGTTCAGCTCGTTGTGCTCTGATTTCTTGTTCATCTGACAAAACACGACGTACTTTCTGTAGCATCTGAGTGGAGAAGATGGGCCTCTATGTTAACAACGAGGCCACACATTTTCCCAGTTGTGCTGCCTGCACCATCAAGAAAAGCATTGAACCGAGCACATGTAAACAAACAAACAACACATTGCATTTACAAACAAACGAGCAATCTACAGGATCAACTCGTAGTTTCTCCCTGTGAACATCTACGACTAACGAGTCTAGGGGTCAAAAAGGATCCCAAACCCGCAGTGTGATCAGATCAGAGGGGGTGGGGGAGGACGGGGGGGTCATGGGATTTACTAGTATTTAACAGATGGGTGTGGTTGAAACATACTTCATGCCTGTATTTGAGGCTCCTTCTGCAAGCGCCCACCGCGTGACCCGCCCGCTTGTTTCTGAATAATGATATTCACAAGAAGAAGAAAAAAAAAGAAAAAAAAGAAACAGGAACCGTGTGCATTGGACGGGGAGGGCCGCGGCTCAATGCGCTGCGAGGACATCCACGCAGTCTACTGACGAGTGTAAGTCCCGGAGCCAGAAGCTCGTCGTTATGTTTCATTTCTAACGGCATTGTTTTTGTGACGCGAGGGGCCGATCTCACGGGGTAATTCACGGGCGGCTCGGAGGCGTTTGTCCTGATGAAGTGTCGGCAGAGGGAGGAGGAAACCAGTGAGAGAGCGAGAGAGCGAGAGAGAGAGAGAGAGAGAGAGGGAGGAAGGAAACGAGGATAACGTCACGAAAAGCAGACTCGGAGTGAAACGCGGACTGTGTAGTATTTAATGGACGGAGCTTGATGCGGGCCGAGCGCCGAGCCCAAACTGCTGTTTGTTTTTGGACAAAGATGTTTTTGTTAACCGGTCGGGCGTGAAAAACAAAAGAGGGGAAAACAATTTCGAGGAGGAAACGGCGACACAGCAGCAGCAGCAGCAGCAGATCTCATCTTCTTCTTCTTCCTTTTTTTCTCTCTCCAGGAGGCTCCACTGAAGCAGAGAAATGGATATGTGTGTAGCCCTCCTCCTCCGGCCTGCTCTCTGAAGGAAAACGGCCCTAATCGTGACACACGGACTTTAAAGTGGATCTCGTTTTTATTTATTTTTTAATGATTGAAAAAGACGTATAGTTAACACCCCCTCCTCCTCCTCCTCCTCCTCCCCCCTTCCCTCCCTCCCTGACTCCCTCCACGGGATTTTTCTTTTTCGGGGACGTTTGCGTTTTTTTTTTCCGAGGCAGGAACAACAACAAAAAAAGGAAAAAAAGAAAGAAGCAGCAAAAATCATCGGGAGGATTAACAGGTAGCCCCCACCGCCCCCCCCCCCCGTTATGAAACGCTGTGACTGCTGCTCCGGGCCCACTGAGCGTAAGATGGCTGGGTGCCGATGCGCCTCTTCGTGGCATCATTTCGACCGAATCAACTCCGCCACATCCGCGTTTGAGGACCATCAGAAAACGAGCTGCGGTGTTTAGGCCGCTCGCTGCGGATCGATATGTGATGTAGCTCGCGCGGGCCTCTTCTTCTTTTATTTGAATGCGCCAGGCATCTCTGAATGCGACGGATGGGGGGCGGCGGGGGGGGGGGGGGCAATAAAGCTAATGATCATCCATTATATGTCTGAATCTACCTCGTACCCGGTTTTTTTCTTTTACTGTGGCCTTTTTTTTGCACTGTGCGGAGCGATCAAAGCACACAGCCCCCCCCCTCCCGTGTGTGTGTGTGTGTCTGTGTGCGTGTGTTAACCTAGGTAGCTCATCTCCAGCTGCAGATGTAGTCATGTCGGTGTAGCTCCACATCAGATGTGCATCCGAAAGGGGTGGGGCCACTCACACTTTTGGCGTCATGTTTTACATTTCTCTCTCCTTGCGTTGTAGAATGTGCTCTTGACTCGGTGAGAGAATATAGGCTCGATTCTAACGTTAACCTTCCTCGGCATCCTCATCATCGCATGGCCTTGCCTCAGTGGAGGCGGATGGCCGCAATCTGTTTCTCTCTTCGTCCACTCGGCGTGACTTCATCACGGATCACGCTCGCCATCCAGCCCGGACACATGCAATCCGCAGCATCTGTTTGGATCCATCGAGGCCCGATCTGTGATGCAGTGCCCCCCTCCCCCTCCCCCCCACCCCAGGGCCCTCTCCTCCTCCTCTTCCTCCTTGGCTTTTCTCCTCCTCATTGGCTAAATGAGCAGCTGTGCCGGGAGACTGAGACCCATGATGCACCCCTTTTGGCTTCCATTAGTTCCGTGTGATCCATCTGGTCGCAGGTCCCAGGTCCCCCCCCCCTCCCCCTTCCCCCCTCCCAAGGGAACAGTGACCTACTGTAGCTAATTGCTCTTCCCGTGCAGTGTGCACTGTACGCACTGTTTGCTGTGGGTTTGAATTGCTGCACAAATGCAAATAGCAGCTCCCTGTGTGGGGAGCGTTTTTGACTGTGTAACCGTGCTGCTCTCAGGACCGGGAGAGGCTGGGATGGGATGTGCAGCAGCACCCCCCCCCCCCACGCCCCCCCCCGGGTTGGCCCACAGCTAAAAGGCTTTTTTCCCTCCTGCCGCGTTGGTTCCTCCGGACCGCAGTGCCTCGGATGAGACGAGGACGGCTGCATCCGGCATTAGCTCCAGTTGTGACTCGGTGCACAAGCTGCACTCGCACAGTGTGGCAGGTTTCCCTCGGCCTGACGGGGGGGGGGGGGGGGGGGGGCTCGCTCGCTATCTGCCGCTGATGCTCGCTGCTCCGATGGAAGCTTAGTCATTACAGATTATTCTCCTCGGTTAAGCCAGGCATGGTTGCACAGTTATAAACAGATTACAAGGTTTTCTCTCACTGTGTGAGTTCAGTAAACCGAAAGGGATTAAAATTTGTGTATTATTTTTTCATTTCGCACAAACAGTATTTAAAGTAAATTGTTTAACCTAATTGGTTCATTTTTGATGAAAGTGGACTCGTGGATTATAGCAGATTATAAAACTATGCTAATCCCTGTGGGGCTCGCTAAATATACATCAAGACACAGTTTTTCAATCATTAATTAATACTGAATTATGGGATAATGTCAATGACGTTTTTTTTCACCAACAGGTGACAGCTCGGACAAATCCAAAATGAGTGAGCTGGAGCAGCTTCGCCAGGAGGCCGAGCAGCTTAGGAACCAGATAAGAGTAAGTACTATGTTTTTAGAGACCGGGTTTCATCCATTGATGTATTTACATGTGGTGAAATGTCTCGTTTCTTTTGTCAGGACGCTAGGAAAGCATGTGGAGATTCTACCCTGACACAGGTAAGTGCCACTGAATCGGGACGATACAGAACTGTGAAAATCACAATCAATTTGGAAACATGACAATAAATTGATGGGAAAAAATGGGGTTTGGCGGTGTTCACATAGAGAAATATAATTTTAAATCAAATCTTACACAATTTACTTTGTAACGCACTTTTGTGAAAATGTAGATGCTTCGATATTGATGATGATTCATGACTCACTTCCACCCAAATGATCACCAGCAGTATAAACATGGTGGTGTACCCTGTTCCTTTATATATTACTTTACCATAATCATTTGTAAATGCCATTTTACATCTTTAAGTTTACACATTTCATTAGACATGCTCTAATACACATCGTTACTCTCTCAAGAAGCGTCCTCCCATCCCACAGTTATCAATGAAAAAAAGGGGCATTTCATTCTAACTAAAGTCGATTAATCCCTCCTCCTCAACCCAGATAACTGCTGGTCTGGATCCAGTGGGGCGGATCCAGATGCGGACGAGACGCACCCTCCGAGGTCACCTCGCCAAGATCTACGCCATGCACTGGGGCACGGACTCAAAGTGAGTCTCCACTGCGCTCCGCGTCGATTTGATCCGACATTGCGCTTTGGCTGCATTCAATAGCAAGCGAACGTGGGGATAATAAATGTAATAAACTTGATTCATAAACATGTAAAGAACAGTCAAACAGACATGAACAAACTTCTGAAAAGTCGCCTAAATCTTCAGTTGTGTGTAAAGTGCCAATAAGCATATGTCAGAACGAAGATGGGGGTCGCTATGAAACACTATTCCTGCTTTACATCGGCGTGTTCGCATCCGAGCCTTCAAAAACGTGCAGCCAAAGCAGTCTGACTCAATAACTACACTGTGTACACGCCGTAGTAGTACTGGTGTGTATTTTCCTGTACCAGTAGATCCTTGTCTTTGTTTCTTAAACACAGTTTTAATTCATATGGAAAATGTCCATCGATAGATGTTGTTTGTAATAATGTTTGTGTCTCCACAGGCTTCTGGTTAGTGCCTCTCAAGATGGAAAGCTGATCATCTGGGACAGCTACACTACTAACAAGGTAGGGTCACCTTTCTAACTATTCCCCTCGGCTGGATAAACCGCCACCTTTGGCCTCTGAGTGGACGTGGGCTGAAGTAGCATTGCATTAGTGTCCCTACTCACCCCGTCTTAGGCCCTTATCAAGGGGTATTTTTTTCCTAATCCAAAAGTCCAATCCGAATGTGTTGTCCTAGATGCACGCCATCCCCCTGCGCTCCTCCTGGGTGATGACCTGTGCGTACGCCCCCTCCGGCAACTACGTGGCCTGCGGAGGCCTGGACAACATCTGCTCCATCTACTGCTTGAAGACTCGCGAGGGCAACGTCAGGGTCAGCAGGGAGCTGCCCGGCCACACAGGTGAGACAGCGTGGCGAGAGCCGATGAGACGCCGCGGTCTCCACCCGTCCCTCTAACAACACGCCGCTCTGTTCCCTCAGGTTACCTGTCATGTTGCCGTTTCATTGATGACAATCAAATCATCACCAGTTCAGGAGACACCACATGGTGAGAACCCGGGCGGCGTGCAGCGCAGTCATGTTCCTTCGTGCGCCGATCCTGCGTCTAACTCTGCCTCTCTGCCCCAGTGCACTGTGGGACATTGAGACGAGTCAGCAGACCACGGTCTTCTCGGGGCACAGCGGTGACGTCATGAGTCTGTCCCTGTCGCCCGACCTGCGCACCTTCGTGTCAGGAGCCTGCGACGCCTCGGTCAAGCTGTGGGACATCAGGGACAGCATGTGCCGGCAGACCTTCACGGGCCACGAGTCGGACATCAACGCCATCTGCGTGAGTGGGGGGGGGGGACAGGTGGCCATGTGACCAGACCCTTGTCAAATATGTATCTTCACTTGTGCTATTTGTGATCTTTGTGAACAAAAGATATGCTACATCTCCAGAATATAAAGAGAAACTGTTTTGTAAAGTAACATAAACACAGACGGGCCATAAAGCGTCTAATATACGATCCACAGAGCGCCTCCCGGATTTGTCGCGGTGACGGTCACACGCCGTCTTGTCTCCAGCTTTAGGCGGGGGGGGTTAAACTAGGAGCACGCTAGAGGATTAACACGATTATCAATGAACACCATATCTGAACATCCTGCATCAGTCCAGACTAGGACTGAGACTGAGTCCGGACTGCTACGTGACAGGTGGACGCCGCGATCATGTGATGAGAATTAGTCCGCGTGCAAAGAATGTACAAGCACATGTGGGGGAAACGTCTGTTTGTATCGCTGCATCCAAACGTGCTGCTTTCTCATTGATCTCTCCCTTCGCTCCTCCTTCCTTAAGTTCTTTCCCAACGGCAGCGCCTTCGCCACAGGCTCAGACGACGCCACCTGCAGGCTGTTCGACCTGCGTGCAGACCAGGAGCTCAGCCTCTATTGCCACGACAACATCATTTGTGGCATCACCTCCGTGGCTTTCTCGCGCTCTGGCCGCTTGCTGCTGGCGGGTTACGATGACTTTAACTGCAACATCTGGGACGCCATGAAGGGAGACAGAGCAGGTGAGTGCGGCACCATAAGAGGTGTTATAAGGAATTCACATAAGTTGGGATTTATATTGGAAAACGGGGGGGTCGTAAACACAAAATAACTCCGGGAACAGAGTTCACAGAACTATAGCATTGAGTCACAAGTTTACTTTTGGGTAATTTTCCGTGCCACACTTACTGGTGGATTCCCACGTCTCGAGCCATTTCTTGTAAATCCTTTACATGCTTCGGTTAAACGGCCCAAACTTTGTGGCAAGTTAAAGCCGTAGCAGACACAAGGTTGCTGTTTTCGGAGAGGCACAACATTTTTACAGCAACAAGTCCTCTTTTGTTCTCCCCTCTGTCCCCCCTGCAGGGGTCCTGGCCGGCCATGACAATCGTGTGAGCTGTCTGGGTGTGACGGATGACGGCATGGCGGTGAGCACCGGGTCCTGGGACAGCTTCCTTAAGATCTGGAACTGAGCCACGCACACAAAAACCGCAAACACACACACACAGACAGACAGACATTGCTCCCGTCTTGGGACTCTGTTTGCACCCTGTATTCACTGTATGTAAGATTCAACAAACTGCAACATTGTACTGTACATAATATATATGACCTAGGTATGAGTTTACACACACGCACGCACACGCACACAAGCTGTATGCAGGACAAGATGACACAAAACCTGAACATGTGCCCTCACTACCTACAGATGATTTAAGTACAGTACCGAACACACGCACACACATAATCTGTCAAATGTAAAAATGTGACAAAAAAAAGTTGATTCTTCAGCTGCTCAAACAAAAAAACACAAATGCCACTATTACCTGAAGCCTTTTAACACGTCTAACACGCTCATTCACTTAACAAACACACACACAAACACACACACACACACCTTTTCCTGAGGGACACTCGAGTTAAACAGGGGAGAAGACGTTATTTGACATTTCTGTCTTTGTTTACAATGAAGTCCAAAATGTACTTCAGACAAAAACTTTCTGTACTATTCTTGTCTCAGTACCACATGTATCTCGGCGATGTTAATGTGAATGAAGAATGGTTGTGGAAAGAGAATCATGTGCGTACATTAACACTGAAAACAGCAACAACAAACAACAAAAACACTGACAGACAGGATGAGCCGATGATCGCCAGAGTCCAAGGAAATATCAACTCTTATTTTCATCTGTTCGAAACACCACGTAATCACTGTTTTTATAGATATGTACCCCCCCCCCCCACACACACACACACATACAGTAAATCTATTAAGTTTTGGTTTTCTTTTTTTTTTTTACAATATTTTATTCATGTTCTCCCTGTGTGCCTCAGATACACTTTAAGGATTATTAACGGAGAATATTGATGAAGTTAAATTAACAAAAACATTAAAGATCTGAGATTCAAAGTTGAGTGAAAAAATAAAAACATAAGAAGCATCTTAATAAAGCAGGAGCCAGTATTCATACTTTGACTTTATCATCGTATTATCTGGACATGACAATGGTATAATTGTACATAATATTAATAAATAATAGCCTCTCCTGCCAGCTATTGTGTTTTTCTTTTTTAAAGCACTGTGTCTTTGTTCAAACAATTAGAAAGTGATCAACCGGACAGAAAATATATACCTTTATTTTTCTGGTATGACTTTAAAAGGTTTATTTTGGTACATTGACCTATCATATTAATAGTATAGTTTCTACTAAAGCGTGTAGGAATATTAAACAAAAATGAAATGTATCACAGACATTGGACATTGGAGATAACTGTGAAGCTTAATAGAAAAAAAAACAAGCTAACACTGAACACTCATATGGTAATCAAAAATGTAAAAACCATTGATAATATGATGCACATGACACACACATGACAGCGGGATACAACAGCTGTAGTTCAGCATAATTAGTGACCTCTTTAAATAGAAAATAAACCACAATTTTAAATATCTAGAACCGGTGGTGGTCGGTTTGTACTGCAGAAAAAAACAAGCCAGTTGTACTCGGGTCATAGGAATGTTGTTTGATATCATTAACAATAGTTACGCAATTACTGCTCACAAGGATATTTTACGGGTCATCTCCGTTATTTAGTTTAACAAAAAAGATTTTGCCCGTTTTGCAGGATTTGAAGTGTTGGTTTACTTTCAGCCACCAGGGGGTGCTGCAGCTCACTCCGCAGATCAGGCTGACAAAATGACAGGAACTGGTTCGTTACCAAAGGCTAATCCTTAAGGAAATGCATGTAATCCGTGCCGGTGGACAATGAGATGGGTTCCCTGTGAATCTTTAAAGCATAATAAAGTGCTCGTTAAAGTAGATTTATGTATGTCACATCAAGTGAAAGGGATGTGACGTACACCTTCAGCCAGAGCAAAGGTCTGATGAAGTCCTTTGGGGGGAAACGTAGGTCAAAAAAATTGAAACTGGACTAATGAGATTAAAAGGTACTTTATTTTTCAAACAATTTGTATTAAGACATGAATTCATAACAATCTTTTGAAAGTTTAAAGTTGATCAGTCTATTTAATACAATCTGGAGTTATCCTCTCACAAGTAACAGACGCACACACACTACAACATTGCAAACATGTTTAACGTCTTAGTAAAAGAAAAAAAAGAATACATTTTGTCGTTCTGTCCAAAAATCCACATGGTTTTAGAGCTCCAGTTTGATTGGCTTCACTCCCAACTGCTAATCCATTCATACGTTAACCATAAGATATGAGCTTTGTAGAGGGCCTCGTCACAATATTAACTATCGGTACTTCACGAGTTCACGGATGGCAGTTCCTCGGATTTCATCATAGCGAAGCAAGAAGGAGCATCCAGAGAGGTGACTGAGAAGCAGCTATTCCTTGTAGTACCAAGTACTGAAGGACTTCAGCAACAAGCCACGCACAAACCAGCCCACATTCAGTTTCCAAAGGCCACTGAACAATCCCTACCTGTAGGCCGCATGGAGAGGAACAGCCACGGTTCGGATTAAAATGCTTGTATTGCTTATTAAAAGAAATCTCATCAGAGGACGATGTTCTACATGTCCGGGGCTCCAGCTGCAACCCCCTGGTGCCGCTCGCTTTCTGAATCCTGGTTCTGTTCCATGGATTTAGCCATCGAATCAGTCCGTGCTGATGCGCAGAGACTCACTTGTTGTGTGGTTCTTTGTGTAGGAGTTCTTGAAACGCGATATTAAGACTTTCTGGTGCACGGACTAGGACAAGTTTACTATTTGAAGTGACTGCCTGAAACAAAATGGTGACTGCCTATTACCTCACCCAAAAACAGCAAGTTGATGTTCATCACAATTTCACACCATTGCTGAGACACATAAATACACCAGTTCATTTTTATTAAGTCAAATTATTTACTTTAAATACTATCCAGATAAACAAGTCAACACAAATCAGACAATAGAGAAGAAGAAATTAATATGTTGCTATGGTATTTTGCTTTATCTTAAGACATTTTATTAAACTAAATTTAAATTGCAAATCAATTGGTTTAGTGTGCCTCACTAAGCTTGCGCACCAAAGCAGAGGTAGAAACACATTAAAGTAATCCAAATAAACTTTAGGCAATTCTACACTGATTTTACACACCTGTCTGTTTCGGTTCCATTAGTACTAAGTGCACTGAGTGATGTTGCCAGGCAACGACTGAGATGTTGCAAACATGTCTGATCGTCACTGTGTCTAGTGTGTGGGGAACCACTTCTGAATTAGAAACAAATTTAACTATTGGAATATATCATAGAAAAAAAAAAAGAATATACAGAAATGGATGCAGGACATCGCTCTCGCTTCGCTCAAATGAAAATCAAATTCCTAAATTACCAACAATACTTTGCCACTGCACAGTTGCTCACACATTGGATTGTGATGTGCAAGAAGTGGATGAGGAACAAGCTCAGAGGCCTGAGTTCATTTCTTCCCAAAGAAATGAACTCAAACCCTTACACATGAGCAGTAGTACTTCCTGTAAACAGACTTTGATGTGTAAGATCAGGGCGTTCCTCTTGAAGGACTTTCACACCTCGTAACAAAATGCATTCCAAATTAAGTCGTCAAGAAATGATAACTGATCAGTTTTCCTTTTGGGTCACTAAATGATTTGTGAGCTTCTCACTTTCTAAATGCTGCCTTTTGTGATTCAATACCAACGCAAACAGTGAAAGACTCTCACCGAGGGCCATCAGGCGCTTCACTCCCCGAACGCACCACGTGAACACGACTACAGCCCGTCGCCTTCCCCTTTGAGGCCAGAGCCAACCAAGCGTTTGCCCTCCTGCTAACAACGAACAACTGTATTTCTGCAAATCAACAAAAAAAACAAAAACAAAACACCATCTCTCTAATTATAGCTTTGATATCCGCCGTAAAATACATTGTGCTTATGATTATTAGAGCAGTACACATGTTCATATAAATACAAATCTCTCATAGATGTACATTCACTTTGATTTTTTTCAATATAGACTAATTTACACATTTTATAAAATAAGCTTTTTAGAATATATCAAGCTACTTTCCTCACTACTAGATTACGCAATCAACATCATCATCCAAGAATAAGCGCTTATGTCACCTTCGCTGGAAGAACCTACATTTTTTGAGCAGACATTACACAGAGTTGAATTTGACTTGTTTCTCTACAAACACGTTTCATAAGTATGGCTTTTTACTACGCTCGCTCCCCCCAAGAGAAGATCCTTTACACGTTACACTGGATTATTTAGACTCTCTTGTATGGATTATTATCCGATGATCATATGTGGTGCGAAAAAAGCATTTGAAATCTATTGGTGTCTTGATTTTAGTGTATTCGAGTGGCCATGAATCATATCAAGGGGGGAGATACAATTGTGCCTGTTTTACATGGGGTTTCAAGTAATAGTGTGTGTGTGTGTGGGGGGGGGGGGGTCATAACTAATTAACACATCTCTCACCTTCCCAACTCCAAGGCACTGCTTTAACTGTAAACATGGCAGATTGATCAAAAAAATTATGATTTGACCAGAAAAGGCATGACTACCTAAGGTCATGGTGGATTGTAATTGTGACATTAGAAATGTAAGTCATGGCACATAAGATACTCGATAAAACACATTCGATAAAAGGGGAACACAACTTCAAAACAGTACTATATACTCTATTTCAATAGCTTACATGCACATCAAGTATCTGCTCGAGATAATATTTGAGTGTATAATCGCTGAAATAAAAATGTGCATTCCATTGCCATTTACAGTTTTATAATTTCACCACTAAAGTAACCTTTATTGATAAACTCTGATTAGATGTTCTCTGCTCTGACCATGTGTTCTTTAAAGCTCCATTTCTGCCAGTATTAAATATATATATATATAATCTTGGGTAGAATATCCCATTGATCACTAGTCCAGATTCCTTTTCATAATAAACTAAAGTTTTTCTACTGAAAGTTTACAGTAAAAAAACTGTGTTTTGTTCTGTTAACATTAAAATTCCAGATTGTAATTATAAGCAGATTAACCAACATGTTGAAAAGTGTAGACAACGCCATGCTTATAACAGGATAAAAATGTCCACCTGTCTGAAGTGCAGAAGAATCTGCGTGGCGCTGCTGACAGGTAGGAAACTACCTCGTACTTCTACCGTACTGCCCGCTGTAATGAGAGCACCATTTATATATATATATTTTTAAGGATAAAAAAAAGAGGGGGCACCTATGCAATACTAACAAGTCGAGAGCTATTTGAATTCTGAAGCAGATCGTTAAGCATGATACCACATTATTGGTGAGAAGGCAGCAGACTGATTAGATGTATGTACAGAAAGGAACAACGGCTCGTGATCTGTAGGAAGAGTTTTGCACAAAACTGCAATTTTGCACAAAACTGCAATTTTAGCAAATGTTCCTTTTGCCCTAGCTTCCTCCTCCCAATGCAAAATGTGCTGTGAACTTTGGCAGGATGTACAGATATAAAATTAAGTCTCATGTGTTTCAGCAGTACTCTCCAAAGTGCCTGATGAGATGGAGCCCTCTGTGGTATAGTCATCCTAAATAAATCTTTCAAAAGGGCGAAGAAAAACCATGAACTTTACCACACCAAGCTGCTCTCTGCAAACACCTCTCAACAATAAGAGTCAGGGTAACTAAATGGACCTAGAACAGAAATAGAATACGGTAGGGTATTTCAGGCGGGTCGAAGGACCACAAAAATGATAATGATCTTCATCCATCACTAATCTCAGTGGCGTTTCTCCAGTCTTATGCAAACAAATAACCTTCTCCTTCCAGAAGGCGTCAACGCGCTCTCTAACATGACCAAATACAATGCGTGCCCTCTTCAAACAGACTCCACAGATTAGCATATATTGCAATATAATGGCAATATAATTACAGTAAAATTAAGATTACTAGTAGGCTAATAACAATACAGAATCACTACATATAAATAACACATTTTTGTATTATGTAAATCTATGAAGACCAGTTTAGGTACACGCCTGATGAGTCAAATAATGAATAGCTTCACCTAAACCACAGGGGGGGGGAAAGGCGAAGCAGGTATTTTCACATCACCGATTCGGAGTACTGCACATTTATGTGAATTCTTGTTTGTTTGATCATATATTAATTTAAACTGAAATCTACTTTTGTTTTGACACATTCAAAACCTTACTTTGAATGCTGTGATTAAGAGTTGCAACATTTGCCATTTAGGTCAGAAAAAAAGTTGGGGAAAGCCAGACTTCAGGTTACGATTTACTGTACAGCACTAAAAATACTTCAACAAGCTACTTTGTCCTGACTTGAATGTCCCTTTGTAATATTCTTTGTACTAAATACTTCCCATAACAATGTGGGCACGAAAGCAACTGCAGATGGGCGTTCCGGCATTTTATTATTTGAGGTCCATGTGTCAGTCAGCAACAGACTGACTGGAGGCAATGTAAGGGGCCTGCAAAGGATTCAGATCCAAGTGTAAGGTGCTACCTATTTACAGCTTCAATTCAAAGTACAGTATTGATTAACGCCGCCAGAAACGTACTGTATAACTATCAAGGACCTTTTTTTTTTAACATACTTCACAATGACGAACTAAATAGATACAGCTGAACACGAGTCCACCAAGTTGATCAAGAATATTTACAGTACAAATCCAAGAATGGTATTAACATTTGAAGCTCGTTTTTCATGGCGATTCCATAGAGAATGTTGTCGGGAGGGGCCTCTGTCGAAATTGCGTCTTAAGGAGTGTACATGTAGGTTGAAATAGGCTGTTTGTGCATGTGTCTTTGGCGCATGAGTGCGTGGGAGAGGGAGAGAGAGAGACACACACACAAACAGAGTTAGAGCGAGACAAAGAGAAAGAGAAAAGTATTTGCGATTGTGTGCATGTGGTTGGGAAAATTTTAGATGCCCTCCTTTTCGGAACCCTGCTGGCTCCCACACTGACCGGAGCAGCTGTTCCTTCACCAGTTCATGATGCAGTTTCTGTTCAACGTCATGAAGTACACCTGGCTGCTGCCTCCAGAACGCACTGATGCAAAGAACACCTGCGGGACAGCACGGACACACACAGGTTTAAGTGAATGTTAGTGGCCCGACCGCCCCACACGTCTAAATCTGCCTCGCTCTCACCTTGTCATTCCTCTCACAGAGGAACTTCAGCCTCTGAGCTCTTTTGTGCATGAAGACACCGTCCAGGTGGCCGGTCTCCACGGAACGAATCTCAATGGCCTTTTCTCCCCATCCCATGATCTGATTTGAGCAGATGTGAGCTGCAAGGCAAAACGTAACATGAGTACCTGCAGATTGTAGTCTGTACGGCAGACGCATTCACTTTGATCTTTGCCGATTTATGTCTGTTTTGGGATTCGATTCGCACCGACTGATGTGGGCATCTCGCCCCACTGCAGGACCACGTCCTTGATGATGCGCCCGTAGGTGTTGACGTAGACGCCCTCGTCTTCGTAGCACAGCAGCATCTCCATGCCGTCTGAGCTGGGCAGGAACACGATTGCGTGCGGCATCACTTGGCTCTGGATCTATTTGAGACAAAAAAGCGGGAGGGATGAGATCCTGTAGGTTCCATATCACCCAAAACACTGCCGTCTGACAGCTGTGCAACTCACATGAACGGGGATATAAATGTCATAGTTGTTTCCGGAGTCCACGTCGATGGCGTGGAAGCCAGCACATGAACCGTAGATGACCTTCAACCTCTGGCCCTCTTCCACTGTGAGGTCGACCAGGACAGGCCTGTGTGGGAGGTCTGCAAAAGACTGGTGGGAAGGAGGGTAGGGAGCAGAAGGTGAGTGCGAGAGGATAATCTAGTTGATTGCTCCTCCCCTGGTCTCACATAACTAATCCAGCTCATTGGTAAGGGGAGACTTACCTTGAAGGCCATGAATTTGTGATACGGTTTGGGCGCCCAAGCATACACTTCTACTGCATTTTTCAAAGCGATCACCAGGAACTTTATCCTCTCGTATTTCACTAGGGAGAACAACCACAAGGCCATCAGACACCTGCAATCAATAATTCACTGGGCCAAATGCATCCATGAGAGTTTCTCCGGAGTGGAAAGACAGCCGTGATAAAAGTCATCATCATCTGTCACTCACCCACTTTGTAGTGGACGCAGCCCTCCATCTCCCCCACAGTGGTCCAGCCCTGCTTCTTCTCCACCTCAGGGTCATTGTGGAGGATTTTGTTCCTCAGCCAGGCCAGGTAGTAGACACGTACCTTGTTTTTCTTGCCTTGATGGACACAGTGGGTGATCATTTAAAAAGGAGACTAACAGCAGTGACTGTTTGAATGCATATCAGTCACATTTTCGCTTCAACATAGGTTTGCTAACAAATCTACAAAAGACCAGAAATGTATGCAACTAAAATCAAACTCGATATTATGTGAAATTTGACATTCAAGTCATATTACCGTAAAATGTAATTTTAGTTGTTCATAACATGTTGATGGTATATATTTCTGCAGTTATCGTTGTAAATATCGAACAATAGTATTTAACAAAATGTAATCAAATTATTAAAACAGTACATGGTAAAACAGCTTTCCTATTTTGGCTCTCCTTGGGCCTTTAAGTATTAATTATAACTATTGTGATATCTTTTAACACATCCACTCTTGAAACCACAACATAAAAAAAAAAACTTTCCTGTGGCTTTGAAGTGAAAATCCAAAATGCAAGGAACAACAATTACTCTATCGTTTGGCATCCCATTGCCGATCTGTGGATGTGGACTTTTGAAAAAGTGCAGACAGCTTTCCCAGAGAGTGGTGGGAGCAGGAGTAATTACCTGATATGGTGATGAGCAGGTTGAGGCCCTCCAGGACGTCCATCTGTTGGAACCTGCGGGAGTTGATGAGGGGGTAAACCTTGCCTTGACCACTACGGTCCAGCAGCTTCAAACCGTTCTCCGTGCCCACCAACAAGTTCACACCTGGGGACGCACACATCCACACATTAATAGCATTTTCATTTCTGAAAAAAAATGATGGTAACCATGCATTTCACTAGTATCTTAACTCCTTAAAAAGATGTGATACAACTGCAGTTATGGCACACATTGACAACTTGGATGGACAAACAGGATATTGAAGGACAAATTATAAAAACACAACTTCGGTTGTTGGTTCACAGCGTGAGGCTTTGAGCAGGAATTGATTTGATACTAACTAGAGATATCTAGTTACTAATGTCACCATTTCGTTAGTTTTGTCCGTATTCTACTGAAGGAGAAACATTAGTCCGGATGTTGAGCCATAAGAGGGCTTCAACTAAAAACTTTATTTTTTTCAAGTCTGGTTAGATAAAGATATTTTAATTAACTTAGTTTACAAGCTCTAATGTTTTTAAGGTTTGTTCATCTTTGGATTAACACTGGGGAGTATCTTACCCCAAAGGGCAGCACACAGGATCTCGGCGTTGAACCTCTTCTTGTACTTGCGGATTTCAGGTGTATCATTGGGGGGGCGTGTGTTGGTGGGATTGACATTCACCATGGATCCTTTCCTCACCTCCATCTTCAGCTGCTCAAACCTGGAGCCTAAACAAGGAGGCCAGACAGAGAAAAGCAAAATGGTACACAGTTCAGAACTAGACACAAATCTCTCCGCAGTCCCGAGAGAAGAAATTGGCTGATTAACAAGATAGATTTTATTGAGTTGTAAAGTAATATAAGATTCTCTGAATCCTTAAAACATATCATTTAATCTTCTATAGCATTTCATTGCACAACAATAATGTTTGAAAGTTGCGGTTAATAAAACCTTAGGAGATCTGCCGTCGCTTTGTTGCTTCATGTTCAAGAAATTCAAAGCAGATGTTGCTGTAAATGTGAAAAGCTTGTGACTTACCACTGACTGAGATGTTATCTCCGGCACCTGCTGGTGACTGGTACATGCCAAGATCCACGAAGGTGGTGAAGGAGGACTTGCCGGATGATGCTTTAACCAAACCTCTGGACTGATACTGATGGAGTAGAAATACATTCAAGTAAACATCCGTTCAGTGGAGATTTCAGTTTGTATTTGAAACTGTTGTGTGTAGCAGTCAAATGATACCAAGTTATTTTTTTGATGATGTCTCCAAATAACAATCTCAATACACATGAAAAATATTATTTTACGGGTGGACTTAACGGCTGGAATGAGGTCAGATAAGAACACTTACAAAATAAGTCAGAAATTTAGGGCCGATATATTTAGCATCAAGAGAACTTACATCATAGACAGAGTCCTTCCCAGGGGAGGAATGAGAGGCTGAATCTGTGGGGGAGTGGGAGGGCTGCACCACATCTGGCAAGTTAGTGTAACCATTATGGCTCCTCTTCTCTGGGGTCTTTAAAGTAAAAAAGAAAAGCACACACACCAACAACTATGTATTACTTATTGCCAATGGCAGACTTGGGTCTAGGTTAATCTGCTAAACTAATTAACAGGATTAGATCAGTCTAGTTATCACACCAGCGTAATAACAAGTAAAATATGTGTAAAGAATTCAAATTACAGCAAACTTGCCAACAACAGAGAGGTGGACACTGCGCTTCCTGGGACGGGGGAAAGTTCGAGAGCAGTAAGCCAGCGGAGCACACTCACAGGCAGAAGTGTGCACCAAGAGCAAGCACCGAGGTAGAGCAACTTTGTTCTTTGCTCAGGTAGACATTACTTTATTGCATCTCTACATAGCAAATCATTGTTTACTGCTAAATTAATGCATGCAAGTCCTTAGTAATGTAGAGAGAACTGAACTGTGACCTGAAGGTAATATCAATCTAGTGGGTTAAATCAATGAAGGTCTAACACTTTTCCAATGCAAGGAAACTGAATATGTGTTGTCAGTGAAGCAGACTTGAGCTAAATAGCAATGTTACATTTACTGTTTATGCATTACATTACACAGAAGAAATGGTGGTTGCTTTCACATGTTTTGTTGTAGTCTTTGAAATGTTGGGAAATTAAAAACTTCCATCTTTACTTGACATCAAGGTTTTTCATTGTAACTTGCCATCAGTATGAGACGCTCATTAGATATTCAAATGCAGAGTAGACCCACACATTCAGCACTAACCACATGAAAGATGAATGCGGGCTGTCACCGAATCATATTGCTCTCACTAAAAATCTAACAGGATGGTTTTCAGCTTGCACAAAATGAAATGCATTATAATTATAGGTATTTAATTCTCAGTGTCTTTTGAATGTTTAATTGGCACTTTTCAGTAGAATCTGAAAGTCATTGTTGATGTTTTGAGCATCTTAACTTTCTTCTGATATCAAATGCTCAAAAATGGAATATGGTTCCACATAATGTAGTAATTTGGTCAGTTGCATGTGTTTATAAAACAACATCACCAAACTATTGTCTTGCAGCGTTGTAATATTTGTCAACATATTACGTGGATTCACAAGGCATTTTAGGCATTGTTGTGGGCATAGATGACTCACCCTCTGCACCAGCATGGTCTGGTCCCCATAGCCTCCAGCTTGCTCTCCCTCTCCCCCCTCGCCTTCATCTTCATGAACCACCATGGTGTTGACTGAATCAGTGTCTGCATCCCTATGACTGAAATCAATAGAGGAACTGAAGTCAACGATGACCAAACCCTCAGCTGGATAATGCAAAATAGTGGGAAGAGCAATTTTACTTAAGAGTACTGAATCTCAATGTATATTTACAAAAGTACAAACAATGATTTGCTTCTTGAATTGTCAGAATTTGTAGGTGTTAATGTTACCGATCTGTGGGGCTTTCTTCTTCCTCTGCTCCCTCTCCACTCTCACTCTCCTCACTACTCTCGCTGCTCTCTGAAGAGGAGGAGTAATCATTGGCCTTGACTGGGGGCCTTGGCTGCTCCTCTGCACGCTCCTTGGCAAACAAGCCATGGTCCTGCACGCACATACAAACATTTACTTCAGGAATACATCAAGGAATGTTAATAACTTATGAACAATCACAGAAAGTAGCCAATAAATAATATTAAAAACAGTGCAATCACAAATGAAGGTCAGGGCCCATCAGGAAACTGGGCATTAAAAACAGTCCCGAAAATATCAGTACTCTCAGAATTCAGAGCGTGCCACCAGGTGACATGTCGAAATTATTTTTGAGACATGGCTTCAAGGCCTGTTTTCAGTGAAAGATGTCCACATAACATCAGAACAATGCAAACACATTTTTAATTAAAGAGTAGGATTTCATTCAAAGACAAAAACACCAAAAGCATGCAATTCAATCAACAAATGCCGATACAAACTCACGCACAAACACAGAGGACTGCATAACGCACAACGACAGTGATACTGACCTCGCCTATAGCTCTCTTGTAACTCTGCACAATTGAAGTAAAGTCAAAAAACAGGGATTTGAGAAGAGGAGAAATATCAAGGGAAACCGAAATACTTTATTTTTCCAACCATTCTATGTGTTGCACGCACGTCTACACCATACTTGCCAACCTTGAGACCTTGGAATTGATATTCGAAAGGACCGGGGGTGCTAGCGGTCAACGGGGGGTGCTAGCGGTTTTCTTTGCAGCGCCAGTCTCATCTTTTTCTGTTCCAATTGCCGCGCTTGACTTCAAGGTGTAACCTTTATTATTGTTCGGTCTAAAACGGTGCGAGCCCAGTGACGGATGGTGTAGCAATATTGTTGTCCGGGTGGAAATCGGGAGAAATTTGGGTCGGTCCGGGAGATTTTTGGGAGGGGCTTTGAAATTCGGGAGTCTCCCGGAAAAATCGTGAGGGTTGGCATGTCTGGTCTACACTGATTTAAAAAGAGGCAGTCAATACATTGCCAGTTTGAAACAACACTTACTGCAGGGCGCCCAGGGCGGGAGGAGGTGCGAGAGTCCCCTGGCTTATGACGGCTATCATGGGAGAGCATGGGCGAATCCATTTTGGAGGAACCTGCAAATAACAAGATTGCAGAGTCTTGTTATAATTGTAATTCTGAAATCAGACTAACTGTAAAGACAGTCTGCAGAGAAATGGCAACATGGAGTCAGGGACTCACTCAGGATGCGATGCCTCTCCAGAGAACCAGTCTGGGGAAGATTGGATATGATGCTCATACCGTCTCCTCTCTCCCAACGATCATTGCGGCTGAGATCTGGATTGCTGCCACGTGGATACAAGAGTTATCTGAAGTACATCCTACTGTCATTTAGTGGGCACTAATTTAGGTAAATATCTGATAAAATGTTTAGCCACTTCTAGTACCTGGCTCGCACTGGATGCCTTATGCCAGAAGTCAGGTTGGTGTTCAGAGCCGTGGCAATAGACGCCGTCCTCTGTGGAATCTGAAGACAGACACACCATAGTCTAGTCAGAAAAATGTTTTCACCGAGATCAAAACACAGGGTGGAATTTTAACTTACTCTAAACTGAGCCAAAGCAATGAATAGAAAACATGTTGGACCTAACAACTACTGCGTGAGAGCAACAGAGTATAAGCTTAATAAAAGATTTCAAAGAGTTTATCAAGTCCATCTAAAATATTTGTGTGTCAATATGGCAATATTTTGCAAACTGGGATTATATTTTTTGGTCTGTCCCTACTGCAGAGAAAAAAAAAACAGCCACAAGATCTCACCTTGGGCGGAAGCTCCACATCTGGCAGGCGGATCCAGGGGCCGCGATCCTCTACCATTTGGTGTGCCTGGGGTGCCGGGGTTTCAGAGGTGGGGTCAGAGTTTTGACGCACCAGCTCTCTAGAGTGGATGGGACGTGGTGTGGGGGTAAGGGAGGGATCCTGGGTGGGGAATGCGGACATGGTCTTAGTGGGCTGGTCACAGAGGGACTGGGAACGAGGGACAGGGGCAGCATAAGGCTTCAGTGGAACCAAGTGAGCCATCTGGAACTGCGGAGGAAAGGAGCAGCAGCACACCAGGAGGGAGCAGCAAAGTGGAAGAAAGAGCGCACAAGCAGGCCAGGGGAGGTGTGGGGGAATGCAAGGTTGTGTTTGGGTTTCAAGGAGATTATTTTTTAACGTGTGAGAAAGAGATTCCAGATGTGTGGGGAAAGAGGGGAGGTGTAAAAAAGAAGGGAAAAAAGGCATGAATAAAGTAGCAGAGACAGAAGAATAAAGCAGCTTAGGAAAAATGGTAAAAAAGGCTTAAGCAGTTGCATCTTATGTTGTTCTCTGAAGTTGACACCCACCTTTCCCTGCCCCCCATGGGGTTCAACAGGCCTCTGCATCGGTGGGGTCTGAGAAGACTGAACCATTCCTGATTGGCTGATTGAGTCAGAGCGAGACTGGATGGCATTGTCAGAAACAGTGGTGCAGATTTTGGGTGAGCCCTGTCTGTTGAGTTTACTTCGCTCCTCCACCTGAAGATAAGGATGACAATGAAAGGAGGCTGTACATTGCAGGCCAGCGTGCGGCAGTTTCGCCGGGTTGTTTAATGTTCCAAAATGCAGGAAAAATTATTACCTCACGGGCCCAAGAAGGTTTGTTGTTAGGCTCCAGGTTTTTGTTATAGTGGTACAGGGGCTTCTTTTCCTGCTGCTGTTGTTGCAGGGACACCAGGTATGCATGCTCCTGCTGCAGCTGCCTTTGCAGTCGCTCTGACTGACGCTGTTCCTCCAGCTGCTTGCGTTTGTACTCCTGTGCAAAACCCCCCCCCAGAAAAACACACTGCAGTCAAGCCATCGCCAAGCCAACTCAGATGGGAAAGACAAGTCAGGCAGGTCGTAACCAAGCCAATGCATCGGCAAAAAGTTTTCTTATTTATTGGATAACCTCAGATTTCCATAATACTTTGGGCATTTGTCTCAACCTGTGCAAATCAGTGAATTACTAACACACATCAAAAGAACATTGATTGTGTCTTTAGCAAAACCATTTTGTGCATGTTGTGGGTGGTGAGTAAAAGCATGAGACGGTGGATACTTTCAGAAACCAATGTGAGGTATCTGTACCGTGATAAAACCCAGCCTGGCACCTGGTGAGAATGTCTCACCCAGGTGCTTCCTTATGTTGGGGGGGGGATACATTTAAATAGCCAAAGGCATAATGGAGGGATTATAGCATATCTCCCAAAGGGAACCGATGAACTCCTGTGTAAAAGGACATCTACTCTGCTGCCACCCTGACACAGGTATTTAACATGGAAATATATATATTTTTTAAAAGGGGAATTCTCCCCCACCTCCAAAACTCAGATTTTTATGTTTCAGTATGCGTTTATAATCGCAGATGCTAGAATGCTGGTGTACATTCCTGAAGGATAATATGTGCAAACCATTGCGGATGAGCAAAAAGACAATAACTAATGCTCTGTTAACATTTAATGTTAGCGTAATTGTCGTAAAATACTACTTATTTAGTGGTGTTCGGGATTAAATAAACAGCACCAGAAAAGGTGCGAATAGAGATTTGAAACCCAATTTTCCAAGAATTCAGCAATGAATTGTGGCTGACTTCAGTTCCTACAGCTGCCCATCAAAGCCATCCAGCAGTACCCTTTTATTTGTGCGTTTTTTTTTTTTGACTTAAATGCAATTTGCTGACATGATTTATTCCCATTGTCATTTTGCCCATTACTATTTGAATTACACCTAATTAAAAAAATAATTAAAAGGCGTATGTAACGCTGTAATTATAGCGTGAATCAGCTGAAGGAAAAGTTAAGTTTGCATTATTACAGGCACATTTCTAATGTCGCTGTATGGGAAAAGTTTTTTTTTTTTCTCAGTAGTTAGTCAGAGTATATGAGGATAACCTATAATGCTGACGGCATCACAAAATTGCATCACAGCTCTGGTCCCAGGAGTGTGCTGCCCATGAGTACAGCAGCGAACCGTGAAAACCTCTTTAATCAGACTATCCTGCTGCAGATCCTGTACTTTCTGGAGATAACACATAATTCCTGTGTGTGTATGTGCAAAACTATTTCATGTCCCTTATAAATACATTAGTGAGGATTTGATTCGTTCTCCCTCCAAAAAGCAGAAACAAAAAGTTGACAATATGCCTTAATCTAAATAACAACAACCCTAATGATTCACAGGTGTGGGATCTCTACCAGCGTCAGCAAGATAAACTATTAAACGGAAAGCTTTCCAAAGCGGCCCGGAAAATCTAGGGCAGTGCATGCAGTATCATCTGCTTTTTAATTAACCCAAGCACTGCTTCTTGCACTAACCTCATACACAAGCTGATATTTAATACTGCAGTTTGTTTTGACCAAAGACATCAAGTTTTTTTCCTCATCAGAATCGAGGGGTCTAGGGATGGAGTCCGGCATATGCTGTACAAATTGTGAAGCCCTTAAGGCTGTTTTGTAATATTTGGTTAATTGAATAAAATTGACTTGACAAAACAAGTCAAATTGTTGTGAGGACACACAATCTCCTTTACTAATGAGCTATTGTAGCCGAGAGGACATAAGAACCCCTGCAGTCAAAACAAAGCATGATAAAGGAGTAGTGAGGACTAGTTACCATAAGCAGTGCCTGCTCCTGAAGCAACTGCTGCTGAAGGATTTCTAACTGCCGCTGCTCTTCTTCTAACTTATGTCTGATAAACTCCTGAGAAAAGGTGAGGAGGCAGGAATGACAGGCATTGAAAAGACAGGAAGAGAGAAATGACAAGAGTCAGACGATAGAGGCACAGTGGAGTTATGTAATATCATTCCAGTAAACAGACACTGTGTGTTGTACTGAGTACAATTCATTTCAAAGGGAAAACATGCACTGTCCCAGTGTAAAGGCTGTAAGACAAGACAAGTACAAGACACCACTGAAACATGACATCACCACCAAGCATTGCATAGAGATGGTCATAAATCACAACGTTAATATTATGATATATTAGCAAGACAATTGTGGTTGTTTGTGACATAAAATTAGTATCAAGGACCACAGGGTGATGATGCCATGTTCCAGACTTGTGTTACCAAGGGTAGACAGGAAACGGAGCACCAGAGACACAGAGAGCCCACCCACAGAAAACTCGTCTCTGAATAAATACACTAATTTAGACTCGTGCTGCTATGGCAACCTGCTCATGGAATTTCACCACCAGAGCAACTTTCACTGCGTTGTTGGTGGACACGCCCACACATGACACCGATTGGCTGAATGCAGCCCCCACCTCTCTTGCTGTTGGTTACCTGCTCCCTCTCAGCCACCCTTCGATCTTCCTCCCGTCTCATATCGTCGAGTCTCCGATGGGGACCTTTCTCTTGCTGCCTCACCATCTCTCGCTCCTTTCTCTGTTGCTGGGAGAGAGGGGCGACAGGAGAAAGAGAAATGAGCATACAAGCTATGCTTGCACAGGGGCATCTATAATGGATAGCCTGCGTATGAGCAAACCCTCCCTTGTTTTTTGTGCAAAGAACTGGAGAAAATAAATAAAATTGAGTAGGAATGCAGGGAAGAGAACAGACACTGTGACTTTGTTACTTAAACACATACACCTATTGAATCTTAATCATTAGAGTTTGCTGTTTGATTCAAACTCAAATTGACCAGTTATTCACCTTTGGGAGAGCATGCTTCATCTTTTTTTGAAAGGTACATTGAAACAACAGATTCTTCTTTGTGCTCAAGCAGCACACAAATCTCTTGGCCACTCAGTTGTTGGCGCTTTACAGTTAAATAGAGGAGCCAGAGAAGACGGATTTGGAGGTAATGGTAAATCAGGGAAGTAAATTTATATCGCAGTAAAGTACTTAGCAATACACAACATTTTAAATAACACTGGAGTGTTTTTATTAAAGTACATAATGATCTGACTCAACCAGCAAAACAGTACACTAATGGCCACACTTTGTTGATTCGATGTCAGATTAAAAAAAAAAGTTCAGCTGCCTTCTAGACAGAGAAGATAACACAATGACACATTCTGGGGATGTCAAATTTTGACAACATTACAAGACTAAATCAAAACTCTGTCAACTGCCTCAATCAAAATAATTCTTGTACTGCAGTTTCATCACCAGGTCAGTAGAATTTTGCATTGTTCCATTCAGTAGTGCACAAACACTTAACAAAATTTAGGAACTTCGATAGAGAAAGTTGTTGGGATGAGATCCACAAAATACAATTTTAAAACCTTGTTTGGTTTCAGTGGTGAACTGTTCCAGATCTAGGGTGGCCCATGTAATCTTTATCATACGTTTCTGGGTGCATTTTTTAAAGGGTGACTGTTCTTCAAATTCTGTTAACTTCAACTGGTTGTGTGAATTCTATTGGTCATTGCTACTTTAATGTATATTAATATATACACCTAATTAGCTACTGCTCGTGAAGTTCTGTTCATCCATAAGCTTGTTTCCTTACTCTTGACGTACATCAATATAGATGCAAAGAAAACAGAGCTAAAGTCCACAAAACTTTGCATGAAAATTGTTATTTTGAATAACACATGCAGCCTGCAGGGCAGGTTCACCTCAGCACTTTAGTCTGCACAGTTAAAAGTCTAAATCATTCAGATGCATTTTTACAAACATTAAACTCACTAAACGGTTCACTCAAAAAGGTACAATTCTCACTTAGGTGAATGTATGCAGAATAAGTGAATCATACCTATGCAACAAGGAGATGGACTTTGTCACTTTGAGTAATCTCATTCTATTAACCAATGTTTACCTATTTATTTATTCATCTGAAGGATCTGAAAATGTGCTGTTGTCAGTTGAGGTGACCTCAGATTTTGTTCAATCCTTTAAATCGGTTATTGATTTTGAAGTATTAACTATATTACTCTTCTATTGTATTACTGGTGTTCATGAATGGATATGATATCTTAAAGATGCATGAAGATGTTAAATAGGCCATTATTAAAAACTGCTATGCACTTATGAACAAAACAACCAAAGGCAAACCAAATAATGAAGAAAGGGGAAACAGCAAGTAGTTAAGGGGATGACAGACAAGAAACATGATATTCATGTTTTTTTTTTCCCATCTGAAAAAATCTTATATGTTTCTACTAATGAATTTTTCTACTAATGAATGTATCAGAATGAATCAAAACCAGAAGACAAAAAAAAACAAAGACCATGATGATAAGATGCAAGTCAGGTGTGAAAATGTGTGGTATATAATGTGCACATTCAAATCTATAGACACCCATTTAATGTTTTCATTCTCCGAAGTTGAGAGATGATTTATTAAAGGTAGTAAATTCATTTCAAAGATAAATTAAGATTAAAAAAGGATTGGAAAGTGTATTAAGCTATATAATACTCAACCGACAAAACAGAAACGTCCAGAATTCACTCCTCCTTTTAGTAAATAGAGTATCATATCGATCAAAAAACATGCTTTTCATCCCCAGTGCTGCGTTTATGCATCATCTTATTTTGTAGGAACTTGGGAATTTATGTCAAGACATACCCAAAAATTGTATGATTAAAAAAGTGAGAAATTTGTTGTTTTCGTTAAAAAAAATACATTTTAAAAAAAGGACACATTGGAAATACAATTATTTGCCTTCTTGCCACGGTAGCATTAAGGGATTGATGCCAGCCACTGGAAGATAAAAAACAACTTTTCTTCGCATGAACACTGTACGCAGGGAGACACCAATACCGTAGCCATCCAAAAAATTGCAAAGTAAAATACACAATGCCACCTCCAAAGCAAACTAAATGAAATGTAAATGTTTAAAAAAATGTTATGTTGCAATAACCATTTTTCTTTCAATATGGCGATTGCCAGGAAATAGTTAATTTTTTAGATCTGTTGAGGGGTGTCTTGTCTTAACTTCAGAGATTGGGGCTAGTTTTCCCAACTGCTTACAGTAGTCACACGAAGCTACGATAAACATCTCGTTGCTCTACATCCATGTTTAGCCTGCACGTCCAGGATAAACACCATTATTCTCATCCAAAAGCGCATTAGTAGATCATTACCTCTTCGAGTCGGCGCCGCTGTTCCTTCTGCTCCTCAATGCGTTTTTGCCGGTCGTGCAATAGTTGCCTCTTGTGTTCCTCGGGGTCTCTGCGCTGAGCAGCCAGCTGGGCCTGCTGCCTCTTGTGAGCCTCAGAGCGCTCTTTGTTCTCCTGTTGCAGACGCTGGAAGTCGCGCCGTAGGGTGGACTCCCCGGGCACATTGAGGATTGAACTGATGATCAAAATCAGAGAACCATTAATCAAATCAAAGAGGAGATGAGGGAGAGGATTTTGGGGACAAATCGCACAGAGAACACTTGTGTTGATTAATGCAATTTATGCATTGCCAATACCTCGACTCTCGGTCCTCTCCACGATTTTCATCCTCTTCGTCACTACCACTGTACTCGTACTCTGTTTCTTCTATAAATGTATTTAGCACAAAGGAAAGTGAAATATTACATAAATCCTGGTACATGAAGATACAGCAGACCCTGGGTTAAACCGATTTAGGCTCTTTCCTTCTCATTCGCTTACCTTTTTCTCCCCTTTTTTTGCGCGTACGGTCAATGTGGTCTTTGAGCTGAATTCGGACCTGGCGCTCAGTGGGCTGGTCCCTGATGAAGGAGTGCTTCAGAAGCTGCTCTGTGGATGGTCGTGTGGTATATGTCTTCACCAGACAGCCCTCTATAAAGTCAATGAATTTCTTGGACCTGGGAGGAATGGGTAGGTGAGAGGAGGATAAACTAGTAAGGGGAAGAGTGGGAAAGCTGGGAGGAATGGAACAGTTGGCAGCTGGGCAGAAGAGAGATTTAGAATTGGACACGGTCCATCCTCAGCCCCTTGAACAGGTCTCGCTCTTTTGGACACTTTTTCAATTAATTAAATGAGAAAATGGTTCCAAACTTTTGACTGGTACTATGACATTTATAGAAATCTCCCCTTCATAAACAGGTTTGAGATGAAGTCAAGGGTCACAGTTTATGCATCCAGTCTTGTGTGACACTTAATATAAAAATAAATAGTGCACTGACAGACTTAATTCTGTAATGTATTTATTTGATCTGTTTACCAGTAAACAGTGAACAGTACATTACCGATTTTAGAAACGAGGAGAGCACGATCATCGAACTATTGCCACCATAGCTAAGGGAGATATTTCGCAAATGTTCTTCCCAGTAGAGGAGCAAATGCACCCAAAAGTACCTCGAAGCACAATATCTGCTTTGAGAAATCCGATTTGTCACTTTTGTACAGGTAGAATACGTTCCATTCGGGGCTGTTCTTGATAAACATAAACATTAATTTTACCTTGAAGAAGATGGGAGTCTTTTTGCTGCCTCTGTCAATTGTTTATTTATTATGTCCTATTGTGTGACTTTGCTGTTATCCACACAATAACAAAACACAAAAAAACTAAGCAATTGAGGCAGAGGAAGACCAACAACTCCCTTGAGGTGCAGGTCAGATTACTGTTCCTGATCAAAGGACTCCTCTGGCTTTTCAGACGATAGATTGATATCATTTTCAGAGGGCTAGAAAGGTAAAACTGAAAATATTCCAATAGTGTGCATTTAGACTGGTGTTGATTTTTTCAGGTAGACCCTATTTTCTGTGGCTAAAATAGTGTTTTACACCGTAGTACTTTGCATTGCTACCGTGCTGGTAGTCCGGTCTGTTTCTCCAAACTGTGGGTGTACCAATCGGTATAAATTTTTAGTACTACACAGTCTATGAATAGGTACCTCATACAGCACCACATACACAACACTAAACTATCCCATCCACCTGGTCATTGTTGCTGTGCAGTTACCTGCTTTCCCAAACACCAAGTAAATGGAAAAACACATTAAAGCAGTTCATGTAAATTTTCTCTCCTGCCACAACCTATTTTAGTCCAATTTGTAGGTCACTTTTACATTTGCTTTGTGAAACACAACAAGACCTTATGCGCATTTAAAAATAATGAGGGATTCTTGCAAAATGTATAAGATATCATACGTGCAAGAAACACAACAGGATGGTTGGTAACTCACCATTTTTTGGATTTAAGTTTTGGGGGGGGGTTCCTGGGAATGAGGAAGAGGGCTCTCATTGGGTGCATGTCACACAAGGCTGCCGAAATAAACAAAGATGGTTAGACTTGTTAGATCGTAATAAATGCCCCCCTACTGAAACCTACAGCAAAAAAAAGGAAGACCAACTATAGATCAATTCAAAAAGTAAGAGTATCACATCACACATGGTAATTTGTAGAAAAATACTAGCCACCATGGTACAGCTCCTGTTATCCAATCCTTCCTGGTGCCTCAGGCTTATTGTTACATTGAATGTAAGAGCAAGGACTGTGAGTCATTGTGTTCCCAGCGTAGGTAGGTAGCTAAACCTCACTGGTTAGCATTAGTTTCACAGTAAATAGGCTTTCATATGGCCGCCTTTTGGATGAATACAACGTGACAAAGAGCCTCAGGCAGGAAGAACGTTTCAGCCTTTTAAGGGAACAGGATAGTCAGAGCCACTGTGTTTGCTTCATATAACATGCATGTTTAACATGCATAATACATAGTGTACAACTCTGAATTCTTATACATTGAGTAGACTGGCATAGCGCATGTTTATTTAAAAGAATGGATCGGTCACTTCCTCAATTCCATCATTGAAAATGGAGGTTTTGAGATCAATAAGGATGTATTATTTAATAATTTGACTACAAATAATTAATTTGACTTCTACTAACTATATAA
The DNA here is from genome assembly GCF_949316345.1 of Pungitius pungitius. NCBI lineage: Eukaryota > Metazoa > Chordata > Actinopteri > Perciformes > Gasterosteidae > Pungitius > Pungitius pungitius. The sequence continues at coordinate 8,913,718 of NC_084915.1, read as the reverse complement.
CTTTATTTTAAAAAAACGTATTTGTACACATCTGGTCATAATCATGGTAAAAAAAACAAATTCATGAGGTAGAAAATAACTAGGGTTTCAACTAATGATTCCATATACTAATCAAAATAGTTTATATGACACGATAAATAAATACTGACAAATACAAATCTTATTTTACCATAGACAAACATGGCATATATTTTTGTTTGGCAAGTAGTTTAGTAAAACACAACGTAATGCAGTTATGATTTTAAACGGATGACAAAACTGCCATGATTTTCTGTTGAAGAAAATTATAATGCTTTTATCCATTACTGAGAGCTTATCAAAAAAAAAAAAGGAATATTGCAATTTTGTAAGTGGAATAAATACTTCAGTAATGAAACCAATTGAGTGAGTAATTACACGCTGCATAATTTACAAAGGTACATCAAGACAAGCTTGACAGTCTTATATCTTTGGGGCTCGCTAGTCCTTATCAGTAATGTGAAACAAAAGGCGTTCAGAACATTATTAACGTACGTTTAGCACAGCCGTGATTCATTTCCCATCTCAGCGGCTACTCTTCAGTGAGATTTTCTTTTCTTCCTAGTCAGAATTGACACAGAGTCTCTAAACAGACACATCTCCCTGCTTAGTAGACCAGAGAGAACTGTGCAATCAGCTTCCATGGGCCAACTGCCAGCTCACGACTACACTACCTTGATTACAGTGAGTCAGCTGCCCATCTGAAGAGACAGAAAGGCTTTGCATGACAGAAGGCTTTGCATGCAAGACAGACTCATTCATTAGGTATTTTTTCTGGCGATGAGAAACTGTCAGATTCTGGGTACACAAGTTTTCAAAAAAGAACAAACGTAAAAGGGAGAAGTGAATACACTTACGGGGAGCTCCCTCTGCCATTTCGATGGCTGTGATCCCCAAGGACCAGATATCACTCTGTAAAATTCACAAGGGACCAGGTCAGTCTCCATCTTTCATATGCTCCCACAGCGTGGTGCTCATACAACCACAGTGCTTCCGTTACCCTGTAGTCGTAGGTGGAGTCGGGGTTCTCGTCACAGGCAATAACCTCAGGTGCCATCCAGTAGGGTGTGCCGATGAAGGTGTTTCTGCGGCCAACAGTCCTGTCCAACTGAGCGCTCACACCAAAATCAACTGAATATGGGACAAAGCAATTGGAGGAAAGGATGTGTGATGATGAGGGTGGCATACAAGGGCTTTTAATCTTCTATCCAAAAACCTAAAAGCAATCGGCGTACCAAGTTTAACCTCTGCATTCTCTGTTAGCAGCACGTTCTGGCCTTTGATGTCTCTGTGTATGACTTTATGGGCGTGAAGATGAGAAAGGCCCTGCACACAGATAAAGCAGTCAAGTAAGGAGCAAACTCCACTGCAGACTTGCTTTGACTTGTGGATGACGATTTCTCACCCTTAGGATTTCTCTGCAAATGTAAGCAATCCAGTCCTCCTTTAGGGAGCTGCCCTTTGTGTTTTTCACCAGGTCGGTCACTGATCCCGCCCCACAGAACTCCATCACAAGCTACATGCAGACAAAAGGAAATGTAGTGAGCACAATCAATGAGGCATACTGCTAAAAACAAAAAAAAAGAATCATCGGGCCAAGTAGAAGGCTAGACCGACCCAAAGTTGGTCATCGTGTCCTGGTGGACTCTTCTTGACGAAGGCACCGTAGTACGTGGCTATGTTGCGGTGGTGGCTGTATCTTTTCAGCATGTTGATTTCAGCTTTGATCTCCTCTTCTTCCTCCTCTGTAACATCCATCACCTTGATGGCAGCTAGCTGGCCCGTCTTTACATGACGGCCCTGGTGAGTTCATGACAGTGGTCAGTAAAGCTTTCCCGAAACTCGTTTGCCCCAACAGTGTGGTTAATTGCTTGATCAAATGATTTTCCCGCTCTTATTTTAGATTTCCTTCTCCAGTGTCTCTTATCTTTCTGTCACAGAAACTTAACTTTCCAGGCTGAGAGCTGTAAAAATGTTCATGCATAGCAGTACCCTAAATCTACTGTTATCTGAGAAATGAAGGCAAAAAACATTCAAAATAGTTCCAGCACTGCAGTATTCTTTGTAACTCATTGAACAGGTGAAGGCAAAAGTTGTTAAATCCTCAAAAACACTACATCATCCAGGTATGATAGAAGCATTGCGTCTTACCTTGTACACCTGCCCATAGGTCCCATTGCCGACAACCTCGACAAGCTCAAAGATTCCAGCTGGATCCTATGGGAGGCAAGGTCATAATCAGAAGTCATACCACACACAGGAAGAGCAGAGTCAGACACCTTTTTTCAAGATTAACAGATCCAAATAAGAAAAGCATAGCATTTAAATAAACAGCTAATTGTATTGCGTTTTATTTTTTCAAAAACTGCCCTCTAAGCAAAACATATATATTTTCTCTTTATGATGCTCTTTGTGATGCTTTTTTGAGCTTTGAATCCTACCTATCAATGGCGACCTTGAGTGGTGGTGGTATTTCCTCTTTTTTTTCGTCATTTTACCCCAGGTGAGTCACGACAAAATAGCAAAGTCCTACTTAACTGCACCTAATTGAGTAACTCCTGCAAAACAACCCCAGTGGTTTCTACCTTATGTATACTAAAGCCAATTCAAGTCTTATATTACCATATAAATCACTTGAACACAACATTCCCAGGCCCCACGCACTGCCCACCCACGACATGGAAGAAACAGCCAAGCAGATATAATACATTGATATTAGATTAGGATTTCAAAAAGGACATTCATGTGGCCTTTACCTAATTTGTTCATTTTAAGTTTGAATGGAGTGAGCATTTTCTACCTACACCCAGAGTGCTTTGACTTAATTTTGCAACCCCCTCCCCCGAGACACAAGGGAATATGACAATCAGTTACACTTTGATGCAATTTCAATATGGCGTTGAGAAGATGTGTGGGTGGTCAGACTGCTGCTGCTGCTGCTGCTTTAGGTTAAAAATGTACAGCGTAACCTATCCTGCTTTCATCTGTTTCCAATGATGAGTTTTTCCGCAACATGGAGGGGGGGGGGGGGATTCCTTTGAGATAGGAAAACTTAATTTAAAATAATTTAAAAGAAAATAGCATACATATTTGATAAATAACCATACATTTTATGCTAACGGACATAACTCATGATGATATAAACATACAATATTTTGAATCATGCTATAACAGAAAAGAGGGGGAAATGTAACGTGTAAATGTAAAGAAAAAAACAATGATAATATGGAAGGGAATAACAAGTGGGTGGTGAGGCAGAGGCAGTAGCCTCAACCACAAGAGTGGGATGAGAGAAACAGAGTGATAGAAGGGGAAGGATACAGCTATGTTCAAGGAGTAGTACCACCAGCCAGTTAAACAAATTGGAGCTAAAGTGGCAAGGAAGCAGTAAAACAACAGGGTAACTGGAGGAGAAATCTAATCAGCCTGCTTGAATGACAAAAATGGCATCCCTGGTAGTTCTTATGGATATCATGAAGTTATATTAAATGTATGAAACATATTGAATAACTGTGGGGAACAATTCAACGAAGGTTCCCATCAACCCAAGTTCAAGAAGTCCATTGGGATTGCTTTTTTTTGCCATTACTGTGGTGAAGATTTAACTCAAAAGAAATGGCTTCCAAATATGTCCTTTTTCAAACTGAGCAAACAGATCCAAAAAGCAGGAATTCACACATGACAGTTAAGGTAGAGCATTTATATTCAGGATGCCAAGATTTTCTTTTATCTTTGTTATTCATAATTCATAATGGTCGTATGTAATTGAAACAACTGCAGTTGTCTTGATTGTATAAGGTGCAATCAGGTCTGTTGAACAAGGTGTTACAGACCTGATACTTTGTTATTACCTGTGTACAGTTGACAGATTCTTTTTAACCTAATGCTGGAGTCATTCTGTACGCAAGAAAGCGCTTTGATTGAACCACTTAAGTTCCCAATGGATGTTTTGTCCTCTACTAGCACTATAGAGACATCTTTCTATAACTGAGTTTTAGTCATGTTTACCAATTGTGCGTAAAGCCACACACACACACCAGTGGTCTCACACTACATCACAAATCAACAGGTGGCAGTAACGCGAAAGACATACAGCATGCCACAACAAAGGTAAGAGGGCCAAAAGGACTGCTAGCTAGTAAACAATGCATGATTTAAAATACCTTAAAAAAAAGCTTATTCAAACGTTTTATGCAGGAGGCAATACATTAAACCATTTGTTGGAGCTCAAAGATAATAACATGTATTTTACTTGCCTACTAGAAAGCCCTCTAAATGTTGAGTTCACTTAAATTACTAAAACACATTCATATTTTATTCTTGTGGTAGATGGCAGAGCAGGCATTTGTATTCTTAAATTTGTTAAACCTAAACTTATTTACACCACTTTCCAACAAAAACTGAATATATAGACACGTGATCAACACTTAGTTTTGGTAATGCTAATTACTTTCCATGGAGCGCCCAACCAGGTCAGTACATTTCTGCATCATTAAAAGGACCTTTCTCAGTTATGAATGACATGTAATGTAATAATACATTCCAATCAAATGGAGCAATGCATCAAAAGGGAGCATCAGAGAAATGGGTGGTTAAAAAAAGTGAGGGGATTTTTTTTATTTAAACTGAGGAGGGCCTCATGGTGGATCACTGAACATACAGATAAATAATAGCATAATAGTAAAATATTTGTAGGACTTAATGAATATACACAGAAGTATTAGAAAGTTGTCAGTAAGCCCAACCACCAGTTCAAAAATTCACAAAGAAATGGTTAGAGGATTTCCCATTCAACTGGTACCTTTGGTTTAAAATGCATACTAAAAACGGACTAATAGCTACATGAGGAGGGCAAATTGTTTCTAGTGATGCATGTGTGTTTTAAATGATTGCACCAACCACGAAAGGTTGGCATGGCTGTAATATGTGCTCGTTTTTTCGGTGATCTGTGACACTGAATCAAGGGATGTTTATTCCACCTTAACTTTGTTGCGTGGGTGTTGAACGGTCGTGCCCGTCTCACAGAGGGCCAAGGAACACTTGGGTTCATATGACATAACGTCCACCGAGCCCGCCCGGCCATCATTTCACACGAATGAAAGTGCAGCGCACATAACGTTACAACAACAAATACTCACCCTGAGAGCCGCGAGGTCTATGTCGTCCAGGCTTCGTGTGGGGGCGTTTTCAGACATAGCTGGCGAAAACTTACAGCCGCAGCTACCAAGTTAGCCAGCTATTTGATAAGAGGTACCGTGGGGAAACGTGAGAGGCCGCTACAAAGACCTCGAACTGTATTATCTACGGATTAAATTCAAGCGAGCGGGGTCGTACGATGCGCAACAAAAAATAAACTGTTGCGGAACAACCCGGTAGCACTTAGGTTAGCGAACACATCGCAGATGGCGCTGCCACAGGCGCGCCCAGCTGGCTAGCTCCCGTCAACTCGGGCCGAGAGCCGTGGCGTTATCCGCAGTTATTATTATTTTTTTTTTTTACAGAAACGCCGTTTAGAACATCTGACCACCCCTCAAAAAAGAGACGTTAACTTTTACGAAAGATATTTCAAAGACAGCGGTAACGTCACTGTTAGCCGTTCTAACTACTGGCAGGTTTTCAACGCGACGCACCTCTACTGTTGTTGAACACCTTGCTGCGTTCATCTTGACGGAACGCCCTTGTTGCTGTACAACATTCAGCTAACCTAACGTGTGAGAAAACGATGCGTGCCAAAAAGAGGGGGAGATACCAGATAGGACAGGTGTGCCAGTAAAGCGCTATTCGTTGCGCTGTTAAGGTAGAAAACAAAATGTGTGTGTTTTTTTAAGGAGAACGCAACGTCTGACGTGATGGCGTCCGGGTCCGTCCGCACCAGAACCGACCGTCAGGCTGTCAAGATTAGCCTTAAATACACGTCCTCTCAAAAAGATAACACTTGACAGTGCGGAAAAATTAAAGTTCGCGCCTGTAACGTTAGTTTTTCTAACTTGTTATGGCGACTTAAATATTCCTCAATTTCGACAGGGGGGCACGTTCATCCGAATACCGAGTCAGGTGCGCGCAATCAGCCCGACGTCCACTGGCTAGCTAGCGTTGCTAAGCTACACGACCGAACAGTATTTTCCAGAATGAACTTTCCTTTTTCGTCCGTTTTCTGCGTTGACAGTCGCGCCAAGCACCGCCAACCCTGCGGGGAAAAGGCGAAGACGAGCACTATTTTTTTTCTTCTGTATTTCCGCCAGCCACCGCCGTAAAACTTGGAAAATGGGGCCAACGACTCTTTATAGTTAAGCGTCGTCCTTCGTGCCCACGCATCCAAAATGTTATGAGCAGTCCACTCCGACACTAAACACACGGCGCAGTTCCAAAAAACTGCTAGAGCCCGAACGAGTTATTTCGCCATGTTTTGCTTCCCGAGTCCCTCCCTCCCACTTTGTTGCTGGTTGTAGTCCTGCAGGTCTGAACCGCCGTTTGGCTGCACACGTTCCTCAACTGTTTTCTCCTCTCGGGGGACTACGGTGCTTCATCAGGGACAAATTTACCTGCAGGATTTACATTGGAACGCGACCTACGCAACTGAACGAGTCTGCTCGCAATAGTCCGGCCGAGGTGGACCTCTGACTTCCTGCTCTGCAATGACCCGCCTCTGTCTCTGATCGGACTTGAGGAGTTATTCAAATAGAAGTACAAAGTCCGCTTGAAAACGAAAGAGCACACTGCCGCGTTTAATTCCTAGAGTGTCTGTTGCTATTAGTAACGGATTGACCCTTTCCTGCTCTTTGTTTTGCTCTAATATGTCTGACATCCTAACAGCTTTATGCCAGTTTGAGGTCTTTTACATTAAGACACGCCTACCTTGTCTCCAACTGTTCACAATCGTTGTGAGAAAACATGAATCACTTCAATACAACACTCTGGCAGGGAAATTTATTAAAGATTTTAATAGAATATGCACTTTAATAAGGTTTTATTTTGAATA